>NC_053037.3:581187664-581837891 GCF_002575655.3 Aegilops tauschii subsp. strangulata
AAAATAAAGATGACCCTTGAGTCTGCAGAACCCAAGGGAAAAAGGCTTAGGTAGGCAAATGGTAAAACCAAGGTTGGGCCTTGCTGGAGAAGTTTTATTCAAAGCAAACTGTCAAGGGGGTCCCATAAATCACCCAACCGCGTAAGGAACGCAAAATCAAGGAACATAACACCGGTATGACGGAAACTAGGGCGGCAAGAGTGGAACAAAACACCAGGCATAAGGCCGAGCCTTCCACCCTTTACCAAGTACATAGATGCATTAATAATATAAGAGATATAGTGATATCCCAACATAAACATATTCCAACATGGAGCAATCTTCATCTTCTCCTGCAACTAGCAACGCTATAAGAGGGGCTGAGAAAAAGCGGTAACATAGCCAAACAATGGTTTGCTAGGAAGGGTGACAAAGGTTAGAGGTGGTTTCATGGCAATTTGGGAGGCATGATATAGCAAGTGGTAGGTAGCGCGGCATAGCAATAGAATGGACAACTAGCAAGAAAAGATAGAAGTGATTTCGAGGGTATGGTCATCTTGCCTGAGATCCCGCTAGGAAGAAGAACGAGTCCATGAAGAAGACAAACGGATGTTAGTCGAACGAATCCTCACAACTCCGGAACGAAACCGAAGCTAACGAAAGAAGCAACCCGGAAAGAAGCAAAACAACATAGTAAACAACCACCACATAAACATGGCATGATGCACAATCAACTATGATGCATGTCCGGTTTAATGAGCATGGCATGGCAAAGTGCAACAAACAACACTACAAATTAAGTGGAGCTCAATATGCAACGAGTTGCATATTAACGAAACACCACATCCAAGTTATTTAGTTCTCACGGTTATGTACCCAACAATATAAAATGTTGATTAACATGGCAAGAGGAGAAGCATAAGTAAACTAACTATTTAGGCAAGTTTGAATGAGGCCGGAACAACCAACAACAATTCCGGAAAATCCTCATGTGCATATTTTAGATTTGGTACTGTTCTGCCGTAAACACAATTTTAATGTTGTTAAACAGCAAAATGAAGTGCACCATGCTAATCTATGCATTTTTCTACCCCATTTACATACAAAGTTTATTTAAATCCGAGCTACGGTTATTTAGTTATGAAATAAATCATTTTAACATGGCATTATGCAAATTCAATCAAACAGCTAGTTTAAACATTTTAAACATGGATGAGAGTGACATATTGTGAAACTAGACAAAAATCCAAGCATCTTTCATATATAAATTATTTACATAAGATGCACGATTGTGGAGTTATTAAATGCATGAAGTCTAGGGGTTTTTCTGTAAAACTGGCGTCGCTGGAGGGAAGGAGATGGGGATTCGATCGGGCTAGGGTTTGGCTTAGGTGGGCCGCGGGGATGGGTCGGCTTGGAGTTGGGAGGCCCAGCTGGGCTCTCTTCTCTCTCTCTCACTCTCATACTCTCTTTAACAGAAAAGAAATAGAGAGGAGAAAAGAAAGAGAGGGGTAGGGAAAGATTTGCGCATGCGGTTAATTTTGCCGGGCTCATAAAAATGTGCTTGTTCCGAGAAAATAGAAAAAAACCAGACTGAAAAATATAAATTCAAATGCATTTGAATTTAATTCAAATGATTTGAATAGGAAGTGAGGGTTGGGAAGGTCCAAAAATGTTCGGATTTTTGGTGGAGCTCCGGAATATGATGAAAGAATATATGGCAAGGTTGGAGACCAAGAATTAAGATAACAAAGGCATTGGGATAATTTGCAAGTGCGTTATGGTGATTCCCAAAGAATGGAATACTTTGTTATAGCTCCCTAATAATATTGGGAGGATATATGTTATAAAGAGAAATCACCATGTGCATTTCCCTCGATTTAAATGGATCGAAGATCCATGCAATTTACTTAGTTGAGTTTTTTAAAAATTAATGACATGATGGCATGATGACATGATGCAAAGCAAAAATAAAAGAGTAAGCACAAAAGAAACACACGGTGATCACAAAAATATGGAAGTCTTCTGAAGCGTCGGTCTCGGGGCGCTACATAGTGGAAATCAAACAAAGCACCCATTTGGATGTACCCGATGTTTATATTACGGCTCAACAGGCAACCCAAGTTTTCTATCTACCGTGGGCCTGTCTAAGTGATCCAAATTTCAATGGTTGGGAGGTCGTTTATGAAGTGCCGCCACGTGTTAGACCACCTCCACCAATGAAGAGGATTATGAACCTCACATTAACCCAGAAACATATGAAGGAGAATTCGTCCAAGAAACACGTCTTTCCAAAAAACATTTCAAGAACCGCTCTACTTCACCCCAGAACATTGAAGTAGACAGCGACAGTGAACCTGACTTCACCCCTGAGCCGGAACAAGAAGAGCCTGAACTAGAAGAGGTTACTGTTGCGGATGACCTATCAATGCTTGACCGATTATGTAAAGGTGGCCTTCCACATGATGATGCATTTATTGATGATGATGATGATGAGCACGTCATTACTGATAGTGATGATCATGATGCATTCATTGATCCCGAAGCATTTATTGAAACCGACGATGCAGATTATTATTAGGTATTCAATTTTGTATGTTGTACTTGATTTATATAGTTACTTGTATGCTTGTATTATTTATGTAGTTACTTGTATAACTTTCTTATTTGTATGATTGTTTGTTATACATAGTGCCATGGTCTTGATATCCGTCCCCGTCGGCCCTCGCCCGCTTTATGATTCGGATGTGGTAAATTCTCTTTTATTACTATTTGTTGCATTTTGCATTTATGACAATTATGGCCACCAAGTTGACATAGAGATATTTTTATCTAGGAGGTATGTGAACCAGAAATTGCAACCGACCCTCTTGTCGAGAAGTTAAATTTAGTTGAAAAAGAAAATGAGTATTTTAAAGAAAAAATTAAAATAATTGAAGAAGAGAAGATGATATTGGATTTGTATGTTGCTGATGTCGTCGATGATCACAAGATGAAGATGAATGCAATGCGCTTGAAGATGGATGCAATGCGCTTCAAGATTAAGAAGATTAGAAAATATGCCATTGATAATGAGGCTAGGTATCATTATGTCGTTGGATCAATAGTTACCTTAGTTGCGATCTTCATCGCATTTGTTGTGATGAGGGTAAGTTTTCTCTAGTGTTTTGCTTAGACTATGCATACTTAGCTTATTTTCCTCCTAAATGGCATAATTACCTAAGTTAGATAAAAAATGAGCTATACTTACGTAAGTTGGCTCAAAAATGGCATCATCACCTACGTTAGCACAAAAATGACCTATACTTACCTTATTTTTCTCCAAATTGACATAATAAGCTTAGTTGACCTATACTTTACCTAGGATAGCTATAAAATGATCTATACTTAGCAATTTTCCCTCCTAAATGACTTAATATGCACAGTTAGCTAAAAAATGGCATAACTACCTAGGATATCTCATTAATAATCTATACTTACCTTACCTAGTTCATTTATGACATAATTAGCTTACTTAGGTAAAAAATGGCATAATAACCTTGGTTTAGCTCCAAACTATCATATAATTAGTTTATTTTCCTCCAAAATGACAAAATAACCTTACCTAGCTCCAAAATGACCAATTTTAACTAGGATAGCACTAAAATGACCTACACTTACCATTTTGTCCTCCAAAATGAATAAAATATGCTTAGTTAGCTCAAAATGGCATAACTACCTAGGTCAGCTCAACAATGACCTACACTTAGCATTTTTACCTAGCTTAGCTAAAAAATGGCATTTTTACATACATTAGTTAGAAGAAGAAGATAAAGAAGAGGAGAGGAGAAAAGGAAAGAGAAGAAAAATTCCTCTTCTTCTTCTTCTTCTTCTTCTTCTTTCTTCTTCTTCTTCTTCTTCTTTTTCTTCTTCTTCCAGCTAGTCTTCTTCTTCTAACTTTCTTCTTTCCCAATTTTCAGATTTGCTTTAGATGAGGAAGCTTGCGTTGATGGAGTCTAGTCTTCTCCTTGTGCTTCCTTTTTGTTTTGATTTTGTAGGATGAACTATGTGAAACTTGCTACCTATATATGTATGTATGGATGAAACCATTGTATGCTTGTTGTTGAATATGTTGGCTAGCTATATATGTTGCTTATGGACTTTTGATTTGGTATGTATATGTGTTGGCTGATCATATGCATATGGTAGGGATATGATTTGGTATGTATATGTGTTGGTATGCTTGTTGAAAGTATTTTCAAATGTGTGTGTGTCTATATATATATATGTATATCTGTGAAATTCTGTGAAATTGATAGAATTTAGCAAAAAACAGGGGCTATACAGGCACTTTGCCGTCTACTGGCAGACCCCAAAGAGCTTTGCCATCAGCCAGCAGACGGCAAAGCTACCACGTGTGAGCTACCTGTGCAACTTGGGGTGCACTGGGCCAGCAGATGGCAAATCATGCCTGTGCCAGCTACCTGGGGCATCTGGGCTGGCCTATACAGGCACTTTGCCGTCTGCTGGCAGACGGCAAAGCATGTCGTTAACCCCTTAACGGACCTAAGCTGCCACATGTGCCGTCCAGGCCCTTTCCCGTCTGCTGGCAGACGGCAAAGACCATTGCACCTTTGCAGTCCGCCAGCAGACAGCAAAGAGCCCTTTGTCGTAGTTTGTTGAACAGGATTTGTTGCCATCTGCTGGCTGATGGCAAAGGCCTTTGTCGTCTGCCAGGCATGCCTTTGTCATCTGCATGGCAGATGGCAAAGTTCTCGATTCCTGTAGTGATACTTTAGGGTCGTCCTTACTCTTATTCCATTGTTGGACACTGATCGGGACGCTGTCCCTAACTACAACTCCGCATTGACGTACAAATTCGTCCTTGGTGCGCTTGGGTTCAATCAGTTGGCCATCGTTCGCGACTTCTATGATCATGAACCTTTCTTCCTGGCGCACCATTTCTTCGGGCCTCGTCTTCTTACGGAAGTTTGGCTCGATCCGGAGGGCTAAAAGAAGAAAGAAGTGTTAATATATGTACATACCAAAATAATTAATGCATCAAGTCAGCACATGCTTAATTAATATATATACCTCGCCGGAGTTTGCAACAGCTCGCTCCTCCGTTCGGTCACCAGAGCCGTCATCATGAACTCCTTCCTCCGGCATTCGGTCACCGGAGCTGTCATGATCTCCTTCCTCCTCCATTGTTGGATTACCGGAGCTGTCATCCTCTCCTTCCCGACCTTCGGTGTCGTTGAGAAACGACAAGGGATCACCTCCATCACAGATTATATCCCCCAACAAATCTTCTTGTTCTAAGTCTCTGTCCATAGTTTCTGCAAATATTACAACATGGAAATATACAAAAATGAGAGATGGATATATTACTGGCAAACAAAGACCTAGCTAATTAATCACAACAAGGAATCATATGCATATATGAGCAATAGATTAGTTGTGGACTGCGTCTCTCATGCATGTCCGACATCCCCCCTCATGTCGAAGTTATCAGGGTTATACTTCGGGAGATGACAGATTGCAAAAAATAATCGCTATGCCTCGACAACGCTCTTTTAATTGGTTAATTTGGGTGGCCTTGACGATGCTTCTAGGGTTTGGGGTGGCCTTGACAACGCTCTTTTAACTTGGTAAATTTGGGTGGCCTCGACAATGCTTCTAGGGTTTGGGGTGGCCTCGACAACGCTCTTTTAACTTGGTAAATTTGGGTGGCCTCGACAACTCTTCTAGGGTTTGGGGTGGCCTCGACAACGCTCTTTTAACTCATTTAACTCATTTAACATGGTAAATTTGGGTGGCCTCGACAACTCTTCTAGGGTTTGGGTTGGCCTCGACAACGCTTTTTCAGTCCTGGTTTGGGTGGACTCGAGAGTTGGTTGGGCAAGAGGGGGTTGATCGACGTCCCCCTCATGTCGAAGTTACCGAAGTTTTCTATATGAACAAAAAAATTCCACATGACATGTCCGACGAGCGGACCGAATGGGCAGGAGGGGCGGCGTCGTCGGGGCAGGGGCGTGGGGTTGGCGGCGAGGACAACGACGACGACATGGCAGGGGCACGGGCTCGGGGAAGGGGCGACGGCGACGACGGGTGCAGGCCGAGGCAGGGCGTGGGCGACGGCGACGACGGTGGCGGCGACGGTGGGGGCGGCGGACGGCGTCGGGGCAGCCTGGCGGCGTCGATGTGCTCGGCGTCGTCGGGGGCAACTGCGCAGATGAACTCTACAAATAACCTAAGTGTTGGCATATATAGCCCCCTCTTTAGTCCCGGTTGGTGGCACCAACCGGGACCAATGCCCCCCTTTAGTCCTGGTTCGTGCCACGAACCGAGACCAAAGGTCAGTTTTCGTCAGCCCAAAGGGCGGGAAGCAGAGACCTTTGGTCCCGGTTGGTGGCACGAACCAGGACTAAAGGGGGGCATTGGTTCCGGTTCGTGCCACCAAACGGAACCAAAGGTGGGTATTGGTCCCGGTTGGTGCCACCAACCGGGACGAAAGGGTGGTGCTGCCCACGGCCAAAAGTTTAGTCTCACCTCGCTAGTTCACAGGGGCTCGGAGTGGTTTATAAGCCACACTACCGCTGCCCTCTCGAGCTCCTCTCTAATGCAGGCCTACTGGCCTAAACTGACTCACTCTGCCTGTGGGCCTACTAGGCCAGTTGCGGGCCTGCGTCCTGGCCCAACTAGCGGATGGGTTTCTAGTTGTATGCAGGCCGCGGTGGCCCAGTAGGCGGCATTTTTTAAAATATTTTTCCAGCATTTTTGTTTTGTTTTTTCTTTTTTCCTACTTATAGCTAAATACTTCGAGTTTTTGAGTGATTCTTTTTTGCTTTAGGTCAAAAAAATTATAAACTTTTTGTTAGTGTCATTAGTTTTCATCTGTTACAAATGCACCATTCAAAGCCACATCATCAATTTTCAACCATTTCTGACTACCACGATGTCTCTTTTTCCTGAAAGAACTATGTGGCGCTTTTGCTCATCGTGTGATGTATTCGCTTTCTTATCTGACTCCCACCATTCAAAGCAAGGATCTAAGTTTTGTCATCTTTGTCCAACTCTTCAATCAAGCACTTAGGATCCTTCAAAGATTTAGCATAAATATCTTCAATAGCAATACTCCGAGGAATAAATTTAAAGATTTCATTCTTGCAAAAGGGATCTCTTATTACTTCAATAAAATCCGGGTGAATTCTAATCATCTTAAGATCTTCTCTATTACTATTACTAGAAGTTGCACCCTTGTTCTTGGTAACTGGAGTAACGTTATCAATCTTTACGGGAGTTTTTTCAATAGTTTTAGCTGAAGCGAAAGCCGTGCTTAAATGACTAAAGATTTCTTCTAGTTTATCGATCCTAGACGGGCTTTCTTCTATTCTTTCAAGGATTACGGTACCCTTTTCCTTTATCAACTTAAAAATGTCTCCCTCTTTTGACCCAATATTGATGGCAAAATTATGCATCTTTTTGTCTATAATTTCCATATGATCTTCAGCGAGCATTTTCTTTACGATAGCATCTAGTCTTTCCATAACATGCTCAAGAGTCAAAGTTATTTCATTAATCATGAGAGGTGGTGAGCCCACTAAATTTCCCATGGCATTAAAAGCATCAAGTGAGGGACACATTAAGAAATTTCCACCGGTAATCGTATCAAGGAGGAATCTATACCAAGTGGTGATGCCAACATAAAAACAACGAAGAAGAACAACGGCACATTGCTTACGGATAGATCTATTATGAGCATCGCAAATCCTATACCAAGCATCCTTTAAATTTTCTCCTCCCCTTTGTTTAAAGTTGAGAACCTCATTCTCGGGATTGTAAGCAATAGAGGAAGAACTATCCATAAAGATAATAACGGCAAACAAGATTGCACACAAAAACAGATCTGGCAAGAAAATGACGAACAGAAAAAGAGAGGAGAATAAAACGACAAATTTTTTGTGAAGTGGGGGAGAGGAAAATGAGGGGCAAATGGCAAATAATATAAATTGCGAGGAGATGAGATTTGTGATTCGGAACCTGGTATATGTTGAAGATCCTCCCCGTCAACGGCGCTAGAAATTCCTTTTGATGTCGCTTGAAGCTACGTCGGTATTTCCCCAAAGAGGAAGGGATGATGCAGCACAACGGCGGTAGGTATTTCCCTCAGATGTGAAACCAAGGTTATCGAACCAGTAGCAGAACCAAGCAACACAACGTGAACAGCACCTGCACACAAATAAAAACTTCTCGCAACCCGACATGTTAAAGGGTTTGTCAATCCCTTCCGGGTTACGGCGCCTCAAGGTAGGCAAACGGACGTGAGGTAAATTATTAGCAGATTGATAGATCGAACGCCAAATAAAATAAATAAGAATAAATTGCAGCAAGGTATTTTTGTATTTTTTGGTTTAATAGATCTAAAAATAAATGCAAAGGAAAAGTAGATCGCGAAGGCAAATATATGAGAAAGAGACCCGGGGCCCGTAGGTTTCACTAGTGGCTTCTCTCGAGAAAAATAGCAAACGGTGGGTGAACAAATTACTGTTGGGCAATTGATAGAACTTCAAATAATCATGACGATATCCAGGCAATGATCATTACATAGGCATCACGTCCAAGATTAGTAGACCGACTCCTGCCTGCATCTACTACTATTACTCCACACATCTACCGCTATCCAGCATGCATCTAGTGTATTAAGTTCGTGGAAAAACGGAGTAATGCAATAAGAACGATGACATGATGTAGACAAGATCTATCTATGTAGAGATAGACACTATCGTTTTATCATTAGTAGCAACGATACATACGTGTCGGTTCCCCTTCTATCACTAGGATCAAGCACCGTAAGATCGAACCCACTACAAAGCACCTCTTCCCATTGCAAGATAAATAGATCAAGTTGGCCAAACAAAACCCAAATATCGGATAAGAAATACGAGGCTATATGCAATCATGCATAAAATATATCAAAGAAACTCAAATACTTCCATGGATATAAAAAGATATAACTGATCATAAACTCAAAGTTCAGCAGATCCCAACAAACACGCCGCAAAAAGAGTTACATCATATGGATCTCCAAGAGACCATTGTATTGAGAATTCAGCGAGAGAGGGGAAGCCATCTAGCTACTAACTACAGACCCGAAGGTCTACAAAGAACTACTCACGCATCATCGGAGAGGCACCAATGGAGCTGGTGAACCCCATCCGAGATGGTGTCTAGATTGGATCTGGTGGTTCTGGACTCTGCGGCGGCTGGATCAATATTTCATCGACTCCCCTAGGGTTTCTGGAATATTGGGGTATTTATAGAGCAAAGAGGCGGTCTGGGGGGCACCCGAGGTGGGCACAACCCACCAGTGTGCGCCTGGGCCTCCTGGCGCGTCCTGGTGGGCTGTGCTCTCCCCGGAGCACCCCCAGGCGCAGCCAGGGCCCATTATGTTCCTTCTAGTCCAAACAAATCTCCGTAAAGTTTCGTTGCGTTTGGAATCCGTCTGATATTTATTTCCTGCGATGTAAAAAACATGCAGAAAACAACAACTGGTACTTGGCACTATGTCAATAGGTTAGTACCAAAAAATGATATAAAATGATTATAAAACATCCAAGATTGATAATATAACATCATGGAACAATAAAAAATTATAGATACGTTGGAGACGTATCACCCGGCACCACCGAGTTCATTTGAGATAGCCACTGCCAGAAACCCTAACAAATCGGTCCGACCGATAAGGATCTCGGTCTCACCGAGATGGCCTTATCAACTCTTTGATTCTTGTTGCAATTATTTTGGTCCCACCGAAACTTGCAATCGGTCTCACCGAGATGGCTTGACCAACTCTCTGTTGCCTTATTACTTCACTTCGGTCCAATCGAGTTGATGCAATCGCTCCCACCGAGACGCGGTTTGCCCTAAGCCCGAGCATATCGGTCCAATCAAGTTGTTTCACTCGGTCTGACCAAGATTTCTAACATTCATATTTTTGCAGAGATCGGTGCCACCGAGTTCACTAATCGGTGCCACCGAGATTGGTCAAAAGTGTGGAACGGTTGGATTTTGTGTGGAGGCTATATATACCAGTCCACCCCCTTCTTCTCATAAGAGAGAGCCAACGGAACATGCCTACACTTCCACCATTCATTTTCCGAGAGAGAACCACCTACTCATGTGTTGACATCAAGAGATTCCAATCCTACCATTTGAAGCTTGATTTCTAGCCTTCCCCAAGTTGTTTTCAACTCCAAATTCTTCTTCCACCATATCCAAATATGTGAGAAAGACTTGAGTGTTGGGGAGACTATCATTTGAAGCATAGGAGCAAGGAGTTCATCATCAACACACTGCCTATTATCTTTTGGATAGTGGTATCTCCTAGATTATTTAGGTGTCGCTTGGGAGCCTTCGTCCTGATGTGAGTTAAACCAAGAAGTTTGTAAGGGCAAGGAGATCGCCTACTTTGTGAAGATCTATCCGAGTGAGGCAAGTCCTTCGTGGGCGATGGCCATGGTGGGATAGACAAGGTTGCTTCTTCGTGGACCCTTCGTGGGTGGAGCCCTCTGTGGACTCGTGTAGCCATTACCCTTCATGGGTTGAAGTCTCCATCAACGTGGACGTACAATAGCACCACCTATCGGAACCACGCCAAAAATCCTCCGCGTCTCCATTGCGTTTGCACACTCCAATCCCATCCATTTACATTCTTGCACTTGCATGCTTTACTCTTTCCGCCGCTTATACTCTTGTCATGCTTGTGTAAAATGTTTTATGAGCCCATTAATATGTGCTAAACTCAACCTTAACTTGTAGAAATTAAAAATTGCCACTTTTACTTGTTAAGGGTCTAATCCCCCCTCTTGACCCCTCTTCACGATCCTTTCACTTCGGGCTCGGTTGGGAGCATAGAGGAGCTGCAGGTGGAGGGGATGGGACCAGTGGCAGCAGGTGGTGTTCGCGAAGGAGGTGCAGTGTTGCATCTGACACGTCGACAATGGTGGGTCCGAGCGGCATGGAGCAGCAGGGTCTCGCTGTTGGGCATGTCTTGATGGACGAGCGCAGGATGGCGGCGTTGTCTGGTGTCGTGGTGGCGTCGACGGAAGCTAGACCGGGCAAGGTTCATGCGTCAGTATAGCTCTTAAGATGGATTGGTGGCAGTTGGCGGCGACGGCCTCTGAGTGTGCGCCGGACCGGTGGGTGCCCCATACCCTGTAGGTGGCTTGGTTGACCTCTGGTCTTAGATGTTAGGCTTAGCTGCGAGGTCTGTTTGGTATTAGGCCTAGACTATCAGCATCCCTTCAACTAGATAGGAGTAACGACAGATGTTGCCTACACAGTGGCTTCAGTCTTACTGTTGTATTACTTTGTAAGGTCTTTTGTAAATAATAAATAAAGTGGCTGCACCCACTAGCAAAAAGGTCTGTGCGTTGCAATGGGAGAAAAAATATCAGCCACTTTTAATTTTAAAAAGATGTTCTATAATCTAAGAATTTGTAGCTACGGCACAAATAAAGATGGTCTTAACTTATAAAAGTGCAGTATATCTACAGGTGTTCTGTTTCAACATGGCTTGCATGTAGATTTAATCCGTACAAAAAAATGGGCAAGTGATCATGCATTTATTCATGTCAGGTTCGGAATGGGGTGTTTGTTACGGGCGAGTAAAGAAAAACGACAAAAACAAACGATGACACATTAGCACACTACGAATACATGTGTGCATCAATAGCAGTTTTCAGTTTAAGAATCACCAACTCAGGGTAACACTTGAACACTTTTTTTCACATGGATATTTCTTAAATACTAGAAAGATGCCCGTGCGTTACGCGGAACATCCAGATGCATTTGTATGAATAGTTTATCTTGTGGGAGAAAAGGATGAATGAGGAAAGGCCTTATTTGCAAATGTGGAGAGGGGTGTGGGTATCTTTTTGCAAAATTGCTATAGTTTCCTTCCTATCCGTCAGATATAAATCAGACGGCCTATATTGCAGGATGGCAGGCACACCATTATCACCAACTCTGTTTTTTATAAGAGTAGAGAATACATGAAGAGTTGTTAAATGGTTGTTAAAAAGATACATGATTTTTCTCATCATAAAAGAGATTTTTTTTGTCTGGAAAAGAACACCTTTGTATGGTCTTCTGTGGATGCAGGTAATTGCGCCCCTATTTCATCACTATTTCTTGCCATACATGTCATAGGTATTGGTCCCTGTTTTATCAGTATTAATATGTTATCAAACTTGTGTTTATTTTACTTTTTATCATGCATGCCTTATTTTTATTTTTTTCATGCATGTCCTTTTTTCTCTTCTTATATATAGGAGAATAGTGCACCATCTCATCTTTATGGATCTTCTCTGCATTTTCTTTTTTATTTCTTTTAAAGCAGATATTCCATATTTATTGGGTCATTCTTTTATTTATTTTCATGCATGTCCTTATTTATTAGGTTTCTCTAGCAAATATATCTTCAATTTCATGGCCAGTCCTGCTTTGCTGAGGTGTTCATCCCCAATCTGAATCAGAACTGGTATGAAAAAAAATACGGATAATGAAATGTTGATTAACATTACAGCCTAGATAGTATATTTAAATTATTAACAGGTAATATAATATGTTATTCGTATTCTACATATTTTTCTGAACAAATTCCATATAGTACACGTTAAATTTAGAGTTACGGTTCAGAAGATATGACTATTTTTAAAACATTTGATATGTACTACGGGTTTAATGTCAAAAACATTAGGAAGTTTTCTATAAAATGGCAAAACATACTAAGAATACCTATTTCTTTAATTAGTATTAGTAGTTATAGATACGCAATACATATATAGCTAAGAGAGTTATTTCCACTAACTTATTTATTTCAACATGCAGGCATGTCATCTCATCGTATAATTATGAATACGATAAGGAAAAACAGAACATGCAATCATGCATGGGAAAAACTCCACCAGAACATTGAAACATGCTTGGGAAAATATTTTCTATTCAATTATTCTACTTATTCAATAAATATTTTTAGCTATATATAATCATATATGACAAGTCATATGTATTTTTAATTTTGGTTCTCATGTTATCAACTCAACTTTTCGTCAACCAATTCTGCAGCAATGTGCAGGGTATCCTATAGTTATTAAATGTGTGTGACACTAGTATAAAACAGGGTATTAGTCCCGGTTCCAGAGGGCCTTTAGTCCCGGTTCTGGAACCGGGACAAAACTAACGGGACTAAAGCCCAAACCCTTTAGTCCAGTTTTGCTTACAAACCGGGACAGAAGGGGCTCCATGTGGCCGCTGCGGGGCGCCCAGGCAGAAGGACATTTAGTCCCGGTTGGTAACACCAACCGGACCAAAGGCAGCTGTTTTTTAAAGGGCGTGTTTAGGGGTTTTGGAGGGTTAATATAGGGGTTTCAAATTGTGTTAGCTAGCTAATAGAGACAAGTGACCTCTCTTTCTCCGTGCTTGGTCGACGCTAGCTATTATACGTATAGAGAGAAGTCAACACGCTAGCTAGTAAGCAAATGAAGGAACCATTAATTACACAAGATCGTCATGAACATATACAGAGAGAAGTGACCTCTCTTTCTCCGAGATTGGTCGAACAACAAGTTTTCGTATATATCTATCCGACGCTACTACATATATACAATATAACATCTCTTACAATCCCTAACATCTAAAATCAATTTCAACTTCCACATGGCATTCTCCGTCTTTATGTATGACGTGGTCAAGAAAGAATCCCGCCAATTCCTCTTGAATTCCTCGTATGCGATCATGTGGTAGGAGTTCATCCCGCATCCGCCACAACTAATTTAAAGAAGGGTGTCAATACATATATATGAATGAAACTCAACACAATTGATGGTAATAAAACAAAATTGTGAATATTTTTTAAGTATTTCATATTGTTTGTCAGAGTAGCCCCGCTCAGAGGTCGAGTGGCGGATGAACTCGCAAACGTAGTATCCACATAAATTATTCCCGTCTTCCTGCCACAAGCACTTTACGAGAATATAGTTCAATCAAACTGATAATGAAGCATGATAATGGTATTGATGAAACAAGAATCAATGAGAGATGCACGGAACTAGCTAGTACTACTTACTTTGGGGTGTGTAAATCACAGCTCCTTCTTCAGTCCCAGAACCATTCCGGTGAACCATTCCCAAACCCTGCCAGGCAAAGGAAATGATTACTTGATATCAGCAAATGAACGAAAGTTGTCGATATGGTGCGATAATGATCGATTGAACTTACTTCTGGAGCATTGGAGTCATGTCCGCATACTCCTAGGGATATTCATGTCTCGAGTCTAAGATAGTTACTACTCCTCGGTCAAGCTTAATCTCTAGCAGAATAAAGTACAAGTTGCGCACGCCTAACTCATCAATTACATTACTGTAACCTCGAGTAAGCGAAACCGAATATGCACAAGACAGTAACACTCACTTGAAGTTGTAAGGAAAGAGTATTTTTAATACAACGGACATAGTTGGAATCCGGTGGAGGCGGTGGTGGTCGCTTCAGGGCATCCAGAGTGCGCTTCGCTTTCACCGGATCTACCGTTTCCTTCGGAGGTGGAGGTTTCTTTGCAAAATGGTCCCTCACTTCGGCAGCACAGATGTCCGTGATTTCCTCGTCGGTCCTCTCATATGGTAACTTTTATGGAGCCTTGAGACATGGACCGTATTATAATTTCTTCCCGCCTCTGCTTGTACTGCTAGCCACTGGAGCGGCGACGTCTCTCTTCTACAGTTGCTAACACGGCGGAGTCCGCTGACACGCCGGAGGAGGCGGCGGTGGAGGCGGAGTGCTCCAACGCGCCAGGGGGCGGAGGAGGAGGCGGAGTGCCCTCACATGCCAGATGAGGCGGAGGAGGAGGCGGAGTGCCCTGATCACTCGCCGAAGGAGGAGGAAGACGAGGAGGAGGCGGAGTGCCCTGACTCGCCGGAGGAGGAGGAGGAGGCGCCCAGTTTGGAAGCTTGATGTACACCTTCCTCCATAGACATGTATTCATTAAAGCATTTACCAGATGAATATCCCCTTCACCTGTAGGGTAGTCAAGCTCCAGCTCCTCAAATCCCTCCATTATCTCATCCATCGTTACAACGGCATAGCCATGTGGAATCGGACGGTAGTGAAAAGTTCCCTCAGCTTGAGGACGTACAAAAGAGCCGACAGCCGCCTTCAACTTCAGGTTCTGGCATTTCGTCATTAGTTCGCAATGTTGAGCCTCTGTGATAGTATCCACGGGGTAGCGAGGAGCGGTGAAATCAGGCTGAACGAGCTCCATGGAAGCCACACTGCTTCTCCGCTGAGATGGTGGGGTAGCTTCTGGGGTAGCGTCGAAGCAAGGATCTTTGTGCCGCTGAGATGGTTGGCCGGTAGCTCGCTGGCTCTCAAGTTCCTCTAGCTTTGCTATTCTTGCATTGAGCTTCTGCGTTGAGCTAGCTTCCACTTTCCTCTTTCTCTCTCGGCTTCTCTAACAACCACTGTTGGGAAACCGAACCACCCACGGAACGGAGCCTGGTGTGCCTCGTGTTCGTCCAGGGTGCTCAGGATTACCAAGGGCCTCTGTCAGCTCGTCCTTCTCTCTGTCGGGAATGAATGTCCCTTCCTGTGCTACCTTGATTGCTGCCTGAAGCTTCTTGATGGGTATTACAAGTTGCTCATCCGTCCAACGACGCTCCCTATTTCTAGGTCCAAAGTTCCCCCGACCCCGAAGAACCATGTCCTTGAATGATCTGGCCAGTTCAATGTCGCTGGTTGGACCCCACAACGGCCTAGCTTTGTAGTAGCCACCTGAACCCATGTGATGGTGATACTTCTTATTTGCAGCATTTTCTTGCCCTTCTCCGATTTCTTGTAGACCACAAATGCGGGCCAGCGTTCTCTTATCTTCTCATATCGACCGGTGAATTCTGGAGTCTTCCCTTTGTTGACAAACTTTGTGTTCAACTCTTTCTTCCAGTTCTTGAATAGATCTGCCATCTTCTTAAGAGCATACGCCTTGACCTTTGGCTCTATAGCTGGGTTATTCAGATCCTCCTCTGGCGGTAGGCTGAAATTTGTCATCAGCGGGGTCCAAAGAACAACTCTTTGTCTATCCTGGACATAAGATACACTACTGGAATCAGGATCTTTGCCGTCAGCTAGCTGACGGCAAAGAACATCTTTGCCATCATCTTACAGAAAACTGATGGCAAAGAATGAGCTGACGACAACGATCATGTTTGCCGTCAGCCTGCTCTTTGCCGTATGCTAGCTGACGGCATAGAAGCTTCTGAAAGTGCGTTAAGTCGACTAGAGGGGGGTGAATAGTCGATTTTTATGAATTCTTCACTGAGGAATTTCAGGGTGAGGAAATTCCTAAGCAAGGAACTACTAGCAGTGGAATAAGTACTCAGATGCATACATAACAGAACAGACGCATAGACATCATGATGAAATGAAAGCGAACGCAGAGTACAGAAAGCGTAACACAGGATAAGCAGGCTGAAGACAAACTGACTGAAGAAATTGAACTGAGGAAATTGAGAAAGTCTTCAGTCAAAGTCTTCAAACAGTAACGATCAAGTACACAACACAGTAATGAGGAAATGGAAGGGTTGAGTAAATAGAACCAGTAGCTCGGTGAAGATAGTGATTTGGTAGACCAGTTCCAACTGTTGTGACAGTCGTACGTCTGGTTGGAGCGGCTAGGTATTTAAACCTGAGGACACACAGTCCCGGACACACAGTCCTCAACGTATTCTCCTTGAGCTAAGATCACACAGACCTCGCCCAATCACTCATGGTAAGTCTTCAGGTGACTTCCAAACCTTCACAAACTCGGTCACTCGGCGATCCACAATTTCCTCTTGGATGCTCTAGACCATGACGCCTAACCATCTGGAAGTTGCACAGTCTTCAAAGGTAACAAGCATCGGATCCACATAGGAACAATCTCTTCAATGATTCTCAATCACTTTGGGTTTGTAGGTGTTTGGGTTTGGGTTTTCCTCACTTGAAGATTTTCGCTCAAAGTCCTCAGAGGATGGGATGCTCTCAATGACAAGTGCCAGTTTCTCTCGGAGCAGCCAACCAGCTAGTGGTTGTAGGGGGCGGCTATTTATAGCCTAGGGAGCAGCCCGACATGATAAGACATAAATGCCCTTCAATGATATGACCGTTAGGTGGGTAGATATTTTGGGACAGCTGGCGCATAGCACAACAACGGTCGGAAATTTGACTATCAAATTCCTCAGGGCTATCATGTTCCTCACCTGTAGGCAATCCGCACTGCTGAATTCCTAACTCCTCAGTCAGAACAACTTCCTCAGAGACCAGAAGAACTTCGGCTCTGTCACTGAAGAAATTGACCGAACTGCATGAGTTTTCCAATGGCTTTACTCGAAAGGATTGGTAGGTGTAGGATTTTGAGATGAGCATCACTTGGAAACTTTTCCTTAGTTTTTCCTCGACACCCTTTAAGAGTACGGTGTTTCCTATGACTCAAGAAAGAGAAAAACAAAACTACGAAAACAAAAGTCTTCTTGCTTCATATTCCTCACATGAATATAGAGTCTTCACGGTCACACCAATTTCTTCACTTTCAAAGTCTTCAGAAAGCCAAAGTCTTCAGTTGAAGACATTCATTTTTAGGGGTCGACTTTCTCTGTAAATATCAAACTCCTCATAGACATGTGTACACTCACAAACACATTAGTCCCTTAACCTATAAGTCTTCAATACACCAAAATCACTAAGGGGCACTACATGGACTTACAGCTTCGCCGTCTGCTAGCACACGGCAAAGAGGGTGGGTGGCCCACTAACGAGAACGACCTAACGGCCACTTTCTTTGCCGTCTACTAGCAGACGGCAAAGAATGTGGCCAATCTAACGGCTGTTTCCCCCGGCCCCACCCACTAGCTACGCTCTTTGGCGCCTGCTAACCAAAAAGTGGCTCGCGCCAACCCCCCACCCCTAGCTCCCCCCTTTCTCTCCCCTCACCTCACCCGCGCCGCCGCCCCCGCCCCCGACCCCCAAGGCTGGCCGCCGCCCCTGCCCTCGACCCCCACAGCATCACCCGCCCCTGAGCCCCACAGCCCCCCCGGGCCCCGACCCCGTCACCCCGCCTAGGCCTTGCGGCCGCGCCGCCGCCCCGGCGCCACGACGCCCGTCGCCCCCAGTGAGGTTCTTCACCTTTTCTTTCTTTCTTTTTTTTTGCTGTTTTTCGATTTATGTTGAACTGTTAGTAATTTAGGTTAGTTGATTTAGTTGCTTTTTTTAGGTTAATACATTTTAGGTTATTAGTATATTTTGTGAGATGAAAAGAAGAAGAAAAGAAGAAAAAGTAGAAGTCGAGAGGAAAAAGGAAAATAAGGAAAAGGAAGAAGAAAAAGAAGTCAAGATGAAGAAGGAAAAGAAGGAAGAAGAAGAAAAAGAAGGAGAGGAAAAAGGAAAATAAAGAAGAAGAAGAGGAGGAGGAGGAGGAGGAAAATAGAAGAAGAAGAAGACATGACCGGCACCCCGACACCCTGACCCCGACACGACACCTCGGACGCCTCGACACCCCGACCCCCTGACCCCGACACCCCGACCCCGACACGACACCCCAACCCCGACATGACACCACCGATACCCCGACCCCCCACACGACACCCCGACAACCCGACACGGCACCCCCAACCCCGACACAACACCCCGACCCCGACACGACACCCCTGAGACCCCGACACCTCCCGAAAAAGGTGCTCTTCCTCCTTCCAGAGGCCAACGGGGTCATATATTTGTGAATTATGAGTTAGGTCATTTATTTTTTATTTTGTTATAAAAAACATCATATTTGTGTTGACCACGTGGTTTTAAATGTGCAGTTGTTTCGTCGCTACGAGGGCCTGGTGTTCGACGACCTCCCCGTTCATTCGACGAGCTTCGCCCCTGCGTTCGTGGGTGAGCAGAAATGACATCTCCTCCTCCCCCTTCATTTGCTCTGTTCCGGTCTTCGTGCCGATGAAACTTGCTAGCTATAGGTGTCTTCAATCATCAGTATGTGTGACCACTATGTGTCTCCCGTTTGAAAGGGTTACATCTATAAATATGCATGCATTTGCATATTTATAACCGTGATTCTTTTGAATTGTCCAACGTTATCCATGGACAGCCTGAGTATGTGTAGATTGGGTTCGTTTTCCCATATGCTCTGCTCCGGATCCGATGCAGAATTTTGTCAGTGCCTCCCTGTTGTTCTCTGGGTACACATCCTCTCTGCTTATTGCCGAGACGTGTATCAGGAGAACAGTTGGGAGGTGCTGCCAAAATTTTGCGTCGGATCCGGAGCAGAGCATGGGAAAACGAACCCAATCTACACATACTCGGGTGGGATTAGGACCTATCTTTACCTATTAGCGTCTAGGTTGCATGGATGTAATAAAAGTGACAAACTCCATTAACTGATGAATATATACATGCTGATTTATATGTATATTTCTTATGTGTCAAGTAGCTAGGCAAGATGAGTGATCGTGTGTGGACGTACACCGGTCACACTAGTCAGAAAGACATGAGCATTGTATGGTTAACAAAAACCAAGGGGTTTCTGAGAGCCGCATTTGCGAATGGCCAAAGGACAACCTGGTGCCCCTCTGCCGGGTGCGACAATTGGCACAAGAGGACAGAGGATGAAATTGGCAAACACCTGCAGAAGAGGGGTTTTACTTCGGGTTATACAGTGTGGACATTTCATGGCGAGTCTGCTCAACGTGCCAGAGCTGAGGTGCTTTGTCGTCGCACCGACGAGCATGGTACCGGGATGGAAGACATTGTGCAAGACTTTGATGCTGCTAGGGACTCGGACAATGAGATGGAGGAATCTGCAAAGGCCTTCAATGAAATGTTGGAGTCTTCAAAACGTCCTCTCCACGAGCACACTGAGCTTTGTCAGCTGGATGCCATCTCACAAATAATGGCTCTGAAAGCTCAATTCAACTTGGGCAGAGAATGCTATGACGCGATGATGGCAGTATTTGGACATTTTCTACCCAAAGGCCATGTACTACCTGCAAACCTGTACCAGTTAGACAAAATCCTCCGTGCTCTTAAGATGCCCTATGAGAAGATACATGCCTGTGAGAAAGGATGTGCCTTATTTAGGCTTCAGTATGCGGACTTGAACTATTGTCCCATTTGGAAATCATCCAGGTATGTTGTGGTAGACAATGATATGGGTGAGAAGACGCAGACCAAAATCCCAGTTAATGTTCTTCGGTATATACCAATTGTACCAAGACTTCAATGTCTTTTCATGGTCGAAGAGACGGCAAGACAGATGACATGGCACAAAACGGGCAAAAGAACCCAACTACATGCAGATGGGAAGCTGATGATGGTGCACACATCGGACGGTGAAGCGTGGAAGCGCTTCGATGCATTACATCATGAGAAAGCGGCAGATCCAAGGCATCCTCGAGTCGCCATCAGCACGGATGGGTTCAGTGTGTTTGGTCTAATGGCAGCCCAATATATTTGTTGGCCTGTATTTTTCATTCCAATCAATCCCCCCCCCCCCGGACAGATTATGCAAAGAAAGAACATTTTCCTGACGTCGATAATTCCAGGGCCCAACTACCCGGAGAAGAATATGAATGTGTACATGCAGCCGCTGAAGGACGAATTGCAAGAAGCCTGGGATAATGGGTTCAAGACATACGACGCCTTTAGCAAGCGGAACTTCATAATGCTTGTCTGGTACATGTACTCGACGCATGACTTGCCCACGTATGCGCTATTTGTTCGCTGGTGTGTGCATGGAAGGTTCCCGTCCCCACATACAAGGGAGCTCTTGAGTTTCGTTGGCTTCAGGCCAGTCGCAAGTTTTCTTGCTTCAACTTGCATAGACAGTTCCTGGATCCTCGCCATAAGTTCAGGAAAGACAAGAAGAACTTCATTAAAAGTAGAGTTCTCAAAAACTCTGCACCACCTGCATTGACAGGCCAAGAGACCCTGGATCACTTAAAGGCTCTCGAGCCAGATCAAGAGCGTCCAGGGTATTTCAAGGGGTATAATTCGAAACACGCCTGGACTCACAAGACATGCTTGTGGGATATGTCTTACTTCAAAGACCTCCTTGCCCAACAACATCGACGTGATGCATACTGAAAAGAATATTGCCGAGGCACTTTTTGGTACATTGTTCGGCACAGAGGTGAAGCCAAAGGATAATACTAAGGCTAGAGTCGATCTGGAGGCGCTATGTGATAGACCGTTACAAAACATGCAACCACCGAAAGGAAAGCAGAACTGGACAAAGCCAAAGGCATGGTTCAATCTTGGAAGGCCAGCTATGAGGGAAATTATCTTGTAGGTGAAAATACAGTTGATGCTCCCCGATGGGAATGCAGTGAATCTAAAGAGGGGAGTGAATCTTGAAAAATTGAAGATATTTGGACTCAAGAGTCATGATTGGCACATATGGATTGAGCGGGTAATGCCGATGATGTTGTGTGGCTTCATCCCTGAGGATGAATGGCTAGTACTGGCAGAGCTGAGCTATTTCCTTTGTGTTCGTTGTGCAAAAGAACTATCGGCTGGCCTGCTAGAAGAAATGGAAGAGTTGGCGCCGGAGTTGATCTGCAAGTTAGAGAAGATCTTTCCGTCTCGCTTCTTTAATCCAATGCAACACTTGATTTTGCATCTCCCAACCGAGGCAAGATTGGGGGGCGTGCAAAATCATTGGTGCTACGCAACTGAGCGGATGCAGAAGACGCTTCGAGCAAAGTGTAAAAATAAATGTATAATTGAAGCATCGATGGCCGAGGCATTCATTACTGAGGAGGCGGCCTACTTCGTGACAGCACACTACGAAGCCAAAAATCGTCATTTGCATAATCCGAAGCCTCAGTACAAAGCTGGCGACCCTAAAAAGGGTGGATCCAACACTACTAGGGAAATGCCTATAAACAGGAGCTTATTAGTAGTGCTGGTTATTTGCCACGCGCTACTACTACTTAGTAGTAGCGGGAGCATAAAAAACACGCTACTAGTAGGAAATAGTAGTAGCGCAGATACAGAAAACCACGCTACTAATAAATGGTTTCCACCATGCCTCATCAGATAGGCAGTAGTAGTAGCGCTTGGTGTAAAACCCGCGCTACTACTAAGTGGATAGCAATAGCCCGTGTTATACACCCGCGCTACTACTATGTAGGAGTACTTCTGTATCCCCTCCTGCGCCGGCCTCACGTTCGTCTGTCGACGAAAAACAAAACAAAAAAATCAATGGCGACCCCCCTTCCACCCCACTCCTCTTCCCCTCCTCCCACCCAACCCCGCCACCGGCGACCTCCTCTTACCCCACTGCCGGCGCCCCCTCCCCTCCCCTCCCCTCCCAGATCAACTAAACCAGATCCGGCCAGGCTCTCCATCCCTCCTCGCGCCCGAAACCCTAGAAGCCCCTATTTTCCTACCCAAACCCAAACGCCGCCGCACTCCGTCGACCCCCCATCCCCGCCGGCGACCTCTACACACCCTCTCCTCTGCCCTTCACTTTCCCTCCAAAGGGAAGGCCCCAGATCAGCCGAATCCACCACGCCAACAGCGGGGCTTCCATATCCGGCGCCCGCAACCAGAGGAGGAGTGCCTCCCTCCGTCGCCATGGAGGAGTTGGCAGCGGGGAGCAGGAGGCAGCAGCAGGAGCACCACCTCCACCAGCAGCAACAACCCAGCTTCGCCACCGCCGAGTCTGCGGGGGTCAGCAACAACAAGGATGTCAAGCCACTGACAAAGGTGAGCCTGACCGTGAGAGCACAGCTTAACCTCACCTAATTAACTAAGCCGGCTGTCTGTAGCTAAGCTGGCTAGATTTGCTGCTAATTTAGCTGCCTGTCCCATGGCATATTGTTGTCTTAATTGACTGACAATATTGATGTCTTTTGGTGGTTGCAGAAGGAGCACAAGAGGGGCTTCTCCACCGGCGAACGCGACCCAAAAGTACCAACTAAACTTGTGTCTCTATGAGAAACCAAGCATAGGCAGTAGTGCTGCTAGTGTTTCTTTATATAGTTGTGTTGGACATGCAGCTCAATTTCTGGTAATGCAACAGAACATTGATTAGTGGCAGAAAAGGCAAAATATATAGGATGTTATACTACGTGAAAAAAGAACCTTGATTAGTAAGCATTCTTCTCAGTTCTCTCTATGATCAATGTCGGCCTCATTTTGCACAGTGTTGATTAATTGTTGCTACATTTCTCTACTCGATGCAATGCAACAGGCTTAATCCAGCAGCTCGAGTCCAGCAGGATCAGGCTGGCTCAGATCGAGCAAGAACTCCACAGCACAAGAGCTCAGGTACGCCTCTGCAAGAATATCAAAGCCGCAAATATACAATCTGACATTTTATTGGCTGTAGCAATAACAATTTTAGTGTGTCCATTTTACTGGCTTAAAATGCCAAATCTGGCATTATTGCTGCTTTGATGTTTGATCTTCATACATTTTGCTTCTGCAATATCCTGTTGTAGCATCTGATAGTGGAATGCTTTAACACTAACCTTCCTGAAAGATTCCAAATGTGGTGGCAGGTTATTCTTATTGTTTAATCACTTGATAGGCTCATGTTTGTTGAGTTTGTGCAACTGATTTGCTGCAGGCCAAATTAACGTGTTCTTCTATTTATTGTTTGCATTGTTATCTATATGTGACAATGCAACAGTTCTTTTGACGCATCAATCCATGATAACTGGGCATATCTATTTATGCTTAGATATAAAGAAACCAAATATATATTCTGGCTTATTATACGGAACCAAATATATTTAATCCATGTTAAAATGATTATGCATTTATCATGTTAGTTTTGTAGTTTCTCTTTCTCCCCTGTTACTTTTCTTTACTTCTTTTTTGGAACACGTGGAAATACTGATGTGGCTCACTTTGTCGCAGGTCTCTGCCAGTGAGTTTTGGAACCTCTTTGTCAAGCAATTCTCCGCCAGTGAGTTTTTGGAACCTCTTTGTCAAGCAAGTCTCCGCCAGCATTGGGATGGCAGTGGCACACATTGATGTATGGATACTTTCTGGTTGCTTGCCCCGTTGTACATCATTCTCCCTTTTTAAGGATCCATTCACCAAGTTCCTGTTTTTTATGGCTTTTGATCTGTTTGTTTATAGATCAAGCCTGACATTGCCTTTACCATGTTTCTTAAAGCCTTTGGTGGTCCCCTTTTCACCATCAGGAGCTCGTTCGGAGCTGTCGTACTGGTGCGTACTCTTCTTGTGCATGCACTATATCTAGGATTATGTTATGTTAAGGGGGCATCTAGATGCATACTATTGTGGTTGCCATTAAATGCATGTCTTCTCAAACTATTTAAAAGGAAGTGTTGTTGTCGTGCCATTTAGGTAGTTTTAAAAGATATGATGTGCTTGGTTGTTAATGTTTTAGTGTGTGCTTCTCACCTGCTATAAAGGGCCAATTCGGCATTGTAGTTGCTTCAGTATTTGATCTTCATATATTTTGCTTTTGCAATATCTTGTTCTAACATCTGAAAATGGAATACTTTAACAATATAATCTTCATGACTTTGTGCAACTGATTTTTATTGTAGTTAAAAAATTATATGTTTATGTTTATTCTGCTCATATGATATTGCTCATCTTTTGTTTTCTGTCCTGATGCCTCCTGTATTTAGAGTAGAAATATTCTTAATTTAGTGTTTCTTGAACATGGCCAGGGCAATGGATAAAATCCACTCCCTCCGTAAACTAATATAAGAGTGTTTATAGATCACTAAAGTAGTGATCTAAACACTCTTATATTAGTTTACAGAGGGAGTACATGCTAAGTTGACTTTTTCCTGCGGATTTCCTTATCGTGAAGATGCTTGCAAGGATGCAGAGGGAGCAGATCATTTGGAGAGATAGGATGCCACTGTTTGGTGTTTTTATGCATTTTGGTTTTCTTGTAACTGTGTTTGCACTAGCTTGGAATAAGTGGCTTGGCAAGAAGTGTAGGTGTTTTAATTGAAGGCATGAAAAGCCATGACAATTCTGTATGCTCTTACAGGATGTGCTCTAATTTTGCTGGTTTATTATAAATCTTGGATTAGTAATGATGTGTAATGCTGCTGGTTTATTACAAATATGTGTTTGTTTTAGTTTTTCGAATTGTATGCATAGAATGGAATTGGTGGATTTTATTTTTTTTAATTTCTAATGAGTTAGTAGTAGCATGGGAAAAAACCAGACGCGCTACTACTATTTCATTACTAGTAGCGTGGGTTGCACCCTGGCTACTACTAACTTTATAGTAGCAGCATAGGAAAAAACCTGACGTGCTACTACTATTTCCTTAGTAGTAGCACGGGTTGTTAGTAGTAGCGTGGGTTTACCCACGCTACTACTAACTTTTAGCTGTAGCGTGATAGTAGTAGCGCGGGCACCCGCGCTACTGCGAGCCAAAAAAACAAGCGCTACTAGTAGCCTATTATAATACCTTACCTAGTTCATTTATTACATAATTAGCTTACTTAGGTTAAAAATGGCATAATAACCTTGGTTTAGCTCCAAACTGTCATATAATTAGTTTATTTTCCTCCAAAATGACAAAATAACCTTACCTAGCTCCAAAATGACCAATTTTAACTACGATAGCTCTAAAATGACCTACACTTACCATTTTCCTCCAAAATGAATAAAATATGCTTAGTTAGCTCAAAAATGGCATAACTACCTAGGTCAGCTCAACAATGACCTACACTTAGCATTTTTACCTAGCTTAGCTAAAAATGGCATTTTTACCTACATTAGTTAGAAGAAGAAGATAAAGAAGAGGAGAGGAGAAATGGAAAGAGAAAAAAAATTCTTCTTCTTTTTCTTCTTCTTCCAGCTAGTCTTCTTCTTCTTCTTCTAACTTTGTTCTTTCCCAATTTTCAGATTTGCTTTAGATGAGGAAGCTTGCGTTGATGGAGTCTACTCTTCTCCTTGTGCTTCCTTTTTGTTTTGATTTTGTAGGAAGAACTATGTGAAACTTGCTACCTATATATGTATGTATGGATGAAACCATTGTATGCTTGTTGTTGAATATGTTGGCTAGCTATATATGTTGCTTATGGACTTTTGATTTGGTATGTATATGTGTTGGCTGATCATATCCATATGGCAGGGATATGATTTGGTATGTATATGTGTTGGTATGCTTGTTGAAAGTATTTTCAAATGTGTGTGTGTGTGTCTATATATATATATGTATGTATGTATGTATATCTGTGAAATTCTGTGAAATTGATAGAATTTAACAAAAAACAGGGGCTATAAAGGCACTTTGCCGTCTACTGGCAGACCGCAAAGAGCTTTGCCATCAGCCAACAGACGGCAAAGCTGCCATGTGTCAGCTACCTGTGCAACCTGGGGTGCACTGGGCCAGCAGACGACAAATCATGCATGTGCCAGCTACCTGGGGCATCTGGGCTGGCCTATACAAGCACTTTGCCGTCTGCTGGCAGACGGCAAAGCATGTCGTTAACCCCTTAACGGACCTAAGCTGCCACATGTGCCGTCCAGGCCCTTTGTCGTCTGCTGGTAGACGGCAAAGACCTTTGCACCTTTGCGGTCCGCCAGCAGACGGCAAAGAGCCCTTTGTCGTAGTTTGTTCAACAGGATGTGTTGCCATCTGCTGGCTGACGGCAAAGGCCTTTGCCGTCCGCCAGACATGCCTTTGTCGTCTGCATGGTAGATGGCAAAGTTCCTAATTCCTGTAGTGATACTTTAGGGTCGTCCTTACTCTTATTCCATTGTTGGACGCTGGTCGGGACGCTGTCCCTAACAACAACTCCGCATTGACGTACAAATGCGTCCTTGGTCCGCTTGGGTTCAATCAGTTGGCCATCGTTCGCGACTTCTATGATCATGAACCTTTCTTCCTGGCGCACTTTTTCTTCGGGCCTCGTCTTCTTATGGAAGTTTGGCTCGATCGAGAGGGCTAAAAGAAGAAAGAAGCGTTAATATATGTACATACCAAAACAATTAATGCATCAAGTCAGTACATGCTTAATTAATATATATACCTCGCCGGAGTTTGCAACAGCTCCCTCCTCCATTCGGTCACCGGAGCCGTCATCATGAACTCCTTCCTCCGGCATTCGGTCACCGGAGCTGTCATGATCTCCTTCCTCCTCCATTGTTGGATTACCGGAGCCGTCATCCTCTCCTTCCTGAGCTTCGGTGTCGTTGAGAAACGACAAGGGATCACCTCCATCGCAGATTATATCCCCCAACAACTCTTCTTGTTCTAAGTCTCTGTCCATAGTTTCTGCAAATATTACAACATGGAAATATACAAAAATGAGAGATGGGTATATTAGTGGCAAACAAATACCTAGATAATTAATCACAACAAGGAATCATATGCATATATGAGCAATGGATTAGTTGTGGACCGCGTCTCTCATGCATGTCCGACGTCCCCCCTCATGTCGAAGTTATCAGGGTTATACTTTCGGGAGATGACACATTGCAAAAAATAATCGCTATGCCTCGACAACGCTCTTTTAATTGGTTAATTTGGGTGGCCTTGACGACGCTTCTAGGGTTTTGGGTGGCCTTGACAACGCTCTTTTAACTTGGTTAATTTGGGTGGCCTCAACAACGCTTCTAGGGTTTGGGGTGGCCTCGACAACGCTCTTTTAACTTGGTAAATTTGGGTGGCCTCGACAACTCTTCTAGGGTTTGGGGTGGCCTCAACAACGCTCTTTTAATTCATTTAACTCATTTAACTTGGTAAATTTGGTGGCCTCGACAACTCTTCTAGGGTTTGGGTTGGCCTCGACAATGCTTTTCCAGTCCTGGTTTGGGTGGACTCGAGAGTTGGTCGGGCGAGAGGGGGTTGATCAATGTCCCCCCTCATGTCGAAGTTACCGGAGTTTTCTATATGAACAAAAAAATTCCACATGACATGTTCGACGAGTGGACCGAACGGGCAGGAGGGGCGGTGTCGTCGGGGCAGGGGCGTGGGGTCAGCGGCGAGGACAACGACGACGATGGGGCAGGGGCACGGGCTCGGGGAAGGGGCGACGGCGACGACGGGTGCAGGCCGAGGCAGGGGCGCGGGTGACGGCGAAGGACGGTGGCGGCAACGGTGGGGGCGGCGGACGGTGTCGGGGCAGCCTGGTGGCGTCGATGTGCTCGGCGTCGTCGGGGGCAACTGCGCAGATGAACTCTACAAAAATCCTAAGTGTTGGCATATATAGGCCCCTCTTTAGTCCCGGTTGGTGGCACCAACCGGGACCAATGCCCCCCTTTAGTCCCGGTTCGTGCCACGAATCGGGACCAAAGGTCAGTTTTCGTCAGCCCAAAGGGCGGGAAGCAGAGACCTTTGGTCCCGGTTGGTGGCACGAAACGGGACTAAAGGGGGGCATTGGTTCCGGTTCGTGCCACCAAATGGAACCAAAGGTGGGTATTGGTCCCGGTTGGTGCCACCAACCAGGACGAAAGGGTGGTGCTGCCCGCGGCCAAACGTTTAGTCTCACCTCGCTAGTTCAGAGGGGCTCGGAGTGGTTTATAAGCCCCACTGTCGCTGCCCTCTCGAGCTCCTCTCTAATGCAGGCCTACTGGCCTAAATTGACTCACTCTGCATGTGGGCCTACTGGGCCAGTTGCGGGCCTGCGTCCTGGCCCAACTAGCGGATGGGTTTCTAGTCATATGCAGGCCGCGGTGGCCTAGTAGGCGGCATTTTTTAAAATATTTTTCCAGCATTTTTGTTTTGTTTTTTTTGTTTTTTTCTTTTTTCCTACTTATAGCTAAATACTTCAAGTTTTTGAGTGATTCTTTTTTGCTTTAGGTCACAAAAATTATAAACTTTTTGTTAGTGCCATTAGTTTTCATCTGTTACAAATGCACCATTCAAAGCCACATCATCAATTTTCAACCATTTCTGACTCCCACGATGTCTCTTTTTCCTGAAAGAACTATGTGGCGCTTTTGCTCATAGTATGATGTATTCGCTTTCTTATCTTTTCTTTTTTCGGTTTGGTAGACATGTCCTTCACATAGAAAACCTGCGCCACATCATTGGCTAGGACGAATGGTTCGTTTGTGTATCCAAGAATTTTCAGATCCACTGTTGTCATTCCGTACTGTGGGTCTACCTGTACCCTGCCTCCTGACAGATTGAACCATTTGCACTGAAACAAAGGGACCTTAAAATCATGTCAATAGTCAAGTTCCCATATGTCCAGTATGTAACCATAATATGTGTCATTTCCCCTCTTGGTTGCTGCATCAAAGCGGACGCCACTGTTTTGGTTGGTGCTCTTTTGATCTTAGGCGGTCGTGTAAAATATATTCCCATTTATCTCGTACCCTTTGTAAGTTAATACAGTCGAAGATGGTTCCCTGGCCAACGAGTATAGCTCATCAGAAACAGTGGTGTCGCCAATGAGATGTGTTTGCAACCAACTGCCGAAAGTTCTGATGTGTTCACATGTTATCCAGTCGTCACACGTCACACTGCTCCGGGTGTTTGGAGCGCAGAATATTCTTTTGTTCATTGACATACGTGGTCACCAAGGTAGAATTCTGTAGAACTGTGTAGTGTGCTTGAGACCAGGAATGCCTGTCCCTAAATATTATTGAGTCCACTCCTAGCATGCCTTTTTCAGTCAGTCTCCCCTCATACCGCGATTGAGGGAGACCAATCTTCTTAAGGTCAGGAATGAAGTCAACACAAAACCCAATGACCTCTTCTGTTTGATAGCCCGTGGAGATGCTTCCTTCTAGCCTAGCACGGTTACGAACATATTTCTTTAAGACTCCCATGAACCTCTCAAATGGGCACATATTGTGTAGAAATACAGGGCCCAGAAAGGCAATCTCGTCGACTAGATGAACTAGGACGTGCGTCATGATACTAAAGAAGGATGGCGGGAACACCAGCTCGAAACTGATAAGACATTCCGCCAAATCACTCCTTAACCTTGGTAGGATTTCTGGATCGATCACCTTCTGAGAGATTGCATTGAGGAATGCACAGAGCTTCACAATGGCTAATCGAACATTTTTCGGTAGAAGCCCCCTCAATGCAACCGGTAGCAGTTGCGTCATAATCACGTGGCAGTCATGAGACTTTAGGTTCTGGAACTTTTTCTCTGCCATATTTATTATTCCCTTTATATTCGACAAGAAGCCAGACGGGACCTTCATACTGAGCAGGCATTCAAAGAAGATTTCCTTCTCTTCTTTGGTAAGAGCGTAGCTGGAAAGACCTTCATACTGCTTTGGAGGCATGTTTTCTTTTTCGTGCACACGTTGCTGGTCCTCCCGTGCCTCTGTTGTATCTTTTGTCTTCCCGTACACGCCCAAGAAGCCTAGCAGGTGCACGCAACGATTTTTCGTCACATGCATCATGTCGATTTCAAAGCGGACCTCTAGGTCTTTCCAATAGGTTAGGTTCCAAAATATAGATTTCTTCTTCCACATGGGTGCGCGTCTCTCGGCGTCATTCGAAACAGATAGTCCACCGGGACCCTTTCCAAAGATTACTTCTAAATCATTGACCATAGCAAGTATGTGATCACCAGTACGGCCGGCGGGCTTCTTCCGGTGATCTGCCTTGCCTTTGAAATGCTTGCGTTTCTTTCGACATTGATGGTTGCTCAGAAGAAATCGACGATGTCCCAGGTACACATTCTTCCTGTATTTGTCCAAATATATACTTTCGCTATCTTCTAAACAGTGCGTGCATGCGTGGTATCCCTTGTTTGTCTGTCCTGAAAGGTTACTAAGAGCAGGCCAATCATTGATCGTTACAAAAAGCAACACATGTAGGTCAAATTCTTGCTGTTTGTGCTCATCCCACACACGTACACCGTTTCCATTCCACAGCTGTAAAAGTTATTCAACTGATGGCATTAGGTACACATCAATGTCATTACCGGGTTGCTTAGGTCCTTGGATGAGCACTGGCATCATAACAGACTTCCGATTCATGAACAACCAAGGAGGAAGGTTATGGATACATAGAGATACGGGCCAGGTGCTATGATTGCTGCTCTGCTCCCCAAAAGGATTAATGTCATCTGCGCTTAAACCAAACCATACATTCCTTGCGTCACCTGCAAAGTCTACCCACGTTCTCTCGATTTTTCTCCACTGCGACCCGTCAGCAGGTGCTCTCAACTTCCCGTCTTTCTTACGATCCTCTTTGTGCCATCGCATTAACTTGGCATGCTATTTGTTTTTGAATAGACGTTTCAACCGTGGTATTATAGGAGCATACCACATCACCTTGGCAGGAACCTTCTTCCTGGGGCGCTCGCCTTCAACATCACCAGGGTCATCTCGTCTGAACTTATACCACAATGCACCGCATACCGGGCATGCGTTCAAATCCTCGTACGCACCGCGGTAGAGGATGCAGTCATTAGGGCATGCCTGTATCTTCTGCACCTCCAATCCTAGAGGGCATAGAACATTCTTTGTTTCGTATGTACTGTCGGGAAATTCGTTATCCTTTGGAAGCTTCTTCTTCAAAATTTTCAGTAGCTTCTAAAATTCGTTGTCAGATACACCATTGTCTGCCTTCCATTGCAGCAATTCCAGTGTGGTACCGAGCTTTGTGTTTCCATCTTCGCAATTGGGGTACAACCCTTTTTTGTGATCCTCTAACATGCGATCCAACTTCAAATTCTCCTTTTCACTTTGGCGTTGTCTCTTTGCATCAACAATGACCCAGCGAAGATCATCATCGGGCACATCGTCTGGTTCCTCTTGATCTTAAGCTTCCCCCGTTGCAGCATCACCGTATTCACGGGGCAGATAGTTGTCATCATCCTCTTCTTCTTCGTTGTCTTCCATCATAACCCCTCTTTCTCTGTTCTTGGTCCAAACATTATAGTGTGGCGTGAAACCCTTCTCAAGCAGGTGGATGTGAAGGGTTTTCGAGTCAGAGTAAGACTTCGTATTCTCAGATCTAGGGCATGGACAACACATAAAATCATTCTGCTTGTTTGCCTCAGCCATTTCGAGAATATTATGCATGCCCTTAATGTACTCGGAGGTGCGTCTGTCATCATACATCCATTGCCGGTTCATCTGCGTGCATTATAAATAATTAAGTGTGTCTAAAACCATTACAGAACAGCATGAATAGAGAAGTGACCATATTAATAGAAGTTCATCATCACATTAAAACCAAAGTACAGTAGTGATCAAATGTTATTACTAAAAAAAATACATAAAGTTTATACATAGTTCTCATTGAGCAACATATAGCTCTTTAGAGCATCTAATTAAACCATACATTGAAACTATGTAAAACATTTCAATGCAACAAAATGTGCGATCATAATCGCAACTAAGGTAACAATTGATCCAACAGCATAATGATACCAAGCTTCAGTATGAATGGCATATTTTCTAATCTTTCTAATCTTCAAGCGCATTGCATCCATCTTGATCTTGTGATCATTGACGACATCCGCAACATGCAACTCCAATCTCAACTTCTCCTCCTCAATTCTTTTCAATTTTTTCTTCAAGTAATTGTTTTCTTTTTCAACTAAATTTAACCTCTCGACAATAGGGTCGGTTGGAATTTCCAGTTCACATACCTCCTGGATAAAAACATCGATATCACGTTGGTCGGCATAATTGTCATAAACACTAAATGAAACAAATAGTTATAAAAGATAATATATACCACATTCGAATCATAGACAGGACGAGGGCCGATGGAGGCGGATACCAAAACCATCGCACTATATAATAACAAACAATAATAAAAGTAAGAAAATTATACAAGTATCTATCTAAATCATACAAGTAAGAATTTTTTCTTTTAGAAAGAAGATAAGAACAAGAGGCTCACCACGGTGGTGGCAGTGACGAGATCGGCGTGGGCGATCGATGGCGGTGAGGACGGGGATGGGACTAGACGGGACGCCAAATCTAGACAAATCTTGAGGAAAATGTAGTTTGGACAAGGAGCTTCGAGAAGAGAAAGCTTAAGTGTGGCTCGGCCATTTCATCGAACACCTCATATGCATAGGAGGTGAACTAAGCACCACAAACCTCTCCCACGGCCGACCAAAAAAACAGAGCAGTGGCTCTGCTCGCAGGCAGGGGCGGGGGTATATATAGGCCTCTCTTTAGTCCCGGTTTGTGGCTAAAACCGGGACTAAAGGACAACCTTTGGTCCCGGTTTCAGCCACCAACCGGGACTAAAGGTCCTGGGCCAGGAGCGAGGCCCATTGGTCCCGGTTCGTGTCTGGAACCGGGACCAAAGGGGTGAGACGAACTGGGACCATTGGCCCCCGAGACTAGGTCGGCGCCCTGGCCTCATGAACCGGGACTGATGCCTCCTTTGGTCCCGGGTAGTGAGTGATCCGGGATTAATGCCCTTACCCATGCCTCAACCAAAGCTCTGTTTTCTACTAGTGTCATAACCCAATCTGTATTAGTGAAGGAAGAAGAAGATGAAGAGAGTTCTACGTGGGGTCCAACTATAGTGTGAGTAAGTTTTAATACAACGGTTAGATGCACACGTGTCATTTGAGGAGTCAAGTTTTAAGGGAAAGAGCAGGAGATAAGACCACGAAAGAAACGTTCCCTGCCGGCAAACCGGCTGAAACTTCAGCCGGATTGGCGCTGATCGTTAGATTAGGCGATCGAACAGGTGTGTTGGAGCTGCAACCGCCGGCACGCTGGAGCTGCGGCGGCAGCCGTGAGGTGGGGGAAGTGGTCCTGCTGTTAACCTGGGCGGCCACCTCGCTACCCAGAGGCGGCGACCGACCGGAGCCGGCATATGGCGCATGCACGGCAATGAAAAATGTTCGGATCGACGCTTTCCACTGCTGGAAACGGCGAAGAAAAAAGCTACGACGGGGCGGCGAAAAATGCTATGGCGGCACGAATGGCGAGCTACAACCGGCAGCGAAAAATGTTGGAACCGGCGACCTCCACTGTTTTGCTGCATCCGGCAAGCGAAGTTGCTGGAACCAGCAAGTCCAGGAGCTACCGCGGAGGCGGCGAGCGCGACAAGGATGCTGGGAGACCGGCATCCTGTTTTGCTAGGACCGGCGCCCCGGTTTGCTTCAACCGGCAAGAGGGGGGATGTGAACCGTTATGCGGCGGCGGTGCATGATGCTGCATCTAGTTGACGGTTGGTGTGCCGACGGCGACGGCAAAGATGGAACGGACACTTTTTTCCTGGATTGACGGGCGGTGGTGGCTACATCAACGTCGGCAGCGCGGGAAAGTGGGTGCTGCTGGCTGGCGTCCGGCAACGACGCCGACGAACGCGACCGCCGCGCCTCACGAGGAGTCCCCGATGTAGGAGCTGCGCGGTGACTGGCCAACGCAGAGAAGGGGATATTTTTCCTTTTTTTGTGGGCGCATTGACAGGGCTGAGCAACGAGAAGAAAGCAAATCAGCACTGCGGGATGGGGTGAATCGAACGGCTAGTAGGTGACCTGCGCAGGCTTTTGGCCGGTCAACCGGCGCCTATCAGTCACCGACAAGAAAAGGGGGAGGGCTACCCTTGCTGGACAGTTTGGAGCAAAGTGATCCCGTGCTTCTCAGAAAATTCGAACGCTTGCGCCGGAGAAACTCGGTCGCCACCCATCGTTTATTCTTCTTCGCCGTCGCTTATGTACGTTGTTCGTCCCTCACACGGGGTAGGTTGTCCAAGTTGGATGTCCTGGCTTCACATGGGTGTGGGCATCGCCATGGCGCACGGCAACAGCCTTCTTGTGGTGACATGGATGCGAGGCGGTGTCGCGACCTGGGGCTTATAGGGATGGCACATATGTGAGGCAGCGATGTGATGGCGGGTGTGTTAAGCATATCTCTAGCAGACCCGCATAAGTGGTCAAACCCGTAAATTTTTGCATTTTGCAGTTTTGCGCGAAAAAATTGTTCAAAACAGAAACCGTAAAAGTGGTCCAACCCGTAAATTTTTTAAGCGCCACCGCAAATGCACACCTGAAACCCTTATCTTTGGAGGTTGGAAGGCCGAATTTAGGGGGCCCCCGTATACCGATCAAACCTCGTCGGAGCAAACACGCCGCCGCGGAGTTTGCTGGAATCCGTCGTAAACTCGCAGGAATTCATCACCGCACATCGGAAAAGGCCGCTAGACGCCGCAATCGATCGCCGCCGGTTCGAATTGGACAAGCTCGACATCGTCATGGCCTCTCATGACCTCAGCCTGGCCGCCAGAATCCTCCCGACGCGGCAGGCAAAGGGGCACGCCTCGCCTGGCAATAGAGCAAGGCGCGGACGACGGAGGCGACGGGGCGTGGCCGGCAAGGCTGGGCGCGGACGACGGAGCGACGTGGCGTGGCCGGCGAGGCTGGGTGCGACCGGCGCGGTGATGGGGCGCAACCGGCAGGGACGGGGCATGACCGACGGGCGATGGGCGATGGGGCGCGGCTGACGGGCGACGGGGCATGGCCTGCGGGCGACAGGGCGCGGCCGACGGGGTTGGGCGCGGCTGGCGTGGCCGGCGCGGCCGGCTGGAGGAAGGGGCGGCAACGGCCGGACTGGAGGAAGGAACTCTTTATTCCAGTTTTACAGTTAGTTTTATAGTATCTGTTCGGCCGCGCTAGTTTTTGACCCACAAACGCGATCTTCGTGAAACTGCAAACGCGTTTTGCGGGTCAAGTTTTTGCGAGGTCTGCTAGAGTTGCTCTTAGAGAAACTGTAGCAGACCCCGCATCCTGCCGGCCCGCAAAACGCGTTTGTAGTTCGCGGAAAAAAGTTTTTGCGGGCCGGCTTGGACGGCCACAGATGCAGACCCCTTAAACGGACCCGTAAAAAAGCATATTCACGGAATATGCTTTTTTACGAGTCGGCTATGTGGGGTCTGCTCTTTGCGCCGCTGCATCCCGCATCTCACCGGCCCGCAAATATCAAATCCAACATAATACAACAATCAAAATTAATACTAAATTATTCAAATCAGAATTCCAAGTTCATTCCTCTCTCATCTTTAAGAATCATATTGTGCAGGATAACACGGCATGTCATAATATTTTTCAAGGTTTTCTAATCCCAAAAACGACCAGGACCACGGACAATGGCAAACTTAAATTGCAAAACACCGAATGCTCTTTCAATGTCTTTTTGGGCTGCCTCTTGCACCCTTATTGCAAATTCACATTGCTTTTTAGTTTTGGGTTCTTTGATGCTTTTGACAAATATGCACCATGGAGGGTATATACCATCTGCAAGATAGTACCCCTTTGTGTATTCATGCCCATTGATAGTGTAGTTGCAAGAAGGAGCATCACCACTAGCAAGCCTAGCAAATAAATGAGATCATTGCAACACATTGATATCATTGAGAGTGCCCGGTATACCAAAAAAGCAATGCCAAATCCATAAATCCTCGGATGCTACGGCCTCTAGCACAATTGTTGCATCGTGAGACTTGCCACAATACATTCCTTGCCATGCCTTGGGGCAATTTTTCCAAGTCCAATGCATAAAATCAATGCAACCTAGCATGCCAGGCCAACCTCTCCTCTCATTAGATGCCATCAATTTCTTTGTGTCATCTTCGTTGGGTGCCCGAAGATACCCCGGACCAAAGACACGGATGATCTCCTTTGCAAATCTACGCACGGACTCAATTGTACTATCTTCACCAATGCGAAGGTACTCATCGGCATAGTCAGCCGGAACACCATACGCAATCACCCGCATTGCCGCGGAGATTTTTTTATATGCACTAAATCCCTTTAAGCCCGCAGCATTTCTTCTTTGAGTAAAATACCGGCAATTTGCCTCGCAAACTTGAACAAGTTTCACAAAGAGGGATCGGTGCATTCGGTACCTTCTCCGGAAGAGGTGCGGTGGATATGTAGGATTGTCCGCGAAGTAGTTCTGCATCAACATCTCGTTCCCAAGATGACGGTTCTTGTCTTCGTGCTCTTTCACGGCAAGCGCCATGACCAATGCCTGCTGCCGAAAGTTCGCAAGCATGGTCTTAACATCCGGGTCGTCCGAATCGGATGAATCGGAGAGCAAAAACTCCTCGCAAGGGGTCAACTCCATCTAGATGTGTGCCGGCGCGTCAATCAACTATACCGCTCGCCAAAAATTCACCAAAATACGTACTAACCTGGTGGCGGACGCGGCCGGTGATCCCGGGCGACGACGAGGAGGCGGGCTCGACGGTGGTCGATCCCCGGCGGCGGTGGCGACGAGGGCGGCTCTTCTCGCCCGATCCGGAGGGGTCGGTGCAGCGTCTCGGCACGGGAGGGTGTGGGGCGGCCCCGCGGAGCGATTCCGCCTGCAGATTTGGACGGAATCGGCGGCGGTGGGCGGGCGGAAGCAAGGGCGGTCGGCGGCGGAAGGAGGGGGGAAAGGCGCACGGGCTGAAATGTCCCTCCCGCCAACTACTGCTATGGGATGCAGGGCACCGCATCCGCGAGGGGGAAACCCGCGTTTTCCCGGGTTGGGGGAGGGATTTTTCCGCGCCCCCCCTCCCCCCCCCCCCAAAAAAAAATTTTGCGGGCCGGGGCGGGATGCGGGGTCTGATCGGGCGGGTTTTTTCGCCCCAGCCCGCATTTTGGCGGTTATTTTGCGGGTCGAGCGGGATGTGGGGTCTGCTAGAGTTGCTCTTAGGGGCTGGCACACTTCTCCGATCGGGAGGCACAACTCTGATATGGCGGCTCTGCGCTCCTGGTGTCGTGGTTGCGCTCCATGTGGGCACGCGTCAGCAACTTTGATCTACCTTTTGTGTTTGGGAGTACCTAGAACTCATCTAGATGAAATATAATTTGGTCTCATTCACTTTGAAAACAAGAACAAATATAACCCACGTTAGCACATATGCATCTTATAACATCACATCCAATGGCTATAAAAGGTGAATGAGACCAAATTATATCTCATCTAGATGAGTTCTAGCAATACTGTTTGTGTTTAGTTCTGGGCATGTCGGCCCCTAGGCAACAAGCACAGACAAAGCTCTCTCCAATGAGGTGGTAGTCTATGGTCATGTGCTTCATAGTCGATGTTGGTCCTTGTGATGAAAACTCCGGTTTGTGGCGACGGCCTCGCAGTGGATTGCAGTGGGCCACCGAAAGGTCTTCGTGAGAGTTTTTCTTTCCAGATCAAGTGGTTGGCTTTGATGCTGAGTTGCAAACTATGGATGACAGCTTGACACGGAGTGATGGTTTTGTGCAATGGCGGTGGTCGCATGTCGCATGTATAGCTCCTGGGATTGCGAAAAGTGGTGATGACAACACATAAGTAATGCCGATGGTGGTTCTAGTTGGGCAACCGGTCTCGCGCTCCAGGGTGAAAACCTAGGACTAATCCGAGCTGCTTATACCGGGGAATGTCAATTTTTACATTATTTCCTTGTTAAAGGCATTGTCCAGATATGCTCAGGCTAGTTCTTGAAGGTGAAAACCTAGATTCTGGCATTACTTGGATGGATACGGCAAAAATGACATTTGAGCACCGCTCCTTTTCTAAAGGCGTTGTTGTTGCAGACATGATCATTGTTATAATTTGCCAACTGCGGATCTAATAGTTTTGGTTTTTCTTCTTCTTTCCTCGCCTACACATATCTTTGGTCTTATATGATTTTACTACTTCTCGGCGTGTCTTTGTGTGTGTGTGCTGGTGTTATATGTGTACATCTTAAATATGCAGAGGCTGAATGTATGGTCATTATGTTTTTATTCTCTCGATCTTTTTTTTGCGGGAAAAACTTCCAATCTATTCATCTTCAATCATGGTAGTACAACAAACACTAGAAATAATAAAAATTACATCCAAATTCATAGACCACCTAGCGACGACTACAAGCACTGAAGCGAGCCGAAGGCGCGCCGCTGCCATCGTCACTCCCTCACCGGAGCCGGGCAAACCTTGTTGTAGTAGACAGTCGGGAAGTCGTCGTGCTAAAGCCCCATAGAACCAACACACCAGAACAACAACCGTCGCAGATGAAGAGTGTAGATTAAAGGGATCCAACCTGAAGACACACGAACGAAGACGAACGACGAACAGATCCGAGCAAATCCACCAAAGACAGATCAGTCGGAGACACAACTCCACACGCCCACCAATGATGTTCGACGCATCACCGGAACGGGGGCTAGGCGCGGAGACCTTTATTTTATCTTCAGGGAGCCGCTGCCGTCTCGCCTTCCTGAGCAGGACATAAACCATAACAAAGCTTGAAATAAAATCTAAAAACCGGAGCCCTCCCATCGGCAAGGGGCGAGATCCAATCCGCCTCCATGGCCCTAAGACCACCGGAGACGGGACGGACCGGCGCCGGTGCCGGCGGGAGGCAAAGTACCCTAGCTTTTTGGAGGGGCGGTTGGCTAGGTCAAAGAGGCCGGAGCGTGCGTGTCCACGTTTTTAGTTGGCTTATCCTCTCGATCTTTTTAAGGCAATAAATCCACCCTTTATAAAAAAAAGGAGGGCAATGGTACCTCGAGTCCTAAGGTTTGATGCTTTGGTATTTTATAATGATGGAATATTCGTTTTGTGGGAGGTGATGTTCCGTCGATTGCAAGATGTTTTTGATGACTTCATCAATCTTAAAACCCGCTGGCTAAGTTTTTCGAAGGTGCTCATAGAGATGACTGCGTCCATGTTTTTTTAGAAAAGGAAGATAACACAGCACTTGTGTGTGTATCTGTTTTATTTAAAAAAAAATTAGTGGGAGGTGATGTTCCGTCCATGTATTCATAATGATAAGTGTATGTATGTACTTAGTGCGCGTCGCGTCTGTGTTTTTTTAATATAAAACATGAAAAGGGGTTAGTAGGGTCGACGCACTCGCCAAAACAAATTCAACCGTTCTGATCAAAACAGCACGAGCAAAAAAGAACAGACGGACCTGGTTCCTGTGGCACCTACTACCCATATAGAGCGAGCGAGAGAGCGTTCTGGTTGAAGGATGAAGAAGCTTCTCGTTGACGAAGCTTCCTCCTCCGTGCACTCAGCAATATTGGCCAAAGAGGACGGAAGGGGACCCTGCGGGCGGTGACCATTCCCGCCGAATTGATGGTAAGAATCCAGATTTGAGGCAAAAATATTCATTTTTTCGTATTACTCTCATCGATGGTACATTCGTCGATTCTGGTGCATTACCTAGAAGCAAATTACCAAATATATGCAACTGAATAGATTTCTGATCCATGTCTTCACTAGTTGGTGGTTTGGATTAGGAGAATTAATCTTAGTGTTTGAAAAAACTGGCTTTTATGAGACTTTTGGGAAAACCGGTGCTAGTGGTTTTCTCAGTTAAGAATAAATTTGCACAAAGCCGTGTTTGGTTTAGGCGATTTCCTTTCCGTTTTTCTGTTGTTCTTTGTCTGCCTTGAATGCGGAGTGCTCTCCACTTTCTACATTTTTTGTATATGGACCCATCCATTTGCCTAAAGCAGCAAAATAGCGCACGCGACTGCGTGTCGACGCCTTGGAAGCCGGTGGTCGTACGTGCTACCTGCTCCGCCGCATCTCCAAGCACGGCAGGCTCATGGCATCGTGCTTCTGTGCATGCAACTCGTTTTTGCACTGTTTCCGATCCCACGTCGTCGACTCTTGCAGCCATGCCGCTTTCTCCCGCCATGACCATAGGATTAGAAGCAAAGTAGTAATCCAATCTGCTAGTATGACCCACGCATGGTTTGTTGGACTGGTCCTGCTTCGCCAACCTCCCTTTGCTTTCTAATAATCGACGGCTTCCTAATAACAGCTGCATCGGACTGGTTCTTCGCCGTCAGATGGAAGTTGTTTCAATTGTTAGCTAAATTATTATTTTTTAAAGTTGGCGACTCGTTGATCGCTATGCAGTTTTTTATTGACAGAAATCTGAAGTTTTAAGGGGTGGGCTATATTATCCATCAATAGTCTGCTTTTTTTTTTTCTTTCTAAATCATGTAGAAAAGTTGCATGTGAATATATACATAGAAAGAAAACATATTGCGAACCAAAATCTATGGTTGGATGGTTAGGAGGACAGTGGTATGGTATCCACAGCCTACCAGAGTTCTCAAGTCCTAGACTTTACACCGGTTCTTGTCTTTTCCTGAAGTTATTTCACTCGTTCCGGCGATGTGCGTTCACTGGGAGAAGACGTTTCCGTCAACTACAAAGGCGTCTGTGCCGACTTTATCAATCTGAAGATAATGTGCCAGCTCAGTTTCTCGGAGATGCTTATGGGTAGGGTCTATGTGAGTGCGTTCATACAAATAAGTAAATATGTGTGTATGAATGAGCATCTGCATCTGTATTCTATTTAAAAAAGAGAATGAAAAGATAGTACCCACGTGACCAGCCTGGTAAGCTATTTTTTCAGAAAGGAGGCGCTTGCCCGACCTTAGACTGAGGTCCTTACAATGTAATAAGTCCAGTATGAAGCAACGTAAAGGAGCGATACATGCCCGAAGGCGGATACAAAGCGGCGCAGCACCAAAGGCTATCGAGGTAGCAAGCGGCGGGTAGTGCCGGTGGTGTCTCCTATGTCGACCGTCGCCAACTCACTGCACCTTGCTCGCACATTTGAGACGAGCTCCTACAGGCGTCATCTGTCATGTGCCCTTACCAGCTTGGTAAGCTACCAACAAGGCAAAATGGAAAAGAAAGAAAAGACAGTACAGAGACACCGTACAACACAACCACATGTTTCGCTGATTTTTTTGGCTCAGTCGATTTTCCCCATTCTATTTCCTCCCTCCTCCGCATTGCCTTCCCCCCTCGCCCCTGACATGGCTCCGCCCTAGCCTCGTACCACCAGCTGAACCTTCTCCCCTGCAACGAGCCATCTCGTTGCCCGTCCTGCTCGACTCGCCTCCTACGCCAGTCATGCACCGTACCAACCACTACACCAAGCCCCGTTCCTCTAAGGTGCTAGCAGTCAGCCCTCCCGCACCCGTACCATCAACCTCCTTAATCTGCTCCGCCGCAATGTTGTAATGTACCCTTCTCCGAACAAATCCTGGCTCACACTCGTCAGGGATGATGTGGCTTCCGCATCCGGGTTGACTGACACCTAACAAAATTATGCGCTTGTCGAATAGCAAACTTGAAGTTTTAATAATCCAGAGAGTTAGACAAACAAAATGAAGTTTAGTTTATTCGACGCCCAAATTACTTTTATGGTAGGTTAGAGAAAATCTCCCATCGCTCGATCCACGCTGCATCTTCTGATGCCACCGTGTGGCCGACGACATCGTCACCCATCAGCGCAACCCTCCCCCGACCCACACATCCACCGTTCGACCCCTCGACCGACCCAATCGCCAGGCACTGACGCGCGCCCGACCATCGGCACCCCCTACCCCGCTTCTCCCCGGCCCCAACAACTCCTCCCCAGCCTCCATCGTTCCCTCCCCCTGCCAACACCTCCCCTCAATCTATGTGTCCCCACCTTCGTCTATTTGTTTTATTCTTCGTGTTTAGTTATTAGATTTACTTAATTAACTTTATTTTTAAGTTTTAGCAAAGACCAAAAAATTCTTTGGTCAATTTGTGTTAGGGTTTTTAGCTTTAGGATAATTACCGTTAGGTTAAAAAGAAGAGAAAAAAGGGGAGAAAGGAAACTGGGGGAGTAGAAAAGGAAGATTTAGGTTTAGTTGATGTTTTGTTCATTAGAAGTAAGCGACAGACATGTAATTATCTTGTTCATTGAATTGTTGATGCTCGAAATAGAAATGGAAGTGTATCAGTAGCCAATAAACAGAATAATCAGACAGTTAAGTGATTAAATCGATGATTAACTTGCCGATTAGCCTATTAATATCCTACTCACTAGGCAACCGAGCAGCTACAGTTAAGGATTTCCTCAACAATGTATAGAAGAGAATTAGTCATTGTTGTTGGATATATACCTTGAAAACAATAGTTTTAGATATGCTAAAGAATGTTGCCATGGCAGCAAAATGGGTTAAAAAATGATGTCATGGCAGCAAAATGAATGCCATGGGAGAGTGTCATCTGTCATGGTGCTCATTTTGCTACCATATCAGCAAAAATGGCTAAAAAGATGCCATGGTAGCAAAATGAGCCCTTTGGCTAAAATGTTGCCATGGCAGCAAAAATAGCTAAAAATGTTGTTATGGCAACACTAATTTACTAAATGCATTCATATTTTGTATATTTTTCGTACAGAGAATTGTTACTAGTGGTGTGTAGTTATTCGCACAAGCCACTAGTGTATACTATCTTCGTTCTGATTCATTGGTCCCCTTAGTATTTTGTGCCAAACATTGACCGTAGATTTAACTAACAAAATATTGATGCGTAATATTTTGTTAGTTAAATCTACGGTCAATGTTAGGCACAAAATACAGAGGGGACCAATAAAACAGGACGGAGGTAGTAAGTTACTAATGGCGTGACTTCTATGACCACGCCACTAGTAAATGATATACTAGTGGTGTGTTGTTGCTGTACGGCACTAGTATTTGGGTTATTAGTGGCTGCAAGGGGTTATGCCACTAGTAATAGTTATCAGTGGCGTTATACTAGTGACATGTCATCCCCATGCCATTAATGACCTTTTGGGCATGCCACTACATAGTTTTCCTATAGTAGTGGTATGGCCTTATATTTCTCAAAGACCCTTAAATTTATCTCTTTCCAGGGGTGCTAAACCACATAGAAAGCTTTTGTTATCCTCTTTCTAGAGTCAAGCTTTTTTTATGATGCCAAAAAGAATTTCTTCCACCACCCCAAGAAAGAGGAGCACGGGAAAGCAATCATTGAGGCCTGAGGATGAGAGGAGGAGAAAGAAAACCAGACCTGCTTAGCAAAGGTGCAACCTAGCACAAGGTGAGTTGCCGATTCGAGTAACTGATCGCACACAGAGCAGACATCATCATGTGGCCAATCTCTTGCTTTATGCATGTGTGTCGTCCATAGTCTGCTTTGCAGGAGTAGTCAGAAGAACTTTACTTTTCCTTCAGCCTTGACCTCCCAACATTCGTAGAGCCTTGTTCTTGATCTTGATGTGGAACTAGATGTCATAAGCAGCCCCAGTCGAGTAAGAGTCGTAAGCCGTGAGGGTCCAAGTGATAATGTCAGAATTGGCGTTGATAGTGATGGCTTCCAAATTGCAATCAACAAATGAATTTTCTCTTTGGTACTAATACATTGCAACCCCCTCTTCCAAGTACAATTGCACGTACTGAGAACCTCATTTTGAAGTCCGAGCTATTTATCCATGCAAAAAGACACCTTCTTGTGGTTCCCGATCTGGATCTTGCAAAAGCAGAAAGCAATTGTCTTTCAATAACATCACTAGGCACTAGTGATCCTATCCAAGGTCTTTCCCTCACGAGCAACTCAAATCAGAGCCACCTTAAGTGCAGATCTCGGCTGAACCTTTCCAGATCCTTCACGCCAAGCCCTGCACAACTTTTAGGCAAGCAAACCTTACTGCGACGTGCATCTTCTTCCCCACACCTCAGGAAACCTTTTCTAATCTTCTTAATCTTCTTTGTGAGGCACTTCGTAGAGGGAAGTAGTGAAAAAGTAGGTTGTGAGTGCTCCCTCTGCAAACTAATATAAGAGCGTTTAGATCACTATTTACTAATATAAGAGTGTTTAGATCACTATTCATTAATATAAAAGTGTCTAGATCACTAAAATAGTAATCTAAACGCTCTTATATTAGTTTACGGAGGAAGTACTAATTAAATGGCCCCTTCTGCACCCACATGTTTATCCACTGCCGGTTCACTGCGCAAGTTTGGAACAAGGTGCGTGGCTGGGCTGAGTACCAAATGGCCCATTTTGAACTTGCGTACATTTTAAGAAACGTCTTTGTTTGAAGTGTTCGTTTATATGAACACTCTAAACGACTTGTAGTCTGGCAGTGCGAGGTGAAAATGCCAAAGATGACAACGGTCAGTACAAGCCATTTGTAGTCTTTCACTTACCCTGCCTAATAGAAGTTACCCCAGATAATTGAAGAATGTACAAACCATTTGTTGTTTTTCACCTCGTAATAGATGTGTTTCCGTTTGTAGTGTTCGTGTACACGTACGTGGCAAGCCGTTTGTAGTCTTTACCGACGGACACTACAAACCGTTTATTGTCTTTACTAGCGGATGTTACAAACCGTTTGTAGCCTTTATTGACGGACACTACAAATTGACGGAGTAGTCTTTGCATACGCACTACTTGTGTTAAATTGTTGAACTTTGCTTCGGTACACCTCCTCTAGAAAAGCCTACGATTTTCGATGCAGATTAGAAGGTCCCCTTTCAATAAAAAAGCAGAATAAAATCTTTTATATCCAAATCGATCTATCCAATACATTTGATCTGCAAACTAATATTGTGATAGTCTTTTAAATTAATTTTAAGATTCATGCAAACTTTTAAGGGTGTAACCAAAGGGGCCATGGTTAGCTTAGCTGGATCGATTCATTTGCGTCCGTTTGAGCACTGGTGTTACTATGAAACCATCAACACCCGAACAATCTCCTCGATCGTGCAGTTGCCTCATCCGATAACTGAGTTGAATCCGTCACCGTGTTGCCCTAGGACGGCCCATCAAAACTGAGTTTAACCCGCCACACCCAAAAAAATTCTTCTTCTATCTGCCGACAAATCGACCTGGCCTCTCCGTCGCTCTCCTCGACCATGTGCCGGTGGTCAGTGGTTGTATAGTTGGTTCCTAGTTTTTCGATCAGATCAGATCGGAATGCCTCAAGTATAACTTAGCTCCTGACGCTGGGTCGACAAGCATGAGAGCTGGAACACTATGCTCTGTACTTGCATGTATGGTTGATTCTATGCATGTTCCCAGCCGACCTGATCTGCTAGAGGACTCCTTTAATTAGGTTGTAGGCAGCTGGCCTGATCGATGTATGGATGAACAAGTCAAATGAACAGAACCATCATTTTCGTGTCACAACTTGCGAAAAATTGACAATGGCAGGAAACACTGAACCACTTTTTGAGCGCGTTTTGACGTGGCTGGTCGCGAGCAAGCAGGCAGCAATGACGGCATGGCGCTAACACCCGTTCACGACCGTTTTTTTTTTTGTGTGCTCAGGACGAAGCTGTTGGGTCGGGCCGGCGCATTCCTACATTTATGTTTACTGGGCTAGGTTGGGAGCGTTCGATCATTTCTATTTACTTGGATGTTGGGTTGGGCTCCGCTCGTTCGATTATTCTCCAAAGAAAAGGAAAACTAAGCGGTAGTTCGATCGATTGGCTGTGCCCGTTCGGTTTCTTCAGAAAACCCCAGTCTCCACACACACACACAGTGTATTCATCCACATTCACCCTTCTGGCACATATAACCACAACTCCATAGCCTCTACGTCGCTCCTCTCCATCCAACTTCCTCCTTACCAAAGAAACCAAAGAAAACCTCCATCACGCCATGGCATTTGGCCTCGGATGGGGCCAGACGTTGTAGGAGATCTTCGATGGCGACAACACCAAGCTCGCCTACGAGCGCGAAGTGAGCTCTTGGTTCGACGGCATTGCAATTCTGAAGAACCATGCGCGCGCGATAAGGGCATGCGTCACGCATGAGGAGGGGGCAAGACTGTCTGACCTCCACCACCCACTCATCGAGAACTTGGTCTGTGCCATGCCGGAGGCCAGTAATTACCCGGATCCATTCCAGCGGGCATGTTGGTACATGTACCAGAACCACGACCAACTTCGTGTGGACTATGAGCTCGGCAGGGTGGTGCCATTGCTGCCCATGCCTCTGATGGAGATGGAGGAGCCGCAAATGGAGCAGCAGGTGGAGGCGACGCAGATGGAGCAGCTAATGGAGCAGCGGGAGATGGAGCAACAGATGGAGGTGGAGACAGGCAGAAGCAACAGGTGGAGGCGCCGCCGATGGAGCAGCAGCAGATGGAGGTGGAGACATGCACAAGCAGCAGGTGGAGGCGCCGCAGATGGAGCAACGGATGGAGCAGCAAATGGAGGTGGAGACAGGCACAAGCAACAGGAGGAAGAAGAAAAGGCAGCTCCGCTTCATGGGGCAGGTTCATCGATCACTCTGTCTTCTGAAGCTACAACAAGAGTGATGCAGCACTTAGCTCTTAGTTAAGTTTTGCAGCAAGATCTGAACCAATATATGGGTTCAATTAGTTTGTGAACTTAGTAGTGTGGCTTGCGTATGAAGAACTAGAACTATGTGTGCTTTTTATCTATCTATCTATCTGAATGTTTGTGCTCATATTATCTGAATGTTTGTGCTCATAGTATCATCTTTGTGCTCACATTATCCGAATGATATTACTCACATTATCTGAATATTGGTGCTCATATTATCCATTATTAAAGTCAAAATATGGTGCTCTAGATTTCAATGCAAAGAACTATAAGTGTTCTCTAGATGTCAATGCAAAGATAAAATGTCATAAAACCTAAGTCTCAAACTTTTTTCAGTCAGCTTACTATAGAACTATAGGTGTGCTCTAGGTGTCAATGGAAAGATAAAAATGTTAGTATAGTTTGATTGAATAAAGTCTGAACATTGCAATTGTGAATATTGCAAGTTCTTTCCCAGTTAGGAACATTTGCTGCCTTTAATCAACACAGATTGAATATTAAATTAAGCACACCTACTGACACTTCCCATCAGTTAAATCACTCAAACCCATGTACACTGACTCACCCCTTCTGTGGTCAGCTTGTCCATTGTATCACTCAACCAAATTTAACTCATGTACCCACTTCACAACACCCTGCAAATTTCAATAATGGCATTTAGTGCCAGTTTCATTCAGTGCACACGGATAATTCAACTACATCTATCAATCAGTGAAGTAACTAACCCAAGAATAATTAACCATTTGAAAACCCTAAACTTCAGTCAAATAGGACATGACAATTTAGTGACAACTAGTAAAGATTCAGTTAACTGAATCTTGTTGTGAACTGATTTAGTTAACCCCATCCGGTTAACATTCAGATAGATACCTAGTTAACTGAATCGAATGGTTTTTTGGCATGAAAACTTGCAAGCACCTACAAAGATTCAGACTTTTTTATTTTTTTTCTATTTTTTTATTTCACTGTTCATAGAGGGTGCCTAGGCAACTGGGGGCTGAAAAACCATTCTCTACAACACATAGTCACCAGCCCCTTTGATAGTAGTTTTTTTTTTCCGGCAAGATAGGAGTTGACATCTCTGCTTGGGTATTTGGAAGGTCAGTGAACTGGTCTGTCAACAATAGTGTTTTTTACTCCTCGTTTGATTAGGTTTTTTCCATGTAAATCGCTTATATCATCTGATCATATTATTATGTTTATTCCTCCTTATTATTCAGATTAATTGGTGCATTGTTGTTGTCCTTTGTCCAACAAAAACAACGCGTAAGAGATAAATTCTTGTGCTTTTGACAACACAAAAGTTATTTACCATATAATTAATATCCCCTGTAGGCACAAATAAGTCGGCACGAGAAGGTATATCTGGACAACTTGAAGAAGCGAGTGCAAATCTTCACGGAAGCTGTCGTGAAAATGGTATGCCCAGTTTTTCTAGCTGTCTCGATCTCACTGACTAAGCTGGACAAGCAGAGCATAGATGATGGGCACCTAATACGAGACAGCATCTCCCCACTGGCCGGCTTCACTCTTGTTTCCAGCATACTCTCAGTCTTATTCCTCAGCGTAGCAAAGTTGTTCAAAGGCAAATTGTTTTGTTTGTACATGATCTCCATCTACCTTTGTGGTCTTTTCTTGATGATCCTCGCCTTCCTCACCCTACTTCTCACCAGCAAGAAACACCAACTCATGTGGATTCCTCTCGTTTTCTTTGGGATTTTGACCATAATCTATGCCAGGTTCATCGTGTGGAATGGACACGAGCACGATGCAGAAACTCTGTCGATTTCTTGGCTGCCATCACTTTCCTTCTATTTCTGGGCTTGGGAGGCACGATGTTAGGTGGTCAGTACGGCACCATACAAGGAAACGAGCTGAAGTACAAGGAGCTGCTTCTTGGATCTCTCTGGTTGAGCTTCACCACATGCATAGCTGGCGTGGCTGTCATGCTGATGGATATGCTGCCTCCGGCGGAAATAATCGGTAATAAAATGAAGGGGAAGGATATTTGCCACATCCTTGATGTAATTGACTACATCTTCGGAGTTGTCTTAGCTTTGATCGTGCTGTTAATCACACATGGGACGCTGAGGAGCTGGTGGGCGTTTGGTGTGGCGCTCGGGATGTCAATTTTTCCATTTGGAGTATGGGCAGTTCTTGCCTCTAAAACCAATGGTCAGCAACAATGGAACGAAGAAGTTAAGCCGGCGTCGCTGGATCTGACCAAGGTCACCTTTATAGGCTTCTTGGGTATTTCGGTGCACATCCTCAGTAACAGCACACAGAGCATCGACAGGGTTCAGTTCTCTTTCATATTTCTTACCGCAGTGGCTGTCAACACCGGCCTCGGATGGAGGCTCTTCACGCACGAGAAGAAGCCGTTAGTGGCCAGGTTCAAAGCTGGCTCTGTTGCTTCTTGGTGTGCTCGTGTGTGCATCGCTGCTTCAATTATTCCATTTGCATGGATGACTCTCACAGCTCTTAAGGAAGTTACAACCGCAATTCCAGCTCCAATTCCTCGTTGCTGAATCTCATTGGGAATTCTATGGAAGATTCATCGCAATTTTAAGGAAGTGTCCCTCCCCTTAAAATTCATCTTTTTACAGAAGACTCATCTGTATATTTGCGCTATTTGATGATCCAACTATTGCCTCACACTGGTGAGGCTTGCAAAATATCCATTTTACTATCGGACACATGCAAAACACATGCTGTATTTGAAGTTATATCGTTTTACTTATTTGTATGACATTTGTTTAATAAATGAAACAATTTACACCACATCTCGAATGCAAAATGTTATTTATTTCTTTTATATGGTTTAGAGACTATTTGATTTGCAATTTCGCATGCTACCAAAAATGTAATGAGCTGAAAAACATAACATTCAGTTTTAATGTCATCTTGAATCCTCTAGCCTTAGAAAGAGTTGTCAATCACATCCACTGAACTTGCCCCACGGTTTCAGTTTAGTCACTATATTACAGACACCTCAAAATATAGTCATTATGGTGATTGAACTGTCTTACTCTCGGTCAGATTTGACTCACCGCTGCGGGGCACCTGACATGTCAGGAACAAAAAAAACTTAAGACTAAATTGCGAAGTCCATTGAAGTTTGAGGGCAGCATATATAACTATAGGGTTGGAAATCCAGATAGATAATGATCGTGGACTAAACTAGAAACACGCTAAGAGATCTTAGGAGGGGGGGGGGGGGGGGGGGGGGGTACCGCAAATTTTATTTAAGAGATCATGTAAAATGAATTTGCGGTACCATGGAAGGAACGGCAGAATAATCAACTAAAACCATTTGAAACTTAGTTCTCACCACAATAGTTCACCATCGGAGTTCATACATTCAAGCATACAACATAAAAGCATAGTAGATTAAACCTAATATAGAACTAGTTTAAGGCTTCACATTGAGCTAGTACTTGGTCGCCGACTGGTTGAGAACATTTGCAAGCTCGCACCCTCATTCGCCGCCTCGGATCGCTTGGCGACGCCTTCTTCACCGGCCGGCACCGCGTCATGGCACTGGTAGAAAAAAGCCCTTTAGTCCCGGTTCGCAACAGCCTTTAGTCCCGGCTGTGCAACCGGGACTAAATATGCGCGACTAAAGACCCCCCCTTTAGTCGCGCCTCTTACGGACCGCGACTAAAGGCTTTAGTCCCGGTTCTTGTGGCTGACCGGGACTAAAGGCCCGTCCACGTGGGCGCCCGTGGTCCGTCGGGGCGGAGGACCTTTAGTCCCGGTTCTCGTGGCCAACCGGGACTAAAGGGCCGCAGGTTTAGGGTTTTAGCCCCCCTAAACCTGGTTTCTTTTTAGTTTGGAGTGTTTTATTTCTTTTATATTATATTTTGTGTTTTATTTTAATTTTAATAAAGTTTCAGTACACATATTTTACGCTACTATATACATGCATATGAAATTTCAAACAAGAAGAATTCAAGAGGAATATATAATATATATTCAATCTCGGGTGACCATATACAACTTCGAACAAGTTTCCATACACAATTAGGATGGATGACCATATACAACTTCGTACAAGTTTCAATCTCGGGTATGCATATAAATTTCTTCGTCCTCGATATAGTGTTCTCCTTTAGGATTGATGACTTCCCTCATGAAAAATCCTGCTAATTCTTCTTGAATTGGTCGGAAGCGAGCTTCTGGACTAAGCCTCCTCCGCAAGTTATCCGTCGCGTTCCGCACGCTATCTGATGCCTTCCGCTCAGTGGTGTGTCTCCGGATGTTCTCACAAACATAGTATCCACATAGATTGGTCCCCGGTGGCTGCTTATCCACATTAACTAACCTTCTGAAATCTAGCTCATGTTTGAATTCACCGACAATTTCTTCTGAGAACCGTCTCCAAACCCTACAGGGCAAAGAAAATTAAATGAATAAGGGAGTTATTAGTTACTTGATATTAGGAAATGAACGAAACAGACCGATCGATATAGAGCTCAAATGATTGAAAATAATTACTTTTGCAGCATTTTTCTCATGTCGGCCCAACGCTTTGGATCTGAATCCATAGAGTCCATGATTAGAACTCTGGAGGTGTGAAGTTCAATATTTAGCAGAATCCAGTGGAACCTGCGGACACGTTACATGCGCAGTCATGCATAACTCATCGATTAGACATACCATGCATGGAGTAAACAAAAGAGAATGGGCACAAGAGAGAAACACTCACCCAAAATGGTAAGGAAATAGAATATGACTTTTGAGTTGATGCTTTCTAAGAAACTTGTACAGGTCTTTCTCCACGTCTTCGGGGTGATATTGTAACACATGTCCATTAACGATATGTGGGTCAATGAACCCAACATCATGGATGTTTCTTATTTTGCATTCCCAAATCTTCAATCTGCATAATAGCGTACGCAACAATATAGTTAGGACAATATATATATATATATATAGTGCAGGCAATGAAGAACGAGATGAGGTAGAAATAAATCACTTACAGAACGTAGCAACTCAGCATAGATTTGTCGAGGTCGCGCAGATTGAACAGCTGGAACAATTCACTCATATGAACTTCTACAGAGTACCGTTTGGTGTGATGCTCATCTGTAACATCCGCATAAACATATTCTTTGTCGGCCCATGTTATGAATTGCTTGTACCAACGTAGCAGATTTCGCATTTGTGGTGGTAGACTCTTTTCCCGCGCAGGCTCGACGAGAGGCCCATTCCGCACATATTGTAATGCTATCTCACATACTGGCGCATCCTCAAGGCCTAAGAAGGCACGAAGAGTCAAACCCATCTCGGACGCTTGTTTCATGGCACCCGCTACAGTCAATCCAAGTGCTGCCGCAGCTGCTATGATCTCGGGGTCCTCTTCCGGACCGGCTTTCACTATGAGCGGGGGGATCGATTGTTTCTTCTGCATCCCGAGCTGGTCAACTTGTTTCCCGCTTTTTTTTACTTTCTTCTTTCTCCTCCTTCAATATTTTTGCTTGCCTACGAAGTTCATGTCCATAGTCGTCAGGCATATTCAGCTCGGCTTGGGACGGTGTCGTCAAAAAATCCTTAGCCCACTTCTTTTGCTTCTCAGTGAATACTTGCTTGGGCTCAGGCTCTTTTTTCGCCTTCATATCCGCCTTCCATTTCTCATAATCAGCAGACGCGGCCAATTTGGTTTCAGCTTCACTAAGTTCCCCAGGCCTTGGGAGGAGAGGCTTCAGTGATGGCTCCGGTACCCTTGTGGTCTTAGGTACATAAGGGTCCGGGTTAATAGTCCAGGAGCGGGTTTCCTTGCTGTCCGCCTGCTTCTGCTTCTTCGCCGGAGGTGGATTGGGGGGCGTCGTACCCGCCGGAGGAGGATTGGGGGGCGTCGTACCCGCCGGAGGTTGTGGATCGGGGGACGGCGTCGAATGGCGTGAAGGAGGTGTAGGTGAACCACCACGACCACCACCACCGCCACCACCGCCACCACCACCACCACCATCGGAGGGGGGTGGACTTGCTAGCCTTGGCGCCTCGCCTGGAAACACTATGTACTTCTTTTTCCATAGAATGAACTGGCGCTTGACATCTCCAAGTTTTCTCTCCCCTTCGGGTGTAGGTTTGTCAATCTCCAGGTCCTCAAACCCTTGGACTATGTCTTCCACCGTGACACGAGCATAGCCATATGCAATGGGGTTGTTGTGGTGGAGTGCTCCAGGTGTACAGGGTAAAGCACTGCCGCTAGCTACCTTCGTGGAAACGTTCCCCACGGGATAATGCAGATCACATTCTTTCATCTCCTTTACATCATCCACGGGGTAGTGAGGCTCCGGTGCACGAATCTCGATCATCGGTGCACTAGCACCAGGCGGGGCATCTGTGGAAGCCACGCTGCTTCTCCGCTGCTGGCTTCCGCGATCCGCTTCATGATCTTCATGCGGCCCTGCAGCCGATTTTTCTTTCACTAGTTCATGCACAGTCTGCTTCAACTCATGGAGTTCCGATGCAAACTTCGTCATAAGATCTGCATCCCGGTCCGTCTTTCTCTTACGGCTTCTGTAACAGTACGGGTCATTGTCCTGGGAAAACCCTACTTTCCACGGAACTTTGCCTTTGCCTCGTACACGTCCTCCGTGTTCATCATTCCCAAGGGCTGTTGTCAGTGCGTCTTTCTCTCTGTTGAACTTGATCAAGCCCTCTTGAGCTTGGGTCATTGCGTCAATAAGGGCTTGGGTGGGAGCAAACTGTCTCTGCCGGTGAACACACACCCCTGTCTCCGGGTCTAGCGATCCCCCATGCCCGTACCACCAGCTTTTGGCCCTTGGGTCCCATCCCTCTGTACCTAGAGGGATTCCTCGCACCCTCAGGTCCTCCTCCATCTTCTGCCACCTAGGCTCCGAAAGGCGGTATCCTCCTGGCCCCATAATATGATGGAACTTTTTCTTACTCGCATTATCCTTATTTTTTTCGATATTTCCTTGAAATGCTCCGATTGCTTTTGCCTCACAAATTCTGGCCAATCATCTTTCAGTTTCTCATGTTGTCCATTGAAATCCGGAGTCTTGCCCTTGTTGACATAGTCACGGGTTAAATTTTTCTTGAAGTTCCGGAATGCTTCGCCCATCTTCTGAAGAGCGAACTCTTTAACTAGCCTCCTCCTCTGACGTCCACCCGGAACCTCGTTACCGAATTCATCGACTTTGTTGTATTCTGGAGGTAGAATGAAATGTTCCATAAGCTTTCTCCAGCAATCCTTTTTCGTTCTCTTGTCGACAAAACTGAAACCAAGACGTGCCTTCTTTGGCTCCTTCCATTCCTGGACGGTGATCGGGACGTTGTCTCTAACAACGACTCCGCATTGGTTGATAAACTTTGAGGTGTGCTGTAGGGGCTTGCCGGTTTCACTGACAAACTCAATGGCATATGTTTCTCCTGTTTTCATCGCCTTGGATTTGCCACGCTTTGTCGTACTCGATCCGGAGGGCTAAAAAAAGAAAGAGAGTCGCGCGCGTTAATACATATGTATTCACATTTCAGTAAGTTTGTATCACGAGAGGCTCTCAATGTATATATATACCTCGCCGGAGGTGGTTGCTACTTGCAATTCGAGATCGTCGGTTGTTGACGGTTGACCTCCGTCGACAATGTCCGTTCCTTCACCTTCTTGATCATCGACAATCTCTGTTCCACCGTCAAGGTTCAGATAAGAAGAGACTACATCCTCTTGTTGCTCATATTCTGAGCCCGGCGCATAAGGAATCTCGTTGTTGATGATGCCCATTAAATAACGTTCAGCCTCCGGATCCCTAAGCGGCTCGGTTCTATCGTCCGCCATATGTCACTCCTGCATGTAGTAAAAATTCCTTAAGTATAAAGGAATTAAAAAATAAGATTAAGGGGACATAGAGGAGGAGGAATTAAAAAATAAGATTCTTTAAGTAAAAATTCTTTTTTTCTTCTTCTTCCTTTCTTCTTCCTCTTTCTTCTTCTTCCTTTCTTCTTCTTCCTTTTTCCTTTCTTCTTCTTTCTTTCTTCTTCTTCCTTTCTTCTTCTTTCTTTCTTCTTCTTCCTTTCTTCTTCTTCCTTTCTTCTTTCTTTCTTCTTCTTCCTTTTTCTTTTTTCTTTCTTTCTACTTCTTCCTTTCTTCTTCCTTTCTTCTTCTTTTTTTCTTCTTCCTTTTTCTTTCTTCTTTCTTTTGGTTTTCATTTGGTTTTCTTTTTTTCTTCTTCCTTTTTCTTTCTTGTTTTTTCTTCTTCCTTTTTCTTTCTTCTTTCTTTCTTCTTTCTTTTTTTCTTCTTCCTTTTTCTTCTTTCTTTTTTTCTTCTTCCTTTCTTTTTCTTCTTCCTTTTTCTTTCTTGTTTTTTCTTCTTCCTTTTTCTTTCTTCTTTCTTTCTTCTTTCTTTTTTTCTTCTTCCTTTTTTTCTTCTTCCTTTTTCTTCTTTCTTTCTTCTTTCTTAATTTCTTCTTCCTTTTTTTCTTCTTCCTTTTTCTTCTTTCTTTCTTCTTTCTTTTTTTCTTCTTCCTTTTTTTTCTTCTTTCTTTTTTTCTTCTTCCTTTGTTTTTCTTCTTCCTTTGTTTTTCTTCTTCCTTTTTTTTCTTCCTCCTTTGTTTTTCTTCTTTCTTTTTTTCTTCTTCCTTTGTTTTTCTTCCTCCTTTTTTTTTGTTTTTTTCTTCTGTTTGTTTTTTTGTTTTCTTTTGTTTTTTTCTTCTTCCTTTGTTTTTCTTCTGTTTTTTTGTTTTCTTTTGTTTTTTGCTTCTGTTTCTTTTTCTTGTGTTTTCCTTTTTTTTCTTCTTTCTTTTTTTTCTTCCTTTGTTTTTCTTCTGTTGTTTTCTTCCTTTTTCTTTTTTTTCTTCCTTTTTCCTTTTTTCTTCCTTTTTCTTGTTTTTCTTCTGTTTTTCTTTTGTTTTCTTCTTCCTTCTTTCTTCTTCTTCCTTTTTCCTTTTTCTTTCTTCTTCTTCTTCCTTTTTCTTCTTCCTTCTTCTTCTTCTGCCGGCGCGCGGAGGACGGCAGGCAGGGCCAGCGGGCGGCGGGCGGCAGGGCGTAGGGCGGCGGGCGGCGGGCGGCGGGCAAGGGCGCAGGGCACGGGCGGCGGGCAAGGGCAGGCACGGGCGGAGGCGGCGCTCACTGGGGACGGGGGCGGCGGCGCGCAGGGCTTCGGCGTCGGGGCAGGGCTTCGGCGTCGGCGTCGGGGCAGCGCTTCGGCGTCGAGAGAGAGGAGAATGGGAAGTGGCGAAACTGCTAAGTGCAGTATTTATAGACGCACCTTTAGTCGCGGTTGGGGAGGCGGACCGCGACTAAAGGTACCCTTTAGTCGCGGCTGGCCACACCAACCGCGACTAAAGGGTACCCTTTAGTCGCGGTCCGCCTCCCCAACCGGGACTAAAGGGTTTTGGCGCCGCTTTCGTTCCCGCGCAGAAAGACCCTTTAGTCGCGGTTGGGGACAACAACCGCGACTAAAGGGTACCCTTTAGTCGCGGTCCGCCTCCCCAACTGGGACTAAAGGGTCTGTGCTGGAACTGGCGCGGTGCGGTAGGATGTTTAGTCCCACCTCGCTAGCCGAGAGGCTTCGACAGTGGTTTATAAGCGCGGCTGCGCTCACCACTTCGAGCTCCTCTCAAATGCAGGCTTACGGGCCTATTCTGTCACTATGTGCATGTGGGCCTACTGGGCTTTCTGCGGGCCTGAATCCTGGCCCATTAGTGGGTTTCTAGTCGTATTCAGGCCGTGGTGGCCCAGTAGGTGGCATATTTTTTATTTTTTGCCTGTTTTTTGTTTTCTTTTTTGCTTTATTTTTTTTTTTTCTTCTTTTTTTCTTCCTTTTTCCTTTTTCCTTTTTTCTTCTGTTTTTTCTTCTGTTTTTTTCTTCTGTTTGTTTTTTTCTTATGTTTTTCTTCTGTTTGTTTTTTTTTTCTGTTTTTCCTTTTTTCTTTTGTTTTTTTCTTCCTTTTTCCTTCTTTCTTCTTCTTCCTTTTTCCTTTTAAAATCAGAAAAATAAAACTAATTCATTTTAAAATCTTAAAAATACAATTATATATCAAAAAAATCGGAAAAATAAAACTAATTCATTTTAAAATCCCTTGAAGGTTTGACAAAAGGTTTGATACATCATTCAGTTCATCGACCAAATACAAAGTTTGGTACAATAAATTATTACACATCAATTCTTCCCTTGTGTCCCTGCTTGCTTACGATTGTGCCGTATCCATGGAGCATCCTCATCATTTAACTTAATGCTTGGGTCAGTGTTCACTTTGAAGGGCGGAATTTCACCAAACATATTATAATCTTCTGACATGTCTGTCTTGTCCTCCACTCCCACGATGTTTCTTTTCCCTGAAAGAACAATGTGGCGCTTTAGATCATCGCATGATGTACTGATCGTTTTCTTATCTTTCCGTTTCCTCGGTTTGCTACTCATGTCCTTCAAATAAAAAACCTGAGCGACATCTTTGGCAAGGACGAATGGTTCATCAAGGTAACCAAGATTGTTGAAATCCACCATTGTCATTCCGTATTGCTCGTCCACCTTTACCCCACCTCCTGTTAGCTTGAACCATTTGCACCGGAACAAAGGGACCTTAAAGGAGGGTCCATAGTCAAGTTCCCATATCTCCTCTATGTAACCATAATATGTGACCTTTTGCCCATTCTCGGTTGCTGCATCAAAGCGGACACCACTGTTTTGGTTGGTGCTCTTTTTATCTTGGGCGATGGTGTAAAATGTATTCCCATTTATCTCGTACCCTTGGAAAGTCGTTATAGTCGAAGATGGTTTCTTGGCCAACATGTACAGCTGATCTCCAACATCATTGTCATTCATTAAATGTTTTCACAACCAACTGCCGAAAGTCTCCATGTGGGCCTTTCTAATCCAGGATTCAGGCTTCCCCGGGTTGTCCGAGCATAAAATATTCTTGTGTTGCTCGAAGTACGGAGCCACCAAGCTGGAATTTTGCAGAACTGTGTGGTGTGCTTCAGTCATAGAATGACCGTCCATACATATCGTGGATTCCCTTCCGATCTTGCCTTTTCCACTTAGTCTCCCCTCATGTCGCGATTGAGGAATACCAATCGGCTTAAGGTCAGAAACATAGTCAATACAGAACTCAATTACCTCCTCATTTCCATAGCCCTTGACGATGCTTCCTTCTGGCCTAGCACGGTTACGAACATATTTCTTTAATACTCCCATGAACCTCTCAAAGGGGAACATATTGTGTAGAAATACAGGACCGAGAATGGAAATCTCTTCGACTAGGTGGACCAGGAGGTGCGTCATAATATCGAAGAAGGATGGTGGGAACACCAACTCGAAACTGACAAGGCATTGGACCACATCGTTTTCTAACCGTGGTAGATCTTCTGGATTGATTACCTTCTGAGAGATTGCATTGAGGAATGCACATAGCTTCACAATGGCTACTCGAACATTTTCCGGTAGGAGCCCCCTCAAAGCAATCGGAAGCAATTGCGTCATAATCACGTGGCAGTCGTGAGACTTCGGGTTTTGGAACTTTTTCTCCACCATGTTTATTATTCCCTTTATATTCGACGAGAAGCCAGACGGGACCTTCATACTGCTCAGGCATTCAAAAAAAATGACCTTCTCTTCTTTGGTAAGAGCGTAGCTGGCACGACCTTGAAACCATTCCGGATGCCGGTCATCTGGGTCTTTCAAAAGTTGCTGGTCCTGCCATGCTTCCTTTGTATCATTTGTCTTCCCATACACGCCCAAGAAGCTTAGCAGGTTCACGCAAATATTCTTCGTAACATGCATCACGTCGATTGCAGAGCGGACATCTAGGACTTTCCAATATTCTAGCTCCCAAAATATAGATTTCTTCTTCCACATGGGTGCGTGCCCGTCAACTCCCCGCGGAACTGATTGTCCGCCAGGACCCTTTCCAAAGATGACTTTCAAATCCTTGACCATATCAAATATCTCAGCACCAGTACGTTCCGCAGGCTTCGGCCGGTGATCTGCCTTCCCGTTGAAATGCTTGCCTTTCTTTCTTACGTTATGATTTCGGGGAAGAAATCGACGATGACCCAGGTACACGTTCTTCTTACAATTAACCAAACGTACACTTTCAGTCTCATGTAAGCAGTGCGTGCATGCATTGTATCCCTTATTTGTCTGTCCCGAAAGGTTACTGAGAGCAGGCCAATCGTTGATGGTTACAAAAAGCAACGCTCGTAGGTCAAATTCCTCTCCTTTGTGTTCATCCCAGACACGTACACCAGGTCTGGCCCACAACTGTAAAAGTTCTTCAACTAATGGCCTTAGGTACACATCGATGTCGTTGCCGGGTTGCTTAGGGCCTTGGATGAGAATTGGCATCATAATGAACTTCCGCTTCATGCACAACCAAGGAGGAAGGTTGTAGATGCATAGAGTCACGGGCCAGGTGCTATGGCTGGAGCTCTGCTCGCCAAAAGGATTCATGCCATCAGTACTTAGACCAAATCTTATGTTCCTTGCGTCAGCTGCAAAATCTTTGAACACTCTGTCGATCTTTCTCCATTGCGTTCCATCAGCGGTGTGTCTCAACTCCCCGTCGGACTTACGGTCCTCTTTGTGCCATCGCAACGACTTGGCATGCTTTTTGTTCATGAACAGACGTTTCAACCGTGGTATTATAGGAGCATACCACATCACCTTGGCGGGAACCCTCTTCCTGGGTTTCTCGCCCTCAACATCGTCACCAGGGTCATCGCCTCTGATCTTATAACGCAATGCAGTGCATACAGGGCATTCATTCAAATTCTCGTATTCACCGCGGTAGAGGATGCAGTCGTTAATGCATGCATGTATCTTCAGAACCTCTAAACCTAGAGGGCAGACAGCCTTCTTTGCTTCGTACGTACTGGCGGGCAACTCGTTATTCTTCGGGAACATATTCTTCAACATTTTCAGCAAATTTTCAAATGATGAGTCACCTACACCTTCCTGTGCCTTCCATTTTAGCAAATCCAGTGTGCAGCCCAGCTTTTTCAGACTATTATCGCATCCTGGATACAACGACTTTTTGTGATCCTCTTAACATGCGATCCAAATTCTCCCTATCCTTGTCAGTTTCGCAGCGTCTCCGTGCATCAGCAATGGTCCGACCAAGATCATCAGCGGGCTCATCATGTGCCTCTTCTTCACCTTCACCTAACCCTTCCCCACCTTCAGCATCATCCTCCATGAAAGTATCACCGAAATGATCATGATAGTTGTCATCGATATCATCCCCTTCTTCATCTTCTTCCATTCTAACCCCTCTTTCTCCATGCTTGGTCCAACAATTATAGCTTCGCATGAAATCGTGCCGAAGCAGGTGCATGTGAACGTCTCTTGAGGAGGAGTAACCCTTCTGATTCTTACAGACAGCACATGGACAGATAATAAAACCTTGCAGCTTGTTCGCATTTGCCACTACGAGGAAATCTTTCAAACCCGTAGTGAACTCGCCGGAGAGTCGGGGACCGTACATCCATTGTCGATTCATCTGCATTATTATTATATAAAGTATATAATTAACCATCATGCATTTGTTAAACTAACTAGCTAGAAATAATACAAATTAAACAATGAACTACACACATGCATATTTTATCAATGACACATGAAAGGTTCAAGTTGCTAACCGCGATCGCGGAGGAAAAATAAATGAGAAAGCTCAAGTGTGGCTCGGACACTTCATATCATGTTTGTTTCAGGCTCTCGGGCATTTCATCAAACACCTTGTGTGCATAGGAGAAACCAAAAGCAAACCCACCACCCCCTTCTGAAAATTGTGAAGTGAGCTGAGTGAAGTGAAATGAGCTGAGTCCTATATATAGGGATGGGCCTTTAGTCGCGGTTGGCCAGGCCAACCGGGACTAAAGCCCCTCCCGTCCGCCAGCTGGATGGGCCTTTAGTCCCGGTTGGCCTGGCCAACCGCGACTAAAGGCCTTCGGGGACCTTTAGTCCCGGTTGGCCAGGCCAACCGGGACTAAAGCCCCTCCCGTCCGCCAGCTGTCGACCGAGCGCGCTGGGCCCAGATAGTTGGTCGCGGGTCTTCTCCCGAACCGCGACTAAAGACCCCTTTGGTCGCGGTTCGATTGTTTTGGGGACTAATGGGGGCGTATGGAAGCCTCTTTTTCTACCAGTGTGGAGCCCCTTGGTGGTCGGCCAAAGTGCTTCCCCGAGCTTGTGGAAGCGGGTCCACGCGCCCCGGCCGCCGCTGAGTGAGAGGGCACCGTGCTCGTGGGCCTGCTTCGACCGCCACGGCTCGACGCCAGGCCGACTGGAGTTGCCGCCCGTGGTGTCGTGCCAGGCGTGCTTGTGTGGCAGTGACCTGCTGCGGCCCCCGTGCTCTGACCTCCGTCGGCCATCGATCTCACAGTGATAAGTGTGGGCTCTACTTTTCAAGAGTAAGCAAGCGAAGATTTTTAGAGAAAAATAAGAACGATGTTGGAGATCAAGTGAGACCCACACATTACCGTAGTGACATAGCGGGAGAGCTGACATGTGGGTCTATGGGTGTTTTGGTCATATAACATGGTAAATGGGCTTTGAGTTCAAAACAATGGTGTGTGGTGGCCTTTTTTAAGCATGCGCCTAATGGAGCGGTGGCATTTTTCAACCATTGAAATTTTTAGTGGCAAACTTGAGTAATGGGACACAACAGTGGCATAAATGCTAAAAACCATTTTTTTGGCGTAGTGGGAGTTCAGGTTTTTTTTTTTTTTAGGGGAGGGGAGTTCAGGTGCTGCTATACCTTGCTTCTAGTGAGACCGAGTACCATCTGGCCCTAAGAAGTGTGTCCAATAGGCCGGCCCAGTAATGTTAGTTGTTAGTTAGTTTTCTTGTTCGTTCATTTATTTTTTCTTTCCTATTTTTTACTCTGTTAATATTTTGAAATATACAATATACATTTATATTAAAAAATACTTAAATTTCATTTATAAAATTTATTTACTTAAGTTTTTCAATAGTTCATAGTGCATTAAAAATGCTCATGGAAAAAAATGCTTGTTCACGTGAAATTCTATAAAATGTACACCAAATTTTTGTACAATGCAAAAATTCTTGTGTGATTTAAAAACTATTGACATGTTTAAAATATGTAGATTGCATATTCTTAAATGCCATGAATATGTAATAAAGAATGTTAAAATGTTAGTATCATTTTAAAAAAATCCACATCATCTAAAAAATCTTCACATGCCTAAAATATATTTTGTGACATTAAACAAATTATAGTAAAACGTAAAATTGTTCGCGCATTTAGAAAATCTTGATAGCATATAAAAAATGCTTTTACCATTTAAAAAATGTTCATACAAAAAATGTTCATAATTTTTTGAAAACGATCAAAAATAGTTTCATTCTTTTAATATGTATTATGAAAAATACCAGAGCCAAATCATTTCCAAAGCATGTGCGGGTGATGCTCTCACGCACATGCTTTGAAAATGATTGGGCTCCTGTACGTGCCAGTCTGGCAGGTTTAGCCCTTTTTCTCAAAAAAAAAGGGCGAGCCCGTGCAGGCCTCCGAGCAAGATGGTGAAGGTTGATCTCGTAGCATGAATAAAAATAGTGAATTTGAATGCTGATAGGACATGAATCCAGATGCGAAAAGTAAGTACATCATCTGCAGGGCCTGATCATCTGACGGTTTAGCTGGAGTGGTGCTTCTCTCCTGTGTCCGAGGCCACAAGAAGCCAGTGAAGAGATTGATGAAACGATGTCGGCGTCTACGGGCACAAGTTCTCCTGCATGGTCAAGAACAATGATGTTAACACTTGTACTGAAAACCAAGATGCAGAGGAGGAGGCTGGCATCCCAGACCCACCTGTCAGTCAGTTTTACCTGAAGGACTGTGCCATCAGTTTTACCTGTAACCGCACATTTGACAATGGCATGACGAGTGAATTGCCGATTCCCCAATCCTACTCTGCTCCTAACAGATGAGTCAGGCCAAGACGTGAGGGTACGGCATTCATCGCAAGATCCAACCGGCCGAGGTCAGCCTCCATCAGCGCACAATTACCAAGACCGACAGCCACGTACACCCACTGCTTGAGGAGAGCCTAGAGCCGGACATGCCAACGACCACCGGAGATTCCCTTTTGCCAAACTAAACTGTTGTGTTCCAGGAAGTAATGTTCATTTGAGAAGAAATACACTACTACTTGCTTCGAACATATCCTTCACCGAATGGCAAGTATGCTATTTAATTACTCCAAAATGAAATCCTTTTCAAAACAACTCAGGCAGAGAACCAGCAACAGTAGAAAAACAACGAATCTCGAGAAACAGAGTACTTCAATTGTTTTCTTCTACCCGAGGCAAACATGCGAGTGATAGTTATCATACTACTTCTCAAAGATGAAATGTTTTTCAGATGATCGCCAATTTACAACAAGAACACCGTTCATCACAACAGAGTTTGATCACTCCAATAGCTTTGCATGATAGAGCTGTGCCCGGCGCTATCCTGAGATCCAAGTACATGTACCAACAAGCTAACAGCCATGTCTTGGGTTGGACCAAAAGATCGCACCTAAAGCGGAATGCACTTCTCCGACATGCCTAACCCTCTGAAATCCATCCTAGCAACAGCATCATGGTCAATGCCCTTGGGTTCATTCTGGCAAGCCTGCACTTTCTGAAACCATTTTATATCCAGTCATTATTATGAAGTACTCCCTCCGTTCCAAATTACTCGTCGTGATTTTAGTTCACCCTCCGTTCCAAATTAGACGAGTAATTTGGAACGGAGGGAGTAGCAGGCAGAGGTAGGTGTTCATGAGGTTTGATCTTGAGAAAAACAGCAAAGGTTGGAGCGAGTTTTGATGTGGACTCAAATCCTGCTAATTAATAAGGTAAATATAATGCACCAGAGAAGCAAGTTGAACGAAAACCCCGATTGTTATTTTTAGGGTAATCTCTTCATAATAAAAAGCTTTTGGAATGTAGTCATCTATAAATGAAAATAAAATAATCACACGTCAAATTGAAGATGGTGTGCAGTGTTGATTTTATTTCAACTGTTCTCCTAATCTTTGCTATCATTTGCAAATAAAAGTAACTTCAGGTTATAAGGCAGAACACAGCCCATCCGTTGGTTCTCAGGTTCTGCATATAATTGCAGGAGTGTAGCACAATGTTCCAATGAATACGTTACTCTTATCTGTAGCTAAGCAGACACCCAAGATTTTCCAAGAAATTACTCGTATGACACTCAAGTAAATAGTCAGCATCTAAAATAACATCATCTCTAAATAAAATCACTAACTTGCCAACTGATGGAATATCAACTTCTACGACAAAATATATATCTCCGCAAAGAAAGATCAGGTGAAATTGAAGATCAAAGCATGTGAACAGAAGAACCTGTACCTGTTTTTCTGGAAGCATCAACAAAATTGATAAAACTGTGAGCATCTTGTCCAAGGAATATATAAGTATATTTTCATGCATGCATGTAAGTTTTACTGAATATATTACCGATGAAAATCGTGATGTTCCTAACAAAACCAGGCAAAGCTTGTAAGCAACAATGAAAATCGATTTCATTTCATAGAGAACGTGGCTATCAGAGATGTAACAACAGGTACAGAATTGGAAGTAGATTTGACAAAAAAAACTCAGCAAGCTTGTTTCTAAGGCAGTAAAGCTTGCACGGCCAAAGAGATTTGATCCCTACTGGGCCTATTTGTCTGAAGCCCTCAAAATAACTACCCATGTGCATGTATTGTCTACACAGCTTATACGTTATTTTTCTTGGCCCTCTCGTCAGACGCCTCAATCATTGTTGCAACTCTTTACTATTTTAAATCGCACCTTTTCATCAGGTTAAGATTGAATGCTGCAATGCCTTTTATAATGTTATAAAATCCCCAGGTTACTTCTTGAGTTTTCTTTCCACTAGTATAAACTACCTCTGACTCATACCTGCAGTTGGATAATGTTGTTTCATGACTTCCATATTAAGGTTGCAAAGTTCAAGGTATAGTAATTTGTGTTACTTTTGTTAGGAAGAGCAAGCTATATAGTAACTGGCACCGACCGACCTAGACAGTCAGAAAATACCACGATTGAAGTCCGAATTAAACTCGATTTAGATAACCCTTGGCATGTGTTATCCTCTACACGATATCCTCAATGCTTCCCTGAACAACGTAAGTATTGGTTTCTCATGGTCCTGGATCATGAATTTCTAATAAAAATGAGCTATTAATAAGATTTAATTTAGTAAGATAAGACTCTAGTTTCTTAAGCCGAAGAACTGTTTCATACTTACGCGAAGGGGTGCCTTTGAAATACGACTCTATTGATAAAACCGGCTGTGGTTACTTTATTTGGCACTGCACCAATGGTTGCTAGATTTTGCTGCATGCCAACTATGTAGCATCAGAAGCTTAACTTGCCCATTACAAAACACTAGTAGAGTGCCCGTGCGTTGACACGGGCTCTTGAAATAGTTTACCACAGTTACATGTTAAAATCCACACATACAAACAATATAACACAGACTGAAGTCCATTATTGCAATGTAACAAACTGAGTGATGTTACAACTTAACATCTATTACAAAAATATTAATATCTAGATGATGCGCTTAAGAAATTCTTTCACAATATCAGGAAAGTTTCCTCTAGCTAGCTTCATTCCCACGATGTTTTAGCAAGTATAATAAAAAATGCTTCCTCAGTTCATACCCATCCTGCAGAAAAAATAAATGTAGTTAGTATGAAAATTTTACGCCCAAGGTCTTAAAACATGTAACCCACAATACTCACCGCGCAAACCGGCATAAAATGAAAAACAAAATAGCCAGACACATTCCTGGAAAACTTTCAATTAATAATATAAATAATATAATGATAACAAAAGTAAATATTCTTGTTATGAATTCATTACCCGTCTATACTCGTTGGAACACCGGCCGGAAATAAACGATGCCATTTAGATATATCAGAATTCCACCCAGGCAGCTTTATTTCGAGTGCTTCTTTGAAATCCCTTGAAAAACTTTTTAATTTCAGTGAATGCCTCAAGTTTTTATCCTCTGACGATTGTGATGATTGAATAGGATCCATAATATATAGACGACATGCCTCTTTGTCGATGATGTACAGGATGTATCGGCCGATGGATGCATAGGGAAGATAAATCTACAAGTGGAGCTATTAGAAACAAAAACAAACCATGATAACAATGGTCAAAATATTTTATTTACCTTATTGCAAGATGAGATGTCGGGCTCCATCCCAGGGCAGCTATCAAATAATGTTGCCAACGTCTGGATAGTTTTCTTCTCACAAAACTTCTGACCTCGTGTTGACTCTAGTAGCATGGACTAAGTAAAAGAAAAAATATTGTTTCAACATTTTGATACTAATGGCACCTAGAATGAATAGTTACGGTAACTTACACAAAATCGTAGATCCATGTAGTGTATATGAGGGTCTGTGAACAATAATCCCTCGTCACATGCCAGCATAAGCACGGCGGTGTTGAAGCAATCATTGTCCATGGGCTGCTCCATGTTAAGTATGCACTGAAGTTTCTTAAGACTTAAGCTCATTGGATCGGGTGTGGAGCTCCGGACCCATACCTTCCTGTAATTTGGATGGTAAGAAGAACAATAATATACATCCCCACATTAAATATTGATACATGATACTAACTCCAAACACCCAGCATCATTGATCGACATGATGTAGTTGCAGAGGCCGACAAGTATTTCACGTTGGTCCGTGGGAATGATAGTGATTGGGGCGGGACGTTTGTCTTCGACCACGTCAGATGGATTATCCAGGATCTCAAGATCAGAATTAGCTAAAGTTTCTTCGTTGAGAGGTTGATGGTACATGGGACATCTAATTTTTGTCGAAAATTATCCTCCTACAAAAAAATATGAAAACAATTTATAAGATATTTTGATAAAAAATTATGAGATAATATATAAAACTGAAATACCTGCGTAAACTGGTCTGACAGTCCATGTGATGTCCAGTATTCCATCAAATTTAGCATAAACAATCCACATGGTACGCTATAATATTATAAAATAATGCTTTAGAATATCACACAGATGAATCTAAAAACAAACCATTGTAACAAGTGCTTACCCATCGGTTTGTATTGCCTCCTGAATTTGCTCTACAACCGTCCATTTTGTAACATTGAGATCAAGCCACTTATGACCTCTGATAAACTCCGGACAATGCTCTGCAAGTTTCAGCCATTTCTCGAGCCCCAGTAACTATATATATATATATATATATATATATATATATATATATATATATATATATATATATATATATATATATATATATATATATATATATAAGTCAAACAAAATAAATGCTAAGATGAGAAAAGAAATAGATAGTTACCGTAGTAGCAAGGTCATTGCGTTTGACATTCTCACGAAGTGAGTCCAATACTTGGATCTCTCGTTTTTTGGCATTCGCAACTGCTAGATACCAATGGTAGCCCGGCATGTTAATCGGAATGAATAACTGGTGTAAATAAGATACAAGTCACAGTCACAATTAGATATAGTTATTATTAAATCATTAAACATATGAACTAAATAAAAACAATCCATAATTATATGCATGGATTACGAGAAAAAACTAACCATATCTTGTTTTAGATAAGTATTAACATGACGCATGATGCGACGATATTTTGATGGGTCTATGTCTCTTTCCCCGTCTTCTTTTATCTGGCCCGATACAAATGTGCTAATAATGTGTACCTTTTCACCCGCCCTGTGTTGTAGATGATCGTGAGCAAGCATGCAATATATGTAAGCATTTATCACCTGCAAACAATATTTAGATTATATTTATAAATTATGATATTATATATAATCAATTAATTACAAAGTTTGTGCAATAGGTCTTACACCGTTATGTAAGAACATGTCATTTCTAATAAGGCATTCCAAATCGTCAGTTGCTAACAAGGCATCTCCAATGTCCACAAACTGGGTATTCTTAGGGGCAGACTTGATTGATTCGATGACTGTAATATCTCTAGGGGTACAAACATAGTCTTTCAAATTCATAAAAAGGTGAGCCAGCTTAGTAAACAATAAAAGCCAAATTAGTTGAATACAAAAGGCAATATCACAAAAAAATGTTGATAATAATATAAAAAAATACCTTGTGGGATAACATGTAAATTAGCATCTTTTTTTGGTTTATTATGAGATATAACCTCTTCGACGTGATTATGTTGTGAATTTCCGGCCCCTTGCAGCGACATTGCATCTGAACCCTCAATGGATTCTTTCCGTGCATCTCCAGAGTCCATATCCATGTATACTATATTCTGAAAAAACAAAAATATAAATACACCATTCATTTTATCGTATATAATATAGATGCAGAGTAAGGTTAGCTATATGCACCTCTTCTCGCGGTGTTTCAGTGCGGTCTGTCATCGTTGCATCAGTGCGTATGTCGGAACCCATCAATTTATATCTATGCTAAAATATATTTAATATTTTTGACTGCATCATAAAACTATATATAATATATAATAGAACTGTATCTGAAACTAAAACAATTGTTTTATCTGATAATAAGAAAAGCATTTGGTTATATTAGAAAAATATGCCGCTTAAATCATTTTACAAACAAAACAATTCGGGGAAAACAACTAACTATAATGTTCATATAAGTTAGTAGGCGTCTGAAATTGCTTAAACTATTTTAAATTAAATGATAGGCTATGGAAAATTGACAAACAAAAACTAAAACAAACAACCCAACATTAACAAACTTTATTTGCTTTTTCTATGTTTTTTTGTGATACCCTTAATATATGTAACAAGCATAAAAATATTTATTTTTATGAACCATGTTTATATATATACATTTTTTTTAATTACAAATCAAAAATTACAATTTTTTTTGTTTAATATCATTTTGCGAGGTACAAAAATAATTACAAAAAAAACATCCCAGCATTAATAACAAGTATACCATGATGAAATATATATGATGAAATATAAATGATATTTCCTACTGCATCATATTATTATATGTAGTATATAATAAAAATAATAATGTTTGTAACACAACTTATTTCTATGCAAAAAAGAAAACCTATTTGATATTATTAGAAATATATGTTGTTTAAATAAATGTCATAACCCATGTTTCTAAAAAAATGGTCAGAATTTTCAAAAAATGTTCATGATATTTCATAAATATTTTTGCTTTTTACATAAATGTTCTTGATTTCTAGAATATGTTTTGATATTTCATAATATTTTTTTCAAATTATGCAAGTGTTATTGCTTTTTAAAGAAAACTGATATATATTATCAAAAAATGTTAGGTATTTTCAAAATTTGTTCCTCAAATTCGAAAAATGTTTTTGCTTTTTAGAAATTTTTTATGGATTTACCAATATATGTTCTGACTTTTGAAAAATTGTACTGGATTTTAAAAAATTGTACTGGAGTTTCAAAAATAGTTATTGTTTATTGAAATTAGTTCTCAAGTTTAATACAATGTTCATATTTTAAAAAATTGTTCACGTTTATGAAAATATTATGGATTTTTTGAAAAGGTTACGATTTTCAAAGTTTGTTCTCAACATTCAAAAAAAGTTTGTGCTTGTAAAGAACTGTTCACGCTTCCAAAATTGTTCGGTTTTTTTAAATGGTTCTCATTTTCGAATGTTTTTTAAAGATTCAAAAACTGTTCATGGTCCCAAATTTATCAAAATTATTATTTGTTTAAAAGTTTCTTCTGAAAATTCAACAAAAAATTGTGTTTGAAAAAATTGTTCGCTTTTTCATAATTGTGTTTGAAAAGTTTTTTTCCACCTCCCCACCTCTCCTCATACCACGCCGCCTACCTTATCTTTTTTATATAGGACATGAAAAATTAGCCAAAAAAATTACAGAAACTTGCAAACAAAACTTCTACAACAAAGTATTATAATTTTTTCCTATCTCTTTTATTGTCATACAATTAGTATTCAGAATTATTTTTATTAATCATATTTAATAACATATATATATTTTTTTATATGAGTTTTCTATACATTTAATGTATAAGATTTCTTTTAATAAATTAGTACAAATGTCAGGATAGCATTTCTAACGTCGAGCACAATTTGCACGTAAGCATAAAATTAGATATCCACCATGACCAGGATGACACGGGCCAGACACACGTGCTGGCCTCACCGGCCCAGCCAGGCCCAAGCTGGATCACAGCCCGACCCGACAACCCACAAGACAGGCTACAAAACCCTAGCCGTCTGCCCTCCCCCGCCACACTAAAACCCTAGCCACACTCATGTATCCCCTCCACCAACTCACTTCCACACCTACTTTCCTTTCCACTTCTCCCCTCCCCCGCCGCATCACAAGTCTCGACGCCTCCCATCCCCCGCAGCAACGCCGACTGCATCCACCAGCCACGCAACTCCGACCGCCAGCCGCCACGCAACTCCGACCGCCAGCCGGGAGACTAAGCCCGCCGAACGACGGATCTGTCCCATGCGCCGCCGCCGTCCCGCCGGATCTGTCCCATGCGCCACCGCCGTCCCGCCGGATCTGTCCCATGCGCGTTGAGAGTGTCAACAACTACTTTCCTATCCACTTCTCCCCTCCCCCGCCGCATCCCAACCCTCGACTTCTCCCCTCCCCCGCAGCAATGCCGCCTGCATCGGCCAGCCGGCTGCCGCACAACTCCGACCGCCGGCGGATCTTTCACACAAACACCTAACCACTCTCCTTCCCCTACCTCACTCCACTCCCGCCGCTCTTGACCCGACGGCGGCGGCATCCTCTCCACTCTCCTTCCCCTCACCCACTGTACTGTCTGTGCTCTCGCCCCCACGCGGCAAAACCGACGACCACGGCTCTGACCGAATCGCTCGAATCCATGCGACGACGGTCGCACCGTAGATCTAGCGGGCGACGGGTGTTATTCCTCCTCGACGGACGACCTGATGCGCCAGGAGAGTAGCGCGGATCCGGCGTTGATGGAGTTGAGAAGCAAGGTCAACGTGACCATCTCCTCGGTAAGCAGCTCCCCCCATGGCCATTTCGGTTTACACCATATTTTTTGTGTGTGTAATGATGATGGACTGGATTACTGCTATCTGTAGCGAGCAGAGCGAGCGCCAGTCCCCTTGTTCCATCGTCATCCGATGCCACATATCTCTCATCTCCTGTCCGCTCCGCCTTGCCGTCGCCATGAACTGAACCAAGCACGTGCTCAAGTAAGTCAGGCGGGTGCCCGGCCCTTTCCATTTGACGCCGCAATCATGTTTCAACGCCGCAGCCTCCGCCGTCTATCGACCACGCGGCTTTGATGATTTCTTTGCAACCGCCCACCCCAGGTTGATGGAGATTTGTGATGAGAGGGAGACAGCATACCCCAAGCTCTGTCTCGGCAATGCACGGACGACGGCCACAAATCCAGTTATTACTTGCATGCCTGGCTGCTCATCATGAGTAAGCTCCTCCTTAACCACCCCACCCCCCCCATGCATCAAATATCTCATGCTCCATACATCAAATATCTCATGCAGACATATCTGCTTATTGTTTGAATATTATATGGTACGTCTGCATCATGTTCACCCTATCATAATTCAGTATTTGTAAAAGTAGTCAAAGCTACCTATTATTATGTGATATAGTATTTGTACATGCAGTTGTCTACAAAATACTTGGTCAGATCTTCCACAAGATTTTTCAGTTGGATTAAACATTATATTTTGATCTGACTTGTAATTAACAAAATTAGCAAACTGCTTTCTTCAACGTTTGGGAAGAGGGTTCAGTAGTTAGGTTCTTAGTCTGCCTATCAATAAAACTAATCAAAAAATTTCTGTGTGTGAGCCGAGATGTGTGTCATGCGGTGTTGAGAACGAGCACTGAGAGCAGAGAGATGGAGCCGGGGGACGACAATTACAACTCCTACAGCACCAATATGTTAAATGGCATGGGAGCAGGTACGTGAGAACAAAATATCGACTTAAATGACAGGTTCACATTGATTTCATACAGTCGCATGTCTGGTTAACTATCAATAACCATTTCATTATTTGTCTATGCTATGTGAGGGTGTAACGATGATGGAGTACATTTACTGCTATGTGTGTTGAAGTCCAGTTAGGGTGCGTTTGGGAGTGAAGTATTTTGGTTTTTTTGACTAAGCCGGAATCCGTTAGCACACACTGATTATTCCTTCCAACATGTTGCTTAGGCGAAGCTAAGTTAGCAGATGCTAATTTATTTGGCCATGAAATAGTTATCTGAAAAAAACTGTAGGAAAACAATACCAGCAAAACACTTCGGTGGACTTGACAGTACTCAGAAAATGTATGTTTTTTAGCATCCAGAGTATTTGTTGCCCACTGCTCAAAAAATAGTGGTTTCACAGTAGTTCAATTCTTACTTACATTATATTGCCAAACTATGCCTTGCTCACTCAAAAAATTGACCAGTTGAATTTGTTGTTGTTTTGTTTGGAAGATCTGTGGTAGTCTGAACAATACTGAACTTAACTATGAATCATGATGCTTTTTGCGCGAGGGTCTAAAACTTACATGTGATGGTAGTACTGCTTTGTAATTAAAAGAACACCCTTAAATATTGCATTGAGAGACAATCACCCAGTTTTGGTCAGTTTTAAAAATAAATTATAATTGGTGTTGCTATTGTACATAACTCAAAGTCTATTATATCAATTGCAAGTTTTTCTTAAAGTACTGCATTTTGACATGCATAAATTATCTCTCGAGATAAGCTTCTTCAGTTTACTAATTATTTTTTCCTACTAACTGTGATTTTCATGAAGGGACTAAACAGAGCAAAGGGAAGAAAGATAATGGAGCAATATTGGAGAAGTTGAGTGCATGAAATAATCTGTTGATCTTCTTGTAATTTAAAACCATTTAACCTTTTACCAGCAAAAAAATATTAAGTTTACATTTGATGATTGCCATGGATAAATAAAATAAATATACTTTCTAACTGTCATTTTGAATGGTTACATAAACTTTGCTGATTCCACACTATTGTATCTCTTACTGAAAGTTTACATTGCCTACTTTTTTCACATGATTGTGAATATTTAGTTTGCTAGCAATTGATATGCGTATTAAGTACGACCTGGTAATACTATCATCATAAATATTTGTTCTTCCCTATGACCCATGTGAATCAGCATGAAACATCTCTTCGGAATATGACTCTGTTACAAATAAAATTCGTTTTTGATTGTAAAAATTCAAACAATTGTCTCTCTTCGAACATTTTTTAAATATTTTATATTTTCCAATAGGAAAACTTAACAGGTGTATTCATCTATTACTTGTAGCTATTTACATACATGCAAGTGCCTAGTGAAGACATGTACATACCATAACAGTTTTACATTTCTCGTGACAGATATTCCCAAGGCCTACATATTATGGCTGACAACTACTTCATGGAATCAGTAATATGGACTTAGAAGACAGGCATGCATAAAACAATGAGGTCATAAAATGGAAAGGAATCTCTGGTAAATTGTTATGCTTACTTAGCTTGTTGTTAAACTTAGGACTGTTCACTAAATTATTGAACCATATTCCAACATAAAAAGTATTTAAGATTATGAATTTTAATTTGCATTGCAAAATTAGGCAGTGAGAACTGTTCATCGGTACAAAAGCGAAGGGTGTGGCACAATTGTAATCTAAGTAATAGTCTAATAGGCTAAAATATGTGTATAAACAATTTATAAGTAGTTCCAGCCCACTACAAACAATTTAATTGGGTATGATATTTATATAAGCTTGCATAATCTGCAATGGTGTTCTTTCTCTGGGATTTGATGGTATAACTAAACATATAAAAACTATTAATCTAATAAATAACACGCTATTATATAAGAGAAAGATCCAGAAATTGACATACCGAGAGGAACTCCAATTCTTGATGGTTCTTGCTTACACAACGTAGTCCTCGCAAATCATCCTCCTGGTCTGGGCGAAGGGACAGTAAGGAGGGAGAGGAGGGATGGCATAGTATTTTAATGTTGACATATATATAGTATGCCATGCGGAGGACATCTGGGTATCAGATCATGCCTTGATCCAGTCATGCCGTTAATATTTCTGTATGGCAAGGATCTGTTTCCTTTTCATATCAAATACACACCTATTAATAATTTAGAAAAGATGTCAGACATATTAACTTACCAAAAAATTAAATTACTTATCATTAATTCAATGCCAATTTGCTTCTTTCTGACTATAAAATCTCTGCATAATATTTTCAAGATATACACAGCTAATAAACATATTGATATGTTTTTCCATCAATAAAGAGTTTACAAAGTACGTAATAATAATCTTACTTGTGCCAGAAGAATAGGAGGAATACAAAATTCGATGTAAATCAGCTAACAAATCTTGAGATTACTCTTTTTTATATAACACCAATTGAGATGCATATTGCTTTTTTTCATCCTATGAATCATTCGTTAGTGCCTGTTTTAATTTAATTTTACTTACCCATATGTCTATTCTATTTAGATAAAGTTAATCGCTAGCTAACATATCTACTATTAACGTGGTTCTAGTTGTGTACTGTAGGGTACTGATCAATAAGAAAAACCATGCATATATCATTTTTTTACTCTATTCAGGAACAGATAAAAAATAATCAGCGTTTAATCGCTAGCTGGAATTTAAGGCAACGGCGAGAGAGGAAGATCAAGGACAACTTCAGGATTAAATAATATATGCAAGGTACGTGCCGTATGACCTTCATATGTTTATTTACTATTCTATAGCTGGAATGTGATTATTTCTGAAGAATAAAGTATACATCATATCGTATAACAGTGCGTGTATGGATGAAGTTATACGATACGAGATTAGCTACAGCAAAAGAAAATTAACGACGTACACAATAACGATGAAATATTAATGAATTTATTTGTTCACTTAAATAATTCACTGAAAAAAATGATCAGGAAAGCACTACGTGCTAATCATGCATTTTAATTTGCATTGCAAAATTAGGCAGTGAGAACTGTTCATCGGTACAAAAGCTAGGGGTGTGGCACAATTGTAATCTAAATAATAGTCTAATAGGCTAAAATATGTGTATAAACAATTGCCAAAAGTTAGGGATCGCCGGCGCATTGTTTCCAATGATGGGCTCCATCGCTGATCGATACGCGTGAGTGATCGTTCACTGAGGTGTCTTGACAATTAGGATGTCGATGCAGCATATATATAAACGGATATATTTTTAATGCTTTTTATTGCCTGCCAAATATATCAAGTCGTATTTAAGACGTAGATGATTCTTTCTAATTATAAAAAAACATGACGGGGGCGTATCAGATCTTTCTCCTTTTTTATAGTTGAATATTTTGTTCCTAAGGCATGACATATTTACAGTTCAATCTCAACGAATCGAAATAAAATCAACCTTTGTATAAAACCAGATATCCCGAATTAAGTACGCGTACAAATAATACATACTGCCATAATGGCTACACTTAGAGTTGACAAGCAAAAAGAAAACACACTTTAACAGAAATGATTGTTCTGTGTGAATACATTATTATTCCAAATGTAGATAAAAGGACCGAGGGAAACGAGCTTTTTTATTGAGCCGTGTTGAAAAACAAAGTCATCTACTGTCCATTTTTCCTGGCTACAACTGCAGCATTGACATATGATAGTGTTTCGTCAAGTGTCATTAAGCAGGCTTCGTGGATATCTACGTAAAAACAATTTGTTAGTACTAATAACATCGTAATACAGAAAAGAACAAAAAGCCATAAAAATCGAAATAGTTTATATAACTTACCTTGAAGATGATGAACATCATCATTAATGTTGGGGGAGAACAAGAATGTGCTCTCCCTCATAGTCCCCATGCACTTATCCCTCCGGTTTACTGTATGTACGTAACTGCAATTTTCTCGAACAAATTTTCAGTGCTCTGCAAGTGGTACAAGTGACGACCAGCATGCTCTTGACTTAGGCGTATAAACAGTATCTCCCGTCTGGAATGATAAAGATATGTTGGTGGTAGGCAACTATCAAATATTAATAATCATATAAAACCTCAAGTACTGATTGGAATTTACCGAAAATTCATGATGCCTATCTCAACAAAATGGACCTGCCGTCTATATACTGAATCCCACCTATGTTGTATCCTACCAGCATAGACAAGAATACCAAGAACATCTGGAAAAAATTAAGTCTGGGTGAGACAAAATGTTAAATCGATAAATATGCAAAAACAAACTAAAAGATGTTGCACCGGTAATGGTTTTGTCCTGTAGCAAGGATATGGCACCAAGTTGTGGGAAAAATGGTGGACAGATTGTCGATGCAATACTGTGCACCGATGTCCTAACCATGGTTATAGCATTTAGTTCAATGACAAACTCCATGCATAGATACCAGAAGTGACCATCTAGCATTTCCGTGGGGTTTATCCCGATGTTACTGAAGTCATATGTTAGCCCGGTCTGCAGAATGTCGTTGAATCGATAAGCTTGGTTGCTGAAGGCAATTGCTTCAATCTTTGTTCCCTAGAAATATTTAAAAATTCAGATAACAAGACTTTAGAACACATGTGTATATACATTAAAAAAGGTTGCTATATTTAGTTATAACTAATCTCATACTTCCTGGTCCAGAAGTATGCAACGAAAGTATGGGTTTCCCATTGCATGCACCCTGATATGGGACTTCCACATCACCTTAGCTCTAATTATCCAACATCTTTGATAGATATGTTCCATCTGTACACTTTGAAAATTCAGGTACCTACATAAAATAATACGAAATGATGGGATAAACAAACGGTGATGTCAGATAAGCGTGCATGAAGATCTGTACACTTGCCTGTTCATTGGAGGGATGGTAGGCAGAGGCATGATGGGATCCGGTGGATTCGCCATCACCCTCCTCGATGAAGTGTTAAAGAAAGATAGAGAGGCGCACGGGCACGGGTAGTGGCATTTATATATATAGTCCAAGGGGCCCACAGGCGGGAAAATCAAAATTCTTTCAATTATTTGCATGTGGCCGTCTAGCGAAAAAAAACCTCTACTATCGAAACTATTATAAATAGTAAGTTATGAGAGTTCTTTGGCAACAAAAAATTTATTGCTAAAACTTTTTGAATCAATTAATTATTTATAGATATTTCAGATTCTTAATCTGATCGAAATCATGTCAATTATCTCACCAGTATCATTGTTTCCTTTTCGCCTGTGAATCCCCTATATTCAATATAACAAACTGCGGGAATATAATGATGACTTCAGATTTTTAGTTAGGAACGCAATAATTGGATATATCAACATAATTAAGGTGATAGTGCGTTAAGGTAAGTGTAGTCACACAATTAATATATTACCATGGATTCGCCAATATTTCGTCGATTAAATATATTACCATTAATTACCAACATGTAATCAAATTCAAAAATCGATTATTTACTCAGCTTTTATTATACTATATGTTTTTTAAAAAAATCCCAACATATTTGATTTTATAACATGTGATGAGACGTCGTTGTGTTACTTTGCAACGACTATTTTACGGGCATTTTAAAATAGTAACAAAAAATTAAATCAAAGTTATTAGCAATAGTACTAATTTGTTCAGTCCGTCTTTGATGGCTTGATTCGTTGGTCGCGGTTGCATGCACAATTGAGTATGCGCGTGAAAAGCTAACTTCGATCTTTTTTTAATTAGCGTCTCTTTTTTAATTTGATTCTGTATGCACAGTGTAGTAACAACCGCACTTTCAAAACCAGCATGCTTAATTGAGAAGCCTGTGCGTTTTGTGACGTAAGTTAGTTAATATAGCACAAACGCAGTAAATGCCATTTGTAATAAAAAGAATATTTCGATGGAAGTACGGATTACAGCATTTGTACCGCGTATTCATATAAGAAAAAGAAAAAAATAGCGTGTTCGGCGACAAATCTCAAAGGGAAGATCAAAAACAGAGAGTAAGAAAGCAAGCATGAAACAATATCTGTTCTTTATTCATACTTTCATAGTTTGACTCCAAATCGATTACAACGCAAAATGCTCTTAAGGAGCGTTGAAACATAAAACATAAAAAGCTGTAAAGAATATTGTATAACTCCTCATGATTGCTCCTTTCAAGGCATTTTCGTCTTCTTCTCGCATGTTTGCATGTGCTTCACAACCATATGTTCCAACTGATTGATCTTCTTTATGAGAGTTTGCATCAGCTTGTTGCTCTCCTTGGTTGCCTGCAGAATTTGATCGTTGCTAGTACCCCAACCGTCCCCCAAACCTTCTTTCCTATCGTCTTTCGTAACGGGATATCTACTACTAATAGGCAGGTTAATAGGCTCGACGTGATTATGCATCCTAAGCCTTTTTGGCTTTGGTGTGTTACCCTTACCAAAGGGACGCATCGGCGTAGCGCCGTCATGATCTTCCAGTTCACCGAAATCTTCACTTTCTTCTTCCTGCCAACGAAGCATGTGAATTGAACTGTTGGATGACGCCATGTGAGAGGAGGATGGAGAGGTCTGGTAAGGTCGCTGGAAGGGTTGATCTATATATAAGCGTTTCTAGGAAGCTCTGGATACGAAATCGATAAACAAATCGACCGATTTGGTCACAATCAAATATTAATTAATGGGATCAATTTTGTGATTCGGTGAGTAGAACCTACTATATTATTACAAGACAAAAAAGATAACATGTCTTAAGATTTCATGTGTGATAAACCGATTAGAATTTTTTTTAAAGGAAGCAAATAAAATAGTTAACATGCACGTATTGTACATTTTTCAAAAACACTTCTAAAATTTCCTTATACACGGGATTTTTTTAAAACTATGTTGAATACTGTTTTTTTCAAATGCATTAACCCTTCATTCAAGTTTGTGCCAGCTGTAACATTTACTTACATTTCCTTGTTCAAACAAGAAAGAGAACATCAAAAAATAAACATGAATTAGGGTTGCCACGGGCTTTTGAAATATTTGCTAGAGCCAATTAAACATAATACATGTTAAGTTTTACATGTAAACATAAGTTAAGTCCACTTCACTTGCAAGGTAGATTGATTAAAAAAAAGGTAATTTGGCCTAATGCAGATCTGAAGAATACCAACGTGAGAATAAAACAAACATTTCTTCAGTTAAAGTTTACTCTTTTCATGGTGCTCCATGTTGACTAATGGTTTGATTTCCTAGTGAGCTCGTACATACATGTTTTCTCTCTTTGAATTGTTGTTAGATGAGATACAGTCGCAACTACTACATCGACACTATTATATCTTTGGTACTGTATACTATTGCTGCCTACATTTACAATTAAGTTTGCTTGCCAACCCCCATGAAAAAAGTTCGTCTGCCAAGGAACCACTCAAGTGGATATATATTCTTCTTAACTCTTCAACTATTTTTTTTATCAGACCAGCTGCTGAACGAAAAACATAATATTGTTACCTCATATTTATTTACTTGCCTGCTTGATTGTTAGTCTGTTCCTCTGCGTGTGAGGAACGTAACAATGTCCTGCATGTTCAAATCAGTTATCTTGTCATTCCCCAATTTTCTTACTGTTCTTTTGGCCTTGGACAAGGTCAATCGGATGTGTGTGTTGACACAGATCTTTGATGTGGAAGTTAATATATCAGTCCTATCCGACCTCTCTATACTGTTTTGTTATATATACGTTGGGGATAGATGAAATAGTAGAAGTTAACTATGCTGGTTATTGTCATGTGTGGTCCATTACTCTGACCTTTTTGATTATCTAAAGAAAAGGGGTTTATTTACTTTGCTGATTTCATTCGAGCTCTGAATATATTTCATTCCGACATTTCATTTTGTCGATAATAACATTTTTCTTCTTTCTGAGCATTTCTATGGGCAGATATTATCCTCCAAGCTATATGATATGGACAACACATGATTTATGGAACGAAAAGAGGTGACTTGTCGAACTTTGTCACTTTTACAATTTGCTACCTCTTATAAATTTTATGATTTATAATCTGAGTTAACAAAACCATTAAGATATCTTATTTTGTGTAATTAGATCATGTCATCCAGATAATTAGATTTCACCGCATGATGTTCTTTACCCCAGCCGAGCATAGTGTGCTGCCGCGCCGTCGATTTCCACGAAGTGGCCAGCCCGAGCCGATTCCCCAATGTGTCAATGACTACGTCCGCTGCGTGATCCTGTGGGACATGACCAATCCATTGCCTTATCAACACATCGAGGTAACAAATCCTCTCCTAATACAGGTGCTTTGGTCGGCTGCTGGCTCTACCACATAGCCTTCCGTCCACAATGAGCAGGAGTTAATATTAGAATATGACCATCTCTTTCTTAATGATGTGTGCCTTGTATTTCCATTTTGCTTTCTAAAAATATCGATTCAGGGAACAAAAGGAAAGCATGATAATTATTATTTTTGACTTTACATTACATATCTCCAAGGTCCTATTTTTTGCTTGGTACGGGTAGTCATTATGCTTGGGCTCATGACCATGGTTAATCTATAGCTTGGTTTAGGGTGACCTATTTAACATAATAGTGCTATATGTTTGCATTTCTTGAACTGTCAGTAGGAACCTATATACCGCAAAATATTTGTATGTCCCCTATGGAAGGTTTTAGACAGTGAATTGATTTTGTCCCATCCGACTATCATGCAGTCTGACTTCAGATGACTATGTTTTTCAGGGTGAATTGAGTTCAGAGCTTTGAGCAAACGATTGCGATTTTGTAGCTGCAGTGGTGCTATTCTTTATCATTTGGTATGTCATTACTTCCTACCTACTTGAATTTCTCTATTCCCAATTAACGGGATTTTTACTTTTTGACATTTCCCTAAATGATTATACACAACTATGATAATGCGTGCCACCCAGTTTTCGTTCTCTATAAGAACTGAGAAGTACATATGCACTTTTACGACATATAGGTTCATATAGATGTGTTTGGACGACATATAGGGAGAACGATAGGATCAGATGTCTGTGACATAGAAAAAAAAAACCGACATGTACATACTGTTCTTTCATAGTACATGCCATGTATACAATTTTCACATGCAAACAGAGCTACAAAAATATATTGGTAGATGAACCACAGTGATAGCTCATGTACCATCGGAAGCAACAGAGCTACAAAAATATATTAGTAGATGTCCTCTGGTTTGATATTTTGAAGGCACAAACAGAAAGAAGCGCACCTGATATGCTATAAAATGGACATTTCGTGGCAGAATAATAGGTGGTTATAAATTGTGGTACTGTCCAGGTTCCAACAATTCATTAAAACTCTTATTTATCTGCAAGATACACGCAATAGGAAAAGCAACTGACAGAATATGGCACAATGAAAGGAAAATAATACTACTGGAAATATTTCTGAGATCATGAAGATGTCAACACGCATCCATCCATTTACTTGTGCCAAACCTGCAACTAAGTAGTTAGAAACACACCATGTCTGTTTAGATATGTATTGAAAAGCCAGGATTATAAAATTCAAATAAGGGGCAAATAAGAGACTATACAGGACAAAAATAAATAACATTGACTGTGCCTGCTTTGGGGCCGCATCATAAATATTTCTCTAATGTAGAACACTCCAGTGAATTTTACAACAACGGAGTGACCCAGGCAGTGTGCAATACTTATGTAGGAAAACAAAGCCTAGTTTAGATGTAGTAGATGATTGATTACAAAACAACAAAAGAATAATATACATGCAATCCGGCAAAAGGAGAAATAATGTCACATATAGGAAAAATTGGCAACTTGCAAAGTCACAAATCCGAGGCAATATTATTAATATTTGACTTGTTGAATAAACATAATCAGTTGCTAACATCGAAAGATAAATATTTGTACAAGAACACAGAAGAGCACCAAATTGTCTGTAGCAAAAGAGTAAATCCTTTATCTTATTCAAAACCCGCCAGCTTCTTAAGAGCGGACTTCAGCCTGTAAGGACTTCCTGATAGACGATGTTCTTCATCGAGGTTTGTAAGGACAAGGCAGGTCTTTTTCGCTTCTTAGGTTTACCGCTTTGCTTCTTGGCATTCTCCTTCTCCTTCTCCTTCTCAATGAGGATCTTTATGTTTCTCTTTGCGGTGGCTCGAGACAGTGCGACATAGAGTTGACCATGAGAGAACACAAGATTAGGTAGGTACACGCCAACAATCGGAATCGTCTGGCCTTGAGCCTTGTTAATCGTCATAGCAAAGCTAAGCCTTACAGGAAATTGCTTCCTCTTGAACTTGAATGGAAACATGTCGTTGTCAGACGGGCATAGGGGTATTCGAGGAAGGAATACCCTCCTACCTGCGTGTTGTCCGATCACGATTTCTGCGTCGATGGCGTTCCTCTCGAAACCTCGCACCACAAGCCTCGTCCCATTACACAGACCATTAGCCGGATCAATGTTCCTCAGAAGTATGACGGGGCAGTTGAGCTTCAGTTTGAGTGCATGCGGAGGCAGACCGTTGGGAGTCAATCCATTTAGGAACTCGGGAGCGTAGTAGCCATACGGGTCGTCTTCTGCACTGTCAAAGCTATGGTAGATTACTTCTTCTCCCGAAAACGCTCTACCATGCGTATGTTTATCTTGTCGACGTTGTCGTTCGTGGTGGAGAGGATTGCGCGTGAAGTCATGTAATTCGGATCGGACATGTTGTCATTTAGTCTCGGAAACACATGGTCAATCAGCTTCTCCAGGTCGTCACCCTTACCTGTAGACGGCACACAAATATCTTCAGGGAGTCGTATGTTTCCTTGATCGTCAACTTCCTCGGTGCCATTACCTACCCTTAGCAAGTAATCCGCAAACCAGGTGTCATTATGAGCCCTCATGTTGGTGACGAGCCTTAGCTGGCGCATACCCTTCCAGAGGTGTGAACTTCGAAGGGTTGCATCGATTATCTGACCCCGGGACCCCCTCCTGACGACCGGAAGCACCTGCCTGAAGTCCCCGCCAAACACAACAGTTTTTCCTCCAAAGGGTCGGTCCCGTCTTCCCATGATGTCGCGCACGCTGTTGTCCAGTGCCTCGACCGCCTGTCGCTTAGTCATGGTGGCCTCGTCCCATAGTATCAATGAGGCCATCCTCAGTAGCTTGGCGGACCACTCTGTTTCGTGAAGGTGCATGAGGCGCCAGCGTCGCAGCTCAATGGGATCTTGAACCTCGAGTGGGCAGTCCTGCCTCCAGGCATGATAGAAGCGGCGACGCCTAACGTCGCGGTAGCGATAGTGATGTTTCCCTCGCTTCGAACCTTGGCGAGCAGCGCCCTGTACAGGAAGGTCTTCCCTGTACCTCCCGGTCCATCAACAAAGAACACACCCCCATCACTGCGTTCAACAGAAGCTAGTATCTCGTCGTATGCAACCCTCTGCTCCAAGTTTAGCGACGAAGCCAATTTAGAGTCGTTGATGTCAAAATCGACGTTGGATTCCTCGATCACTTCTCTGGCCTCTCCCTTGGTTGGGTCGAATGCATCGTCAATGCATGGAAGAGAGAAATCAGCTATGTCTTTGCCCATGGACTGCAACATACCCCTAATGTCAAGAAACACCATCTGTTCCACCTCAATCGGGCACGTGTGTGATCGCCGATAGTCATCAGACATAGGCTCGAAGTGCCTATCCCATAAACCACGCACGTCGCCTGGCTCACAGTGCACCAAAATTGTTGCGAAGAGCCTCCTGAGCGAACATGGCATCGCCCACTGCTCTGCCTCGGTAAGACAGTCGTCGAGCGTGTTATCTGCCTCAATGAGTCCCAACCTTTTGGCAGTCTCTCTAAAGCTCCCGCATAGCCTACCGTCCACGGTGAGCAGGTCCTCATAGGATGACTTGCCAGCAACATGGTTTAGCAGCACACGCAGATAGTATCGCTCCCCCTCAGCAGGATTGGCAGACACAATTCGACCTATCTGATAACGCTCCACCCGCTCTTTCCAATACTTCTTACCCTTCTGCCATGTAAACCTTCCAGGAAAATCCTTGTACAATATATTCCTAGCCCACGGGTGGTTTTGGTTAGCTTTGAAATACTCTGCCAACATGGATTTGGAAGCTTTCTCAGAGGCGACTACGTCGGTCAAGTGAGCTTGCTCATTGAATGCCACCCTGTGCATATTCGGGAGATGAAGAGGCAACTGTAGGACAGGCGCGTCATTGGCACACAAGGGGAAGCCAAATATCCTCCACATCGCCTCTGGAGGAGTAACCCACCTCGCGTCTACGTATCTTTTGATCTCATCAATGTTACCATCAGCGTTGGGCTGGTCGATGCTGAAAGAAGCCCTATCATGGCCCTTGTATATGTACTTGTAAAGGTATTTGACGGCCTTTATGCTGGAGCAAACCTCAACGTTGATGTGGCAATTGAACATCCGCAGAAGGTAAGGGTTATACGGCACAACCCATCTGTTGTCCAACATTTTACCCCGGACCTTAGCCTGCCGACCATTATCTCGACGATGATAAACAGGGTATTTGTCCTTGCCCTGTGCCGTGTTTTCATTGAACGACCGCGGGTATCTGCACTTGCACTCGTTCTGTTGCATGCAAACATTTTTGGGGTTGAGAGCACCGCATGGTCCATGCATCATATGTTTCACCACCAAGGCGTGGAGTTCAGGATACTTTTGCTTGTCTGGGAGCTCGGCAGAAATGAGTCGGTCGTACTGCTCTGGAACGACAAGCTTATAGGCAGAATCCATGATCAACAAAAAGTGTGCGTGGGGGAGGCCCCTCTTTTGGAACTCGACTACGTATACATGTGCAACAACAACACCCAGGATATTCTTCTTGAACAACATCTCTTTCATAGCCTCTAGCTTGCCATGGAACACACGAGCCACAAGATCAGGTCGGTCTTGCGCTGTCTGACCAGGAAACAACTCATTCGTTATCTCTTCCCAGTTATGATTGCAGGTCATGGTCAAGAAGATGTCAGGCTTCCCGTAGGTATGGACAATTGCCATGGCATCCATATGCCTCCGCTTCATGTCGCGGTCGCCACCTGGGTACGTTCCAGGTAGCACTATCCTTACTCCAACAGCGCTTGCCCGGGACTCCCCGGATGTAATTGCATCAACAACTCCTTTATACAGGTCGGCACGGATCTTTGTCTGGTTCTTCCTGTACCATTTCAACCTACAACTCTCAATCTTGATGTACATGTCCACCCCCCATTGCTGGAGCAATCGTGCTCCACAGAGTATGGGATTGAATATCCCAGGTCATGTCTGGAGCATGTAACAGTAGTAGTCTCTCACCGAGACGCATAACCTGCTATTCCCCTCTGCACATGGATGAGTAACGCAGACATTAGGATTCATATGAGAAGAATACAATTCATCTAAACGACAGAATATGCATAAGGCTTACCTGCATCCTCATCATCATCATCATCACCTCTACCTCTTGGTTGTTGCACAACCGGCCAAGGGACATCACGTTTAGGAAGTTTCGGGTGCCAACCGAGCTCCCCCCTTCGGTAGAAGAGTGGGTAAGAGAGAGGGTCATACGAGCAAGCCGTCACATGTATACTGTGCCTCTGGTTGTCATTCCCGCAAAGTGTAATCCTACGATCGAACCTCTTTGCTAGGTCAGTGCCCTCCACCCAAATTGCAGCGACCTCAGATGACAGAGGTCTATTATACTTCCGTTAGTCTAGTCTCTGGTCAGTGTTGAGGTCTATCCTGTAATCGTCGAGGTTGTCCCTGTGCGCACCCAAACTCCTAAACTGCTGGGAGTACGGGTTTTCCCTGAGTATGTCCACTAACTTTCTGACGACATCTTGGTCTAATTGCTCGGTGGCAGCCTTGCGATGGGTTAGGACTGGGTCGTCGTCGTAGAAGTACAACTGTAGATGATCTGGACGTGATGTTGGCCCGAAGGAATGAACGTTGTGGTAGATGGTGCCGTGCGCCTGGAACGTGTACACCCCAGACTTCATGTTTGTGTAGCTTTCATCAAGGCCGACGCCGAGGGTTGTGAAGGAGAAGTGGCCGTTGAAGAACCGTATGTTCTCCCGAAAATGCCTTGAGTCCGCATCCATGCTAGACCAAAGCCTCATTAGCTCCGGGACGGGCTCCAGTTGCTTCAGCTGGATCTGCCCACTGCGACAGCAAAATCCGGGGCCTCAGACACAAACTTCTTGGCCTTGCAGTGATCGCAATTTGCGGCGTGCTTCAGGATGTGTGTGTGGTCTGGGAGGTTTGAGTAGACATAGTCCAATGGATCATGGTCGACATAGCTCCATGTCATCAGGATCTGAGCCTGCAAACAATGTTTATAATTAGTGTGATATTTCAAACGGGTGGATGTTGCTCAAGTGGGTGTACATACCTTCACCAGCAAACAGGTAATACTCGTCGTCAAAGAGGCTATCAGGGTTGACATTATCATTCATGAGACGACTAAGGTAAGCTTCCATGTCGTCTTCTCAGGTGCGAAACCAATAAATGAGGGTTCAGTCTCAAGGGACGCAAGGAGAGTAAGGATGGGAGTTTTACCTTCACTTCTGATCGTGTACTCCGGCGTGCTAGATGAGGTCGAGGCACCGTGTACTTCCACTACGGTAGGTTGTCCAGTTGACCTCATTTTCGGTATGGAGATGGACCTGACGGTTGGGGTCATCACCCTACCTGCAAACTTTTCATTACGTCGATCGCGTAGAACATTCCTCTCACCATGCGGTACCTGCGTACATTTTTTTTCGCTTGACAATTTTCTGTTGACGCTTCTTTGCCACCATACCACCCTTGCAAGCTCGCTCTCTCCTCCCAGGCGCTGCTCTGGACTCATGACTCTGCTCGTCCACTCCATTATCCGCTATTGTTACCGGATCACTGGTTTGCTGGTCGACATTTTGTAGGTGCACATTGATTTCGATGAGGTCGCCATCTACAACACAATCACCGAAGGTTCTGCTTAGGTATGCACCTACAACACTATACATCATTATTTATATCTCATGAATGATTACATGATGAAAGATGATGGTTGATAGGATATGTACCATCGGTTTCGGTGTTGCGAATGTATGTGGGGGCCGCATTGACCGTAGGAGCATGATCTATTTGTTCACTGTCGAATTGTTGCGCGAGGGCTGAAAGTGTGAGAGTCGGACATTGTGTGTGAGGTTTGGACAATGTGCTAGTTAGATCTGGACGTGGCATTGCGATCGATTCAGCACATGGCATGTTTTTCTTTGCAGCATACTTTGCCTTTCTCTTTGCACTTGACTCCCCCTTTTCATCCTCAGTCATGGTTTTAGGGTGTTGCACGCGCCATTCTTGCAACTTCTGATTTTTTTTCTTGAAGATCGATCGTTCCGTCACCCACTTTTTTCCGATAACTTGCTCGCCTCCGCGCGTTTCTCTGCTCAATTTGCTCGTCTGTTAAGTCACCCTTGTGTTCTTTATCAGGCTGTTTTTCATCTAGTTGCTTGCTGGCTGCCTCCTCTTTTTTCTTTCTATAAGCAGCTCTCCTCCGAGCCTTTATTTGCTCTTTTTTCTCGTCAAGGTCCACCGAGAATGGTTGACACCCATTAGTGATATCACCGAGAGGTAGCAGGGGAACATTTTGCATATCTGCACGGAGGGTTTAGGGTCTTCATTGTTCAAGAAGATTTCATGTACTACACAAACACTTACTTTATATATCTGCACGGTCAGGTTAAACAATGATGTATAGCTGGATGTAGTTGGGTTGGTATCATCGAGAGGTAACATGGGAACATTTTGCATATCTGCCCGGAGGGTTTAGGGTCTTCATTGTTCACCGAGAGGTAACAGGGCTGGTTGAAGCTACTTCTTTATCTAGGGTTTATTTTTTATAGAATCCCTCCGTGTCCATACATAAAGTCTGTATGTACTCAAAAGTCGTATGTCTGCCATATATCGAATTGAACCTAAATGATCAGGAATTGTATGTTAACACAGTGGTCAACTATTGGTCAATTATTTTTATTCTCTATTCTTGGTCAATTATTCGTGGGGTTGGGGTGAGGAAACATATGTCGCCTACATTATTCACTAAGAAAGTATACATACGATCATCATATTGCTGAAACATAAACATCCTTACCTGATATCGTAAGGGCAGTCAGATTTTCATCTTTTTGCTTGCTGGCTGCCTCCTCTTTTTTCTTTCGATAAGCAGCTCTTCTCCGAGACTTTAGTTGCTCTTTTTTATCGTCAAGGTCCACCGTGGTTGGTTGACACACATTAGTGATATCACCGAGAGGTAACCCACCCACATTCAGCATATCTGCATGTGAAATGATATTAACATTATATTGTGGAATGGAGGGAGTATATATAATATCATCGCAGTGCCTTTCCATAAAGCATTCTTACCTGATATCGTAAGGGCAGACAGATTTTCCTCTTGTTGCTTGACGGTAGCCTCCTCTTTTTTCTTTCTATAAGCAGCTCGCCTCCGAGCTTTTATCAACTCTCTTTTTTCGTCAAGGTCCACAGAGGATGGTTGATCTGCATTAGTGATATCACTGTGAGGATGGCGTGGAACATTATGCGGCCTCTCTTGCCAACTGTCACGTTGCATGCTAGCTAGTTATTTTGTCAGATAACTGAGAGCTGGCAACGAATCTACATTATATAGGAATGAGATTGGAGGGTTGTCTGCATCATGTTAACATAACAATATATTGGACTGAAACAAGGCAAAGTTGTAGGCACATGGTCTTAACCTTTCGACAACATAATACTTACCCGAAATCAGATGGGAAGGTTGATGAACATATGTCCTTTCACAATCGGCCTGTTCAAGTATCGTCCTGTCCGAGTGAGTAATATGGACTCCTACAAGTCACACGCTTGATCTATTAGAATCGGTTCTGCCCAAGTCTGTTAGGTTTGATTTATCACATTAAAAGCATAAAAGCAATCTCAGTATATATGCACAGCCTTAGTACCTGGACTACTTGGGTAATTCTTGTGAACATCGTCGGCTCCAGGTATAACCCCTTCATTAGAGTCGTCACCATTTGGCCCCTCCATCGGGCCTGCAACATCTCCTGTGATGGTGTTTGACATGCATACCAAAATATGTAGCTGAACATATACAAGGAGGTTGATATATACCTGGAGTATCATATGTGCTATCACCATCGGTCTCAAGTATCATCCATTTGGAGGGAGTAATATGGACTCCTAGAAGTAAAGATGTTGATACATTAGAATCGGGCGTGCCCAAGTCTGTTATGTATGATTTTTCAACTAAAAAGGATAAAAATAAACCTTATACCTGGACTACGTGGGTAAATTTTGTCAACATCATCGGCTACGGGTATAATCCCTTCGTTAGAGTCGTCAACACTTGTCCCCTCCATCGGGCCTGCAACACATATATAGTTGAACATATATATGTTTGACTTGTGTAGCACAATTTATAGGTGAACATATACCTGGAGGTACATGTGATGAAGTCGTCTGTTCCGCTGGCTTGCTGTGTGGAGTCCCCATATGTAACTACTAAAAAAAGACATGTCCAACAGACTCAGGTATCACGCAAAAACATGTAAACTGACTCTGCAAGCAGATCACGTGAAATACCAACATTACTAAAGGCCCGTTCTCATTGTATAGAAATTCAGTCCATAAGGGCAGGTTGTTACAGATTTATGAGTCTTGCTATATATATGAAAATAGAAAGACATGTCGAACAGACTTTGCTACTTTGCATTTTTTGTGAACTGACTTTGCTGGATACATGTTAAGAATTCAAGATGCTAAGATGTCATGTTCATCTGACTGCAGGCAGATGAAGGCCGTCGAAGATCACAAGCGCAGCTTGCTATTGTACAGGTTTAGAATTTAGAAAGGTAACCTATTTTCATGCGAACTTACCTATTCTTTGCTATTCAGAATAATTCTTTATCTTCCCATTGCTGTGTTAATTGATTCATATGCGGTTGTGCTATTCTGACAAGGATGTCCATCAAGGTTGTTTGGAGGGACATAATGAAACCTCACAAGTTCTACTTTGCTGATTCTTTCCGAGAATTGTTTCATTACTAATGCGCTGTCGCGGGCATGTATTAATCCCAAATTCCAAATCACTTTGGAATCCAGTCAAAATCCAGTTAAAACTACTCTCAAGGACTGCTCTGAACCTCAAATATCGTGGGCACATGAAGTTGTGGTGTTGATTGATGCAACTATGTTGTACTGTTTCAGTGACTGTTAATATTTTCTTTAGGAAGGATAACCAATTCAGTACTAAAAGTATTTTTCATGTTATCTAAATTGAGGGCGATCCTTTGTACACTAATATGAGGCGTTTTAGGTCACGGAAGTATTGACCTAGAAGATATTGTATTAGTTACAGAGGGGTTTGAGCGCGGGCAGCGGCCGGCGGCGGAGGTGGAAAATGAAGTCTGCCATGGCTTGATTCTGTTTGAACACGAGTCCATCAGGATCGCCCTGATCTGTACACGTAGACATAACAAAGAAAGAAAACCTGTGTGTTCATACCTGGGGTAGAAACCGTACAGCGTCGCCGATCGCACGTTCCGCGGCGCCCCGCGATCTAGAAACTGCCAGCGATCCAGAAACGTGGCGGCGGCCCTGTCGAGTCGTTCCGCGGCGGCGGCGCTGTGGAGTGCGCAGATCGCACGACGGCTGCGCAAATCTGATCGGCAGCGGGGTATGGGGATCGGCGTCAGGGCGATCGTACGTTCCGCGGCGCCCCGCGATCTAGAAACTACCAGCGATCCAGAAATGTGGCGGCGGCCCTGTCGAGTCGTTCCACGGCGGCGGCGCTGTGGAGTGCGCAGATCGCATGACGGCTGCGCAGATCTGATCGGCAGCGGGGTATGGGGATGGGCGTCAGGGCGATCCTGATCGGCAGCAGGGTGCTGTTTCTTTGGCTACGTGCGTGGGTGGGGTTCAGTGGGTGGGCGTGGGGGTGGGGGTAATTTGATGGAAAAAAACGGACGAAAAAAACCAGTCGAAAAAAACCAGACGAAAGTGGGTGGACTATTCAACCAACTCGTCCATTAGGAGTAGAGAAAATGGGGTAACATCAGGTTTGGGCTCTGCAATCTGAACCAAAACACCACATGCTATTCATCCTAGCCATGGACCCCCTCCAAAGAATTTTGAACAGAGCCACGTAGTTGGAGATCCTCTCCCCCCTGTCGACGCCCTCTGCTAGGCTAAGGGCAAGTTTCTATGCTGATGATGCTGCTCTTTTCATTCAACCGTCTAGTTTGGACATTCAAGCCGTGCTACAAATTTTGGAATTCTTCGGTGACGTGTCCGGGCTCAAGATCAACCAAGGAAAGTGTGTGGCTTACCTTGTCCGGTGCGAAGGGATTGACATCACCACTCTCCTGGAGGGTTTTGGAGGAACTGTTGGGGCCTTACCGTGTCGCTACCTTGGACTGTCGCTCTCACTTAGAAAGCCGAGAAGGGTTGAGGTACAGCCACTTCTGGATAAGATTGCCGGATGCCTACGACCATGGAAAGGAAGGTTCTTCACCAGACCTGGCCGACTACTCCTTGTTAATTCGGTCCTCACCTCTACGCTTACGTTCTACCTCACTGCGTTTGCACTGGATAAATGGGCTGAGAGGCAAATTGATAAACTGCGAAAAAAATTCCTTTGGAATGTTGAGGATGAGGCTTATGGTGGGAAATGCTTGGTTAACTGGAAGTGCATTTGTGCTCCAAAATCGGTTGGGGGCCTTGGTATAAAAGAAATCGGCGCATACAGCAGAGCCCTTCGTCTGCGGTGGCCATGGTATGAGTGGGACTGTGTCGATCGCCCTTGGAAAGGCACCCCAACCCCTTGCGACCACACTGATCGTCAGTTATTTGCTGCATGCACTAGCATTCAACTGGGGGATGGTAGGAAAGCGCGTTTCTGGTCGGATAGATGGCTGAATGGAATGGCTCCGATGGATATTGCCCCTACTCTGTACAAGTTATCTCGTAGAAAGCTCGTGTCTGTACGGGACGGCATACATGATAATCTATGGATGGCTGGGCTGCAAAGGATCAACGACGCTCTGATTCTAGACTCCCTTCTGAACCTCTGGACGGCCCTACAGCAGGTCGTTCTCACTGATCGGGAGGACGAAATCTCTTGGATTCACTCCTCCAATGGAAGATACAGCGCCAAATCCGCTTACAATATACAGTTCATCACTCGAATTGCAATGCCGCAACTTGAACAGGTTTGGAAAATCAAGGCTGAGCCTAAGATCAGATTTTTCATTTGGACCTTGCTCCAAAACAGGTTGTGGACTGCTGATCGCCTGGCGGCTCGAGGATGGCCACATAACGATCGATGCAGCACTTGTGATCAGCTTCCGGAGACTGCGAGACACATCTTGATCGATTGCCCTTTTACGAAGGAGATTTGGCAATCCTTTCACTTTTCCCACCCTGATGTTGCTTCTGCTGCCCTTGCTGCCACTTCTATTAAATCCTGGTGGACGACTTCAATCAGATGCAAGATCTTGCATGACAATCTTCATGCATCCACCGTGGCGGCATACATCGCTTGGAATCTTTGGAATGAGAGAAACAGAAGGGTTTTCCAACAGAAGACAGCATCCGCGCCGGGAGTGCATAGGATGATTAGAGATGAGATTGGCCTCTTTGCTGGGGCTTGGGAGTTTTAGTCGATCCTTTCCTCCGGGTCTGGTTGCCTACTGGTAACCTGGCTCCTCTTTTTTTCTTCCAAACTCCGACCTTCTCGGTGTTAATATGTACAGTTTTTCCCTCTACTAAATGAAAAGGCAGAGCACCTGCCATTGCCCGTCAAAAAATATATTTTAATTATCAGTGATGCTCCCTTTATTTAGTAATAAAAATCTGAAAAAAAACATGACATTAATGGTATACCTCATGGTTATTGCCTTATTGGTATGTAGAATGTATTCTATATCGGAAAAGTGCAACATATGCAGCCTAACCTAATTTGGTCTTGCTATAATAAAGTAGACATTATTCTACAAATGCATCAACCACAAGCAAACTTTAATATTATTTTATTTTACTACGATGATACATTCTCTGTAACAAAACAAAGGACTATATGGAAACATTAAATGTTTGAGTGAGTATGAGCCTCCGTACAAATAAAACAGAAAGTACATGAACAGTTAAAAATATCTTCACTCCTCTTTTTCCAATAGCAGGCAATTAAATCTGTTTACTTAGTTGGTTTAATGAAGTCCCACAAAGCAGATCAATTAAGTAAGACAATGGTTCGATGCTTATCCAGGTCTGCTAAAAACAACTTACTATTTTAGGGAGAGGAAGGCAAAATAAAAGCAGTAAAATAAAATGAACATGCAGATATCATCTGGACATTTCTAGTAGTTGGTCTGATCCGAATGCAAATTTACAATCAAAGTGTAATATGCTTGAATCCTAATGTCATTTTGTGTAATTTGGAATTTCACTTTGTCATCTTATAACAGCTTACTAAGTTTGGCAAGTGTTAAAAGAAAGAAAGAGAATTAGGAGCATGAACAGTTATAAAAAGAAAGAGGGTTAGCAACATGAATAATGGAGCTGGAATGGAATGTACCCTTATCACCAACCACCTTTGCATCTATCTGATCTGAGCCCCCCTTTACAAAATATCTTGTAATGTGATAACTGACCTATCTTCTCTCTAGAACTGTAAGCTAGCCTATACTTTGAATTTTGAGTATTGCCTGTTGCATGCTCTACTTTGCTATTCGTAGGTGCAGAATATACCGGTTGGTTCGGGACATGAAGTTTGGTGCTTCCGTTCTCCAAGATGTACACGACGGATGAAATGAATGGACAATCGTTGGGATTGTCCTGCACACACAAAAGAGCCCTAGTTGGATGGAGGCAGAGAAACATAAAAACAGATGGTTAGTTGTTGTAGACATATGAGTAAACAGATATAGGGCATGAAATAGCAACATCAAGAATACAATACGTGCACATTATTGCCAAGGTTTCTCTGCATTAAACCTGACATTAGACGAATATTTTTCATAACAATAAAAAATCACATTTTGGATTGATACATTAATTCTATTGCAAGATCTTGTATTTTGCTATGAAAGAGAGAAGCTCCTGAGAGAAAGAAGAGCAGCAGCCTTTGCAGATTGCACGGTCAGGGGGAGAGAAGGAGGTAGAGCAGCAGCAACAACAACTTAACATTTCTGTACACGTATCTGAGAGATAGTATTAGCAGCCCAGAACGAACGTGCTTCTGTCAGCGGCGACCACGGGCATGGTAGGTCTGCAGGAGATGGTCCATGCCGATGGCGTCAGGATTCGAGCAAGCGGATGACTAAGCGGCGGCGCTCCGTAGCAGGGGAGCCCCGGCGCGCAGGCAGATGCAACGACCAAATAGCTATATGCAGATACTACATTTTAATGATTACCTGTAAATTTGTTGCATTTGGATTAAGCAAGTCCAAAATCTGCTCATTACATATCTCCAGGAATGAGCATGTGCAAGTAAAACTGAGTTTTTGTACTCTTCGTACTTCCTTTTCCTGCAAATAGCAATTGAAAAGTTTACCTTAGAGATAGTACACCATCTACAGTACAAAATTAGACATCTGAATCAACATATCATCAAAGCATGCCTCCTGGATTCTTAAGAACAGATGCCCAAACACTCGAGGCGTAACACATGATTGCTAAAAAGGTACTACATCTGTCCCATAATATAAGACGTTTTTGCAGTTCTTTTATGCAGCAAAACCTACGCAACATAAACACACGATTTAGACAGTTGACTGCATACAACAACAACAACAACAACAACAACAACAACAAAGACTTTAGTCCCAAACAAGTTCGGGTAGACTAGAGGTGAAACCCATAAGATCTTGCAATCAACTCATGATTCTGGGACATGGATAGCAAGCTTCCATGCACTTGTGTCCATGGCTAGTTCTTCGGTGATACTCCGGTCCTTCAAATCTCTCTTTACGGACTCCTCCCATGTCAAGTTCGATCTACCCGACCTCTCTCGAGTATCAGCACGCATTAGTCCTCCGCTATGCACTGGAGCTTCTGGAGGCCTGCGCTGAATATGCCCACCTCTATCTCATTCCAGACCTGGTCCTCCTTGTGTGGCTTCACATCCATCTCAACATGCGTATCTCCGCCAAACCTAACTGTTGAACATGTCGTCTTTTAGTCGGCCAACACTCTCTCTCGAAACAGGCTTTCTCCCTGCTTTATATATAAAGCACCAATCATACAGAGTACACGGCCGAACAATACAAGGGGATGGGGTAGCCCTCCAACAATGTCGATCCCAGGCTAACCGGATCATGCACCACGCATGCGACTACGCTACCGAAATAAAGTACAGGAGGAATTGAGAACAACACCACACTAAGCCCTATATCACCTAAGTTCCACGACAACGCCCCCAGGAGGGAGAACGACGCTATGCGTCGCCGTTGCCGAGTCCTGAACAGACATAGGTTTTCACCGGGAACCCGGACACGGAGAGGAGCACCACGATGACGTCTTCAAGAAGATAACGTCGCCCCTGAGCGTCGCAGTCGTCAGCGACAAAGCGGGAAGCTTTCGCTTGGCAGCTCCCCCTGTCAGTAGACGAGGTCTCCAGGGCAAGCGCGACGAGCCCAGCACTCCAGATCCGGATCAGGGCGACGCCATCATCTGAGACAAATAGCGCGCCCGAGCCACCCGCTGCACCACCTCCCGCTGCCCACACGACCAAGAGGGAATGCCATCACCGCCGCCATGGTGCCCACCGGAGAGCCAACCATGCGGACCGCCATCCGGGGCCGCCACCCCGGCATCCATGTCCAAGGCTCCACAAACTGTGCATGTCACGATGCATCCACCTCAATAGGAGGAGTAAAAGGGATCTCCTTTCACTCCTAGCCCGGCATCAGTCACGGAGTATTTTTTGAGAGAGAACCACCTACTCATGTGTTGAGATCAAGATATTCCATTCCTACCATAAGAATCTTGATCTCTAGCCTTCCCAAGTTGCTTTCCACTCAAATCATCTTTCCACCATATCCAAATCTGTGAGAGAGAGTTGAGTGTTGGGGAGACTATCATTTGAAGCACAAGAGCAAGGAGTTCATCATCAACACACCATCTATTACCTTTTGGAGAGTGGTGTCTCCTAGATTGGTTAGGTGTCACTTGGGAGCTCCGTCAAGATTGTGGAGTTGAACCAAGGAGTTTGTAAGGGCAAGGAGATCGCCTACTTCATGAAGATTTACCAAAGTGAGGCAAGTCCTTCGTGGGCGATGGCCATGGTGGGATAGACAAGGTTGCTTCTTCGTGGACCCTTCGTGGGTGGAGCCCTCCGTGGACTCGCGAAACCGTTACCCTTCGTGGGTTGAAGTCTCCATCAACGTGGATGTACGATAGCACCACCTATCGGAATCAACGTGGATATTGTGTGTATTGGCTTGCAAGGTGAATTCTTCGATGGGAGAGAACCAAATCGCGAAGCTACAACGGAAGAATTGAAGATTTTGCAATACAATGCTCAAGCTTGCGATATCCTCTTCAACGGATTGTGCCCCAAAGAATTCATCAAAATCAGCCGTCTTGAGAATGCAAAGGAAATTTGGGATACTTTGATTGATATGCACGAAGGTACCGACTCCGTCAAGGAATCCAAATTGGATGTGCTTCAAAGCCAGCTTGACAAGTTCAAAATGAAGGATGATGAAGGCGTCGCTGAAATGTACTCTAGGCTTGCTCTCATCACAAATGAGATTGCCGGCTTAGGAAGTGAAGAGATGACTGATAGATTCATCATCAAGAAGATCCTAAGAGCCTTGGATGGAAAATATGACACCGTGTGCACATTAATCCAAATGATGACCAATTACAAAGATCTCAAGCCAACCAAAGTTATTGGAAGAATTGTTGCTCATGAGATGTCACTCAAGGATAAAGAAGATCTTCACAAGAAGTCTAGTGGTGGTTACAAAGCCTCATGTGATGCTCCTACATCATCAAGTGAGAAACAAGCCTTCAATGAAGAATTGAGCCTAATGGTGAAGAACATCAACAAGTTCTACAAGAGTAGAAGCAAAGAAAGAAGTTCCAAGTCAAGGTCCTACAATTACAAAAGATCTTCTAGTCGTGAATGTAATTGCTACAATTGTGGAAGACCCGGACACTACTCCAATGAGTGTACGACTCCCTACAAAAGAAGAGAAGACTCACCTAAAAGAAGAAGCAGAAGAGAAGAATCACCTCCAAGAGAGAGAAGGAGTAGAGATGATCGTTATGAACGAAGACCCTCTCGCAAAAGCAAGGATTCGGAAAGGAAGTACAAGTCATCAAAGAGCTATACAAAACGAAGACATCAAGCTCATGCTGGTGAATGGGTATCTGGCGTCGACTCCGACCACCATCCCGAGAGAAGTTATGACTCTGACTCCGAATATACTCAAGATGAAGGTGTTGCCGGTTTCGCACTTGTGTCATCCAAGTCCTACGACATATTTGATTCACCAAATGAAGGGATTGGAAGATGCTTCGTGGCTAAATGCCCCAAGGTATCACACCCGAGTATTTTGATTTCAATAGTGATGAAGATGACTTGCTAGGTGATGATGATTTACTTGTTGACAATTCTAGTGATGAAAACTATGATAAACTTGCTATTAATCATGCTAATCAAGATAAAACGAATGACGATGATAAGAAGGAGATTGAGCGTCTAACTAAAGAACTAAACAATCTTAAGTTAGCTCATGAAACTACCTTGGAAGATCATCGAGAGTTTTTAAAGACTCATGAGAAGTTACGCTTTGAAAAGCTCAACCTAGAGCAAGAGCATGGGTTCTTAAAATCAATCAATGATGATCTTCGTATGAAAAGTTCTTCTTACATTGCCAAGCGTCTACTCTTGTCTACTTACATGCCACAAGTAAAATCTAGCAACAAAAACAAGAAAAAGATTCTTCTTCTAGTAGTAACAATAATCATGTTAAATCCAATATTGTTGCTTCTAGTAGTTCTGTTGATTCCACTAATGACTCTCTTAGACAATTTACACTTGAGCAAGAAAATAGCTTATTGAAGGGAATCTTAGAGAAAGGTGTTTACAAGAGCCTTGCCGGAAGTAAGCAATTTGAGGAAATTGTACGCAAGCAAGGAAGCACCGGAAGAATCAAGGTGTTGGTTTTGAACGAAGTTTGTACCTCAACAAGAGAAGAATGATCCTACTTCCTTCAAGGGGACACAAGCTCAAGATGATCTTCCACCAAGAGACCACAAGCAAAAAGGCAAGGACAAGCTTCAAGAGGAGATTGATGCATTTGAAGAAGCTCCTAAGGCCTTGGTCAAGTGGGTTCCCAAGACTACATCAAGTTCTACTCCATCAAGTACGACTACAGCTCCAAGGATTCCCATCAAGATGATGTGGATCCCGAAGAAGAAGAACCAGAGAGTTCTTGAGGGTGACTACGCCAACATACTTCACTCATATTCATTTTGGCTAAAACAAGTGCAAACAACTTCCACACCTTGCAGTAGCTCAAGGAGTCACAAACCCTCTTGTTGGTAAGTTAAGGGACAAGGTAACCTAATTCTTTCATGGACATCATCTAGTGTGTACTTCACTCTATGTCTATTGATATCCTTGTTTGTTCCTTGTGGGACTAACCCATGTAGGTATTGAAAGTGCAACTCACTCCAATGGATTGCTCCAAATTATCTACATCAACATTGAGCAACCACATCTTCAACATCTACATGAAGTCATCATCGACAAAACCCAAGGTTAGTTCATCCCTCTTAGGGGGGATATCACATCGAGGGGAGCTTTACTCTAAGAATTGAGCTAAAGCAACTCTAATGGTGTGAACACAACAATGCTTTATGTAAAAGTGGTAACCCCACTTGTGCTTAAACGATGAGTATGACCTACGATCAAATGTTCTCATTTGACTCCTCGGTCAATATACTCATATATAGATGACCTAGTCATCGCCAATTGCTTGATAGATGCTAGAGTGTTTGTGCATGCTTTGCCACATATTTCATTTGCCCTCTTATGATGTGAGCATGTTGATTGCATATTTTTTCCATTCGAGGATCCATTTGTTGCTTTGATTGTTTGGTTCTTTTTCTTTTGCCAAATGGATGAACAAGAATGCCTAAGAACTCCCTCTGGCTATCTATGCTTTTCTCGTCTCAAACTCTATTCGTGCTACATCACAAAGTTTGATCAAGTCAGATTCGAACCCTCTAGGTGAGGAGCACTCGGAGCCACCGATTCGTCATAGACTTAAAGTTCCAAAACCTCTCCATGTACTTCGGTCTGACCGATTCATACCTTTCGGTCATACCGAGTTCATTGAGTTGATCTAGGTTTTCAATCTCGGTGCAACCGATTTGAATAGTTCGGTCACACTGAGTTGCAGTAACCGCTTGCGATTCTGCATCTCGGTGCCACCAAGTCATTCCACTCGGTCACACCGACAGGGTCAGGATATATATATATATATATACCCACGGGTCAAATTTTGGAAATTCCTCCAAAACCCTTCGCCCGCTCGTATCCTTCTCTGCCTACTCAGGTCTTTGGGTCATCTCCTCATCGCCAGCGACCCTCCGCCACTGGTCTCCGTCGCCGTCAATGGAAATCTTCACCGTCGTTGCCGCCGTAGCGAGTCCACCGCTGAGTTAGGGTATGAACTAGACCCCTATGTGCAATCTTAACCTCTGATTCCTGCACTTAGGTGAATGCCATGATTCTTACCACGTATGAGATTACCCTATCCAGCAAAAACTTCCTTTAGATTAGTTTTGATTCAAAAATTTAGGGTTAGGTTTCCGCCGAACTCATCTCGGACCGACCGAGTTGTAGAAATTGGTCTCACCGATTTGGCCTAGGCCATTGCACTTGTAATTTTCAGTCTGACCCAAATTTACGAATCGGTGTGACCGAGTTCAACTCTCAGTGAAACCCTAGCAATCTCGGAGTCACCAAACTGTGTCTTGGTCTGACCGATTCCATGAGTTTAGACTCCAATGTTGCTTTGGTGTCACCGAGTTTAACAAATCGATAGCTTCGAAATGCTTTCTGTAGAAAACTAAAACTAAGTTTTTGACTCAATTGTTTTGCAAAATCTCTGCACTTTGTGATGCTCATCCACTCTATCTCAACTATATCTATTCATAGAGTCAGCTTGTAGTTTCAGCCATGTCAGAGCAAAGTGACAGCCAGAACAAGTATGAGGAACAGGTCAATTTGAGTGAGGGCACTAGTCCCTCAAGCAGCTATGATGATGGCAGCAGAAGTACTCTTAGCAACCTGCCTAAGGCTGCTACTAGGCAGAGGAGGAAGAAGAATTCAGATTCAGAGGATGAAGATTTTGTTGTTGATGAGGAAGTCACTTCAAAGAAAAAGGTTGCTAAGAAAGAGTATGGCACAACAGCTTCAACCAAGCCCGGAATGAAAGTGAAAGCTCCTGCCAAGAGAGTGCCAATGTCCAAAGTCAGAGCCTCCACTCAAGAAACAATGAGGTTCACTTTGGAATAGTCAGATGATGATGTGGCTGCGGGCAAGAAGAAGAAGAGGGCAAGAACCACAACTGAAAAAGTACTTGGAAGACCAACCATGGTAGAAAAATCTGATGAGGAAGAAGATGAAGAAGAGGATGCTGCACCAGCACCCAAAGCTCAGAAGCTGATGGGGGATGCCATCAAGTATGGGGCTACTCCATCAAAGCCCAAGACTGCCCCCAAAACTACTGCTCAAGCCTCTAAGACTGCACAAAAGAGAAGCACCAGAAACATACCTGCTGCAGAAAAGAATAAGGCCCCGGTGCCTGAAATGGAAGAAGAAGAGGAAGCCCAAGTGCTTAGGAAATTGAAGCCCAAGATCCCAGATCATGATGATACACATCCAGTGGCTGAAAACATGAAGCTAAGGAAGGATGCATGTCTCATATTGTGGAGACAATCAGACCCCTATGCTGCAAGAAGGAGAACTGCTGTAGACTACAGATTTCACACAAAGGAACAACAAAATTTCTATGAGACTATGCTCTTGGATAATAAGCCCATTGTGTGTGACATGAAATGGGTAGATTGGAAGTACATTGATAGCAATGAAGATCATTTCCCTGGAGTGCATGAAAGCTTCAGACTCAATGGAGTTGACACCTTTGTGGGTCAAAAATTGACCAAGTGGAATGATGAGCTGATTATGCAATTTTACTCTACTTCTCATTTTTACCCCGATGGTAAATTGTTTTGGATGTCTGAGGGTACTAGGTACCAATCTACTGTTGCTGAGTGGGCCAAGCTTATCAATGCTCCGGAAGAAGCTGAGGATGACATCGATGTCTGTGCAAAGTGCAAGAAAGATCACAACTCCATGGCCAACATGTACAAAGAAATTCCTGACAAGGCCTTGGAGACACACAAGCTAGGCTCAGTGTACTATCTATTGTCTGGATGGGCCACTATGAACACCATTCTAAGGCACACCTTGTTGCCCAAATCAGGAGATCACAGGATGATCAGAAGCCACTCCATCAACTTGCTTTAACTGTTTGATGTGCCACAGAAATTCAAAGTGATGAGCTTGATAGTTGAAACAATCAAGAGAACTGCAGCAGACTAAACGAGATCATGTGGGTATGCTCCACACATTCAAATGCTCATCAACTCGAAGATGGGCAAAGGCATATATCTGTTGGACAAAGATTACCTTCCCTTGGGGACTGATTTTGAGGACAACACAGTTGTCATGGATGCTACAGATCCTACTTCAGTAGAGGCTCAGGAGAAGAGAGCAAAAGCAAAAGAAGAGAAGGCAGCCAAGATGCCCAATGTTGAAGAGGCTTCACAAGTATTTCTCAAGTCCAAACAAGACCAACTTGGCTATCTCATTCAGGCTACTTTGAGAATAGAGAAAGGTTTGGCCACCCTGACTTAGAATCAAGAGAGTCTTGAGAGAATTTTTGAGACAAAAATTCATGACTTGGATGTCAAAGTGACTGAGATTCAGAGTTCAGTGGAGAAGATTCAAGAAGAGCTTGAGGAGAGGAGTGACAAGACCACCACTGATGCTTATCAAAGGGTGCCCAGAAGACAGAGGTCTGCAGCAGTGCCAGTGACAGACACTAGAGCTACAACTTCAGCTCATGCAGCCACAGCTTCAGTTGCCCCTCCAGTTGCAACTCCACCAACTCCTACAACCTCTTCAGATGCATTTGTTGCAGGACCCCTCTCCACGCAACCTCTCGAAGATCAAGCTTAGAGATCCGCATAGCAGTATGCATTTTCGAGCTTTTTGGTAACTTGTTGCCAAAGGGGGAGAAAGTGTATAGATCATAGGCTGAGAGAGAGAGAGAGAGAGAGAGAGCTTTGCTTCTTTTTGCCCCCTTTTCTACTTATTTGTTTGCTTGCTTGGATGCTACTCTATGGTTGTGTGTGTGAGATACTTTTATGGTCATGTGCTTGGATGATGATATTCTCTATATCTCTTGTATGAACATTCACTTTGTCTTGGTAATGAGTGCATATTTCACATTCTATCATTTTGAGCGCTCCACCAAGATGTATGTGACATGGACGAGTAAACCATGATCCTAATCGATTGTGCATTCGCATTCAAAAGCAAATTTTAAATAATGCACAAATTTAGGGGGAGCTCTTGCTTATCACATATTTCTCAAAGAGATGATGTATTTCATTCTTATTATCATTTGTCGAGGCCTTGATCTATATGTTGTCATCAATTACCAAAAAGGGGGAGATTGAAAGTGCAACTAATCCCTGGGTGGTTTTGGTAATTCTTAACAACATATAGCTCATTGAACTAATATCTTTTCAAGATGATCATTTCAGAAATTTCAATGATTGGCATGGCATGGACTAGAGATATGGACCCCTCAAAATGCAAAGGACATATATTGGCAAAAGCTCAAGACTCTACATTTTCTTTTTTAGTGATCCAAGATCACATTGAGTCCATAGGAAAAGCCAATACTATTAAAAGGGGATGAGCTGTTGCTTAATGGCTTGCTTTCTCAAAATGCTTAGTGATATGCTCCAAAAGCCCTCAACCACTTTCTCAATTCCACATATGTCCAAAACCTAAAGTCAACTCGGCCCCACCGATTTGATCTATCCGGCGCCACCGAGTTCATTTGACATAGCCATAGCCAGAAACCCTAATCAGTTCGATCTCACCGATAGGGATCTCGGTCTCACCGAGATGGGATTGCAAACTCTCTGTTCCCCTTCGTAACGTTTCGGTCTAACCGAAATGAGCGATCGGTCCCACCCGAGTTGGCAATGCAAACTCTCTGTTTCCTTTTCGTAACGCTTTGGTCTCACCGAAATGAGCGATCGGTCCCACCGAGTTTGCCTGACCAACTCTCTGTTTGCTTATTAATGAAATCGGTATCACCGAGTTGAGGTAATCGGTTTCACCGAGATCAAGTTATGCCCTAACCCTAGCATATCGGTCCCACCTAAAAACCTAACGTTCACATTTTGAACTGAATCGGTCAGACCGATTTTCACTATAAGGTCCCACCAAGTTTGGTAAATCGTGTGTAACGGTTAGATTTTGTGTGGAGGCTATATATACCCCTCCACCCTTCCTCCATTCATGGGGAGAGCCATCAGAACGTGCCTACACTTTCATTACTCATTTTCTGAGAGAGAACCACCTACTCATGTGTTGAGATCAAGATATTCCATTCCTACCATAAGAATCTTGATCTCTAGCCTTCCCAAGTTGCTTTCCACTCAAATCATCTTTCCACCATATCCAAATCTGTGAGAGAGAGTTGAGTGTTGGGGAGACTATCATTTGAGGCACAAGAGCAAGGAGTTCATCATCAACACACCATCTATTACCTTTTGGAGAGTGGTGTCTCCTAGATTGGTTAGGTGTCACTTGGGAGCTCCGTCAAGATTGTAGAGTTGGACCAAGGAGTTTGTAAGGGCAAGGAGATCGCCTACTTCATGAAGATCTACCAAAGTGAGGCAAGTCCTTCGTGGGCGATGGCCATGGTGGGATAGACAAGGTTGCTTCTTCATGGACCCTTCGTGGGTGGAGCCCTCCGTGGACTCGCTCAACCGTTACCCTTCGTGGGTTGAAGTCTCCATCAACATGGATGTACGATAGCACCACCTATCGGAACCATGCCAAAAATCTCCGTGTCTACATTGCGTTTGCTCCCTCCAAACTCCTTCCCTTTACCTTCATATGCAATGATTTACATTCCGCTGCTATAATCTTAGAATCGCATGCGTAGGTTGACTGCTTGACTTGTGCTAAGTTGCTAAAATCTGCCAAGACATAAAACTGGGAAAAGGATAGATTTTTACTTGGTCAAGTAGTCTAATCACCCCCACCCCCCTCTAGACATACTTCCGATCCTACAACTTAGAACTTGGGCATTGTTTTGATTTTCACCCAAGTGACACTCCTCACCTCTCACAACCTCTCTTGACCTCTCATGCCTCATCATAATGCTTTGGAAAAAAATTCTTCAAAGGAAACTATTCATTTTCACCCTGAAAATTGAATATTTTCAATTTCCCTCCAAAGCAACCCCTCTTTTTCTTGACCAAAAAAATCTGAGAAAATTCACACACACCCTTTGGACAGTGACTCATCATCTTATGCAAAAATATCAAGTGGTCATGTGGCCCAATTTTGCTAGGAAAATTCATTTGCACTCTGACCAGAAAATGCAGTTTGTATAGCAAGTGCATTATTCTTTGATCTTTTGGAGCTGAATTTTCTTGAGCATCATTGCCTTAGTGTAGCGACCCGACCCGAATGGATCAAGTCTCTGTGTTAAGTTTCATCCCTGGATCGGTATGCTGACACACACAGTACTCGAGAATTTATAACAGAGGTAAATCACATGTATAAAGTAACGTAAATACTATCACCTCAAATCCATATAGCGGAGGTAACAATAAGGTTGTGGATTCCCATCAACACCAACGGCAAAGTTGAGTGTAGAAAGCATAACCCTAACGTATCACTTACTCATCGTAAGATCCTGCAACATGAGACGTTGCAGCCATATAGGCCAGTACATTGAATGTACTAGCAATTTCACACTGTAGAGCAATGCTGAATAATGGCGATCACTATATGCATTTTTGGCTGCTGGAGGCTCTAAGTTTAATTTTGCATAAAGCTAATTTTTTTTCTACAACAAAGGAATATATTTTAATTAACTACAAAGTTTGTTGAAAATATTGAGAATGGTATTCCCCATCTCAATCCCAAATTAACATTAATCCAACAAATTATTAATTAAATAGAGTGATGAGATCAACATGATAATTCAAGAACCAGATACTCAAAATGTCCATAACCGGGGACACGGCTAATCATGATTAGTTTGTACACTCTGCAGAGGTTTGCGCACTTTTCTGAAGCATTAACTCTTACGATGGGTAGATAGTACCACCTACATCCCCTACATCTGCTAGTCTACCACTGTAAGAGGTCACACAACATACTCAACTATGCCAGAGCCCATAATGGCATGTGGCTGCACAAGGAAGTTTCCAGCATGAATAACATAATGATCTCTTTGAGCCTGGATGGCGAACCATAGGATAATCACACGGGTACCCCGGGATCTCCTTGGACAACACTGGATTCCCCAGGTGTCCACAAACCAATCCACCCAGAAGTGTATTAAAGTAGCCACCTTAAGTTAAACCTTAGTTAACAATAACTCTCACATCTTTCATGAATTCTCTCAAAACCAAACCACGTCTACGAGCACAGCATAGCAGTAAGCATAACGTAGTAACACCCAGGGTTTGAATATAAGTCAATAGGTTCCTACCTCATCAACTACTTCCCAAATACCCACATGTTATTACATCCTACTCATGCAATGTTTGAGGGTCGAAACTAATGCATAAAAACTGTGTATGGAAAGTATGATCAAAGTGTGAACGTGCCTTGTACTGTTGATGGAGATGATTCGCACTCATAACTCCTGATAGTTCTACTTGTCACACTCCGGTAAATCTATCGTGAGCAAGCAATTGCATACATAAGCACTCATGCAAAAGAATCGAAGAAAAGATCTCAGAAAACTTCGAAAACAAGCAAACAACTCTTGCAAACAGAAAGCAATTTCTAACAATACCAAAACTAAGTGAATTTGGCCTTATCAGAAAGTTTACGTCAAGAGATTCGATTTGCAAAAAGAATCAATTAAATCGGAGTTACGAAACTCAAGTTATGAACAAATGCAGTTTGAATTCAAATCTGTTTGATACCAAATTTTAAACTTTCAAAAATATATTAAGTTAGTTATCTGGATAGAGGGGATCATAATGAAGAAGTGGGCGTTGGTTTCGTTGGATTTGGATAAACGAGCAACAAGTTGTGTTCGTTTGAAGATCAGGGGCTAAATTGTAAAAATAACACTACGGATAGGTCCCTGGTAGAAATTAAAAAGAAAAAGAAAAAAAATCCTACCGAACGAACGTTTGCTACAGAACCTAATCCGACGAAATCCGTTCGCTATAGAACCCTAGCTAACGAACGTTCACTAAATAACTAAACCTAAAAAAATAGAATCTAGGTTTTCTAAAAAAAGATCTAAAAAAAGGCGGTTTACCGAGTTTGACCGGCGGGTCGGGTTCGGGCGGCGGAGCTCCGGCGGGGCAGTGGCGTCCGACGGCGGCGGAGTTAGGCGAGCAGGCGGCGGCACGGCTCGGTGCGGACGTCGGTGGGAGTGGTGGTGGTGCGACTTCGGTGAGGCGAGGCGGCGAGGGCTGCGCGGGGCGGCGCGAAGCAGCGGCGATGCGGCGGCAACGGTGGTTGGCAGCGGCGGCGGCGAGATGCGGGGATGGCGGCGTGTTGCGGCGGCGAGATGAGGGGGCGAGGGGAGGGGTGGCCTCGGCCTTTAAAGGGGCCGGGGGAGGCGCGGCTTGGAGGAGGGGGTGCCGGGCGAGGCGGGGCGGCGGCGGACTCCAGCGGGAGTCCGGCTCGGGCACGCGCGAGGGAGATGGTGGCGCTGTTGGGCCGGCTGGGCTTCGGCCCAGTCGGTCCGAGGAGTTTTTTTTTAAACACAGACAGACAAATAAAAACAAAAGAAATAAAAATATTATATAGGCATATAATATATCAAAAAAATTAGAAAATGATTTTCTACAACATGAAAAATTTTCTGGCGTCAAATAAAATCCACAAAAATTTAAATAAAGAAAAGAGTGCTACTGCTGCAATAAAACCTCATAAAAATCATTTTAAAAATACCAAAATGATTTCAAATTTATTTCTCTCCAATTTTCTAATGTAGGGAATCATGTTACCCTATTTTTCATATATTTTATTTTTGGAGAAAAATAATTTGAATAAAAACCAAATAACTCCAAATTAAAAATAATTTCAAAGAGACTTTAAATTTGACTCTTTTAAATTTCCAACTCATATTTCATATGTTTTGAAAGTTTCTAAATTTGAAATATTTCCAAATGAAATTCAAATATTTTCAAAAACCCTTTTCATTTATTTAAATGGAAGAAGTCATATTATCTTCACTCTAGGGTTTTGTGATGAAATGAATTTGAATTCATGGAGATCATAAATGCAAGGTGAAACTTTCGGGAAAATCATTTCATTCCCTCTCATTTAACTTTCAAAAGTTTCAAATTTCACTCAATTTCACACAAGCAATCACACCACAATCAAACAAACAATCAAAACTATTTATTTAATATAACATTCCAAAATTTAGAATTTTGGGATGTTACACTTAGTAACCTAACACTAAACCCAGAGCTCAGCTCCTAACTCTTCCTAGTTTGATCACAAATTTGACCACAAGTTTCTGTCCAGAGACTTTCAGTGAGAGCTGTGATCAACTCACTCATCCTGTTAGTGTGTTCACTCATCTCCTAGACTAAACAAAGCATGGTCAATAGCCTAGACAAAGTTTGGCATCACCTAGGCATCACGAAGGCATAGTGCGCGTGGTGACCGCATGAGGACATGGGCTCCAGCACGCAACCGACGCGCTCTGAGCTGTGCCCGAGCCTCTGTTGAGCTCGTTCTCGTCTCAGCACCGCGCCTAGCCTGCTGCACCCCGCCACCAGCCTCGCTGCATCACCCCAGCACCCTCGCTGCGCTCGCTGATGCAGGAGACACCGCAGCGATCATGCACGCGCCGCTCCAGAGGAGCACAGTGCCCCCGTGCTTGACTCAGTGCCCTCTCGTCCGTCCTATGCTTGTCCCCGAGCTCACACAGTGGTCACGTGAGCCCTGGCCACTTCTCCCCCTCTCACTGATGCCCCTTCTCGCCGTGCGCTGCTTCCAGAGACTCCGGCGAGCCCTCGAGCCCCGCCTCAGCCTCGCCTATAAATAGACCCCTCCCGAGCTCATTTCTCTTCACCTCTTCACGCACTCAACCTCCACGACCCCGTAGGATGCCGCAGCCCGGCCGGGCAGGCCTTTGGCGGCCATCCCCGACCCGAGCTCGCCGGCGATCCCCTTTCTCTGCCCCATCCCACTCCCATGCCTCTCAAGCTTGACCGACTGCGTGGGCGTGTTCCTGGTGGTCCATTGGTGCTCGCTGACGCCTCTGGAGCCACTGGAGCGACCTCACAACGCCGTCATCTTCTTCTCCGATGAGCTCTGACCGCTGCAGCCGCTGGAGACGACCACGGCGACCTCGTCCGACCACCCCTCGTCGCGTTTCGGGTATATGTGTGTTCACCGTAGCCTTGCGCATCGCCCTATCCACGGCGGCCACCGACCTCTCCTCGCCGGAGAAACGCCGGCGACGCGCCGCCCCTCCTCTGTTCCCCTCTCTCTCTCTCTAGACCTAACGCGTGGGGCCCGCTGTCAGCCTCTCCACTCGCGCCCGAAGCGGTACGAGTGGAGGCGTATTCGTTGGAATATGCCGTCGATGTCACCCCCCTAGATTTTCTTTTTATTCAAATTTAAATCATTTTGACCAGCTCTAACTCCTAATCTATAACTCCAAATGAGTTGATTCCTTTTGCATTTGCTTTGTATTGAAATATTCTAGCAGCACACCAAATTTTAGATTTTTCCTTGCTGCCTAGAATTTCTGGTGAATTTCAGAGTGGTTCTTGATATTTTCTTTTGCTGTTTTTAATTATTTTCAGAAGGAGAAACTTGCCTTGAGGAGAACCAGGAGGAGTGTGACCCTCCTCTGTGCTAAAGCAAGCCAACAAATATTTGCATGGTGTCATTTCAATAACTATGATTTTCCAACTTGAATATGATATATTTCATGCTTTTAATCATTTAATAAATATTGCTTGTGTTACTTCATTGTTATGCTTGGAATGTTTAGTTTTTTGTAGTACTTGACTGCATGGACTAGTGTGATGCAATTGAGTTATTTTGATAGTATGACTATGGTTTGGTTATGATCGGTATTATTTTCATAAGTGATTTATCATTTTTACCATGCTAATGTCATAACTAAAGATGATTGGGTTAAAACCAGTGAGTTAAAACCAGTGTCTCTAAAGTGATTAGTAGTGCATGCAAAATGATTCTATGATGTTGATCCGGTTCATTTCAGTGATATGTGGATATAGTGCATGTCGGATAGTTGCATGTTCATGGCATACTATGACTCGAGTTCTTTTATTTCAAGTTAAACCTGATGATAATTCAACTTGAACATAATGTTGATCGGGTCATGGTGCCACCGAATCGAGCTTCCCAGTGCAACCACACTTGCCTTTATGGGAAGGCCCTTATTCGGTCGGTTGTCATGCCTCTGGTCGGTGCCTCCAATGAGGGAAGCTTATGGGCGTGCGGTACCTTGGCCCGGTAAGCAGACATAACCTTGTGTGCCCGTTGTTGGTTTTATGGTACCTTGTCCCTGTTTGGGACCGTTTATGTTTTGCCACGATGGTGGCCGTGGATATCACGGGTTGACATCAGGGCCACTCATGACTTAGCCCAGAGGGGAGTTGGTCGGAGTGGCTGGGAGAGTGTCATGGCAATGGGTTGGTTCTATCGGAATGCTGTTGGTCCACCCGAATGGGAGTTCGAGGCCATGGATTCCGTGGTGTGGGTACAGTGTGCTAACCTCTGTAGAGTGTGTGTTAAATCTATCAATAGCCACGTCTTCGGTTATGGACCCAGTTCGTAGTAGGTCACACCATGGATCAACATAAATAATTTAATCTTGCACACTAAAGTTATATGGTTGGCACTGGTTATGTGATGAGATTGTTGAAACCATGAAGATGGTTGTTGTTGGAACCTGAGAGTTGGTTTCCGTTGTGATCCGGAGTGATCACCGTATCGATGAGATTGATTACGAGGTAACCCGTATGGTAAGGAGTCCGAGGGACTAGGTGCACGAGCATGTTCACTCCATGAGTAGTATGTTGAAGCCTTGCATTTAACCTGCTTAATTGTCATGTTATTGTTTGTCATTATGCTTTTACTTGTTGTGAGCTTGCAAGAATATTCAATGTACTGACCTGGCGTGTCATGCCAGCTTTCAGGAAAGTCTTACCAGATCGGAGTGCTTCCCGTTTCTAGACCGTGTCCACATTGGTGTGCCTTTGTTATGGAGTTCTGCTTCGTCATAGTTCCGTTGCGGCGTAGTTGTCATGATCGAGGCCCTTTCATGTTCACTAAATAACTAGTGGTGTGAGCCGCACGTTTGCGCGGCTAGATTTCATATATATTTTTATATCTCTTAATTATTTTGGTAAAAGATTTGGTCCAACGGATAATAGAAAGCCTATATCCGAACCCCAAGATCTCCTTAACACTATACACATTGTACTATCTTACCGTATCTATGTTACCTTTGATTTTGTTCCATGGTTTTGACACAACTAAATGTCTTTACATGCTTTATATGATTATTATTGAATCTTTGTGTTGAAACCTTTCTCTCTATCACTCAAACTATAGATTGTTTTCATCACACTCAGATTGTTTTTCCTATTTCACCCGGACTTCTATGGATATTTAATCTTATGGCCTACGTCCAAGAAAAACCATTAGGCACTCATATATGTTCTACCATTTAGGGATATGTCGTAGTATTATGATCTCGCCTGCATACCATAGAAAAAACTATAATTACAAACATACGTTCATTCATAGTTTTGTAAAAACACCCACCTTTCAATCACTCCTCTGATAGCCTTTTCTCTCTGATTGCACCCATATTGTCATTCTATGACTTTTTTATTTCAGCACAACTAAAATGATATTGCATACTTGACGTAATTTATTATTTTAAATACAATTGTTCTCATAAAATAGCTTCAGACATAAAATAGTAGTTTGCTTTGTCGAAGTAATCATAGACATACCACACTCGAATTGATCCACTGTCTTGTAGCATGGAACATGCATGCCTTGCATCTAATTCGGAATGCACATATATTTTTATTTTCTTCGTATGTACCATTTGACTGGCGGTCTAGATATGACCACCAATTGAAGAATTGACTGCCATGTCCCAGCTTATCAAAATATTAATTCATGATATTTTATTCTACAAATAAGATTACAGTTTTGTTTCAATTTTCATATTTTCTGAAGTCCAGGAATTCATAAACTTTGAAGCACACTATGAAAACATTTTTTTTCTTTGTTCATTGTTAAAGTAGACTTAGAAATTTTGCCTAGATACTAAAAGGTAATTGTATAAACAATTCTATGATCAGCCAGCTGGGTCATCTACTCCCCCATTAACAATTCAAAATAATAGTAAAAGTCTAAAAATATCTGAATTTTTTCATCAAAGATGCTCGAGTGTGCTAGGAGCGTACAAATTCTTGTGGTGAAATGACATTAGAGGAGCTTTAGAGAAATAATAAAACAACATCGTGTCTCCAAAAATGTCTTTTTCAATGTTTTTTCTCTAGAGATCCTCGAATGTCATTTGTCGAAGAAATTTTGATTCTCCTAGAACCCCTGAGCATATTTTCCTAGTTTACTGTACTTACTGGGTGCAGATGCACCGGAGCACCAAAACGCTGTCCTTGTAATTGTACGTACTAAAAGGTAATTGTATAAACAATTCTATTATGAGCCTGGGTCATCTACTCCCTCATTAACAATTCAAAATAATAGTAAAAGTCTAAAAATATCTGAATTTTTTCGTCAAAGATGCTCGAGTGTGCTAGGAACGTACAAATTGTTCTGGTGAAATGACACTAGAGGAGCTTTAGAGAAATAGTAAAACAAGAGTCTCCAAAAATGTCTTTTTGAGTGTTTTTTTCTCTAGAGATCCTCGAATGTCTTTTGTCGAAGAAATTTTGATTCTCATAGAACCCCTGAGCATGTTTTCCTAGTTTACTGTTCTTACTGGGTGCAGATGCACCGGAGCAACAAAACGCTGTCCTTGTAATTGTACGTATTGTGATATACTCCAGCATATGCTAACTAAATTCATGATCTGGAAAAGGAAGTACTCCCGCCGTCCAGAAATACTTGTCATCAAAATGGAATACGAAGCAAGGTAGCAATTCTCTTCATAAAAAAAAGTGATGCCATTACATGCCGGGCAACTCCTACCCGTTAATGTATAGTCTTGGGCAGCTCTAGATTAGCGCTCACTTATGCCTAACTAATTTTATTTGTGACCTTCCATTGAATTAACCGATTAGATTAGTTATCCTACATGGAGCAACATGGTATTTGCCATGTTACTTGGCCATCTAAGGTAACATTATTATCACCCTAAACTCCTTTGAATCCTAAAAACATAATCTTGTGCTCGTAACTGATTTTTTTATCAAGCAGGAGTTGTTTTGAAACCGAGGTATATTGCATAGTGCAAATTAAACTTTGAAGTTATATTTTCTTGCATCTACCTTTATATTTGCGCGGAGCAATTTTCTTTTCTCGAAAGACATGTTTGTGTTCACTTCACACAAATAACATTCAAATTGATTTGTCTATTGTTCTTATATATTGCCATGCATTTCTATAATCTGAGGTTTGCACTCATTGCCCGTCGCTTCCGCCTATCACTGGACACTATTCACATATACATGAGCGACGTAAGTTTTCTTTTTCCTCAGAGAATTTCCAACGTAAGCTTATATCTGATTTGGTAGAAAGGCATATGATTGGATCAAAGACGTGGACTATTGTTATGTGACATGTGATGTGCCAAATTATTTGTACTTGACAATATTTGTATGTAACGCTACATCTTATAAATCTGAACCGTTAATTTCTAATATTGACGTTTAAGATAATTTAATCTATGTGGACGCATGAGATGATTTGTTTGCCTTTTGTCTTAATAATTATATAATACCCCCTCCGTTCCTAAATATTTGTCTTTCTAGATATTTCAACAACTGACTACATACGGAGCGAAATAAGTGAATCTAAACTCTAAAATATGTCTATATATACATCCGTATGTGGTAGTCTATTTGAAATATCTAGAAAGACAAATATTTAAGAACAAAGGGAGTAGATAGATATACATGCATGTGCTAGTTTTTTTTAAGGCCGCTTCTGATTAGTACTACACGCTAGGATGCAGCAAATTCTTTTATTCTACGGACTTCGGGTCTCTTTAGGGAATTGAATCGGCAAAGGAAGCAAGCAGCGTGCGTGACCAAAACTCGTGATCTGGCATACATATAACGTGCCTCGTTTTTGCATCGTGATCTGGCATCGGAGCTTTAAGTCTACATATATTATAGGAATACTTATGTAAAGACGTGACAGTCCAATATATTAGTACATACATGTTTATATGTTACGTAATATTTTTAAATCTCAGCCGTTATTTTTTTGGTCGGACGATGTAAATAATATTAGCATATGTGGACGAACATGATGGCTTGTTTGACTTTTGTATTATGTATATAATAGATAATAGATAGGTGAACATACTGTTCAGCCGCATCGTGTGTGCCGCTTGGCCTCGCTATCTGATGTAATATCAAACCTATGTTTTCGCTAGCATCAATAAAGCGGTTGTTTTCTGTACCAAGTTGGTGTGTGTTGCCAGAATACTAGATCTCTGGGCTAGCAATGCAAGGTAAACCGGTTGCTCTGAGTCGGGGTGCCACAACGCTTGGTATCAGAGCCGCGCTGACCGTAGGACACGCTAGACCGCTGATGCGTTAGTTGAACGGTAGCTAGTTTAGTTTTGAGTGCCGGTAGTGTTTGCATCTGATTGCTGCATTGCATGCATTTGATTTATTGTTATTTCTAACCGACTAATGGTTGTGAGTGTATATGGCTCCAGTACCGTATGCGTGTCAGTTGGAGCTGTCATCGTGCACTTCGCCGCACCTTCTTCGAAGAGTGTGGCGTCGCCTCTACCCTCACGGTGATGACCCAGTGTATTGGGTGTACCGGGAGCGCCTAGCAGACTCAGTATACGAGTATCACGCGGTGGTTACCTTGAGCTGCAGTTCGGCATCTGGTTCATACACACGTCCTTCTAGGACTAGTTTCGCTTCTACCCCTGCTCACGCTGTTCAGTTTGCTGCGTTTGAGATTCTCATTGAGTTACGCTCTAACGAGATCCAAATGCAGACCCACCCAGGCTTCTACTACTACCCATCCCTCCACGATGATGGTCGTGTAAGCTTTCCTGTTATTGATCCGGCGGCCGAGAGTCCTGCTAGCCACCTTTCCCGCTATATCACTGCTAGCTATCTTCTAATTCACGAGCTAGCCCGAGATCTGACTCGTGCTCGCACTGCTTTGGTGGACGTTAGGTCCAGTCCCGCTCCCACCTTCCATAGGATTTACCCCCTTTATTCTACCAGTTTCTAGCTTGCCAACTACCCCGGTTACTCATTCGAGTAGCTCGGGCACCTCGACCGTGACTCCCCACAGTGCCCCTGCCGAGTGGGCTTCGCTTCTCGCTACTCCCGCAGCCCCTATGATCCAGCCTCATCCCGCACCTGCCCCCGAGGGAGAGTCCTCGAGGCAGCGTCGTCGTGTTACCTTTAAACCGGAGGTTTCCGTTAACATCGTCAATTCAGGATCCAAGTCTGGCTCAGGAGAGGACTCAGCAGGACCAGGAGAGCACTAGATTGTTAGAGTATCCGAGGTTGTCATGATGCTTGGATGTACGGATGTAGTCGTACTTATCATCATGTTTCGTTTCATGTATGATCTTAGTCGTACCCGTCATGATGTTTCCTTTCATCTATGAGTCTATGTATAATTATGTTGGAACTTTTCTTCGTTATTATTCGCCTTGGTTTCTTGTTGCTTTCTTTCAGGCTTTGTCGCTTGCTTTTCTTCCCCATTTATGGATGTTGCTCATCTCGGTTGCTTCATATTGGAAAAAACAAACAATAGGATGACGCGTGGAGGCAGCAGCAGTCGCGCTAGTGAGGATGTCCCTATTCGTCGCTCAGCAAGACAGGCAGGGCATTCCCCCGAACCGTATCCACAACCACCACCTCCACCGCCACATCCGCCAACCACTGAACAGATCATGCGCATGTTCGAAGAAAGAAGAAACAACAGTCTGCTTGAACTATTGAAAAGGGTGTAGGCTATGGTTGGGCATAATGGAAATCAGAATGGTCATCACTCCAAACTCTCAGATTTTCACCCCATCTTTTTATCGTCGATGGCAACAATAAAATACGTGCCTTGCTGCCCCTGCTGTCACTGGGAAAGGACACTGCAAGATTGAACCCAAAGCTAAGCACTTCTCCCATTGCAAGAAAGATCAATCTAGTAGGCCAAACCGAACTGATAATTCGAAGAGACTTGCAAAGATAGCCAATCATACATAAAAGAATTCAGAGGAGATTCAAATATTGTTCATAGATAATCTTGATCATAAACCCACAATTCATCGGATCTCGACAAACACACCGCAAAAAGAGTTACATCGAATAGATCTCCAAGAAGATCGAGGAGAACTTTGTATTGAGATCCAAAAAGAGAGAGAAAGCCATCTAGCTAATAACTATGGACCCGAAGGTCTGTGGTAAACTACTCACACATCATCGGAGAGGCTTTGGAGTTGATCTAGAAGCCCTCCGTGATCGATTCCCCCTCCGGCGGAGCGCCGGAAAAGGCCCCAAGATGGGATCTCTCGGGTACAGATGGTTGCGTTGGTGGAAATAGGGTTTCGTGGTGCTCCTTGATGTTTACGTGATAGATGGATATATATAGGAGGAAGAAGTAGGTCGGTGGAGCTACGAGGGGCCCACGAGGGTGGGGGGCGCGCCCTCCTGCCTCATGGCCTCCTCGTTTCTTTCTTGACGTCTACTCCAAGTCCCCTGGATCATGTTTGTTCCAAAAAGAAATCTCCCGGAGGTTTCATTCCATTTGGATTCCGTTTGATATTCCTTTTCTGCGAAACACTGAAATAGGCAAAAAAACAGCAATTTGCACTGGGCCTAAGGTTAATAGGTTAGTCCCAAAAATAATATAAAAATTTATAGTAAAGCCCATTAAACATCCAAAAGGGATAATATAATAGCATGGAACAATAAAAAATTATAGATACGTTGGAGACGTATCAGTGGGCAGCCCGGGACTCTTCTGTCCCAACTCTTTTATTCCGGGGGCTTCTTCTGGTCCAAAAATGATCTCCGCAAATTTTCAGGTCAATTGGACTCCGTTTGATATTCCTTTTCTGCAATACTCAAAAACAAGGAAAAAACAGAAACTGGCACTGGGCTCTAGGTTAATAGGTTAGTGCCAAAAATCATATAAAATAGCATATAAATGCATATAAAACATCCAAGGTTGATAATATAATAGCATCAATACTTCATAAATGATAGATACGTTGGAGACGTATCATGATACCATGCCAAGTTTCAACCTTTTCAGAGTTCATTTGTAGTGCTTTTCAATTTCAAGGTCATTTAGCTAAAAAACAAATCAGTAAATGCATGAAAAATAGCAAATGAAGGCACAAAGGGTTGAATGTTGATGACGTGGCTTTGGATGGTGCATAATGAACGCACAAAAAGTCTGGAGTTGTAATGAGTTAAAAAAATGAATTGCCTTTGTAACAGATGAGTTTTCGTCCGAATCCCTGATATATACTTCGAAAGAGAGTGTCCAGTTTGTACACGAAGTGCATCCAGTTTTGGCCGTAACCCTCTCTACTTTTTTGCGCATGCTATGTGGGTGAAATGATGATACCATGCCAACTTTCAACCTTTTCAGAGTTCATTTGTAGTGCTTTTCAATTTCAGGGTCATTTAGCTAAAAAAACAAATCAGTAAATGCATGAAAAATAGCAAATGAAGGCACAAAGGTTTGAAAGTTGAAGACATGGCTTTGAATGGTTCATAATGAACGCACAAAAGTCTGGAGTTGCAATGAGTTTTAAATAATGAAATGCCTTTGTAACAGATGAGTTATCGTCCGAAATCGTGATATATACTTCGAAAAAGTGTGTCCAGTTTGTACACGAAGTGCATCCAGTTCTGGCCGTAACCCTCTGTACCTTTTGCACATGCTATGGGTGAAATGATGATACCATGCCAAGTTTCAACCTTTTCGGAGTTCATTTGTAGTGCTTTTCAAGTTCAGGGTCATTTAGCTCAAAAACAAATCAGTAAATGCTTCAAAAATAGTAAATGAAGGCACAAAGGGTTGAAAGTTGACAACGTGGCTTTGAATGGTGCATAATAAACGCACAAAAAGTCTGGAGTTGTAATGAGTTTTAAAAAATGAAGTGCCTTTGTAACAGATGACTTTTCGTGCGAAACCCTGATATATACTTCAAAATAGAGTGTCCAGTTTGTACACGAAGTGCATCCAGTTTTGGCCGTAACCCTCACTACTTTTTTGCACATGCTATGTGGGTGAAATGATCATACCATGCCAAGTTTCAACCTTTTTGAGAGTTCATTTGTAGTGTTTTTCAATTTTAGGGTCATTTAGCTCAAAAACAAATCAGTAAATCTTTGAAAAATAGCATATGAAGGCACAAAAGGTTGAAAGTTGACGACGTGGCTTTGAATGGTGCATAATGAACGCACAAAAAGTCTGGAGTTGCAATGAGTTTTAAAAAATGAAGTGCCTTTGTAACAGATGAGTTTTCATCTGAAACCCTGATATATACTTCGAAAGAGAGTGTCCAGTTTTGTCCGTAACCCTCTCTACTTTTTTGCACATGCTATGTGGGTGAAATGATGATACCATGCCAACTTTCAACCTTTTCAGAGTTCATTTGTAGTGCTTTTCAATTTCAGGGTCATTTAGCTCAAAAACAAATCAGTAAATGCATGAAAAATAGCAAATGAAGGCACAAAGGGTTGAAAGTTGATGATGTGGCTTTGAATGGTGCATAATGGACACATCAAAAACTGGAGTTCTAATGACTTTCAAAAAATGAAGTGCCTTTGTAATAGATAAGTTTTCGTCCGAAACCATGAAATACACTTCAAAAGAGAGTGTCCAGTTTGTACACGAAGTTCATCCAGTTTTGGCCGTAACCCTCTCTACTTTTTTGCACATGCAATCTGGGTGAAATGATGATACCATGCCAAGTTTCAACCTTTTCAGAGTTTATTTGTAGTGCTTTTCAATTTCGGGGTCATTTAGCTCAAAAGCAAATCAGTAAATGCATGAAAAATAGCAAATGAAGGCACAAAGGGTTGAAAGTTGACGCGTGGTTTTGAATGGTGCATAATGAACGCACAAAAAGTCTGGAGTTGTAATGAGTTTTAGAAAATTAATTGCCATTGTAACAGATGAGTTTTCGTCCGAAACCGTGATATATACTTCGAAAGAGAGTGTCCAGTTTGTACACAAAGTGCATCCAGTTTTGGCCGTCACCCTCCCTACTTTTTTGCACATGCCATGTGGTGAAATAATGATACCATGCCAAGTTTCAACCTTTTCAGAGTTCATTTGTAGTGCTTTTCAATTTCGGGGTCATTTAGCTAAAAAACAAATCAGTAAATGCATGAAAAATAGCAAATGAAGGCACAAAGGGTTGAAAGTTGACGACGTGGCTTTGAATGGTGCATAATGAATGCAAAAAAAGTCTGGAGTTGTAATGAGTTTAAAAAAATGAAGTGCCTTTGTAACAAATGAGTTTTCGTCCGAAACCCTAATATACACTTTGAAAGAGAGTGTCCAGTTTGTACACGAAGTGCATCCAGTTTTGGTCGTAACCCTCTTACTTTTTTGCACATGCTATGTGGGTGAAATGATGATACCATGCCAAGTTTCAACCTTTTCAGAGTTCATTTGTAGTGCTTTTCAATTTCACGGTCATTTAGCTCAAAAATAAATCAGTAAATGCATGAAAAATAGCAAATGAATGCACAAAGGGTTGAAAGTTAACGACGTGGCTTTGAATGGTGCATAATGAACGCACAAAAAGTCTGGAGTTGTAATGAGTTTAAAAAAATGAAGATGCCTTTGTAACAGATGAGTTTTCTTCCAAAACCCTGATATATATTTCGAAAGAGAGTGTCGAGTTTGTACACGAAATGCATTCAGTTTTGGCCATCACCCTCCCTACTTTTTTGCACATGCCATGTGGTGAAATAATGATACCATGCTAAGTTTCAACCTTTTCAGAATTATTTGTAGTGCGTTTCAATTTTGGGGTCATTTAGCTAAAAAACAAATCAGTAAATGCATGAAAAATAGCAAATGAAGGCACAAACGGTTGAAAGTTGACGACGTGGCTTTGAATGGTGCATAATGAATGCAAAAAAGTATATATCTCTCTATATAAATAATATAATTCTGTCCATCACAACCCTCTTTTTTCTACGGAAATGCCACCTCGCACATTTTATTTAGAAGGAACCATCACAAATGTCTTGGTAATATAATGTTCAGCTACAAAAGTGCATACTTATACAATAATAATGACCAAAACTATGCAGTACAGATGGGTCCTAAATCGGAATTAAGGATCTAGCCGTGCAAATGCGCGGGTCACCCTACTAGTTATTTTGAAACAAACATCATAACTTGGAAGGCGGCCCCGAGGATGCATGGCATCCATGGCGCATCATTTTAGAGGATCTGCACGTCGACCAGTTCACCGTGCAACAATGCTCCTACTCCCTCCCTCCTCCTGCGTCCCCTGCTTCAGGATCAACAGGGGCGGCCATCTAGCAGCTAGTATGGATAATCAAGCTCAGAAAATAGGCTTTCGCCCCCCTTTATAGATAAAGCACTACTAGGAAAAGGGCTATAGCTAATATGGACATTAATGGCGCACCTCATATGTGGTGCGCCGCTGCTATATAGCAGTGGTGCACCATATGTAGGTACGCCATTAGTGGCCATACTACTAACAATTTTTTTTCGAAAACTAGTAATGGCGCACCAGGGCATAGTGCGCCATTACTAGTTTTAACTAGTAATGGCGCACCACACACTCTGTGGGCCACTACTAATAAATTTGTTTTTAAATTTTTTATCAAAACTAGTAATGGCGCACCAGGGTATAGTGCGCCATTACTAGTTCAAACTAGTAATGGCAACTAGTAATGGCGCACCACAACAACAGTGCGCCACTACTAACAATTTTTTTTATTTTTTTTGCAGAACGGGTTACTAATGGCGCATTGTTAGGTGGTGCGCCATTGGTAACATGAGAGCAGCTAGATATTTTGGACAGCCACCTACCACACTCACTTTCCCCACTTCAGTCTCTCCACCTCCTCCTCCAAGCTTGTCTCGGCTGCCTCTTCCTCCTCACCTCATTTGCACCATAGATTCACCCAAATTAAGTGGTTAAATTTCCTTTTTTTGATAGGTAAGTAAGGGGAAAGCTTTCTTTATGTTGTAGATCTACTTTTTTCTCCCTCCAACAACGTGCATATGCACTTTTTATGGCCTAGATCTACGTATGTTTGTGGTGTTGCATATGTTTGTGGCGTTGCATATGTTTGTGTTTGCAGCTGGTACTGGTATTTGAAATGCGATAGTTGCCAATATTTTGCCGGAATGTTGATTCATTTCCGTTTCAGCGAGAATTTGGCACTATGCATTCTTTTTTGTCCTATTTTTAGGCAAAGTCATGCCAATTTTTTTGGTTCTAAAATATCGTTTTGCTCTACCCCGCAGGTGACCATGGTCCGCACGATGACCGAAGGCATCATGAATAGGTTTTTGAGCTCCGCGAAGGCCGAGATGCTTCAAAAGAACGAGACGGAGATAAGATGTCCGTGTCGAAGATGCAAGTTGAAGAGCCTTATGGACCCGGATTCCGTACAGGTGCGGGACCACCTGCTCTTGCGTGGTTTCATGGATGGCTATCGGTGGCAAGGTGATGAAGATGACTATGAAGTCGTCCATGGGGGCCGGGCAAGAAATGAGGAAGGGCAGCAAGACAACCGCGGCGAGGGCGGGCGAGAAGACAAAGAATCTCCAGGACATGATCACGAACTAGATGCAGTACACGGTCATCATGTAGAAGATGCCGAACATCATGATGAGGAAGGTCAAGACAAAGGGCATGATCATGAAGATGAAGATGCCGGAGCAGACGACGATGGACCATCGATGGGCTGGGTGCAGGACCCTCATATTCAAGAGCTGCTTCTCAAGCAGACGGATAACGCAAGAGCTGTCGCCCGAGAGAAAGCCAAGCTGGATCAACTGGAGATAGACGCGGTTACTCCATTGTATGAAGGATGTAGGCCCGAGGATACCCGCCTGAAAGTAACGCTCATGGCTCTGGAGATGAAGGTAAAACACAAAATGACCGACGCATGCTTCGATGAGAACATGTCATTCTGGCACGAACGTCTTCCAAAGGGGAACAAGTGCCCGACCAGTTTCGAGGAGGTGAAGAAAATCGTATGTCCTCTGGATTTACCGCACGTGAAATACCATGTGTGCATGAACAATTGCATCATTTATCGGGACGAGCACGCGGAGTCTATCATATGTCCGGTGTGCTGCGTCACTCGATACAAGAAGAGGAAGAAAGCTCCTCGAAAAGTGGTGTGGTACTTTCCGATCACTCCTCGTCTACAGCGGTATTTCGCGGACCCTACGGTAGCAAAGCTCCTGCGTTGGCACGCGGATAGGGAGGAGAAGAAGCGAGAAGATGACGGAAATGATCCGGAGATAAATAAAAAAGACAAGATGCTGAGTCACCCTAAGGATGCGAGCCAGTGGCAAGCGTTGAACTTCGAACACCCAGAATTTGGGGACGATCCAAGGAACATCGTGCTGGGCGCGAGCACCGATGGAATCAATCCATTTGGCAGCCAGAGAAGCACACATAGCACCTGGCCTGTGTTTGTGTGGATGTACAACCTTCCCCCTGGTTGTGCATGAAGAGGAAGTACATTCACATGAGTATGCTAATTGAAGGGCCGAAACAACCAGGGAATGACATCAATCTGTATCTGGGGCTGCTAAAAGAGGAGCTAGACACACTGTGGAAAACGCCAGCCAATACGTGGGACGCCGGAGAGAAAGAATATTTCCCTATGAGAGCCGCACTGCTCACGACGGTGCACGACTATCTCGGTTACGGATATGTCGCGGGGCAGGTGGTCCACGGATTTTCTGGATGCGTCAGGTGCATGGATGACACAACGTATCGCCAGCTAGATAGAGATCCCGGGTCTTTGAAAACCGTGTTCACACTAGTAGAAAAAGGACCTAATGTGAGACATATTAGTCCCGGTTCGATTTTGGCCCGGCACTAATGGTACCATTAGTGCCGGTTCAAACGGCTATGCATTAATGCCGGTTCGTGTTGAACCTTTAGTACCGATTCGTGCCACGAACCGATACTAAAGGGGTGGTGGCAGGCTGGCGTCAGGCCGGGGCCCCACGATCACCTTTAGTACCGGTTCGTGGCACAAACCGGTACTAAAGGGCTAACCTTTATTACCGGTTCGTGCCATGAACCGAGACTAAAGGGGTCTGACCTATAGTCCTGGTTGGAGACACAAACCGGGACTATAGGGCAATTTTCAAACTCTACCCCCCCCCCCCTGTGTATCGCCATTTCAATTTTGAAAAAATCAAAAGAAAATGATAGAAACTTCAAAAAATAAAATCCTTCGAGGGGTAGTTACATTACTACATGTACTAGTTAGGAAAATTTGAAAACTTAAATTTGGACATGTTTTGCAAAAAGTGTAGGGAAAATGTAAAACGGCTATAACTTTTGCATACGATGTCGGAAAAAAACGTATAATATATCAAAAAATTCAGCACGAAAATCCGCATCCGATTTTGACGGCCTATGGCCTGTTTGCAATTTTTTAGAATCCTCAAATTCCAAAAGGAAAAAAAGATATGCTAAAATTTCAGTTTTTTTTATTTTGGTTAAATCTGGTCAAACTATGGTCAAACTACTTATTCAAGAAGTATTAATGTTACTACATAATTATTCAAGAATATTAGTGTTACTAAATAATTATTTCAATTTTTTGGATTTTGGTCAAATCTGGTCAAACTGTGGTTCAACTATGGTCAAACTTATTCAAGAAATATTAGTGTTACTAAATAATTACTGTTTTTAGAATAATAGTTTCAAACTCAAACGATGAAACGTGTGACCTAATGCTCAAGCTAAACTGCTGAGGGTTAATAGGATTGACAGCTTACATTTGTCAGGAAAACAACAAGTGCAGACTTGGAAAGTAGGGGAATAGAACTCCGAAGTTAAGCGTGCTCAGGCTGGGGGAGTGAGAGGATGGGTGACCGGCCGGGAAGTTAGACGATTTGGAATGAGTGATCCACACTTGAGCAGTTAAGAGAGGTGATTAGAGACTAAATCATAAAATAATTCAGGAAATTGAAAATCGAAAAAAATCAATTTTCTTTCCAAAAATTTCAAAAAAAATCATTTACCACGGCGTGAGCTCAGGCCACGTGGTGGGCCTTTAGTGGCGGTTCGTGCCGAACCGGTACTAAAGGGGGGGTCTTTAGTCTCCACCCATTAGTGCCGGTTGTAGAACCGACACTAAAGGCCCTTACGAATCGGTTTTAAAGATCCGTTTTCTACTAGTGTATGCCTCCCAGGGGGGCGTGTTTACCTTGTGCTCTGGGTTACTAATGGCGCACTTCTAGATAATGCGCCACTAGTGTGTTTATTGCAGTGCGCCACTAAAGTGCAGTATGGTGCGCCACAAGTATGAATATTAGGAATTTTCTTTTCTTTTCTGATATTTGCACAGGTTACAAAATACATTACTGCACACAATATAGACAACACAACATATAAACAACAGATTTATCGAATACAATAGAAGATTAGTCTCCGAATACAATTCATCATATTAGTCTCCGAATTCAAAATACCAAACAAAGTTAGAACATTACAAGTCTCGAGACCGCGAGTAGCAAGTTTGTCTTCACATTACAAGTCGATATCGATCATCTAAACTACCATCACATAGAAGAGAGCTGCGGTCATCAGGATGAGCATCATCGCGATGAAACTGGTCTTCATCCGGTTCCTCCAACGCTCCCTCCTCTCTCCCGCTAGATAGCGCACGTATCTAGCTTCCGCCTCCGCCCTAGTGGTGTACTCTTTGTAACTGTTACCGCTGAAACGGTGAACCTGTCTTCGACACTCCTCCCAGTCGTCGTAGACTCCGGGAACCTTACCCTTGTACACGACATACGACGGCATCTCTATGCACTAGACAAACAAAACGTTAGTAGCAATTCACAGACAATACATAAGCAATATATAAGTATGCAACAAAAGGATCAGAAGAGAAAAGCAACACAATAATAGCACGATTCATGGTCCTACTAATAAATAGCATCGATTACATATAAGTTGAACGACTGTCCAAACCAAAGAGACCTACAAGTTCATTAAAGTTTAATTACAACATGAGCTAATCGATATTTCAGAACTACATAGCATCACTACTTTCGACTCGACTCCGGGACCGGAGTGTGGATGAAGCCGCCGTCTTTCGTGATGGTCATGAATGTGCGTTCATTGTCAGCCTGCATTTGTAGCGTTGTTTCTATTTCACTGTTGGATGGTTGATATTTGATGTAGAACTGCCCCGAGGTATGCAGGACATCTTGATGGATGATTTCCACAAACTCCGACTGGATGCGAAAGAATTCTTGTCTGAGGTCCGCGTCCTGGATTGCCGACAAGCGTGCGGCCCAATCTTTGAGACTATTTGGTAGCAGAAGGTGATTATGGTCCCGTAAGATCGCCTGCATGTGATGGAGGGCGTAGTAGGCATCCTTCTGACCGCCAGGCGGCTTCTTGACGCAGGGAAACGTCGTTACGTGGGTCAAGACGTGCTTGCCATACCTAAAAATTGGCCTCCTAAAGGTGCCTCCAGATTTGGCGTAGCCAGGGAGAACATCATCAAGAACTTTCTTGATATTTGTGTAGTCTTTCTTCGACTGACGGTCCGAGTTGAAATACGTGGCCATGGAATAGTTCGGGCTCAAGAGGATGAGTGTGCAATGTGTGTAACTGCACAAAACACAGAATGTTAGAAAAAAAAGAATGATCGAAATCTAAGAAATCATATGTTACGGGGCGGTGAGGGGATGACTTACTCAGGAAAGTAAGGCACGAGGAAGTTATCCTTATCTGGGTTCGCCAGAATGACGCCTTCGAGGTATCAACTCGCGACTTGCCGGTCCCCAGCGCTGCCCAAGATCTTGGCACACATGTAGAAGGGCTCGACTATCACGATGTCCGGGGTCCTGTCTCTAATGATCCGCATCTCCATACTCAGCGAAAATAGCCGAACGACGGTGTAGTGCAGCGGATGAAGGTTAAACATAGCGAAGATGTCATGAAACCGCAAGACGGTCATACCCCCGATGGCGCTATCGACAAAGCCCTTGCCCTCTGGCACCTTGGCCACGAATACCGGTTATGCCACATCATTCTCGGAGAGACGCCGCTTCTCCAAAGAAAGAACACTGTCATGCAGACTCCTCATAGCACCGGTTGCAGCATTGAGCAGATCAGTCGGTAGTGTCGGGGATGTAAATATTAGTATGACCCGCCCAGGTGGGGCCGGGTTATACCTACGGCGGTTCACAATATGAAGCCCGTGAAGACGGTAGAAGATGATGGTTTAGTTAAAGGCCAAGGCCCAAAGGCGACTTAAGGCCTGTAAGAGTAAAACCGCCATATTGTATAACTTGTACTGTAAGGCATGAATACGTAGTCACCGAGCCGGACACTATTTATGAGCCGGCCTGGACTCTATGGGCCGCTGGGCGTCAACCTCTGTATATATAAAGGGACGACCCGGCGGCGGTTCAGGGCAAAAAAAAAAACAACAACTCAAGAACCAGGCTTAGCAGATTCGCTCCCTGGTCATCGAAACCCTAGCAATTCCACATCAACTGGATCGTAGGCTTTTACCTTCACTGTAAGGGGCCGAACCAGTATAAACCCTCGCGTCCCTTGTCCCGTTTAACCCCTTTAAGCTTCCTAGCTGCGATGGCTCCGCGACTAAGTCCTTGCACCAGGACATCTGACGTGACAATTCCACGACAGATGGCGCCCACCATGGGGCCAGCGCACGATGGATTTGAGTTCTTGAAGGGAAGCTTTGAAGGGCTCAAGGGGTATGCTGTGGGCCGGATGACCAAGAGTCATCGCGGCAAGCTCTACATCCCCCGACGCCGGCTCAATTGAGTATGGATACCGGGTCCCCTTCGTCGGAATCCACGTCTTCATCGGCCGGATCGGCGAGCCGGGCCCTGAGCCAGACATCTGCACCGACATCATCGAAACGGCTTAGCGTGCGAAATCCGCCCTGGCTCAACCCGCCATGAAGCGTGCTTTCGTGGGATGCATCCACGGAGGAGAATTTTCTGAAAAATCCGTGTCTGGCGGCGAGACAGCCATCTACTCTGATGGTGAGTCATCTATGGGTGATACAGATTCGCTATATCAATTGCAAGACGGTGGGCTCGGGGGCGGTTCCGATGGCAGCAGTATTCCGGACTCCTTCGAGCCACCAAGCAGAGTGGGGATCTTTATGGCCGGCACGCAACCCGTTCTGAGCTCTACTGCTGCGACAGCAATGACTTCGGGGTCAGCGGCAGCCGGGGCAGGAGGCCCTGTGAGCTCGCCGGCTCAGGTGCTGATGGGTCTCATCGATAGGATCAAGGCTCTGTTAACCGCCGTGGTTAGCCCAGCAGATTAGGCTCAACATGATGCGGAAGTGACGCGATTACGCGAGGAGGTGGCAAAAGCCAAGGAAAATCTGGCGTCGGAGGACACCAGAATGGCTACAGAGCGGGCGACTTTGGATGCTCGAGCGCAGCAGCAGTCCGGGTATCAGAGCAATCCAAAGCAGTTGAATAGTGGGCAGTATCATGTGTTCACCACTAGCTTGTGCAAACGAGACCAGAAGCTTGATAAGAGGGTTGTGAATTCCATTGAGCCGGCAGTTCCTCAGTATTTGAGATGGTCCGAGCAGCCCATTCTATGGAGTAGAGAAGATCACCCTCCCGGGGTTGACAACCCGGGTCACCTGGCGTTGGTGGTGGCTCCTCAGGTTGGTGGATACAAGTCCACTGACGTGCTCATGGATGGAGGTAGCAGCATCAACATCCTTTATTACGATACCTTCCGTCGCATGGGGCTGTCTGATAAAAATATCAAGACGTCCAACACCGTGTTCCATGGAGTGGTGCCAGGTAAATCGGCGTACCCAGTGGGTAAGATCAAACTGGAGGTAGCTTTTGGAGATGAGCATGACTCAAGGGTTGAAAAGTTAACTTATGAGGTGGTCAAAATCAGGAGCCCTTACCACGCTTTGTTTGGGTGGCCGGCTTATGCTAAGTTCATGGCACGGCCGTGTTATGTTTATCTGTAGCTCAAGATGCCGGGTTACAAGGGCACCATCACAATGTACGGGAGTCGGAAGATAGCCTTGGAGTGTGAGGAAGGAGATGCGGCTTACGCTGAGTCTGTTTGTGCAACAGAGGAGTTGAAATTCTACAAGGACAACGTTGACCCGGCGGACATGGCGTCTTTGAAAAAGCCGACTACAGAAAATGAGCCAGTGATGAAATTCAAGTCGGCTGATGAGACTAAGCTCGTCGATTTTGTTCCAGGTGACTCATCTAAGCAGTTCACTATCAGTGCTAACCTGGATCCCAAATAGGAAAGCGTGCTCATCGAGTTCATCCGTGAGAATCGGGACATCTTTGCATGGAAACCTTCTGACATGCCAAGTGTACCGAGAGAACTCGCTGAGCACACTCTCAATATTGACCCAAAATTTAAGCCGATCAGACAAATTCTTAGGCGGTTTAATGAGGAGAGACGTAAAGCATTGGAGAAGAAGTGGCCCGGCTTTTGGCAGCAGGGTTCATCATTGAAGTTTTTCATCCATAGTGGTTGGCTAACCCGGTGCTCGTGCTTAAAAAGAACGGCACGTGGCGTATGTGTGTGGATTACACGGACTTAGACAAGGTGTGTCCAGCTGATCCTTTCGCGCTCCCTCGTATTGATCAAATCATTGACGCAACAGCAGGTTGTGAGCGTTTGAGTTTTTTGGATGCTTATTCCGGATATCATCAAATCAAGATGGCAGTTAAGGACCAGGAGAAGACGCCTTTCATCACTCCGTTTGGAGCCTTCTGCTATGTTTCTATGCCCTTTGGGCTTAAGAGTGCTCAGGCAACTTATCAGTGATGTGTGCAGAACTGTCTCCACGGTCAGATTGGGCACAATGTACATGCTTATGTGGATGACATCGTAGTTAAGTCCAGAGAGAAGGAGACCTTGATAGATGACCTGAAGGAAACTTTTGATAATCTCCGGGTCTACAAGATGATGCTTAACCCTACCAAGTGCGTTTTTGGGGTCCCAGCAGGCAAGCTCTTGGGGTTTCTGGTTTCTAACAGAGGCATTGAAGCTAACCCGGAGAAGATCAAGGCGATAACCACTCTGGCTAAGCCGAAATGTGTTAATGACATTCAGCGTTTGGCGGGTCGTGTTGCCGCTTTAAGCCGTTTTATAAGCCGGCTAGGCGAGAAGGCTCTACCACTGTACTAGATGATGAAAAAGACAGACGACTTTGTCTGGAGCGATGCTGCTAACACGGTCTTTGAGGATTTGAAAAGACAGCTTGCAGGGCCACCAGTCCTTGCGGCCCCTGTTGATAAAGAGCCATTGTTATTATATGTGGCTGCTAACACACGGGCGGTCAGCGTTGCCGTCGTCGTGGAACGCAAGGAGGTTGGCAAGGAGTATCTGGTTCAACGGCCGGTTTATTACGTTAGTGAGGTGCTTATTAAGTCCAAACAGAGATACCCGCACTGGCAGAAGCTTGTTTACGGGGTGTTCATGGCAAGCCGGAAGCTGAAGCATTACTTTCAGGGTCATCCCATCACTGTGGTTAGTTCTGCTCCTTTGGGAGACATTATTCAAAACAGAGAAGCCACAGGACGAGTTGCCAAGTGGGCTATTGAACTTGGGCCTCACGGTGTAACGTATGCGCCGCGCACTGCTATCAAGTCACAAGTGTTGGTGGATTTTACGAATGACTGGACGGAGATGCAGATGCCTGAAGAGAAGCCAGACAACACATACTAGACTATTCATTTTGATGGATCCAGGCAACTTGAAGGGTCGGGGGCTGGGGTGGTTTTAGCTTCCCCTCGAGGTGATAAATTTTGTTATGTACTACGGCTGATGTTTCCCTGTACTAACAATGCAGCTGAATATGAGGCTTTGCTCCATGGTCTTTGGATGGCTAAGGAGATGAGCTTAAGCCGGGTAAGATGCTTTGGCGATTCAGATTTGGTGGCCCAGCAAGTATCAGGCAAGTGGGATTCCAAATACCCTCTCATGGCGGCTTATCGCCGTGAGGTTGATATCGTTGCTGGACATTTCAAGGGTTACCAAGTGGAGCACATCGATCGCAGAAAGAACGAGGCAGCTGATGCTTTAAGCCGGTTGGGATCTCAGCGTAAGCCGGTGCCACCGGACACTTTCCTAGACGTTCTACACAATCCTTCTGTCAAGGTGCCCACGGAGGAAGATTTGGCTATTCCCGACCCGGAGGCACAATTGGTGGCGGCTCTTCACGTCATTCCAGATTGGATGGTGCCATATTTAGCTTATATGACCCGGGGCGAATTGCCTGAGGATGAGACCTTGGCTAGACAGATAACCCGGCGGTCCAAATCAATGACAATTACCAATGGTGAGTTGCATCATCGTAGTGTCACGGGGGCATTTCAACGCTGCGTGTCTCCTGAGGAGGGTCAAGAGATTCTTCGTGAGATCCATGAAGGGGATTGTGGCCATCACGCCGGTTCAAAGTCCCTTGTAGCCAATGCGTTCCGTCATGGATTTTATTGGCTCACGGCTCATGCTGATGCAGAGGATCTAGTTAGTAAATGTGACGGTTGTCAGAAGTTCTCACGACGGGCTCACGTACCGGCTCAAGAGCTATGGATGATCCCAATTACTTGGCCGTTTGCAGTCTGGGGGCTTGACATGGTTGGGCCTTTCAAAAGGTCCAAAGATAAAAAGACTCACCTCCTGGTGGCAGTTGATAAGTTCACGAAGTGGATTGAGGTAGAGCCAGTTAGTAAGTGTGATGCGGCCACGGCGGTTCAATTTATGAAGAAGGTGATCTTTTGTTTTGGCTTTCCACATAGCATTATAACTGACAATGGCACCAATCTGTCCAAGGGTGACATGGAGGAATTTTGTCAGCGTGAGCATATCCGTCACATGCACCCTCCTCGAGATATCCTTAGGTGAAGGTGGCCCATCCTGAGCACGGATCGTACTCGGTGTCGGCTGGCTCGCACCCTTGTTATTCTTTCTTTTCTGTCCCTTCTGCTTCTTCTGCTGTAATGGGATCGAGTTCCGCTCAGAGACCACCTTCTTGAGTGTGTTGGGGCTGATAATATTTCGCACCTCGGCTATCTGAGGCTCGGTGAAGGCGGCAGCTGGAGGCGTCTCCTGAGAACTGAACACCAGACGACGCCTGTTGCAATTGGGTTTCTCCGCGGTACCAGCTAGATCGCGATCATCTTTTCTAGGGTTGGGTTCTTGAGAAGGAGGCCCCAAGAATACGTCATCGTACCCATGTTTGTTAAAGTACTTATCGACGTTGGTAAATGTACCGTCGTCGTTGTCCGGATCCTGTGCCATATGCATGTCCGGATCAGCTGACGCCGCTAGCGTTGCGGCGGTCTTGCTATGGCTTGGCGCCGGCACGACTAGCGGTGTTGTCTGTGGGGTGTTGTCCCCCGCCCCCAAACGAATCTGGCTCTTCGGCCAAAGCATGGGCCCGCTTATGCAGGTGCTGAGGGTCATCACATCATCTTCCTCGGCCCCAGGGGGTCGATACGGAGGTAACAAGTCATCGAAGCCCCGCAGCACCCGAACCAGTTGAACCCTATACACGGTGGGTGGCATCGGATTACCGTGGAACACGCGGCTGACCGGTTGAACGATTCTGGCCTTGGCCACATCGATTAACTCACCGTCCACGAAGTGCAGGAGAGTGCATGGAACGTCAGCGGCGCCCTGCGAAAACATGTAGGGCGTCAGGGATGCCCAGTCAAAGGCAAGGAGATGAAGTCATCGGCCGAGAGGCTTAATTAGTTACCGTGATGGCGTCGAGCTCGGCTAATGTCGAGGCACCGCCAACAGCGGGCGTGCAAGGGACGGAGGGGCCGCTTGCTGCCGAGGTGCCGGCCGGCGTATTCTTCCCACACCCAGGTGCATTAAGCTCCAATGTCGGCCCCGACGCCGGAGACACCAATGCCGCCTCCGCCGGAGACACCATTGGCGCCACCGGCGCATTGCGCGAGTTGCTGCCCGTGAAGCTGGGAATCGGGGCGGTCCCTGTTGGCCGCCCGCCATCTACGCCTGCAGCCCCTCAATCAAGGTAGGCACAATGGCGGTGATCGTCGCTCCTAGTTGGTCTCGCACTTGCTCTTCGACTATCTCCGGAATCCGCGCCACTTGTGCCTTGAGTTCTTGCACCTCGCGCTCCTGGCTTTTCGAGCTGGTCTTTCTCTCCTTTCGCCCAGCGGTATAGTATTCCGACCATTTCATGGACAAGCGTTTGCCGGCCACACGACCAGCTGACGACGGCTTACTGAGCTTATCCTTGTTTTTCATTACATTCAACGCCCTATTTAAAGTGGTGTCCCAAGGGGAGCTCTTAGACGACCCTGCGATACTGCTTTCAGTGTCCTGCGGAAGGAACGTGGACCATTTAGAAATTTGGCTTCATTAATTAGAATGCAACCATATGGAGCTAATTACGCGGGCGTGTATTCCTTACCAGACAAGCTCAAGCGCCTTGGACTTTGGATCCGTGGTAAGCTCCTTTGTTACCGGGTCAATCTTGTACCGGGCCCTCACATAGTCCCTTGTCTTCTTGTCACGGTATTTATCGAAGAGGGGCGGTAGGCCTTGCTCGGCACGCTCCGCGTCCTCCTTGTCCCATATAGGTTCCGCCACTCTGTAACCGCCGGGACCGAGTTTGTGGACCCCTAAGTTCAAGTCCCGCATATCTTTCCCTCACTCACTTGATTCCGCGGTTGCGTTGCTCTCGCACTTGATCTTGAACTCCAGGTAGTCAACTTCGCTGATCGAAGGATTTGTCTCCTTGATCTTCTCATAACTATCACCTTGTTCAATCCTTCTCTTCACCGCGGCTCTCCAAGTAGCCAGGGTCGTGCTCATCTTCGTGAGGGCGGCACTGTTCACTTTATTCCCTGAGAGGCGTGTGTTGGCGAAGTCACCGGGGAACTTGTATCGTTCGTGCAGCTTCGTGAAGAGGAGGTTGCGCAAATTCCCTCGGTCACGATGCCTTAGGTTCTCGGTGTTGATCGAGACGGTGCTCCGGAGAATGCACCTGAGTTGTCCCGCGTACCCCTTGACTAATTCTTTGGGCGCCGTTGGATGCCCACCGGAGGACACTTCAGTAAATTCCTCCTTGACGGTGCCGCGCACGTTCGGGCGCCAGTCCTTCCGTTGCCTCTTCGGTGGGCTGCGATCTGTGCGTGCGCTACCATCAGTGCTGTCATCCCCGACGCCACTAGGGGTTGTGTAGTTGGGATCGGTGTCTTCCGCGGCGTCCTCATAGCGGTGAGGTTCTTCCTCCATCTCCTGGGACAGCTCCCAGCTGAATGCCTTGCCCGAACCGCCGGCCTCATCGTTGTGGGCCATGTTTCGCTCTAAATAGGAAAACAAATTGGTCAAAAAGTTGGTTATTGTCAAGGAACAAGATATCTAAGTTGACCAAATAACCTTATTCTCGAGGAATGTCGCCAAAAAGTTGGTTATTGTCAAGGAACAATTGAGAGATGTTTGTGATATTGCCTAGGTGTTTTGGGATGGAACCTAGTGTGTTGTTGCTAAGGTCCAAGTCCCTTCCTAACCCCCTTCTTCTTGTCTCCTCTCACTATCTCTCTCACACACATGGCAAGCAAGGGTGTCTGAGTGTGTGAAAAAAATACTAAACTATTCCAAGGGCTGAAAATTGATCATCTGTTTCAGATTGCAGTTTTCTTTCTTGGGGCTTCGGTGAGCGGTACAAAACTGAATTTTGGAAATCTACAGAATGAACAAGCTAATGGCTGCAAATGCCCGCAAGGCTTCAAGGGTGACGGCATAATGGCTCAGTGTTATTTAAGGGTTGGTTTGTGAGGAATTATCATGGTCTCATCATTTAGGGTTTGTCGACACCGAGGCATCCTAAAAGCTAAGCTTTTATCATTTAGGGTTTGTCGACGCCGAGGCACCCTAAAAGCCTGAGCTTCAATCATGTTAGCACTGACTGTTTTTCAATCATGTTTGTCGACGCCGAGGCACCCTAAAAGCCTAAGTATCCGCTAGAGTTATTACAAATCAGCATGTTAGCACTGATTGTTTTTTTTCTGCAACAGGTGAGTTAAGTAACCTTTCTGAAAATTCATAACAACAACAAAATCCTATAGAAAGTAATTTCACTGCTATTTCCTGTCATGTTATCATTAACCAAAGAAGATTTACACTAATAGTACACACTCCATATAGGTATAGATTATACCATTAGTAATAACTATGCATTGCTCATGTTGTAAAAAGGCACAGAAAGAGAGCAACTGAGATTAGTAATAACTATGAGTACTACTTAATTAAGTGATGCTAAATAACTATGAGTACTCCATATAGGTATAGATTATGCCAAAAAAAGTCATGCTAAATACACATACATGTAGTTTATCGAGTGATGGACAAAAAAACAGTTGATCCCACTTAATTAAGTACTAAGATACCCCGGCCCATGCATTAGTCGCAAGTACCCCATATGTCCTATTTTTAGCAAAGTCATGCTAAAATTCACGGAAAATTTCAGCATGACCTTTGCTGAAAATAGGACATATGGAGTACCCGAATTTGCCAGAACGGAAGTTAATCGACATTCCGGCAAACTTAAGGGCCTCTCGGGGTACCTGCAAAATCATTATCCCACCCCCGCCCCGCTGCAACCCCACAACACCCCACAATATCATCACGACACGATGGTATTAGACAAAACCCCCCAATATCATCACGACACGATGGTCGGAGACAAAACCCAGCAATATATCTTCTAGCCATGAAACCCTACCATGATTCTCCTTTCTTCCTCTTTTTTCACTTAAACCTGCAAACATGTAGGGAAAGCAATTAATACAACAAAAATGGCATGCTATGTAGCCTTAATGCTACAGAACATATGAAATACATGCCAGCAATATATATGATATAAACTCCAATAATTTTTGAATAAAAACAGCAGCTAAAAAAAGTACCAAGCAAGCAATTCATTTTACTAACTATTTGGTAAAGGATATGCAAGCTCAGAACCATCATTCCTAGATGTGAGTTTGAGTGGTACACCTAGCCTAGCTAGCATTATGTTGTTTTCTTTCTTTGTGTCTGCTGCTAAAAGCTAAATACATACATACACATGGTACAAGTCTGAATATCTATCTAATTCTGCAAGCACCATCAGTAACTGTCATGAAACAACAGGGGCAAGAACATTATCCTCTAGTCTGACTTGTTAAGGACAAGTGAGTGCATCCAACCATATATTATTATCTCAAGTTTTGACTAGTAGTAGTACACTAACATCCGTCTTTATGGGCAAGACAAGAATAAGCAGGAGCAATAATAATAATAAACCAAGCAAGCATATTATGTCAAGATGAGGGAGGCATACAATCAACTGGACTGGGAAAAAAGAAAAAAAACATGGTATCATCACAATAATAATAAAGATTATTATAAGCAGAGAGAGCCGTTGAACAAGATTTGGGGTCCTAGTTTTGCCCTGTCTTCCATTCCATTCCAAAATGCTTTGGGGTTTTGGCACTTTGCTGCGTGTGATGACGAGCTGCAGCCACAGGTTTTGGTGTTTCAAGATGAGGAGAGGCTCTCGAAGAGAAAAATAGTTTTATTTCTCTCTTTTTGAGAGTATAAATTCCGACCTAAAGAGTGCTCCTGTTTCTCAACGATTTCCACCTTTTTCAAAAAATGTCTAAGAATTTTCACTTGGAGATGTACCAGCAGCAAACTAAGCGTCAGGGAGCATCGCTTTTTTTATAACACAAAAATAATACTACTACATGTATGGATAACACAGGTGACGATTTGCAGCAATGAGAATGTGAATATGCTCCTGGATATTCTGCAACCTGGTGAACACATCTTACTGCTGCTAATCTGCATCCCCTAGCCAATGTTGCTCCGCTGCCGGGCACATGCAGTCTGCACATGTGCCCCCAGACAAGCATACCACACAAGAAGACAGTCTATTTCGTAAATGACTGATGATACATTTGCTAGCACTAGTGGCAACAAAACACAAGTTCAGCTGATGGAAACTGGGACTAGAAGCATGAGCTTCTTCTATTTGTTTGTTAGCTACAACCAAGCACAGGGTTACCAAACCTAGGTCATCACATCTAACAATGATATGTGCTCTTGTGTGCAGCAGATTCGACCGAACCTAACAAGATGGACACTTGCTAATTTGACCAAAATTAGCAATTTTTTGAACCTAATTTGACCTAAATTCGAGAGGGATTTGACCTAAACCTAGCAAAAGAGAGCAGAAGAGGGCATGGCCTGGAGGGAGGAGAGGAGGAAGAGAGGAAAAGAGAGGCAGAGGGAGGAGGGCAATGAAGATTACCTGACCACGATGAGGTGGTGGCCAGAGCGGAGATGACGGAGGGCGGAGACGGCGAGCTTGGGGGAGGCGGGGATAGATGGCGGGGAGGTCGCGTGGTGCTCCTGGTGGACGCGGGCCTCCTCCTCCTAGTGCTCCGGCGGCGACTCCCGCGCGGAGCGGGCGCGGGGGTCGTCGGGTGCGGGGGGTCGTCGGCGGCAGTGGAGAGCGGGCGCGGGGGGCGAGGGAGGGGGATCGATCTGGCGAGGGAGGGGGAGGGAGGGGGATCGATCTGGCGAGGGAGGGTTAGCGAGGGGGGAAGGTTAGCAATGGCGCACCATCTAGGGGTGCGCCATAAACACAGTGATAGCAATGGTGCACCTTCCCCTGGTGCGCCATTACTAACTTTTTTTTGGATTTTTAGTTGCATCTAACTTTTTTAGTTGCATCTAATTTGTTATTCGAAAATATTTATGAATATGTAAAAATATCATCAAATTTGTTATTTGAAAATATCATCAATTTTTTTCGATTTTTAGTTGCATTCATTTGTGAATTGGTAAAACATTTATGAATATGAAAAAATATCATCAAATTTGAAAAAATATTCATGAATTCAAAAAGTGCCCATGAAATTTAAAAATATTCATGAGTTCAAAAAATATTAACAAATTCAATACTTTTTGTGAGTTAGAAATTCAATACCAGAATAAACATAAATAAATATTCATGAGGACTAGAACAGAAGAAATATCATTTCAATATGTCGAAATACAATCGAGAAATGAAGACTACAATTTAAATACAATAGATCTTAGCTAGCTATCTTTTCACAATCTTCTTGTCCTTCTTTTTCGCAAATGGAGTTCTTCTGTTGAACGGACGTCCTTTAGGTAGGGTGGTACTGCTTCTTCTTGTGGTGTATGTCACTTCATCGTCGTCGTCATGTTCCATCTTCGGGTCGCCGTACTTGTCGAAGTCTTGCTCATTGGCGACTCCATCCATTCGGATGATCTTCCTTTTGCCTCTCCTCACGACAACACGACTGGGCTTTGACGGGTCGGTAATGAAGAAGCATTGGTCCACTTGGGAAGCCAGTACCCATGGCTCATTTTTTGCGGTGACGTTTGCGCTCGCGGTCTTAGATTTGGCTTCGGGTATAACCATGGTGGTGAAATACCAGTCTTCTTTTAGGATGCTCTTGGCCCATCTGACACGGAACATTGGGACCTTCTCTCCAGCGTAGCTCAGCTCCCAGATCTCCTCGATCCTTCCGTAGTATCTGTCCTTGTCGTTACCGGTGTAGGATTCCATCGTTACCCCGGAGTTCTGATAACCATCGCTCTTCATGTCCTTGTCCTCTGTGTAGAATGTGTAGCCGTTGATATCGTACGCCTCATAGGTCATCAGGTTGTGCTCGGCGCCCTATGACAAGGCGAATATGAGTGTTTCTTCCGTGGAAGAATCCTCATGTAAAGGGTACGACAGAAGCTTCTCCTTGAACCAACGCGTGAAACATGAGTTGTGCTCTTTGATTATATCTCCGTCCTTCCTGTGTTGGCCTCTGTCATTGTACGTCTTCTCAATAAAGGTTTTGTGCTCTACCACCCAAGGGTCGACCACGTCTATGTGTTGTAGCGTGACTAGGTTTGCTCTTTCAAAGTCGGCGAGTCGACCCTCGAAGTCGACATGCATTTCGCGGCGACCATCGCGGTGACCCCATCCAGCGAGCCTGCCGAGGTGCCTGTTGACGGGCAGACCAACGGGGTTCTGGATGCCTAGATAATTCGTGCAGTAGGAGATGCACTCTTCGGTCAGAAAGCCCCTGGCTATGCTTCCCTCTGGACGAGACATGTTGCGAACGTATCCTTTGATGATACCATTCATCCTTTCGAACGGCATCATGCTGTGCAGGAACGTCGGCCCGAGTTGGATGATATCCTCCACGATATGGACCAGCAGATGCACCATAACATCGAAGAATGCAGGCAGGAAGTACATCTCAAGCTCGCATAGTATCACCACGATCTCTTCCTGTAGCCTTCTGAGTTGCCTCACGCCAACCGACTTCCGAGAGATGACGTCGAAAAAGTTGCATAGGCCAAATAGCGTTTCACGGACGTGCGCGTCCATGATCCCACGGATTGCAACTGGAAGTATCTGCGTCATCAGCACATGACAGTCGTGAGACTTCATCCCGCTGAACTTCTGCTTCGCTGAGTCTAGGTATCTGCTTATCTTCCCCCCGTAACCGTAAGGAATTCTTACTCCTACGAGGCAGGTGAAAAACTGCTCGATCTCCTCCTGACTTAGAGTGAAGCACGTGGGAGGGTAGTCATTTTCGATCTTCTTGGCCTTTTTGCTTTTGCGACGACTTTCCGTGTCCTGCTTCGCCTCATCATCATCATCATCATCATCATTAGCGTGAAGCTCCTCCCTGATGCCCATTGATTTAAAGTCTGCCCTTGCTTTCGGCCCATCTTTGGTCCTCTCTGGCATGTTGAGCAGGGTACCAAGCAGACTCTCGCACACGTTCTTCGTGAAATGCATGACATCAAGGCTGTGAGGCACACGGAGGATTCCAGTACAGCAAGTCCCAGAAAACAGACCTCGTTTTCCATACCTTCAGCAGTGGCTCTGGCGCCTTTCGCTTCTTTCCCGGCAGTGGGCAATCTTTCCAATTTTTCAACAGCTCGTCTATTTCCTCGCCGCTCCTCGTACGCGGGCGTCTTCGGGGTTCGGTTTCACCATCAAATAGATCCTTGTGTTTTCTCCATGAGTCATCGTCGCGAAGCCACCTTCGATGTCCCATGACACTAGTAGAAAACGGATCTTTAAAACCGGTTCGTAAGGGCCTTTAGTGCCGGTTTTGCAACCGAAACTAAAGGGTGGAGACTAAAGACCCCCCCCCCCTTTAGTACCGGTTCAGCACGAACCGCCACTAAAGGCCCGTGGCGTGAGCTCGCGCCATGGTATGGGGGACCTTTAGTACCGGTTGGTGTTACCAACCAGTACTAAAGGATTTTTTCTTTTGAAAAAAATTCTGAATTTATTTTGAAATTTTTGATTTTTTTTCGATTTTTAATTTTCTGACTTATTTGATGATTTACTCTCTAACCACCTCTTTTAACTGCTCAAGTGTGGATCACTCATTCCAAATCGTCTTAACTTCCCGGCTGGTCACCCATCCTCTCACTCCCCCAGCCTGAGCACGCTTAACTTCGGAGTTCTATTCGCCCTACTTTCCAAGTCTGCACTTGTTGTTTTCCTAACAAATGTAAGCTGTCAATCCAATTAACCCTCAGCAGTTTAGCTTGAGCATTAGGTCACACGTTTCACCGTTTGAGTTTGAAACTATTATTCTAAAAACAGTAATCATTTAGTAACACTAATATTTCTTGAATAAGTTTGACCATAGTTTGACCACAGTTTGACCACATTTGATCAAAATCCAAAAATTGAAATAATTATTTAGTAACACTAATATTCCTGAATAATTATGTAGTAACATTAATACTTCTTGAATAAGTAGTTTGACCATAGTTTGACCAGATTTAACCAAAATTAAAAAAATGAAATTTCAGCATATCTTTTTTTCCTTTTGAAATTTGAGGATTCTAAAAAATTGCAAACAGGTCGTAGGCCGTCAAAATTGGATGCGGATTTTCGTGCTGAATTTTTTGATATATTATACTTTTTTTCCGACATCGTATGCAAAAGTTATAGCCGTTTTACATTTTCCCTACACTTTTTGCAAAACATGTCCAAATTTAAGTTTTCAAATTTTCCTAACTAGTACATGTAGTAATGTAACTACCCCTCAAAGGATTTTATTTTTTGAAGTTTCTATCATTTTCTTTTGATTTTTTCAAAACTGAAATGGCGATACAGGGGGTAGAGTTTGAAAATTGCCCTATAGTCCCGGTTTGTGTCTCCAACCGGGACTATGGGAAAGACCCCTTTAGTCCTGATTCATGGCACGAACCGGTACTAAAGGTTAGCCCTTGAGTACCGGTTTGTGCCACGAACCGGTACTAAAGGTTCAACACGAACCGGTATTAATGCATAGCCGTTCGAACCGGCACTAATGGTACCATTTGTACCGGGCCAAAATCGAACCGGGACTAATATGTCTCACATTAGGTCCTTTTTCTACTAGTGATAGTAATGGCGCACCAGGGGACATACTAATGGCGCACTGCCTGGTGCGCCACTATTGTCTGGTATACTAATGGCGCACCAGGGGTGCGCCATTAGTACTTGTTACTAGTGGCGTGATGATAGTGGCGCACCTATAGTGTGCCATTAATGGCCAAAACAGGTGCGCCACTAATTAGCCTTTTCCTAGTAGTGAAGGAATCGAACAAGTTACACAGTCGATCGATACAAGATGGTGAGATAGCCCCCTTACAAAGCTGATCCTAAAATAATCGGCACACCTAGGTACCTACGAGTCCAGCGAAAAGCACGGGAAGAATTAAACGCACCCACGCAACACCCTAGCACACCTAAGCTCCACGACAACACCCTCAAGAGGGAAGACGATGCAGAGCGTCGCCGCTGCTGAGTCCAGCCGGACAAAGGTCTTCACCCGGAGCCTTGGCACAGAGAGCAGATCCAAGACGACGTCTTCAAGAAGAGCGCGACACCCACGGGTGTCACCGCAGCCGGCGCCAAGTCACGGAGCTTTCGCTCGGCAACTCGCCCATGCCACCGATGCTACCTGGATGATTACGCGGAGGTCTAATCCCCAGATCCAGACCAGGACACCGCCCTTACGGAGGCGCGTCCAGGAGACCCACCGCTGCACCACCCATGCCCACACAACCGGGGGGAGAGCCACCACCACCACCATGGTTCCTGCCGGAAAGCAACCACGTGGACCGCCATCCAGGGCAGCCGCCCTGGCATCCATCCTGCCAGAAACGCACAGCGATCACGTCACAACATCCATCACGGGAGTAATTAACCGGGTGCTTTCCGAAGCACCCGGGAACCACAAGACCATGATCGCTTGATCACTTAGCCGCGCCAGCAGGCTTCACCTTTTCTTTTCCCTTTGTATTTGTGTACATTGTACACTGGCATGCCCGCAATATTGTTTGTTCCCCGGTGTAAAAGGGATGCACTTATACGAGCCTCTATCCTATCTTGTATGAGTGTCCAATATTCCTTTTTTTTTTGTGTCAAACAATGTTAAGCTTAGTGTTTCTTCGACACCTCTTTAGTCTATACATACAAAGTTTACCTCCAGCTCTTTCTTCAGATAATCCACTCTACTCCTTGATTGTACTGAAAGTTTTGGCCTTCTGCATGGTGTGTATGCTCTGACATATAGACAGAGTATCAGGAAATTCTCCCCGTAAGCTTGTTTGATGAAAGATCTAGATGGTGAGCGATGTGATGCTGCCAAGCTAAATAGGTATGTCACCCTGAATATTGTTCGAGCTAAGGTTCAAAGTCAGAGAGTTGTTGCAAGTTCCCTATGTTAGATGGTATGGGGCCTTCAAATTTATTGTTTCCTAGATCAAGATCGATCAACTGAGTAAGCTGGCCAAGGAACGATGCCAATGGCCCAATGAAGCTATTCATTTGCAGGTTAAGGTGTTGTAACTTTATTAGCTTCCCAATCCATTCTTCAACCGTACCAGTTAAATTGTTATTGCCAAGTCCTAAAAAAGTTAAGTTCCTTAGGTTCCCTATGCTTGGCAGAACCGTGCCCGAAAGCTCGTTTCCACCAAGATATAGATAATCGAGGATACTGGACAAGTTACCTATCGTGTTTGGTATAGCTCCGTGTAGCTGATTTTCAGCTAGTGACAACCATTCAAGACTAGTGCAGTTTGTTAACGCACTGAAGAATTCCCAGCTTTGGATGTCAATAGCTTCAAGATTGTTATGCCGAAGGTTTAACACATACATGTTTGAAAGTTTGCCCAAAGAGCTCGGAATTTCGCCAGTTAAATTGTTGATTTCTAACTATATCGTTCCCAGCCCCGAAACATTGCCCAGTGAACCCGGAATTCGACCTTCAAACACGTTGGTATTCAAATAAAGCTCTTGCAGGTTTGGTAGGGCATCTCCTATATTAGGTGGCAGTTGCTTGCTTAGCATATTCGACTCCAAGCCTAATACTTGAAGAGATTTAGAAAGGTTGAAGAGACACCGTGGGAATCCACCTGACAACCTATTTCCTCCAAGGGCCAACATCCTCATATTTGTCAGTTTCCCAAGCTCATCGGGAATAGTTCCAGTTAGATTATTGTAGGCAAGGCCAAGTCTTTGTATGCTAGTGATGTTTCCGAGGGTTGGCGGGATGACCCCGATGGGATTATTCCGAGAAAGTCGTAAATGCGAGAGGTTGTAAAGGAGGCTTAATTTTGGAGGGATTTCACCTACCAAGATGTTTGTAGCTAGGTCCACTATCCTTAAGTTGGAACAGTTGGTGATTGCATCTGGGATACTATCCTGCAACTGGTTGACGCTTAGGTCGAGGACTTGAAGTTTTTGTAGATGTTTCAAAGGAGGTAATCGGCCAGAAAAACCATTTGTGGATAGGTTCAGGGTTCTGAGAAATGTAAGGTTCCCAATGGAAGAGCTGATTTGGCCAGCCAGGTATAGGCCAAAGAGTTGGAGAGCCACCACACGCCCTGGATGTGCTCGGCTGCATATCACTCCCGGCCACAAGCAATGGTTGGCGCTGGAGTTCCAAGAGATGAACCATCCAAAGGGATCAGAAGTGATTTCATGTCTGAAAGCTTGCAGGCAGAGCACATCTGTGCTGTTGTCGGGGAGCGTTGCACAATTGATTTTGATAGCACCCAAGAGAAGCAACGGCAGTGTCAATAATATGAGCACACCGGGGTTTCCGGGTCGCTTGGGACAGGTTGACACCATTGTTACCTGCAAAATATACCTAGATAGAGCTCTTTTAAGATGCATCACTTGCCCCTCAAGAGGTAAGAGTTCACTTGCCCCTATTATCGCCCATTATCTACTTATTTTTATTAAAGAAGCTTTCCCTTTTGTTATATTTTATTCCCATCCTATTGCAGTAAACAATATTGTTGTTACATGCAAGTAATCATGCTAGCTTATAGTCATAAGGTGAATTAGGTGAATTTTGTGTGTGGTGTTTGTATATAGTTAATAATCATGCATAATTAAGGTTGATACATAAAAATGATATTATTTTGAATCATGGAGATTCTATATTTTTTTTTGTATATAAAGGAGCAAATCCATTAACATGACTGATTTACTAAATTTATTTTATTAAAACGTTATAAAAACTCCTATTTCTTAAAAGAATTTATATACGAAGCTGCAGATCGTCTCAGGCTTCAATTAATTTCATCAAACAGGTTCTATGTTAAGCTAACAAATGGACCATGCATTTCAATTGGTCAATTCTCTTTTTTCCTTTTTGAGCTCCGATGAGGCGTGTTGGCGATGATGGCGAGGCAAAACATCGACACACGGCGGCTGTGCGCGGCATGGTGGGGACGACGACCGTCAGTGCGTCACATGGTGGCGACAGCAACCAGCGGTGCACGGCATGGCGACGATCGGCGGCGGTGACTCGACGACAGGCGGTATGGAGGGCATGGCGATGGGTGACGCACAGCATGACGGCGGCGGCAACCGATGGCGAGTCGGCAGCGATCAATTGGAAGGGTCTTATCAAATACTCATAGCCCCCTAAGAAACCCATAGGGATATACGGAGTACGCATATGTCTAGTATGTAATACAGGCTTAACTTCATGATATGTGTACGTACGCTTCATTCGCCGTAAGCTAGCATGCAAAAGACGTTCCTATTCGATCGGTAACTATACGGAGAAGAGAGAGGAGAGGTAATTAGTACCGTTGCTTCTGGCCGGAGTTCACAGCACGCGGCGGCGGCAGCCTTCTCGATCTTCTGGTCGATCGTGAATCATGAGTGGGAGTGATGTGAATCGTGAGTGACTTGGATGGCTGAGCAAGCCTCCAGGGGTTTAAATAGGCGGCACTTAGAGAGAGCAGCCTCACGTCCAGGCACCTTCGTCTCGCCTTATTTAAGCTTGACCTGAATGCAGCTAGTGAAGACCTGGAGTCCGTCAACCCTTCCATCACCAACCGTTGCTGCCCCTGGCCCCAGTTGACTGGGTTGACCAGTCAACCCTGCTGACTGGGCAACCCCAGTCGCTGACAGGCGGGCCCCACCTGATAATTAATGCTTTTATAATTAAAATTAATCTATTAACTTAATTAGACACTGACAGATGGGGCCTGCTAGCTAATTAACCTCATTAGTTAAATTTAATCTGTTTAGTAATGTGACACTGACATGTGGGTCCCAGCCGTCAGGTTTGACCTCGAACGGCTGGGTTGACTCGCTAACGTTACCCTGACATCATGCTAATGCAATAATACTTTTTCTGTTAATTCTAATTTAAATAAATCCAGGAATTTGAGAAAATGGTTTAAATCTTTAAAAAATCATAGAAAATAAACCGTAGGTCGGATCGAAAAGTTTTCTACACGAAAGTTGATCAGAAAAATGAGACGAACCTGAATATACTCTCCATGCAAACAACCATGTAAACATGGAACCTTCCCCTCCGGTTCATCTATCTAACAGATGCCTAAAGCCGGGATATTTTCCTCTCCGTCTGCAACGTGTAGTACTGCGATAGGTCACCACCAGCACAACATATTACCATGCCATGCATTTGTGTTGCATTTGTTTGCGTGTATTTATTGTTTCTTCCCTCTCTTCTCTTCAGTAGACCCCGAGGCAGACGCTGCCCCTGAGGCCTGTTACTCCACCGACGACCCCTCTTTTGCCACAGAGCTTCCAGGCAAGCAACCCCACTTGAACATGCCTATATCGCTGATACGTCTCACATGTATCTATAATTTATGAAGTATTCATGCCATGTTTACAACAATTTTATATGATTTTGGTATGATTTGATTAGAACTAACCCAGACTGACGTTGTTTTCAGCAGAACTACCGTGGTGTCGTTTTTTGTGCAGAAATAAAAGTTCTTGCAATGGGCTGAAAATTTTCGGAGAATATTTTTGGAAAATATAAAAATGCTAGAGCGAAAAGATACTGGAGAAGAGTCCCGAGGCAAGAACAAGGGTGGGGGCTGATGACCCACAAGTATAGGGGGTCTATTGTAGTCCTTTCATAAGTAAGAGTGTCAAACCCAAAGAGGAGCATAAGGAAATGACAAGCGGTTTTCAGCAAGGTATTCTCTACAAGGACTGAAATTATCGATAACAGATAGTTGTGTGATAAGATAATTCGTAACGGGTAACAAGTAACAAGAGTAACTAAGGTGCAGCAATGTGGCCCAATCCTTTTTGTTGCAAAGGACAAGCCTGGACGAACTCTTATATAAAGCAAAGCGCTCCCGAGGACACATGGGAATTGTTGTCAAGTTAGTTTTCATCATGCTCATATGGTTCACGTTTGTTAATTTGATAATTTTATATGTGGGTGGACCGGTGCTTGGGTGTTGTCCTTCCTTGGGCAAGCCTCCCACTTATGATTAACCCCTCTCGCAAGCATCCGCAACTACGAAAAAAGAATTAAGGTAAACCTAACCATAGCATGAAACATATGGATCCAAATCAGCCCCTTACGAAGCAACACATAAACTAGGGTTTAAGCTTCTGTCACTCTAGCAATCCATCATCTACTTATTACTTCTCAATGCCTTCCCCTAGGCCCAAATCATGGTGAAGTGTCATGTAGTCGACGTTCAAATAACACCACCAGAGGAAAGACAACATACATCTCATCAAAATATCGAACGAATACCAAATTCACATGATTTCTTATAACAAGACTTCTCCCATGTCCTCAGGAACAAACGTAAGTACTCACAAAGCATGTTCATGTTCATAATCAGAGGAGTATTAATTATCATTAAGGATCTGTACATATGATCTTCCACCGAATAAACCAACTAGCATCAACTACAAGGAGTAATCAACACTACTAACAACCCACATGTACCAATCTGAGGTTTTGAGACATAGATCGGATACAAGAGATGAACTAGGGTTTGATAGGAGTTGGTGTTGGTGAAGATGCTGATGGAGATTGACCCCCTCTCGATGAGAGGATCGATGGCGATGACAATGGTGACGATTTCCCCCCTCCCGGAGGGAAGTTTCCTCGGGAGAACAGCTCTGCCGCAGCCCTAGATTGCTTCTGCCTAGGTTCTGCGCGCCTGGAGACGCCGGCGCTTCGTCCTGAAAGCTTCCTTCTGATTTTTTCCAGGGTACAAGACACCATATAGCAGAAAATGGGCGCTGGAGGCCTGATAGGGGCCCCACAAGATTGGGGGTGCACCCTGCAACCTTGTGGCTGGCTGGTGGTGTTGGGGAACGTAGTATTTCAAAAAAAAATTCCTACGATCACGCAAGATATATCTAGGAGAAGCATAGCAACGAGCAGGGAGAGTGTGTCTACGTATCCTCGTAGACCGAAAGCGGAAGCGTTTAGTAACGCGGTTGATGTAGTCGAACGTCTTCACGATCCAACCGATCCAAGTACTGAACGTACGGCACCTCCGTGTTCAGCACAGGTTCAGCATGATGACATCCCTCGAGCTCTTGGCCCAGTTGAGGATGAGGGAGAGTTCCGTCAACACGACGGCGTGGCGACGGTGATGATGAAGTTACCGGCGCAGGGCTTCGCCTAAGCACTATGACGATATGACCAAGGTGTTAGCTATGAAGGGGGGCACCGCACACGGCTAGGAACAATTGATGTGTGTTCTAGGGGTGCCCTCCCCACGTATATAAAGGAGGGAGAGGGAGGGAGGAAGCCTAGGGCGCGCCCAAGTCGGAGGAATCCTAGTTGGGCCCCTAGTCCAATTCGGCCCCCCTACCATATTTGGACAAGGGGGAAAGGAAGGAGGGGGGAGGGGAAGGAAGTAGGAGTCCTACTTCATACTTTCCTTTTCCTCCTCTCCTTTCCCTTTCTCCCCACGTGGCTGGCCCTATAGGGGGCGCACCAGCCCCTTGTGGGCTGGTGTGTTCCCTTACTTGTACCATTAAGCCCATATCTTTGCCGAGGGTTGCCCGGAACCCCTTCCGGTGACCCGGTATCACCCGGAACACTTCTGGTGTCCAAATACCATCGTCCCTTATATGAATCTTTACCTCTCGACCATTTAGAGACTCCTCGTCATGTCCGTGATCTCATCCGGGACTCCTAACAAACTTCGGTCATCAAATCACATAACTCATAATACAAATCGTCATCAAACGTTAAGCGTGCGGACCCTACGGGTTCGAGAACTATGTAGACATGACCGAGACACATCTCCGGTCATTAATCAATAGCGGAACCTGGATGATCATATTGGCTCCTACATATTCTACGAAGATCTTTATCGGTCAAACCGCATAACAACATACATTGTTCCCTTTGTCATCGGTATGTTACTTGCCCGAGATTCGATCGTCGGTATCTCAATACCTAGTTCAATCTCGTTACCGGCAAGTCTCTTTACTCGTTCTGTAATGCATCATCCCGTAACTAACTCATTAGTTACAATGCTTGCAAGGCTTATAGTGATGTGCATTACCGAGAGGGCCTAGAGATACCTCTCCGACAATCGGAATGACAAATCCTAATCTCGATCTCTGCCAACTCAACAAACACCATCGGAGACACCTGTAGAGCATCTTTATAGTCACCCAGTTACATTGTGACATTTGATAGCCCACTAAGTGTTCCTCCGGTATTCGGGAGTTGCATAATCTCATAGTCATATGAACATGTATAAGTTATGAAGAAAGCAATAGTAACAAACTGAATGATCATCGTGCTAAGCTAACTGATGGGTCAAGTCAATCACATCATTCTCTAATGAAGATGTGATCCCGTTCATCAAATGACAACTCTTTGTCCATGGCTAGGAAACTTAACCATCTTTGATTAACGAGCTAGTTAATTAGAGGCATACTAGTGACACTCTGTTTGTCTATAGATTCACACATGTACTAAGTTTCCGGTTAATACAAATAACAACTTTATTATTGCCTCTAGAGCATATTTTCTTCAGTCTCCCAATTGCACTAGAGTCAATAATCTAGATTACATTGTAATGATTCTAACACCCATGGAGTCTTGGCGCTGATCATGTTTTGCTCGTGAGAGAGGCTTAGTCAACGGGTCTGCAACATTCAGATCCGTATGTACTTTGCAAATTTCTATATCTCCCTCCTTGTCTTGGTTCTCCGCTTCACACGTAGATCCCGCCACGACGCTCTGCTTGGAACTGTACCAACTGACAGCTCCACCATTTAATAAAAAAATACGTATCCGGTCTATGACTTAGAGTCATCCGGATCAGTGTCAAAGCTTGCATTGACGCAACCGTTTACGACGAGCTCTTTGTCACCTCCATAAATGAGAAACATATCCTTAGACCTTTTCAGGTATTTCAGGATGTTCTTGACCGCTGTCCGGTGATCCACTCCTGGATTACTTTGGTACCTCCCTGCTAAACTAATAGCAAGGCACACATCAGGTCTGGTACACAGCATTGCATACATGATAGAACCTATGGCTGAAGCATAGAGAATGACTTTCATTTTCTCTCTATCTTCCGCAGTGGTCGGGCATTAAGTCTGAGTCAACTTCACACCTTGTAACACAGGCAAGAACCCTTTCTTTCCTTGATCCATTTTGAACTTCTTCAAAACTTTGTCAAGGTATGTGCTTTGTGAAAGTCCAATTAAGCGTCTTGATCTATCTTTATAGATCTTGATGCCCAATATATAAGCAGCCTCACAGAGGTCTTTCATTGAAAAATTCTTATTCAAGTATCCTTTTATGCCATTCAGAAATTCAGTATCATTTCCAATTAACAATATGTCGTCTACATATAATATCAGAAATGCTACAGAGCTCCCACTCACTTTCTTATAAATACAGGCTTCTCCAAAAGTCTGTATAAAACCATATGCTTTGATCACACTATCAAAGCGTATATTCCAACTCCGAGAGGCTTGCACCAGTCCATAAATGGATCACTGGAGCTTGCAAACTTTGTTAGCACCTTTTGGATCGACAAAACCTTCTGGTTGCATCATATACAACTCTTCTTTAAGATATCCATTAAGAAATGCAGTTTTGACATTCATTTGCCAAATTTCATAATCATAAAATGTGGCAATTGCTAACATGATTCGGACAGACTTAAGCATCGCTGCGAGTGAGAAGGTCTCATCGTAGTCAACTCCTTGAACTTGTCGAAAACCTTTCGCAACAAGTCGCGCTTTGTAGACAGTAACATTACCGTCAGCGTCAGTCTTCTTCTTGAAGATCCATTTATTCTCTATGGCTTGCCAATCAACGGGCAAGTCAACCAAAGTCCACACTTTGTTCTCATACATGGATCCCATCTGAGATTTCATGGCCTCAAGCCATTTTGCGCAATCTGGGCTCATCATCGCTTCCTCATAGTTCGTAGGTTCATCATGGTCAAGTAACATGACTTCCAGAACAGGATTACCGTACCACTCTGGTGCGGATCTTACTCTGGTTGACCTACGAGGTTCGGTAGTAACTTGATCAAAAGTTTCATGATCATCATCATTAGCTTCCTCACTTATTGGTGTAGGAATAACTCGAACTAATTTCTGTGATGAACTACTTTCCAATAAGGGAGTAGGTACTGTTACCTCATCAAGTTCTACTTTCCTCCCACTCACTTCTTTCAAGAGAAACTCCTTTTCTAGAAAGGACCCATTCTTAGCAACAAATATCTTGCCTTCGGATCTGTGATAGAAGGTGTACCCAACAGTCTCCTTTGGGTATCCTATGAAGACATATCTCTCCGATTTGGGTTCGAGCTTATCAGGTTGAAGCTTTTTCACATAAGCATCGCAGCCCTAAACTTGAAGAAACGGTAACTTGGGTTTCTTGCCAAACCATAGTTCATAAGGTGTCGTCTCAACGGATTTAGATGGTGCCCTATTTAACGTGAATGCATCCGTCTCTAAAGCATAACCCCAAAACGATAACGGTAAATCAGTGAGAGACATCATAGATCGCACCATATATAGTAAAGTACGATTACGACGTTCGGACACACCATTACACTGTGGTGTTCCGGATGGCGTGAGTTGCGAAACTATTCCGCATTGTTTCAAATGAAGACCAAACTCGTAACTCAAATATTCTCCTCCACGATCAGATCGTAAAAACTTTATTTTTTTTGTTATGATGATTTTCCACTTCACTCTGAAATTCTTTGAACTTTTCAAATGTTTCAGACTTATGTTTCATCAAGTAGATATACCCATATCTGCTCAAATCATCTGTGAAGGTCAGAAATAACGATACCCTCCGCGAGCATCAACACTCATCGGACCGCATACATCAGTATGTATTATTTCCAATAAGTCCGTTGCTCGCTCCATTGTTCCGGAGAACGGAGTCTTAGTCATCTTGCCCATGAGGCATGGTTCGCAAGCATCAAGTGATTCTAAAAGCCCATCAGAATGGAGTTTCTTCATGCGCTTTACACCAATATGACCTAAACGGCAGTGCCGCAAATAAGTTGCACTATCATTATTAAACTTATATCTTTTGGCTTCAATAATATGAACATGTGTATCACTACTATCAAGATTTAGTAAAAATAGACCACTCATCAAGGGTGCATGACCATAGAAGATATTATTCATATAAATAGAACAACCATTCTCTGATTTAAATGAATAACCGTCTCGCATCAAACAAGATCCAGATATAATGTTCATGCTTAACACTAGCACCAAATAACAATTATTCAGATCTAAAACTAATCCCGAAGGTAGATGTAGAGGTAGCGTGCCGACGGGTATCACATCGACTTTGGAACCATTTCCCACGCGCATCGTCACCTCGTCCTTAGCCAATCTTCGCTTAATCTGTAGCCCCTGTTTCGAGTTGCAAATATTAGCAACAGAACCAGTATCAAATACACAGGCCCTACTGCCAGCATTAGTAAGGTACACATCAATAACATGTATATCACATATACCTTTCACTTTGCCATCCTTCTTCTCCGCCAAATACTTGGGGCAGTTCTGCTTCCAATGACCAATCCCTTTGCAGTAGAAGCACTCAGTCTCAGGCTTAGGTCCAGACTTGGGCTTCTTCACTTGAGCAACAACTTGCTTGCCGTTCTTTTTGAAGTTCCCCTTCTTCCCTTTACCCTTTTTCTTGAAACTGGTGGTCTTGTTGACCATCAACACTTGATGCTCCTTCTTGATTTCTACCTCCGTAGCTTTCAGCATTGCAAAGAGCTCGGAAATCGTCTTATCCATCCCTTGCATATTATAGTTCAGCACGAAGCTCTTGTAGCTTGGAGGCAGTGATTGAAGAACTCTGTCAATGACACTATCAACTGGAAGATTAACTCCCAGCTGAGTCAAGTGATTGTGGTACCCAGACATTCTGAGTATGTGCTCACTGACAAAACTATTCTCCTCCATTTTGTAGCTGTAGAACTTATTGGAGACTTCATATCTCTCAATCCGGGCATTTGCTTGAAATATTAACTTCAACTCCTGGAACATCTCATATGCTCCATGACGTTCAAAACGTCGTTGAAGTCCCGGTTCTAAGCCGTAAAGCATGGCACACTGAACTATCGAGTAGTCATTAGCTTTGCTCTGCCAGGTGTTCACAACATCTGGCATTGCTCCTGCAGTGGGTTTGGCACCTAGCGGTGCTTCTAAGACGTAATTCTTCTATGCAAAAATGAGGATAATCCTCAAGTTACGGACCCAGTCCGTGTAGTTGCTACCATCATCTTTCAACTTAGCTTTCTCTAGGAACGCATTAAAATTCAACGGAACAACAGCACGTGCCATCTATCTACAACAACATAGACATGCAAAATACTATCAGGTACTAAGTTCATGATAAATTAAAGTTCAATTAATCATATTACTTAAGAACTCCCACTTAGATAGATATCCCTCTAATCATCTAAGTGATCATGTGATCCATATCAACTAAACTTTGTCCGATCATCACGTGAGATGGAGTAGTTTTCAATGGTGAACATCACTATGTTGATCATATCTACTATATGATTCACGCTCGACCTTTCGGTCTCAGTGTTCCGAGGCCATATCTGCATATGCTAGGATCGTCAAGTTTAACCCGAGTATTCTACATGTGCAAAACTGGCTTGCACCCGTTGTATTTGAACGTAGAGCTTATCACACCCGATCATCATGTGGTGTCTCGGCACGACAAACTGTAGCAACGGTGCATACTCCGGGAGAACACTTATACCTTGAAATTTAGTGAGAGATCATCTTATAATGCTACCGTCGAACTAAGCAAAATAAGATGCATAAAGGATAAACATCACATGCAATCAATATAAGATTTATGATATGGCCATCATCATCTTGTGCCTTTGATCTCCATCTCTAAAGCACCGTTATGATCACCATCTTCACCGGCGCGACACCTTGATCTCTATCGTAGCATCATTGTCGTCTCGCCAACTATTGCTTCTATGACTATCGCTACCGCTCAATGATAAAGTAAAGTAATTACATGGCGATTGCATTTCATACAATAAAGCGACAACCATATGGCTCCTGCTAGTTGCCGATAACTGTGTTACAAAACATGATCATCTCATACAATAAAATTTAGCATCATGTCTTGACCATATCACATCACAACATGCCCTGCAAGAACAAGTTAGACGTCCTCTATTTTTTTGTTGCAAGTTTTACGTGGTTGCTACGGGCTTAGCAAGAACCGTTCTTACCTACGCATCAAAACCATAATGATTTTTCGTCAAGTGTGCTGTTTCAACCTTCAACAAGGACCGGGCGTAGTCACACTCGATTCAACTAAAGTTGGAGAAACTGACACCCGCCAGCCACCTGTGTGCGAAGCACGTCGGTAGAACCAGTCTCGCGTAAGCGTACGCGTAATGTCGGTCCGGGCCGCTTCATCCAACAATACCGTCGAATCAAAGTATGACATGCTGGTAAGCAGTATGACTATTATCGCCCACAACTCTTTGTGTTCTACTCGTGCATATAACATCTACGCACAGACCTGGCTCGGATGCCACTGTTGGGGAACACAGTAATTTCAAAAAAATTCCTACGCACACGCAAGATCTATAATGGTGATGCATAGCAACGAGAGGGGAGAGTGTAGTCCACGTACCCTCGTAGACCATAAGCGGAAGCGTTATGACAACGCGGTTGATGTAGTCGCACGATCCGACCGATCCTAGTACCGAAAGTACGGCACCTCCGCGATCTGCACACGTTCGGCTCAGTGACATCCCACGAACTCTCGATCCAGCTGAGTGTCGAGGAGAGCTTCGTCAGCACGACGGCGTGATGACGGTGATGATGAAGCTACCGGTGCAGGGCTTCGCCTAAGCACTGCGACGATATGACCGAGGTGGATTATGGTGGAGGGGGCACCGCACACGGCTAAGAGATCAATGATCGACTTCTGTGTATGGGGTGCCCCCTCCCCCGTATATAAAGGAGTGGAGGAGGGGGAGGGCCGGCCCTCTATGGCGCGCCCTGGAGGAGTCCTACTCCCATCGGGAGTAGGATTCACCCCCTTCCCTAGTTGGACTAGGAGAGAAGGAAGTGGGTGAGAGGGAGGAAGGAAAGGCGGGTGCCACCCCCCTTCCTAGTCCAATTCGGACCAGAGGGGGAGGGGGGCGCGGCCTGTCCTGGCTGCCCCTCTCTCTCCACTAAAGCCCATTAGGGCCCATATACTCCCCGGGGGGTTTCGGTAATCCCTCGGTACTCCGGTATATGCCCGAACTCACTCGAAACCATTCCGATGTCCAAACATAGTCATCCAATATATCGATCTTTATGTCTCGATCATTTTGAGACTCCTCGTCATGTCCGTGATCATATCCGGGACTCCGAACTACCTTCGGTATATCAAATCACATAAACTCATAATATCGATAGTCACCGAACGTTAAGCGTGCGGACCCTACGGGTTCGAGAAATATGTAGACATGACCGAGACTCATCTCCGGTCAATAACCAATAGCGGAACCTGGATGCTCATATTGGTTTCTACATATTCTACGAAGATCTTTATCGGTCAAACCGCATAACAACATACGTTGTTCCCTTTGTCAATGGTATGTTACTTGCCCGAGATTCGATCGTCGGTATCTCAATACCTAGTTCAATCTCGTTATTGGCAAGTCTCTTTACTCGTTCCGTAATGCATCATCACGTAACTAACTCATTAGTTACAAGGCTTGCAAGGCTTATAGTGATGTGCATTACCGACAGGGCCCAGAGATACCTCTCCGACAATCGGAATGGCAAATCCTAATCTCGATCTATGCCAACTCAACAAACACCATCGGAGACACCTGTAGAGCATTTTTATAGTCACCCAGTTACATTGGGACATTTGATAGCTCACTAAGTGTTCCTCCGGTATTCGGGAGTTGCATAATCTCATAGTCATATGAACATGTATAAGTTATGAAAAAAGCAATGGCAAAATACTAAACGATCATCGTGCTAAGCTAACGGATGGGTCAAGTCAATCACATCATTCTCTAATGATGTGATCCCGTTCATCAAATGACAACTCTTTGTCCATGGCTAGAAAACTTAACCATCTTTGATTAACGAGCTATTTAATTAGAGGCATACTAGTGACACTCTGTTTGTCTATATATTCACACATGTTCTAAGTTTCCGGTTAATACAATTCTAACATGAATAATAAACATTTATCATGATATAAGGAAATATAAATAACAACTTTATTATTGCCTCTAGGGCATATTTCCTTCACCGACAGCGCTGCCGTGCAACCCTAGTAAAAGCATCAGAGGGGAATACCACAATTTCATATGGTAGATCGGGGCTTCCCCGCTCTCCCATACCAGCTGTGGAGGAGGCGGCGACCTACCGTTGGACAAGAGATGGCGGCGCGGTGCATCTAGAAATTCTCCTCTCTAGGGTTTGACAGGCGAGAACGGTTCTAGAAAAACTGATGGTGAGGTTAGTTAACTACATGGATCATCACAAACACAATTAACTAGTTCTTTTTGTGAAAAAACTTACGACATATTCATCTTCAATCATGGCAGTACAACGAACACTAGAAATAATAAAAATTACATCCAAATCCGTAGACCATTTAGCGACGACTACAAGCACTGAAGCGAACCAAAGGCACGCCGCCGTCATCACCCCTCCCTCGCCGGAGCCGGCCAAACTTGTTATAGTAGACAGTTGGCAAGTCATCGTGCTAAGGCCTCATAGGACCAGTGCACCACAATAGCAACCGTCGTCATTGAAGAGTAGCGTAGATCAGAAGGATCCAACATGAAAACACACGAACCTAGACGAACTACGACAAGATCCAAGCAAATCCACCAAGGACAGATCCGCTGGAGACACACCTTCACGGGTCCACCGACGATGCTAGACGCACCATCGGAACGGGGACTAGGCGGGAGGGGGGGTACCTTATTTCATCTTCAGGGAGCCGCCGCCATCTCGTCTTTTAGAGCGGGACACAAACCCAAACAAAACTCGAAGAACATCCAAAGACGGAGCCCTCCCACCGGGAAGGACCGGGATCCACCGCGTCGCCATAGTCCTAAGGCCACCGGAGATGAGGCGGACCGGCGGCGGTGCCGGTGGGAGACAGAGAAAACCTAGCCTTTTCTTGGGGAGGAGGCGTACGCAACATAATTAACTAGTTTGTTGTCTAAAATAATCAGCTAGCTTAAAATTCAGAGAAAAACCAGCCAGCTTACCTTACAAAATCCCAATAAAATACCGTTGTTTGACCTTCCAGTATTCTTGCATTTTAGTTTCATTTATTTTTGTCCTTTTCATTTTTTATCCCTCTTCTCTCTATTTTGTTTTTTCTTACAGAGTTCCTAATATTTGTAATTATTTTATATTTATATTTCCCCTTTTACTTTTTTTGTTTTTTTGTTTTTTGGGTGACCTTTTACTTTTTTATAATTAGCTTTCTTGTGTTCCACCAGTACATAATATTTTTATGGTGTTTTATAAATTTTTTGAGAAATAAAAAGAATTATCTCATGTATGTGTGTATATTTGGAAAAAAGTACATTAATTTTAGCACAATATATTTTATCATGTTTGTTCTTTAAACAATAACATTTCAATTACCATGATGGCTTCTCACAATTAACAAAATCAGCAAGTTTGACGTCACAAAAAAAATCAGCTAGCTTAATTTTCAAAGAGAAAACTCGCTAGCTTAGCTTAACAAAGCCCAACAAAATGTACTTGTTTCATCTTCCAGTAATTTTTTCATTTTTGCTTCATGTTTTTTTAACTTTTTGTTTTATATTCCACTTTTATATATTTTCTTATGGTGTTTATAACACTTTTAATTTATTTATATTTATACTTTACCTTTTATTTTATTGTAATTAGCTTTCTTGAATTTCACCGATACTCGGGTAATATTTTGATGCAGTTCTATGATTTAAAAATAAAATAAAAAGAATTATCACATGTGTGTACATATATTTTGAACATAATAAATTGATTCTAACATAATAGGCTTTATCATGCTTTTTCTCGGAACAAGAACACTTTGCATGAGTTGGATAAACACATTTTTTCCCTATGTAGGTAACACATTTAATGGATAGGCGAACAAAATGTTCCTTCATGTCTACTTACAAGGCAACTGATGTAAGTCTGCGAGAAGCAGATAATGTTATTCTGAATATACCCTAAGCATGGCTTACTGTATTTTCTTCTGGCAACTTGTTCCCAACATTTTCATCTTTTTTTAACCTAGTATGTTCCTTCTATTCTCTCCGCCCAATTTTGAAAAAAAAAAAAGCAAACTTTTTTTTCCTTGGTATTCCTCCTTTTGGTTTCCTTCTATTCTCTCCGCCCAATTTTGCATCATTGTTTTTCCAATACGCTTCACGTTTTCCCGTCAATTTCAGTTCCAGTTAACCTCGCTCCAACTTCAGCTACTAAAGTCAGGATACGAATCGAGGAACACTCGCTGCCGGATCGCGATGTACTGACTAAGCCAGTCAATCGGTGAGCTCTGGTACAATAAAAACTGCAATCTTGCACGGAAAATTAAAGAATTCAGTGAAGGATGCTCATGTAATTTCTCTAGAAGAACTCCAACCTTGCGCTGAAAATCAAAATATCCAGTTAAAGATGCTCACTTAATTGCTCTTGAAGAAACTGCAAGCTAGGGCCGAAAATAAAAAAAATAATACAGTTAAAGAAGCTCATGCAACTGCTATAGAATAAGAGCTTCAGCTGTTCACTGGTTTAAGATAGCAGACACACTGGATAAGTTAATCCAGGCGCTGGCTTGTACACTGATTCGACAGTGTAACCTGTAACCACACACTTCAAAAACATTTTTGTCTCCAGTGACAAGGGGCAAGCACGCAAAAGGCAATTGAGAGTAGCCTGCAACTCTGCAACACGGCGTTGAACCGGTTACAGCGAAGAAAAAAGGCAACATGATCTGGGACCTGGGCCTGGCCATGATAGAGATACTCAGATGGTAAGGATGGCAAGGATGGAACTATAACAGGGCAATTCAATACCTAACCAGATGCAATGGACACATGCTAAAAATGAATTGCACCAGAACATTCCACTGGTAAGTTTACTAGTATAATGCAACCATTCCGTTCAGTGTTAACCAGCAGTGTGCTAGCTCCAAGCTCATCTAATAATCAGGTGAAGCTACCAACTGAACAAACTCAGAGGATGGTCTGCCACATTTAATCCTCAGCTACAACAATACTTAGAAACAGGAAGCAGATGTAAATTGGCTAAATATTTAGTATTAAGAAAACCACAGGATGATCTTCAAGAATGAAGAAGACCTCGACAAAAAAAAAAAACAAGTCAATTCTTCAGTTCAGAGAAATAGGGGCATGAGGCAAATCGATTAGCAACTATCTCAAATGCTGAGCACAATGACTTCACAATTTAAGCATCAACATGCTAGCGGCTTCAAACCAAAAGGATATTCAGACAAGTATAAATTTCATGCAACCATGAAGCAGTCAGAGATTCTTGACCATAACTTGTATACATCAAAAACAAACTAGGCGGCTCATAGTTGACCCAATTCATAAGCATTGTGCCGGTCACAGAAAAAAAGGGCATGGCTGGCAGTTACATAGTCTCAAGGGGAACAATCTGGGACCTAAGCCTGACCATGATAAACCTTTCTTCTGCATGACAAATATGATTGCAAATGATGCTACAAAGGAAGAACTATAATATGTTTAGATACCTAACAAGAATTATAATGCAATCTTTCAATTTAACTAGTGTTCCAAACTATCATAAAAATTCAGTTGCAACTTGCTAGTCGACGAGGATAATCTACCTCATTCATCGACAGCTAAAACAAAACATAGAAACAGGAAAATCATTTTATATTTGCAAAATTTTAGGTGTTAAGAAGACTACCGGGTAATCTCTGTACAAGAAAACCTTGATAAAAGGACATGCAATTCTTCAGTTCAATAAACATAAACATGAGTCAGGGCAATTGGCAAACAATTCAAACACTGCAAAATGTCTAGTAATTTTAGCATCAATACTCACGTCAGCCACTCCAGCTCAAAAGGAATTCAACAACAATGTAACAGTCAAAGCTTCTTGATCAGAACTTCTCATACATCAACAAAGAAGCAAGCAGGCTCATAGCGGATCCACGTTAATCTCAAGTAGCCGGTCATCAACTTTGACTAGCACAAGCACATCACCGTCTGAAGAGACGACCACCACCCACCAATGTTTGCTAAAGTTCCCAAACTCTGCAACCGGCAATTCAACCCGGTATTTCAAGGCCCAAGCCTCTCTTTCATAGACCTGCGTCCTCCATATATCAATGGATGTCGTCGCATCATTGCAGATGGACATTTCGAGCATTCCATCCATCTCAAACAGGTCAGCGCCTCAAGGATCAACTGGAGCACGCAACTGACGGAACGACTCAGCGATGGTGTTGAATGCAATTATCATGTTGCCTATGCACAAATGCAGGCTACCATGGGACAGGACAGATCCGGAGGGGTATATCAGTTCCTCTTCCTCCACATCAGGGCAGTCTATGTCTACGTGCCTCGGGGGCTGGCCGGAGCCTCATGTGTAGACATAGCAGCCATCTAGAGCTTCGGGTCCCAGCAATAACCCGTACTCGCCGGTAGGGCCGTGCTGGTCCATCCCCAAGAAAATGAAGTCAGAAAAGCAGCAGGAGTGGAGCATACTGAGGAGTTGCCTGGTTGCACATGGAGAAGCGGGCGTAGTTCTTGGTGAGGACGACGAGGCCGTCGCAGGAGGTAAACGGACGGAAGAAGGCGTGTCCAATCCATGCAACGGACTGTAGCTGCTCGGCGGCGGCGACCCCCTATCCGGTGGTTGAAGGGGGTGATGTCTAGGGAGTCAACTTCGTCGCCCACAAAGTTGTAGCAACGGAGGAAGGGGGGTGGGCCGACGGCCGTGGTGGGACATGAGGAAGTCACGGAAAGAGGTGGCGTGGCGCCAGGCGAGGCAGACGGCACAGCGGCGGAGGAGGGCTTTGGGGGGCAGACAGACGAGGATCTCCCACATGACGATCTCATCCGGGAGGGCACGGTAAGCTGGTTTGGCCTGTAAAATGCACACTAGAGATTCGTGGTCAGCATTGGATTTTGAGCTGGACGTTATGAACAATGCATGCGCCTTTAAAATAGGAAGAATGTTTTTATACTAGAGAGAAAAGACTATGTTTGTTGAGAGTGGGATTCAAACCCACGCCCTTTCGGAGCACATACTTAACATGCCGCCTTAGACCATCTCGGCCATCCCAACAATTATTAATCAGAACGCCTCAAGGATCAACTGGAGCACGCATCTGACGGAATGACTCAGCGATGGTGTTGAATGCAATTATCATGTTGCCTATGCACAAATGCAGGCTACCATGGGACAGGACAGATCCGGAGGGGTATATCAGTTCCTCTTCCTCCACATCAGGGCAGTCTATGTCTACGTGCCTCGGGGGCAGGCCGGAGCCTAATGTGTAGACATAGCAGCCATCTTGAGCTTCGGGTCCCAGCAATAACCGGTACTCACCGGTAGGGCCATGCTGGTACATCCGCAAGAAAATGATGTCAGAAAAGCAGCAGGAGTGGAGCATACTGAGGAGTTGCCTGGTTGCACATGGAGAAGAGGGCGTAGTTCTTGGTGAGGACGACGAGGCCGTCGCAGGAGGACAACGGACGAAAGAAGGCGTGTCCAAGTCATGCAACGGACTGTAGCTGCTCGGCGGCGGCAGCCCCCTGCCCGGTGGTTGAAGGGGGTGATGTCTAGGGAGTCAACTTCGTCGCCCACAAAGTTGTAGCAACGGAGGAAGGGGGTGGGCCGACGGCCGTGGTGGGACATGAGGAAGTCACGGGAAGAGGTGGCGTGGCGCCAGACGTGGCAGACGGCACATCAGCGGAGGAGGGCTTTGGGGGGCAGACGTACGAGGATCTCCCACATGACGATCTCATCCGGGAGGGCACGGTAAGCTGGTTTGGCCTGTAAAATGCATACTAGAGATTCGTGGTCAGCATTGGATTTTGAGCTGGACGTGATGAACAATGCATGCGCCTTTAAAATAGGATGTTTTTATACTAGAGAGAAAAGACTATGTTTGTTGAGAGTGGGATTCGAAACCACGCCCTTTCGGAGCACATACTTAACATGCCGCCTTAGACCATCTCGGCCATCCCAACAATTATTAATCAGAACGCCTCAAGGATCAACTGGAGCACGCATCTGACGGAACGACTCAGCGATGGTGTTGAATGCAATTATCATGTTGCCTATGCACAAATGCAGGCTACCATAGGACAGGACAGATCCGGAGGGGTATATCAGTTCCTCTTGCCTCGGGGGCTGGCCGGAGCCTAATGTGTAGACATAGCAGCCATCTTGAGCTTCGGGTCCCAGCAATAACCGGTACTCACCGGTAGGGCCGTGCTGGTACATCCCCAAGAAAATGAAGTCAGAAAAGCAGCAGGAGTGGAGCATACTGAGGAGTTGCCTGGTTGCACATGGAGAAGCGGGCGTAGTTCTTGGTGAGGATGACGAGGCCGTCGCAGGAGGTCAACGGACGGAAGAAGGCGTGTCCAAGTCATGCAACGGACTGTAGCTGCTCGGCAGCGGCAACCCCCACCCGGTGATTGAAGGGGGTGATGTCTAGGGAGTCTAACTTCGTCGCCCACAAAGTTGTAGCAACGGAGGAAGGGGGGTGGGCCGACGGCCGTGGTGGGACATGAGGAAGTCACGGGCAGAGGTGGCGTGGCCCCATTCGTGGCAGACGGCACAGCAGACGGACGAGGATCTCCCACATGACGATCTCATCCGGGAGGGCATGGTAAGCTGGTTTGGCCTGTACAATGCACACTAGAGATTCGTGGTCAGCATTGGATTTTGAGTTGGACGTTATGAACAATGCATGCGCCTTTAAAATAGGAAAAACGTTTTTATACTAGAGAGAAAAGACTATGTTTGTTGAGAGTGGGATTCGAACCCATGCCCCTTTCAGAGCACATACTTAACATGCCGCCTTAGACCATATCGGCTATCCCAACAATTATTAATCAGAACGCCTCAAGGATCAACTGGAGCACGCATCTGACGGAACGACTCACCGATGGTGTTGAATGCAATTATCATGTTGCCTATGCACAAAGGCAGGCTACCATGGAACAGGACAGATCTGAAGGGGTATATTAGTTCCTCTTCCTCCACATCAGGGCAGTCTATGTCTACGTGCCTCGGGGGCAGGCCGGAGCCTAATGTGTAGACATAGCAGCCATCTTGAGCTTCGGGTCCCAGCAATAACCTGTACTCGCCGGTAGGGCCGTGCTGGTACACCCCAAGAAAATGAAGTCAGAAAAGCAACTGGAGTGGAGCATACTGAGGAGTTGCCTGGTTGCACATGGAGAAGCGGGCGTAGTTCTCGACGAGGCCGTCGCGGGAGGTCAACGAATGGAAGAAGGCGTGTCCAAGTCATGCAACGGACTGTAGCTGTTCGGCGGCGGCGACCCCCTGCCTGGTGGTTGAAGGGGGTGATATCTAGGGAGTCAACTTTGTCGCCCACAAAGTTGTAGCAACGGAGGAAGGGGGGTGGGCCGACGGCCGTGGTGGGACATGAGGAAGTCACGGGCAGAGGTGGCGTGGCGCCAGGCGTGGCAGACGGCACAGCAGCGGAGGAGGGCTTTGGGGGGCAGACGGACGAGGATCTCCCACATGACGATCTCATCCGGGAGGGCATGGTAAGCTGGTTTGGCCTGTACAATGCACACTAGAGATTCGTGGTCAGCATTGGATTTTGAGGTGGACGTTATGAACAATGCATGCGCCTCTAAAATTGGAAAAACGTTTTTATACTAGAAAGAAAAGACTATGTTTGTTGAGAGTGGGATTCGAACCCCACGCCCTTTCAGAGCACATACTTAACATGCCGCCTTAGACCATTTTGGTCATCTGAACAATTATTAATCAGAATATATTATATTTAATAAATAATTTTAGCTTAAAAAGCTACAACTATTTTGTGAACCGGAGGGAATAGCAAGTTTTACCTGGAAGAAAAAACTCTCCACAATGCATGCGCCGTTGTAAACTATAAATTGGAACGTGCCGCAAGCACATGCCTTTTATCAGCTAGATTTTTGTCGACAGAGACAAGTGTTCGCATCACAATTGGCAAACGCCCCACTACTAGAAATGAAAACACTGTGCCAGATGAAGTCCGTGCGTGTTTCATTAGAATTTCAGTCGCACGATGTGAATATGTGATGCTATTGATTTTGTGCTGTCCTCTGTGTTTGCATCGAGAAGCACATGATGTTTTCCGACTGCACATGAAGCATGTCTTGTTATCCTTCGGCCATCAACTTGAATTTTGCTTCACAAAGCAGGGAGAGTTATCACACTACTGGAATTAGCTTATTTGTCATCTGCCAATTTTTTGTCGTCTGCTGGCTGACGGCAAAGAAGGTATTTGCCGTCCGTTTACAGAAAACGGATGGCAAAGAATGTCTTTGCCACCAGCCATTTATTTGCCGTCTTCTAGCGGACGGCAAAAAATCTTTGCCGTCAGCTGGCAGACGGCAAAGAGAGAGGTGGGCCCCACTAACCAGCTGCTTAGAAAAAACCTAACGGCCCCCTCAGCAGACCGCAAAGAGCAAAAAAGTGGACGGCAAAGGAGGGCGAACGGCAAAGAGTTGACCAAACTAACGGCCGAGCCCCAGCCGCCTCTCTCTCTGTGTGTGTTTCTGTCCTCTCTCCCCGACGACCACCGCTGAGGGAGTCCTGGATTAGGGGGTCCTCGGACAGCCGGACTATATACTTTGGCCGGACTGTTGGACTGTGAAGATACAAGATTGAAGACTTCGTCCCGTGTCCGGGTGGGACTCTCCTTGGCGTGGAAGGCAAGCTTGGCAATTCGGATATGTAGATCTCCTCCCTTGTAACCGACTCTGTGTAACCCTAGCCCCCTCCGGTGTCTATATAAACCGGAGGGTTTAGTCCGTAGGACAACAATAATTAGAAATCATAGGCTAGACTTCTAGGGTTTAGCCATTACGATCTCGTGGTAGATCAACTATGTATTTCATAATCCATCAATATAAACAAGAGCAGCAATAGGGTATTATCTCGATCGAGAGGGCCCGAAGCTGGGTAAACATTGTGTCCCCAGTCTCCTGTTACCATCGATCCAAGACGCACAGTTCGGGACCCCCTACCCGAGATCCGCCGGTTTTGACACCGACATTGGTGCTTTCATTGAGAGTTCCACTGTGCCGTCATCATAAGGCTTGATGGCTCGTCTCGTTGTCAAGGACAACATCACCTCTGGGGGAGCCCTGGCTGTAGGTTAAACTCTCCGATTAGGCGGCTTCGTCATGACCGCCGGTTCGGCCGTTGCGCCGACGATGACTTCTCGGGTCATCAAAAACAGCCTCCACGTCGGCTCAGAATTCGCCGAGCAGATGGATCCGATAGAGCTCTCTTCCTTGAACGAGCTCTTGGATCGCATCGCCGCCCTGGGAGTCGCTACGGACTATGATCGGATCGGGCTTAAACCCGACCAAAGGGAGATTAACTCTCCGCCGGTCGCCCATCAGATAGCGGTGGTGGAGGAGCAACGCAGCGATTCTTCCTCTATCTTGAGGACAAACTGTGTCCGGATTCCCGAGCTCTCCGTGCCGGATACCCGTCTATGGGAGGACACGGCCCAAGCTTTGAACCTAGAATCAGACAGCGGGCCAGATCTATTGGCAACATCCCGGAGCCCGAACTGCCAAGCTCGGAAACTCTTCTGCCCCTGGGTCTCGGATCGGGTCAGGGTTCGGACCTAAATCTACCAACCTGCCCAGATATAAGTGATCTTTCCCACATTAGGCAAGAGCCCCAAGAGACAGTGCATCACTATTGGGCCAGATTCCTCCTTGTAATGAGCAAGGGCAAGGACTGTCGCGAGGAAGACGCAATTTCATTCTTCTGCAAAAATTGCACGGACAAGGGAATCCTCAACGCCATAACTCGCCGTGACATAGCACACTTCGCTAACTTGGCGGCCATAGTACAGAAGTACTGTGCGATGGAAAGCGCCTGGATAACCCAAACAGAATTTTGGGATCCTCCGGCTCTCTCTAAACCCCCCGTCCGAACTAAAAGGGTGTACTCTCGTAAGTCACCCGATCCAATTACAAAGAAACAAAAGCCCACTACAGGGCGTGGAACCGTGCTGGAGGGATGGCTCAATGGGCCATGCAAAATTCACAGTTCAGCGGATACCATACCAACACATAGCCTTAAAGCATGTTGGATACTCCGGCAGGTGGCCAAGAGCGGCGAGGATATCCTCATCAACAATACAATAGAGCACCATACCGTGGAAAATAACCACACAGTGTTGACAGTCTTCAAGACCTTCGCCTCAAATAATAGGCACAAGCGAGCACTCCATAGCCTCGCCGAAGTCTGCCACGTGGCAGCAATAAATCCATGGAGCGAAATGGCTATAACCTTCAATGCCAGTGACGAACCTAAATTCCGAACAGCTCGAACACCAGCCACCTTGGTCCTTAGTCCAATTGTGGACGGCTTCCTACTTACTAAACTGCTCATGGACGGTGGCAGCGGATTAAACCTCATCTATGAGGAGACTCTTCGAAAAATGGAAATAGACAAGAGCCGCATTGAGCAAATCAGCACAACCTTCAGAGGAATCATCCCTAGTCGGGAGGCACGATGTGCAGGAAAATCACACTAGATGTGGTATTCGGCACGCCGGAGAATTATAGGTCCGAAGAAATCACATTCCAAGTGGCCCCGTTCAGTAGCGGATACCACGCCCTTTTAGGGCGGGAGGCATTCACGATCTTCCAAGCCATACCCCATTACGGGTACATGAAGCTCAAAATGCCCGGGCCCAATGGAATCATCACTCTGGCTAGTGATCCGAACATAGCACTCCGAGCCGAAAATAAAACCGCCGCACTAGCCCTCCAAGCGTTATCCGAAGCCCTTGCGGCCGAAGAACTAACTGCGTTGCGCTCAACAGTGGACAGGGACGACGTGATACTCGACAAAAGACCCAAGTCCACCTCTTTTAAACCAGCGGACGAAATAGTCAAGTTCCAAGTCCACCGAACGGACCCTACAAAAACAGCATCCATCGGGGCACAGTTAAACCCCACAATAGACGCCGCACTACGGGAGTTCTTGCGCGAGAATTGGGACATCTTCGCCTGGCATCCTTCAGACATGCCAAGAATCCCACGCAGGCTGGCCGAGCATAGCCTTAACATTTTAAAGGGGTTCAAGCCGGTCAAGCAGACTCTTCGGTGTTTCTCTGAGCCTAAGCGACAAGCCATGGGAGAGGAGCTAGCCAAATTACTTGAGGCCGGATTCATTAGAGAAATAAAACATCCGGACTGGCTAGCAAACCTGGTGATGGTACCAAAGAAGGACAAATCCTGGCGCCTATGTGTCGATTTCAAGCACCTTAACAAGGCTTGCCCCAAGGATCCCTTCCCCCTCCCCCGCATCGATCAAATTATTGACGCCACCGTAGGACACGATTCATTGTGTTTCCTTGACGCATACTCCGGATACCATCAAATTAAGATGGCGGAGTCCGACCAAGCTGCAACGGCATTTATCACTCCATACGGCCCCTTCTGTTTCAACAGCATGCCTTTCGGGCTCAAAAACGCCAGTGCAACCTATCAACGCATGATTCAGACATGCCTGGAAACACAAATAGGCAAAACAGTGGAGGCATGCGTAGACGATGTGGTCATTAAAACCAGACACGTCGAATCCTTAATAGCCGACTTGACACTCACGTTCGACAATCTCCGAACATATGACATCAAGCTCAATCCGGAAAAATACGTTTTCGGCGTGCCCGCCGGAAAGCTCTTGGGCTTCATCGTCTCCAATAGAGGAATTGAAGCAAACCCGGCCAAAATCCGAGCTCTGTCACAGTTGGCTATCCCACCCAGACCTCAAGCAAATCCAGAAATTAACGGGATGTGTGGCTGCCTTAAGCCACTTTATCTCCCGATTGGGCAAAAAGGCACAACCCCTTTATCGGCTTCTTTGGCACACCGAACACTTCGAGTGGACGGATGCGGCAACTGCCGGATTGGAAGAAATTAAAGCCGTCCTGGCCACAAACCAATCCTGGCCGCGCCAAATGTCGGCGAACCAATGCTGTTATATATAGCGGCAACACACCAAGTTGTAAGCGCAGTGCTCGTCGTCGAACGAGAGACGGACGGACATAAGTTCCCGCTTCAAAAGCCGGTATACTACATATCCACTGTCCTCACTCCATGCAAATCACGGTACCCACATTATCAAAATATAGCATACACGGTCTTCATTGCATCCCGGAAATTACGACACTACTTTTAAGAGTGTTCAATTACGGTGGCCTCTGAAGTACCACTCAACGACATAATAAATAACTGCGATGCCACGGGCCGGATTGCTAAATGGGCTATTGAGCTCCTCCCATTCGACATAACATACAAACTACGGCGAGCCATTAAGTCACAAGTACTGGCTGACTTCGTCGCCGAATGTACAGAAGCCGAACTCCCTAAAGAGTACGGCGCATACTCCAATTGGATCATGCACTTTGACGGCTCTAAGATGCTGGCTGGTCTGGGGGCAGGCGTCGTCCTGACATCCCCCACCGGAGATACAGTCCAATATGTACTCCAAATATTATACACAGACTCCAACAATGCAACAGAATATGAGGCCCTGTTGCATGGTCTCCGGATGGCAGTCTCCATGGGCATTCAACGCCTAGAGGTGCGCGGGGATTCGAACCTCGCAATATCCCAAATAAATGGAGACTTTGATGCCAAGGACCCAAAAATGGCGGCTTACCGCAACACCGTCCTCAAAATGTCAGCTCGGTTCGAGGGGCTTGAATTCCACCATGTGGTCCGAGAAAACAATCAAGCGGCGGATATCCTCGCCCACATCGGCGCTAAACGCGACCCTGTCCCACCCAATATTTTCCTGGAAAGGCTGTTTAAACCATCCGTGGTGTGGGAAGGGGAGACCAGCAACAACGGTCCGGATCTGGACATAACCCCAGAATCCGAACACTCTGATATAATTGGAGGCTCTGCCACCGAAATAACACCTTCTCCCCACTTAATCATGGCCGTCATCGCCCCGTGGACAGAACCCTTCTTGGCCTACTTAACTAGGCAACAACTCCCTGAGGAACCTAACGAGGCACGCTGCATTGTGCGGCGGTCTAAAGCCTACAAGGTCCACGAGGGAGAGCTTTATAAGAAAAGCGCTACCGGAGTACTTCAAAGGTGCATATCCGAAGATGAAGGACGACAAATTTTGGCAGAAATTCATGCTGGACTTGGCGGCCACCACGCCGCATCTCGGGCCCTTGTAAGCAAGGCCTTCCGTACAGGTTTTTACTGGCCGACGGCCCGAGCAGACGCACAGGATCTCGTTCAATGATGCGTCGATTGCCAGCTTTTTGCAAACCAAAGCCATATGCCACCTACCGCTCTCCAAACAATCCCCATTACTTGGCCCTTCGTGGTCTGGGGGCTCGATATGGTAGGACCCCTTAAAGGGGGAAGCCATAAGAGAAAATATCTATTGGTCATGGTGGATAAATTCACCAAATGGATAGAAGCCAAACCAGTTAAATTGGCCGAATCCGGACCAGTGATAGACTTCATATCCGGGGTTGTACACCGTTATGGCGTCCCCCACATCATCATCACCGATAACGGCTCGAACTTTACAGCCGACGAGGTAAAAAATTGGTGTGGCAACATGGGCATTAAGCTCGATTATGCTTCTGTCTATCACCCACAAACTAACGGTCAAGTCGAACGAGCAAATGGTCTTATCATGAGCAGCATTAAACCCAGATTAGTGTGATCCTTGAAGGAATCAGATACGCAATAGGTAGAGGAGCTCGACTCCGTACTATGGGGGCTGCGGACCATGCCGAACCGCACTACCGAATACACACCGTTCTTTATGGTGTACGGCGCAGAGGCGGTACTGCCTTGCGACATAATTCATGACTCACCTCGAGTGCGCATGTACGAAGAGAAAGAAGCCGAGCTTGATCGGCAGGACAGTTTGGACGCCTTGGAGGAGGAGCCTGACGTGGCAAAATCCCGTTCCGCATTCTATCAGCAACAGGCTCGACGGTATCAAAGCAGAGAAGTACGGGCCAAAACCCATAACGTTGGCGAACTCGTTCTACGCCTACCGGAGAAGAAAAAGAACAAGCTCAAGCCCAAATGGGAAGGTCCTTTCGTTATGGACCAAGTTCTGACCGGTGGAGCGTACCGTCTGCGGGATGCATCGGACAATCGACTCGAGCCAAACCCATGGAACGCAGCCAGACTCCAATGGTTCTACGCCTAGTGCCGGACTCTGTTCGTCTCCTTACCTCCGTCAATTTTTTTTATATACATCTGTTACCTGTCTTTTCTTTCTTTCTCTATTTCTTCCTTTTTTCATGGCCTTAAAAGGTTAAAATGTGTCTTGACTACACAATCTTGACACGCTAAGCGTGCTCATTATACCTGGGGGCTTCTTTTCAAGAAGCTTAATATAACTATGTCCCGGGCTCTATGCCCCCCGCACATGTGTTACTCTTCCACATGTACCTTTTCTTCGCCATTATATGCATCGATATGACTTAAGTTTTGGCCAAGCTGGGTTGCCTGGCTCTTGCGTTTATGCCCTATGTTCCCATTAATTCGGCTAGGGCATAAGGGGAGCACCTCTGCGGTTGTTACTGCCGGATCAGCCGGATGTGTACCTTAGACTGGGTGAAGCCGAAAGCTAGCGTTCTTAAGGGAATATTCGGTCGGTGAACAAAAGATGACTTTTCTTTATTGTAATACATGCCCCCAGATATTTATATCCTACGTCTCTTTTCATAGTTCGGACATGCACATTAACGCATGCGCACCCAGGGAAAGGAACCCTTAATGGAACTATTCTCCCTGGAAGATGTTTCTTACTATCCATGTAATATAACATAGCTAGTTGGGTACTTGTCTGTTCAAGCACTTATGACCCCTACGCCTGGTTTCCATGCATACCCCAGTTTCTACATAACTAAGCGGGTATTCGGATACACTCCGGACTGTTGGGTCCAGAGGTCGAAGCGAAAAGGTCCGCCATGACAAATGATTTACAATTCGGCTAGGGAAAATATATGTCACTTGAAGTACACAGTCACTTGGACTGACTGAATTCTTCTTCTATACCATCCAACAGGCTGTCTAGCCTAAAATCCTGTTGGGAATACTTTGCGGCTAATTGCACTTGGTCATACACCAAACTGACGGGGATCTCTTTCCCATCAGATCCCACAGGTCCGACCTCGGCCATGTGGTTCGGGTCAGCCTTGGTATATCGCGTCTTCGCCATGGCCCAGGCCTCCCTTGCACCTTGTCGGCAGGCTGATATCTTCCATAATCAGAAGCGCCGCCGCGCTCCCTTGAGCACCTCCACAACCTCCACCATGCCTCCGGATAGGGAGGTGGACGGCCACAAGGCTTGGGCAATGCCCTGCATCACCTGTCGCACTTGTTCGTGCAGTTGTGAGAGCTTTGGCAGAAGATCATCCGCAGACCCGGGTATTTCCTCTGTGGGACGACCCGTCAGCATACCTACAGATATAACTACGTTAGCTGGTTTCTTCGCGGAACTCTCTAAAAGTTCGTTCAAGCACTTACTAATAATTCCGCGTCGAAGCCTCTTATTCTCCTTTACGGAGTCAGCAAGCTGGGCCCGAACATCTTCCAGTTCAATGCCCAACCAGGTATTGGCATCCCGGAGATTGTTTTTCTCCCGCCTAACCTGCGTAAGCACGCGCTCGCCAGCCTTTAGCTGTCGCTGAGCATATTGCTCATCCTCTCGCATGACCTCCGGATTCACTCCGGGATCATCTGCAGAATCTAATGTTAGATTTGCATGCATGCCGAATACTAACTGGTACATGTCATTCTTTTCGATAGAAACAAGTGTTACCAGAGGGGGCCTTCTCGGACTCCTTCATTGCGGCAACTGCGGCCCGTAGCTGCGCTTTGCACTCCTCCAGCTCTTGAGACAACTGGGTATTCTTCTTAGTAAGAACCTATGCAAACAATGATCCTTAAATCAGTTGTGCCAACTGTTTCAAGTCTCAGGGGCTACTGATATACATAATTATTAGATTTCCTTACCCGTATATCCTTTACATACTAGTCTGTGGCTCTGGCAAGACCACTTTGAGCAGCTCGGACATACGCATCTCCTGAGTTCAAGGCATCGAATGCCTCTTGAGAGAAACAAGCGTCGCGGAGTACGGCCCGGCGACGCCTGTGGTTCATGGCACTCTCCACTTTGGAATTTGTAGCGGACAGCCTATCCGCATCCTATGTAGGAGGAACATCCGGGGTTGGCCCCACGTTAGCGCCTGCCCCTAAGTCCGGCTCTGGAGCCCGACTGCTGGAGGCGTGGCCGGAAGGCTCCCCGGACATAGTCCGGCGAGCGTTTTTCCTGCTAGGAAACACGGACGTTAGTTTCACAAGTGCGAAAAGGGATCCTTCTCGGAAGTCGGGACTCTAGTTTTACTTACATGCGATGTAGGGAGCAGCCCAGGATAATGGGCTATGATGGCCACCAAGGCATCGTCGCAGCTTAATTGAGAGAATGTCCAGTCGATGAGCTCCACAAATATGTCCGGATCTTCTTCAAGTCCGGGGTCGAGGGCCCGGTCAGGGTCCTCAAGTTGTGGAGGCGGGTTGTGGACCTCCCTCACTGCTTTTCGCAGTTCCTGCTATGAAATAGCAAGGTAAATATTTATGACGAAGAATGCGGGAAGGTTCGGAGTAAAAGGTAGCAGCTCACCCAGTTTGGGGGGTTGTACATGGAGAATCCATCCCGTGGCTTAATGCGGATAAATTCCTCTTCTTCTCCTTTATATAAATTGGACAGTATTTTCGCTAGAATAGTGACGGAGTCTGGTCCCTTACGACCGCAGCGGGTGGCATCGTCTTCTCCATTGAAGTGCCACATGGGTTGTCCGCGATATTGAAGTGGCTGCACTCCCCGCATTATACATATTGCCATAACCTCGATTATTGTCAATCCTGTTGTGGCTAGCGTTTTTATGCAGTCCATCTGGTAAAGGACTTCCCTATTATCTTCCTCCTAGGGGCTCCGAGGGCGCCAGCTGCGGCGTTTCTTCAAAGGGGTGTTGTCGAACTCAGGAAGGCCCATCCAAATAGGGTCCGGAAGGGGGACGTCCTCCATATAAAACCACTCTGAAGGCCAGTCTTCGGACGTCTTCTTCGGGGTACCGGAAAAGTATCCGGTCCTGGCGATGCGCCATATCTCGAATCCGCCCACTTGATATATTGACCCCTCCTGTGTATGGGGTATGAGGCAGAATAGCCTCCCCCATAGCTCAAAATGAGCTTCGCAGCCCAAAAACAGCTCGCAAAGGGCGACATAGCCCGCGATGTGTAATATGGAGGCAGGAGTGAAGTTATGCAGCTGGAGGCCGTAGAACTCCAAGAGCCCGCGGAGGAACGGATGGATTGGAAATCCGAGTCCCCTCAATAAGTAAGGGACAAGGCATACCCGCTCCCCCCTGGACGGATTGGGAAAGCTCTCTGCTTGCTCCCCGCCATTGTAAGTGGCTAATCCGGCTCGGACGGGGACCATATACGCAGGAGGGAGGAAACCCCTGGGTCTGTAACTCTACTAACTGGTTGTGGGGGACGGAACACTTCTTCCAATTGCCTGGCTTAGGGCTACGGGAGCGAGAGGAGGAGCTGCGATGGCCGGCCATGATGGGATGGGCTTTTCCGGGCGCGCTCCAATGGATACTCGCTGTGGGAGAATGGTGTGATCTGGATCTGGGGATCCCCGTCTCTTTAAATAGACGATTTACTTACATGGTTAGGGTTGCAAATGTAAAAATGCCCCGACTTCTCGTATTCGCTCGACACGTGGAGGATAGCCATTATTAGGCGCAGGAGCCAAGGAGTGCAACATTCATGGTAAGCCGGACACTACTCGACAGGTACTCGGAATTTGGAGAAGAACCCACCTTGCAATGCCGAAGACAATCTACGCGCCAGACTCATCGTCATTGAAGCCTGGTTCAGGGGCTACTGAGGGAGTCCTGGATTAGGGGGTCCTCGGACAGCCGGACTATATACTTTGGCCGGACTGTTGGACTGTGAAGATACAAGATTGAAGACTTCGTCCCGTGTCCGGGTGGGACTCTCCTTGGCGTGGAAGGCAAGCTTGGCAATTCGGATATGTAGATCTCCTCCTTTGTAACCGACTCTGTGTAACCCTAGCCCCCTCCGATGTCTATATAAACCGGAGGGTTTAGTCCGTAGGACAACAACAATTAGAAACATAGGCTAGACTTCTAGGGTTTAGGCATTATGATCTCGTGGTAGATCAACTATGTATTTCATACTCCATCAATATAAACAAGAGCAGCAGTAGGGTATTACCTCGATCGAGAGGGCCCGAAGCTGGGTAAACATTGTGTCCCCAGTCTCTTGTTACCATCGATCCAAGACGCACAGTTCGGGACCCCCTACCCAAGATCCACCGGTTTTGACACCGACAACCGCCACCCGCCCCCGCCACCAACCACCCGCCGCCACCCCCTTGCCCCGCCACCCGCCCACCCACCGCCCCTCGCCTCGCCACCCCGACCACCCGCCGCCCCCTTGCCCCGTCGCCCCACCACCCGCCGCCGCCCCCTCGCCCCGTCGCCCCGCACCCCTCCCCTACGGCGCCCCGACCTCCACCGCGCCCCCGCCGCCCCTTCCACGTCGGCCAGCCGCGCCGCAGCCGTCCAGCCGCCCCGCCCCCTCCCCTGCGTCGCCGCCCCCGCCTCGTCCCGTCGGGGCCGTCCGGCCTTCCCCTCTACCGTGCCGCCACCTCCTCCAGCAGCCGCCCTCCCGTCCACCGGCCGCCCCGCGCCTCCTCCACTGGCGATCCCCTGCAGGTGAGTTCTCCCCCCTTTTTTAGTTTAGTTTTTTTAGTTTCTTTTAGTTTAGTTTCTGTTTTAGTTATAGTTATAGTTTAGTTATAGTTATAGTTTTATTTTATTTTTATTTTTAGTTTTAGTTTATTTTAGTTTAGTTTATTTTAGATTAGTTTTAGTTTTAATTTAGAAGAAGAAGAAGAAGAAGAAGAAGAAGAAGAAGAAGAAGAAGAAGAAGAAGAAGAAGAAGAAGAAGAAGAAGAAGAAGAAGTAGAAGAAGAAGAAGAAGAAGAAGAAGAAGAAGAAGAAGAAGAAGAAGACACCCTGACACCCCGACACCCCGACCCCGACACATTGACACCCCGACCCTGACACCACACCCCAACCCACACCACGACCCCGACCCCGACACCTACCCTGACACCACACCGCGACACCCTGACACCCCAAGCCCGACACTTGACACCACACCCCGACCCACACCCCGACCACGACCCCGACACCTTGACACCCCAACCCCGACATGACACCCCGACACCTCGGCACGACACCCCGACCTCGACCCCCGACAACCTGACACCACACCCCGACACCCTGACACCACACCCCGACCCGACCCCGACACCCCGACACCCTGACACCCCGATCGACCCCGACACCCTGACACCACACCACACCACACCCCGACCCCAACCCCGACCCGACGGGGTCATATATTTGTGAATTATGAGTTAGGTCGTATATTTTCGATTTTGGTATGCAAAACATCATATATATATTTGTGTTCATCGGGTGTATTTAAATGTGCAGTTGTTTCATCACTACGAGGGTGTGGTGTTTGACGACCTCCCTGTGCGTTCGACGAGCTCCGCCCCTGCGTTCGTTGGTGAGCACAAATGACATCTCCTCCTCCCCCCTTCATTTGCTCTGTTCCGGTCTTCGTGCCGATGAAACTTGCTAGCTATATGTGTCAATCATCAGTATGCGTAACCACTATGCGTCTCCCGTTCGAAAGGGTTACATTTATAAATATGCATGCATTTGCATATTTATAATCGTGATTCTTTCGAATTGTCCAGCGTTATCCATGGACAGCCCGGGTATGTGTAGATTGGGTTCGTTTTCCCATATGCTCTGCTCCGGATCCGATGCAGAATTTCGTTAGTGCCTCCCTGTTGTTCTCCGGGTACACATCCTCTCTGCTTATTGCCGAGACGTGTATTAGGAGAACAGCGGGGAGGTGCTGCCAAAATTTTGCGTCGGATCCGGAGCAGAGCATGGGAAAACGAACCCAATCTACACATACTCGGGTGGGATTAGGACCTTACCTATTAGCGTGTAGGTTGCATGGACGTAATAAAATTGACAAACTCCATTAACTGATGGATATGGTTTGCTTAATTATGTATATATTTCTTGTGTGTCTAGTAGGAAGTCAATATGAGTGATCGTGCGTGGATGTACACCGGTTACACTAGTCAGAAAGTTTGGACCGAGGAATGGTTAACAAAAACCAAGGGGTTTGTTAGAGCCGCATTTGCAAATGGCCAGAAATTAAGCTGGCGCCCCTGTGTCCGGTGCGACAAGTATAAAATGAGGGACGAGCTTGAAATGAGTAAAGACCTGCAGAAGCTTGGTTTTACACCTGGTTACACGGTCTGGACATTACATGGTGAGTCTGCCCAACGTGCCAGAGCCGAGGTGGTTCGTCGTTGCACCGACGAGCATGGTACCGGGATGGAAGACATGGTGCAAGACTTTGACGATGTTCGGGACTCCGATGAGGAGATGGAGGAATCTGCAAAGGCCTTCACTGAAATGTTGGAGTCCTCAAAACGTCCTCTCCACGAGCACACTGAGCTTTGTCAGCTGGATGCCATCTCACAAATAATGGCTTTGAAGGCTCAATTCAACTTGGGCAGAGAATGCTATGACGCAATGATGACAGTATTCGGACGATTTCTACCCAAAGCCCATGTGCTACCTCCAAACCTGTACCAGTCAGACAAAATCCTCCGTGCTCTTAAGATGCCATATGAGAAGATACATGCCTGTGAGAAAGGATGTGTCTTATTTAGGCTTCAGTATGAGGACTTGAACTATTGTCCCATTTGCAAGTCTTCCAGGTATGTTGTGGTAGACAACGGTATGGGTGAGAAGACGCAGACCAAAATACCCGTTAATGTTCTTCGGCCAGACAGATGACATGGCACAAAACGGGCAAAAGAACCGAACTAGATGCATATGGGAATGTGATGATGGTGCACACATCGGATGGTGAAGCGTGGAAGCGCTTTGATGCATTGCATAAGGAAAGAACGGCAGATCCAAGGCATCCTCGAGTCGTCGTCAGCACGGATGGGTTCAGTGTGTTTGGTCAGACGGCAGCCCAATACAGTTGTTGTCCCGTGTTTGTCATTCCACTCGATCCTTTTGGTCATTCAATGACAAAGGGGGAGAAATTTGAGTTAGTCTTCAAGCGGGTCTATCTAATATGGGCGTTTTTTGCTAAGTTACAACTCTCGTTCTTCTGATGACTTTGCTGACCCAGCTGTAATCTGAAACTCTATGGTGGCCCGATACTTCTGCTGAGATTTTCTGCATGCTTATTCCTCGTTAATGATTAATGCACGCATGCTGAATTACATCAGTCACCATATTTCATCATGCATTTCAAATTCTTCATATTATATATCAAATGCGTGAATGAATTACAAGATATAGGGGGAGATCTCCATGATTCTACTCTTCAAGTGTGCATTGCTTCAAAAGCAAATTCCTCACTATGCACATCTTCAGGGGGAGTTCTTCTATATCTTGCAATCAAATTCCTCAATATCAGTTTTTACACTTCATATGTTTATCCCCGTTGAAAACTTAACCTATATTGTCATCAATGACCAAAAAGGGGGAGATTGTAAGTGCATCTAGTGCCCCTTAGTGATTTTGGTGTATTGAAGACTTATAGGTTAAGGGTCTAATGTGTTTATGAGTGTACACAGGACTATAAGTCTATGACGAGTTTGATATTTCCAGATAAAGTCGACCCCTGAAAATGAAGTTCTTCGACTGAAGACTTTGGATTTCTGAAGACTTTCTGAAGACTTTGAAAGTGAAGAAATTGGTGTGACCTTGAAGACTTGGTATTCATTCGAGGAACATGAAGCGTGAAGACTTTTGTTTTCGTAGTTTCATTTTCTCTTTCTTGAGTCATAGGAAACACCGTACTGTTAAAGGGGGTCGAGGAAATACTAAGGACAAATTTCCATGTGATGCTCAACTCAAAATCCTACACCTACCAATCCTTCGAGTGAAGCCATTGGAAATCTCATACAGTTCAGTCATATTCTTCAGTGACAGAGACGAAGTTCTTCTGGTCTCTGAGCAATTTGTTCTAACTAAGGAGTTAGGAATTTGCCAGTGCGGATTGGCTACACAGTGAGGGACATGATAGCCCTGAGGAATTTGAACCTCAAATATCCGACCGTTGCTGTGCTACGCGCCAGCTGTCTCAAAATATCTACCCACCTAACTGTCATATCATTGAAGGGCATTTATGTCTTATCATGTCGGGCTGCTCCCTAGGCTATAAATAGCCACCCCCTACAACCACTAGCTGGTTGGCTGCTCCGAGAGAAACTGACACTTGTCATTTGAGAGCAACCCATCCTCAGAGGACTTTGATCGAAAATCATCAAGTGAGGAAAACCCAAACCCAAACACCTACAAACCCAAAGTGATTGAGCATCACTGAAGAGATTGATCCTGCGTGGATCCGACACTTGTTACCTTTGAAGACTGTGCTTCTTCCAGACGGTTAGGCATCATGGTCTAGATAATCCAAGAGGAATTGTGGATCGCCGAGTGACCGAGTTTGTGAAGGTTCCGAAGTCGCCTGAAGACTTACCACGAGTGATTGGGCGAGATCCGTGTGACCTTATCTCAAGGGGAATACGGTGAGGACTGAGTGTCTTGGACTGCGTGTCATCGACTGGGTGTCCGAGACTGTGTGTCCTCAGGTTTAAATACCTAGCCTCCCTAACCAGATGTACAACTGAGATAGCAGTTGGAACTGGTCTACCAAATCATTGTCTTCACCAAGCTTACTGGTTCTATTTGCTCAACTCTTTCATTTCCTCATTACTGTGTTGTGCACTTGTTCATATCTGTGTTTGAAGACTTTGACTGAAGACTTTCTCAATTTCCTCAGTTCAATTTCTTCAGTCTGTTTGTCTTCATCCTGTGTTATCCTGTGATTACGCTTCATGTACTCTGTGATTGTCTTCATCTCATCATGATGACTATGCTTATGCTCTGTTATATTTACTCTTGAGTACTTATGCTAGTAGTTCTTCGCTAAGGAATTTCCTCACCAGCAAATTCCTCAGTGAAGAATTCATAAAAATCGCCTATTCACCCCCCCCCCCCCTCTAGTCAATATAACGCACTTTCAATTGGTATCAGAGCAAGGTACTCCCTTGTTCTGTGTGATTTTGGTTTAACCGCCTGGAGTTTTAGTTATGTCAACCGCAGGTATGATCAAGGTCTCTGCTGGGTGTCCTACCTTCGATGGGACGGACTACCCCTACTGGAAGAATAAGATGCGAATGCATCTTGAGGCAATTGATAACGATCTCTGGTATGTTGTGGAAAATGGTGTTCCCTCAGTCACACCTTCTCTGAATGCTGCAGATGTGAAGAGATTCAAGCAACTCAACTCTCAAGCAAAGAATGTTATATGTGGCCATCTGAGCAAAGGACAGTATGGAAGAGTGAGTGCTTTGGAAACTGCTAAGCTTATCTGGGATAGGCTATCCAAAGTCAATGAAGGAGTCTCAACACAGCGTGACTCTCGAGTTGATGTTCTTCGCAATCTCTTCAACCGCTTCAAAAGACTTGACAATGAAAATGTTCAACAAACCTTCTATCGCCTCACTGACATCTCAAATGAGCTTCAAGCGCTTGGTGCCACTGACATCACAGACCATGAGGTGGTGAAGAAATTGCTGAGATCGCTTGATTCCTCATTTGATACTCTGGCACTGATGATACAAGAGCATTCTGACTACAAGTCACTTGATCCCGCTGATATCCTCGAGAGGCTAAACACTCATGAGTTCCAGCTTGCTAAGAAGAGAGATCTCTATGGATCGAGCTATGCCAGAACTCGCTCTTTGAAGGCCAAGGCTGTCTCTAATTCTGATTGTCAGGATTCTGGAAGCAGCGTTGGTGACCCCGAGGAATTGAGCGAGGCTCTGGCAATGCTCGTGAAGAAATTCCAGAAGTTCTCAACTCGTGGTCTCTTTGGAAAATCCTCAAGGAGCAATGATTCCTCATCTAGTGACTACAAGAAGAGGCTTTGCCACAAATGCAAGAAACCTGGTCACTACATTCAAGATTGTCCTCAGTGGGAAAAGGAGTCAAAGAAGAAGAAATACAAGGATTACAGTTCTGATGATGCGAAGAAAAAGAAGAAATCCTCAAAATCTTCATCATCAAAATCCTCAAAGTCTTCGTCTCACAAGAAGAGCAGCTCCAAGAAGGCTCAGGCATTCATTGGCAAAGAAATCGACTCTGAGGCTGAATCTGAGGAACATGAGGAAGAGGAGGCATCTGAGGAGTCCGAGTCTGGTGTGGCGAGCCTGGCCCTCGCTACTGCATTCGTCAGCAAGTCTATCTTCAACTCTGAAGAAAATGACCTCACCAACAAGGCTGATCAAGGCGATGATGACTACTCTCCCACCTATTGCTTCATGGCAAAAGGTGCCAAGTACTCAAATACCCCTCCTCTGAATCAAGTGAGGATGAATCTGATGACAACCTTAAGCCCAGCTATTCTAAACTTCCTAAATTGCTGTGAAACTGCAAAGGGCTTTAGAAAAGGTTCAAAATAGGTTAGACAAAAGCGATGATATGTTGGGTGAAGAAATGGATCGCACTCAAACCTTGACTGATAATCTTCAGAGACTTCAGTCTAAGTTTGATAACCTTCAGAGTAATCATAACACTCACTTATCTGATCATGAGAAGCTTTCTTATGAATTTCTTCAAAGAAAGCAAGATCTTGAGAAGCTAAGAGTGAGTTATGAAGATCTTCAGAAGGAGCGCGATTCATTGCTAGCTCAACAAATCAGCGCTGCTCAGGTTGAATTCATTCCACCATGTTTGAAGTGCATTGAACGTGAATCTGCTAATTCTTAACCTGAATGTTCAAATGCTTCTAATGCTACAAATTCTTCACCTGTCTCTGTCATCTCTAATTCCTCATCTGAGGACATTGCTAGTATCACTGATGATGCAGGGGTGAAGGAATTGTATGTGACAGGAATGTACAAAAGCCTCAAAGGGCATCAGATTCTTTGTGATGTGCTTAAAAAGCAGATCCTCAACAGAAACCCTAGGAAAGAGGGTATTGCCTTTGAGAGGAAACTCAATGCTGATGGTACATATTGGAAGCCTGAGCAGTACCCCGAAACCTCATGGGTTGCTGCAAAGGGACCTCCAGTTGATCCATCCAATTTATCTGGATATACTTGTGAATCTTCTCATTCTTCTGATGAGTCATCTGACTCCAACTATAAACTGTTCAAAAATCAGAATGGTGAAGTATTTGCTAGATATGTTGGCACTAACTGCAGGAACGGTTCCCCTATGAAGAAAATCTGGGTTCCCAAAAGATGCCTCGAAAATCTTCAGGTGAATGTCCTCATGACACCACCTGTGAAGAATAGAAACCCCAGATCAAATTCTTCATATGGACCAAATTCTTCGTATGGATCAAATTCCTCAAAGGAATCAAAGTCCTCATATGATCATCATCGTGCTAACCCCTCTGTTTCGCAGGGAAGAGCTAAGGGCTATGAATATGAGCATTATTCTTCTAACCATTATGTTCATAAGTCCTCGAAGAATTTCTCTACTTATTCATATGCTTATCCTAACTCCTCTTATGTGAAACGAAATGGATTGGCTTCTATGCCACCTTTCTCGTATGGAGCTCGCAGAGTAATGAAATCTTTGCCACCCCTTCAGATGTGGGTGGTGAAGAAAAGGAACTAGTCTCTTATGTAGGGTCAGGTCCCCAAACGTGCTAAAACGTCTGAAGAATTTGCTGGAGACCTGAAAATGCCTGAAAGGATGCAGGCTAATCATGATGAAATGAACTTTCATTCCTCACGTCCTCATACTGCTTTATGTGTTCTACTGCTTGATGAAATTGATCTGATGAGTTGATATCATATTCTTCACTGATGAAGTATATGAGTTCGTAAGCTGCACTAATTCATCTGCAGGATGATCAACCCAAAGCCACTGAGTGGGTCCTCGATAGTGGCTGTACAAACCACATGACTGGTGATAAGAATCTATTGACGGATGCTCCCTTATCTCCTTCACATCTGAAGCATATCATCTTCGCTGACAAAGGCAAAAGCAAGGTATTGGGTCTAGGTAAGGTTGCAATCTCAAAGGATCGACACATGGACAAAGTCATGCTTGTCGAGTCCTTAGGATACAACCTCATGTCTGTCTCAATGCTTTGTGATCTTGATATGGTTGTTGACTTTGGCAAGTATCGTTGTGTTGTGATCATGGAAGCTGATCATTCCAAAGTCTTCGAAGGCTTTAGGAGAGGAGATCTGTATATTGTTGATTTCTCTACAGGACCACAACCAGCTATATGTTTACTTGCAAAAGCTTCAGAAGGCTGGCTATGGCATCGACGACTTGGTAATGCAGGCATGAGGAATCTGCACACGCTTGCAAAGAAGAAGCATGTCATTGGCATTGAGAATGTCAAATTCCTCAAGGACCACTTATGCGGAGCCTGTGAAGCTGGAAAGATGACCAAGGCCAAGCATCCAGCGAAGACTATCATGACTACCACTCGCCCATTTGAATTGCTTCACATGGATATCTTCGGTCCTAACCATTATTCTGTTGTTACATATGATGCATCTCTATATGGTTTAGTCATTGTTGATGATTACTCTCGCTACACATGGGTACACATTGTTACTTACAAACATGAAGTGCAGGAAGTCTTCAAACGATTTTCCTCAAGGGCTTCAACCAACTTTGATGTGAAGATCAAGCACATCAGGAGTAACAATGGAACTGAGTTCAAGAATTCTGGTCTTGATGACTATCTTGATGAACTTGGTATTACTCATGAGTTATCTGCCCCTTACACTCCTCAGCAAAATGGCGTCGTGGAGTGCAAGAACAGGACTCTTGTTGAGATGGCTCGCACAATGCTTGATGAGTACAAGACGCCTCGTCGCTTCTGGATTGAGGCAATCTATACTGCTTGCCACATCATCAACAGGGTATATCTTCACAAATTCTTCAAGAAAACTGCATATGAACTCCTCACTGACAAGAAACCCAATGTGAGTTACTTCAAAGTCTTCGGTGCTAAATGTTGGATTAGAGATCCTCGTCACAATTCTAAATTTGCACCGAAAGCACATGAAGGTTTTATGCTTGGTTACGGAAAGGACTCGCACACTTACAGAGTCTTCAACAACGTTCTTCACAAGGATGTAGATGTGCGGTTCGATGAAACTAATGGCTCGCAAAGAGAGCACCTACCTCCTGTGCTAGATGAAATACCTCCTGAGGAATCTATCAAGCTCAAGGCTACTAAGGATGTCATTCCTACCGAAGAATCTGCTGAAGAATTCATTCCAGAACGTGAAGATCGTCGAGCTAAGGCACCTGAAGAAAATGGTGCTGAAAAAAATGCTGATCAAATTCCTCAACGACAACCTGCTCATCCTCGCGTTGCAAACGAAGTGCAGATTGACAAAATCATCAGCGACATCAACATTCCAGGTCCTCTCACACGCTCAAAAGCTTCACATTTGTCTAACTTTTGTGGGCACTTTGCTTTAGTTTCTATCACAGAGCCCACTAAGGTAGATGAATCATTTCTGGAGCCTGAGTGGATTCAAGCTATGCAAGATGAATTGCATCAATTTGAGCTCAACAATGTCTGGGAACTGGTCAAACGTCCAGATCCTCGCAAGCACAATATCATCGGCACAAAGTGGATCTACCGCAACAAGCAAGATGAAAATGGCCTTGTGGTGAGGAATAAGGCACGGCTTGTAGCTCAAGGCTACACACAGGTTGAAGGAATTGATTTCGATGAAACTTTTGCACCTGTTGCTAGACTTGAGGCTATTCGCATATTACTTGCTTATGCTAACCATCATGATATCACTCTATATCAAATGGATGTGAAAAGTGCATTCCTCAATGGTAAGCTTGAGGAAGAAGTATATGTTGCTCAACCCCCAGGTTTTGAAGATCCAAAGCATCCTGACAAAGTCTTCACACTCAATAAGGCCCTCTATGGCCTCAAGCAGGCCCCACGGGCGTGGTATGATACTTTGAAGGAATTCCTCATGAAGAAAGGCTTCAAACCCGGTTCACTCGACCCTACTCTTTTCACTAAATCTTATGATGGTGAAATGTTTGTGTGCCAAATATATGTTGATGATATTATCTTTGGCTGTACTGACCAACATTATAGTGATGAATTTGCCTATATGATGAGTGAAGAATATCAAATGTCTATGATGGGAGAATTGAAATTCTTCTTAGGTCTTCAAATTCGTCAACAGCGCAATGGCATATTCATATCTCAGGAGAAATACCTCAAGGATGTACTGAGGAAATTCGGCATGCAAGACTGCAAAGGCGTCAAAATTCCAATGCCCACCAATGCCATCTATGCACTGATGAAAATGGTATTGACTTTGATCAAAAGGTATACTGCTCCATGATTGGATCTTTATTGTATTTATGTGCATCTAGGCCCGATATTATGCTTAGTGTTTGCATGTGTGCCCGATTTCAAGCTACGCCGAAGGAATCACACCATAAGGCTATGAAGCATATTCTTCGATATCTATCTCACACACCAACACTTGGATTATGGTACCCCAAGGGCTCGGCTTTTGATCTCATTGTATATTCAGACTCTGACTATGTTGGTGATCATGTGGACCGCAAGTCAACATCAGGCACATGCCATTTCCTCGGACGATCTTTGGTCTGTTGGTCCTCGAAGAAACAGAACTGCGTATCACTGTCTACTGCTGAAGCTTAGTACATTGTTGCTGGTTCGTGTTGTGCTCAATTGCTGTGGATGAAGAAAACTCTCAAGGACTACGGTGTCAACGTGAAGAATGTGCCTCTCTTCTGTGACAATGAGAGTGCCATCAAGATTTCTCACAACCCAGTTCAGCACTCGAAGACAAAGCACATTCAGATTCGTCATCATTTTCTTCGTGATCATATGTTGAAGGGCGACATTTCTATTGAGCATGTGAAAACTGAAGAACAGCTAGCCGATATCTTCACTAAGCCCTTGGATGAGAAGAGATTTAGCAAGTTGCGGTGTGAGCTAAATATCTTAGAATCTTCGAACGTTCTTTGAAAAGGACTCTCATCCTAACACTTATGCAAAATTTGATGATTTAGATGTGCAACACATGAAGAAACATTTTTCTTCAATCAATGAAGATTAACACTCTAAGTGTGAAGAATTTGATTCTCAGAACCCTATGACAATTGTACGCGGTGTCTGAAATCATCATTCTTATACGGTGGGTCATGCCACCACCAAAAGTTGAAAATCTTCAATTTGAGTTTTTTTCTCAGTTTTGAAATTCCTCGGTTGTTCATATTCTTCAACTTTGCATTGTCTTCACTGTTTTCGTCGTTTTTCTTATATATATATATATATATATATATATATATATATATATATATGAGTTTATGTCCTCTACAGCATTCACTTATTGCTAATTCTTCAAGTTGCGTCTTTTGCTAAGTGAATGTGATCGGACCCTTCCCCCTCTATGCTATACTCAACCAAATCTATTCACATTGTGCGTTCTATTTGAAACTCGTTCAAAATCTTCACTATGTCCTTGTCAGCTGAAGAATTTGCGAACAGAACCTTTAACTTATCTTATCCAAAACTACTGTTTTGCCGCTCAAACCGTTCCGCATCCCATGAAAACACTTATTTATTCACCCACGACCTCACACGATCTCCACTTTTCAATACGTGGGTGACACATGTCAAGCGAATGAGAACGGTCAGGGGCACGTTCGTCCCAATTCTTCGGGCGAACAGTTTTTCATCGTGGCTATAAATACCCCCTCCCCTTCTTCACCTCTTTTTTACTCCGCTCGATCTCACTCCAGCTCGAGCTTCCCAAACCCTAGCGCTGTCGCTACTTCATCGTCGCCGGTGAGGAAGAGCTTCACTGCCTCGACCTCTTCGTCGTCGTACTCACGCCGGCAGCGGATTTCTTCACTCCGCCGCTGCCGTAGCTGTCTTCCTCTGCCAAGTTAGGGCGTGGAAGATCTGAACTGACGAACTTCACATCTACACTTCCCAGTTCGTCGTGTTCTTCATCAAGGGTAAATTAAAAGTTACTTTTACTGCCCTCTTTGATTCAAATGCTTTCTGCAAAATCTTCAAAGGTGTTTTATTCTTCAATTCCTCACACACTAAACACCTCACATGTCATCTATTCTTGATTCATTTCTCTAAGCAACATTTTTCTTCAAGATTCCTTAATTGTGTGGATTTTTGATCTGTACAACTCTGGAACCTAACACAAACAACGCTTAGTGAAATTCTTCAAGACTCATCTGGTCAAATTCCTCAAACTTGTTCATTTTACAAAACCTTCTGAGAACGCATATGACCTCTCCAAATTCCTCGCAACTATACTCTGTTCACAGGTACACATGTCCGCTGCTGAATCACTAGGTTCTCATCAACTTAACTCATTTGCAGCGTTCCTTGAAGAAAAGTTGCATACATCTTCAGAGAATTTGGTTGTTCAAATTCCTCATCTGAAGAAAATGGCTGATGGAAAGAAGCCACAAAAGGGAGGAAAGAGGCCAGAGGCCAATACTGCTTTTGAGATCCCTAATGACGTATATGCTGATTACTGCACTCCTGATGAGGCAAAATTTGGAAAAGAAGACAAAAATAAGCGCAAGGTGCGCATACAAAGGATTGAGAGGAGATGGGCACGGGAATGGAGGGAGTACAGATATGTCACTCCTAAGTACATGAAGAAATTCGCTCTGAATCCTCCATGCCCAAGACCTCCGTTGGCACCTGGCCAAGAAGCGGATCCCACCAGTCTCAAGCGTGGTGAGGATTATCCTGATGAATGGGCCAAGCGCCAGGCCAAGTTGGGCAGACAAGCAAGAGAAGCAGTGAGGAAATTCAACAAAGAATATGTTGCTGCTGCTGCCACTGCTGAGGCCTCTGCTAGCAAGCCAAAGAAGGCCATGGCAAAGAAGCCTGCGCATAAGCTAAGTGCTTCAGCTTCAATGCCTTCTCAGCCAAGTTCCTCAGCAATGCCCTCATGGCTAACTCCTCATGCTGCTCCCACTCTAAAGTTATCAGCTCATCCGCCTAAGTCTTCGGCTCCTCCGACCAAATCATCTGCACCTGTGCATCTCGCCCCGTGTCAAAGGATAGCTGGCATCTCTATTGCCTCAGGAGCCTCTGCAAGTTCCTCAGCTGCACCAAGTTCCTCAGCTGCACCAAGTTCCTCTGCTGGCCCCTCTCTGCTGAAGAAAAAGGCCACTGCTGGACGAGGTACTCAACAAAGTCCTCACAAGAAGCAAGTCGCCTTCCAAGTGCCCTCTGATGATGATAAGGTTGATGATGAAGAACTAGCTGAAATCATCACGGATAGGCAAGTCAGGGCCGCTAGTGCCAAGGGCAGTGTTGTGCCTCTTTTGCAGGATCCAAGGAAGATCCTTGACTACATTGATCTGTGGCACAAAGATCCCAACACTCCCCTGCCTGAACTGGATCTCTCTCCTGGCCAAAGTCATATGTTGACCGCTTTTATAACTGAAGAAAAGTGGAAATTTGAAAAGGCCAGGCAGATCAAGAAAGCGCAGTACAAGAAGGAGCGCTTCCTGAGGAAAAACGTTGTTTCTATGACAACTGAAGAACTGGTGAAGCTCCAGTCTGAAATCAAAGTCCTCAGCGATGATTTCAATGCTTACTATGCTGATTGGCAAGGAGCCAAAGTCAGTTTTGTGAAACTGACTAAGATGTTCACTCCAAAGGTTGCAACTCCATCGCAAGCAGAAATTCTTCATGCCGACACATCTGCTCAACCAACAAAAGAGCACGCCAGCACCGCTGATGAAAATCAGGCTGCTGAAGAAAATGTGAATTCCAGGGCTGATGACTGCATTCCAACTGCTGATGAAATTGCTAGGTCAGCCTCTAGTGTTGCACCTGAGGAAATTGCCAGGACAGCTCAAGCTTCAACCGCTGTGCCTGAAGAAACTGAAGAAGTCAGGGCAACTACATCAGTTGTGCCTGAAGAAAATGAACCAAATTCCTCTGCCCCTCCTGCGCCTACCCCAACTCCGATCCTTTCATCTGCATCAGATGTGAAGAAGACCAGGGCTGCAGAGCGTGCAGCTGTGAAGAAAAGGAAAGCATCAACTTCATCAGAATCTTTAGCTCCGAAGAAGATGAAGCCACTGACTAGCTCTTTTGAGAGTACGATCAATGCTATTCCTGTCTCAACCATGCCATCAAAGGACCTTGTTCCTTTTGGTGAAGAATATGTGATTCCTAGCGAATCAAATGAAGACATTCCTTCTGCTGCTTCGTCAGAGCAGTTGGATGAAGAAATTGAAGTGGATGAAATCCCTTCAACCACAACAGTTTCATCGCCTATGCTTCAGTTCACCGCTGAAGAGGCCGGCGATGAAAAAAAGAGTGAAGATGAAGATGTGGACATTGGGTGTACAACACCAGTGCTGAATGATGACTTTTGGGAAAGTCAGCACCCCAACTCTCCTCTCTTCACACCACTGCAGCAAATTCCTCAATCCCCTGTCAACACAGAATCACAAACGGGATCTGAAGAACCTAGTGCAACCCCGTCTGTCCATGAAGAAACTCCAGCCACAAGTGCTGAAGAAGCTGTTAATGAAGAATTGAAGACTAAGGCTGTCACTGAAGAAGAACCTGAAATTCCTCAGCCTGTGGATCCTGAGATTGCGATTCCTGAGGTGGTGATGCAATTGACTGATACTCCTCAGCCCAAGCCAAAGGATCCCTTCTCGAAGAAGCAGAAATTCAAGGCTGATGACTTCTTCGGCGAGCATGTGTTCTTCACTGACTACAACCCATATGACTCTGCTCGTCTTAGAAGGAAGCGGTTCTGGACTGCCAGCCAAGCAAATTTTTATTCTTCACTGCTTTTCAACACGGACAAAGTCTTCGACCACGAGCATATACCTCACGTTGACATAGAGTCTATGCCTTGTTTTACTCCAGTCCTCAGTGTGCTTCATGATGCAGGATTACTCAACTTCTGCGTGGATATTTACGACTGGAATGAAGAACTCATTCTTCAATTATATGCAACCCTGCACATCACAGGCGAGGCTGATGATATCAACTCTTGGGTGTTGGACTGGATGACCGAAAACACTCACTATAAGGCACCGGCCTCTGAATTATTTCATGTCCTGCCCATCAGTCCACCCAGTGAAGGAGCTCTCTGCCTGTACCAAGAGCCAGAACTCACTGCTCATTACATGCAAGTACTTATGAAGCCCCTGAAGCTAGGTCAAGCTCCAAGGACCAAATTCCTCGTGAAGGACATGTTGTATGTGCCGCGAACAGTCTATCGCATTTTGACGAAGACTATGAGTCCTATCAAAGGCCACGACTCATCTGATGAGGAAATTGTTGGCATCATGAAGAATCTGCTATTCAACATCATTCATGGCATCCCCTTCAACTATCACGATTTCTTCATGAGGACTCTGTCAAATGTTGCACTCTCTCCATTTGAGTTGAAGCCTTATGCACCTTGGATTATGAGATTCATCAGAACAAGATCTTCACTCAACTACAAAGCTGATACACTGAACCATTGCAGCTACTTGCCCCCGATTGAAGTCCTCAAACGGACATTCTCCTCAGCTGATGACAAGGGCAAGGCCGCTGCTGTTATAGATGAAGGCATTTGTCCATTGGATGGTCAGTTTCGCAAGGCTGCATCTTACTCCACCAATGATGACTCTGCCACTCATGACTCTGCCGCCAACGCTCCCCAGCAAAATCCTCAAGGCACTACTCCAAGAGTGATGACTGACCGTGAGCTTCTTCTCAGTCTTCACCAGAAGGTGGATCGAAACCACAAATGGGTCAAGCGTCAGTTTGGTTCAATTCTTCACAACATGACTGCTACACATAATTCAGTGAAGAAAAACCAATACTACATCCATGAAGTCTTCGGTCGCACCTGGGCTACTCTGTCACGTGTATATGGTGAAGAAGATCTGAAGAAATTGGGTCTCAAGGAAGATTTTGACTGGTCTGCTCCTCCACCAAAGAAGTACAACAAGGCCAAGGTTCCTTCCTTGGTGGCAAGCTCATATTCTTCATCACGCGATACCGACGAGCATGAAGATTTGGACGACACTGCGGCAGGCCCAACGTCAACAAACGACCCCAACACCGCTGGCGCTCCTCCATCGACTTGAAATTCTTCAGGGCTGTTAGTCCTAATTTTCGATCCTTTTGGTCATTCAATGACAAAGGGGGAGAAATTTGAGTTAGTCTTCAAGCGGGTCTATCTAATATGGGCGTTTTTTGCTAAGTTACAACTCTCGTTCTTCTGATGACTTTGCTGACCGAGTTGTAATCTTAAACTCTATGGTGGCCTGATACTTCTGCTGAGATTTTCTGCATGCTTATTCCTCGTTAATGATTAATGCACACATGCTGAATTACATCAGTCACCATATTTCATCATGCATTTCAAATTCTTCATCTTATATATCAAATGCGTGAATGAATTACAAGATATAGGGGGAGATCTCCATGATTCTACTCTTCAAGTGTGCATTGCTTCAAAAGCAAATTCCTCAGTATGCACATCTTCAGGGGGAGTTCTTCTATATCTTGCAATCAAATTCCTCAATATCAGTTTTTACACTTCATATGTTTATCCCCGTTGAAAACTTAACCTATATTGTCATCAATGACCAAAAAGGGGGAGACTGTAAGTGCATCTAGTGCCCCTTAGTGATTTTGGTGTATTGAAGACTTATAGGTTAAGGGTCTAATGTGTTTATGAGTGTTCACAGGACTATAAGTCTATGACGAGTTTGATATTTACAGAGAAAGTCGACCCCTGAAAATGAAGTTCTTCGACTGAAGACTTTGGATTTCTGAAGACTTTGAAAGTGAACAAATTGGTGTGACCTTGAGGACTTGGTATTCATTCAAGGAACATGAAGCGTGAAGACTTTTGTTTTCGTAGTTTCATTTTCTCTTTCTTGAGTCATAGGAAACACCATACTGTTAAAGGGGGTCGAGGAAATACTAAGGAAAAATTTCCATGTGATGCTCAACTCAAAATCCTACACCTACCAATCCTTCGAGTGAAGCCTTTGGAAATCTCATATAGTTCAGTCATATTCTTCAATGACAGAGACGAAGTTCTTCTGGTCTCTGAGCAATTTGTTCTAACTGAGGAGTTAGGAATTTGCCAGTGTGGATTGCCTTCATAGTGAGGAACATGATAGCCCTGAGGAATTTGAACCTCAAATATCGGACCGTTGCTGTGCTACGCGCCAGCTGTCTCAAAATATCTACCCACCTAACGGTCATATCATTGAAGGGCATTTATGTCTTATCATGTCGGGCTGCTCCCTAGGCTATAAATAGCCGCCCCCTACAACCACTAGCTGGTTGGCTGCTCCGAGAGAAACTGACACTTGTCATTTGAGAGCAACCCATCCTCCGAGGACTTTGAGCGAAAATCATCAAGTGAGAAAAACCCAAACCCAAACACCTACAAACCCAAAGTGATTGAGCATCACTGAAGAGATTGATCCTGCGTGGATCCGACGCTTTTTACCTTTGAAGAGTGTGCTTCTTCCGGACGGTTAGGCGTCATGGTCTAGAGCATCCAAGAGGAATTGTGGATCGCCGAGTGACCGAGTTTGTGAAGGTTCGGAAGTCACCTGAAGACTTACCACGAGTGATTGGGCGAGGTCTGTGTGACCTTAGTTCAAGGGGAATACGGTGAGGACTGAGTGTCTTGGACTGCGTGTCCTCGACTGGGTGTCCGGGATTGTGTGTCCTTAGGTTTAAATACCTAGCCGCCCTAACCAGATGTACAACTGAGACAGCAGTTGGAACTGGTCTACCAAATCATTGTCTTCACCAAGCTTACTGGTTCTATTTCCTCAACTCTTTCATTTCCTCATTACTGTGTTGTGCACTTGTTCATATCTGTGTTTGAAGACTTTGACTGAAGACTTTCTCAATTTCCTCAGTTCAATTTCTTCAGTCTGTTTGTCTTCATCATGTGTTATCCTGTGATTACGCTTCCTGTACTCTGTGATTGTCTTCATCTCATCATGATGACTATGCTTATGCTCTATTATGTTTACTCTTGAGTACTTATTCCGCTGCTAGTAGTTCTTCGCTAAGGAATTTCCTCACCAGCAAATTCCTCAGTGAAGAATTCATAAAAATCGCCTATTCACCCCCCTCTAGTCGATATAACGCACTTTCAGGTGTGTGCATGGAAGGTTCCCGTGCCCCACATGCAAGGGAGCTCTTGAGTTTCGTTAGCTAACAACAGGGCACAAGTATACTTGCTTTGACTTGCATAGACCGTTTCTAGATCCTCGCCATAAGTTCAGGAAAGACAAGAAGAACTTCATCAAAGGTAGAGTTGTCAAACACTCTGCAGCAACTGCGTTGACAGGCCAATAGACCCTAGATCAGTTAAATGCTCTCGAGCTAGATCCAGAGCGTTCAGGGTATTTCAAGGGGTATAATAAGGAACACGCCTGGACTCACAAGACATGCTTGTGGGATCTGCCTTACTTCAAAGACCTCCTTTGCCCACAAAACATCGACGTGATGCACACTGAAAAGAATATCACCGAAGCCATTTTTGGTACATTATTCGGCATAGAGGGGAAATCAAAGGATAATACTAAGGCTAGAGTCGATCAAGAGGAGCTATGTGATAGACCGTTACAAAACATGCAAGAACCGAAAGGAAAGCAGAACTATACGAAGCCAAAGGCATGGTTCAATCTTGGAAGGCCAGCTATGAAGGAAATTATTTTGTGGGTGAAAATGCAGTTGATGTTCCCCGATGGGTATGCAGCAAATCTAAAGAGGGGAGCGAGTCTTGAAAAATTGAAAATATTTGGTCTAAAAAGTCATGATTGGCGCATATGGATTGAGTGGATAATGCCGGTGATGTTGCGTGGCTTCATCCCTGAGGATGAATGGCTAGTACTGGCAAAGCTGAGCTATTTCTTCCGTGTTCTTTGTGCGAAAGAACTATCGCCTGGCCTCCTAGAAGAAATGGAACAGTTGGCGCCGGAGTTGATCTGCAAGTTAGAGATGATCTTTCCGCCAAGCTTCTTTAATCCAATGCAACACTTGATTTTGCATCTCCCGACCGAGGCACGATTGGGGGGGCCCGTGCAAAATCATTGGTGCTACTCAACTGAGAGGATGCAGAAGACGCTTCGAGCAAAATGTAAAAATAAAAGTAGAATTGAAGCATCGATGGCCGAGGCATTCATCACTGAGGAGGCGGCAAACTTCGTGACAACACACTACGAAGCCAAAAATCGTCATTTTCATAATCCGAAGCCTCGGTATAATGCTGATGACCCTAAAAAGGGTCGATCCAACCTCAGCCTATTCAAAGGGAATCTCGCACCAGCCAGTGGTTGGAAACCAGTATTGTTGGATGTTGAAGAATGGCGAACCATTTCGTTGTATCTCTTCAACAACCTAACAGAAGTGCGGCCGTACATCAAGTAAGATCTCGGTACATTGTTTCGCAACTTCTAATTCCTTTGAACTACTCTTATTCCTGGATATTTGATGCAGTCGATACGTCGCCATATTCTCGTATGGAGCGGTGATCCAAAAGGATTCCGTCGAAGAGTATGAGCTTCTGGCAAAGCAAGGAGGCGAATATCCCGGTTTCATCTCTTGGTTCAAACAAACGGTAATTTCCATTAGACCATTTCATTTCTTTGGCTAATTGCGACTAATGCAACAATCCTTTCGTATTAAACTTGTAGGCTAATTCAGAGATTATGGATGCCGAATTAAGACAAGTAGATAATGGTTTTGTCTATAAGGTCCGTTCATTTGACAAATACGACATCAACGGGTATCGCTTTCGTACCTATGGCAAAGAGCTATCTATGGCCGACCGAAAGTCTACAAATTGTTGTGTCTCTGCTATCAGCGAAGGAGATATCGAGTATTATGGAAGAGTTGAAAGCAATTTATGAACTTCAATTCTATGGTGAAAACCCACCAAACGTCGTAGTCTTCAGATGTTATTGGTTCCAGCTGAGGGAGACTTGAAGGACTCATGAACATATAGGGCTAGTCGAAATCAAACAAAGCACCCATTTGGATGTTCCCAATGTCTATATTACAGCTCAACAGGCAACCCAAGTTTTCTATCTACCGTGGGCCTGTCAAAGTGATCCAAATCTCAGTGGTTGGGATGTCGTTTATGAAGTGCCGCCACGTGTTAGACCACCTACCCCCAATGAAGAGGATTATGAACCTCACATTAACCAAGGCACATATGACGAGGGAAAATTCTTCCAAGAAAAATGTCTTTCCAAAAAACATTTCAAGAACCGCTCTACTGCACCCCAGAACATTGAAGTAGACAACGATAGTGAATCCGACTTCACCTCTGAGCCGGAACAAGAAGAAGTTACTACTACAGATGACCTATCAATACTTGAACGATTACGTAAAGGAGGCCTTCCACATGTTGATGCATTTATTGATGATGATGATAAGCACGTCACTAATAGTGATGATGATGATGATGATGCATTTAATGATCCCGGAGCATATATAGACGATTGAGAGTAATATTAGTAATGTGAGGTATTCAATTTTTTATTATGTTCATGATGATGATACACTTAAATTATATATATATTATTCATGTCAGGTATCCAAAAAATTTATGTTGTACTAATTTCATTTACTTTTTGTCATTGCAGGTGTTGATAGGATGGTGGCAAGAGTCCAGAGCACCCCGAGCCTCCTGCGAGCGCTACTGGGATGGGTGGTTCCATTATTCCAGCCCAGCCCCTCGGGAGAGCACTGCTAGACAGTAAGTAGACAGCTGCGGTGGGCGCTTCTTCTTCGGTTGGGAGAGGTCGGAGGAGGACGAAGAAGGCTGCTACGCCTTCCTCGCCGCCACCCTCAGCTGATTCACCTGACCACAGGACTGCTCCATCTGACGTGGACCCGTCTTGGACTCCGTTCCATGAGCCTCCGGTCGCCGATCCTTCGCCCCACGAGACTCGGGTCGCCGATCCTTCACCCCACAGACTTGTGTCGCCGATCCTTCGCCCCACGTGAGTCCGGTCCCAGAGTCTTCGTCCCAGAAGACTCCTGTCCTGGAGTCTTCGTCCCAGAATACTCCGATCCCGGAGTCTTCTTCCCACGAGACTCAGGAGGCTAGTGGCCCTACTGATGGTAGCGAGGACACCTTTTCAGATGATAGCTACAGCGACGATGAGCTGGTTGAGAAGGGCAAGAAGGTCTACAAGCGTGGATGTATAAAGCTCCCGCCCGTGCCGACGACCCCCGACCAGAGGTGGTTGATTGCGCCTAAAGGGTCGAAGTAAGTGCATTTACTATTTTTTAATCTTTTGCCTTCATGTTCCTTCAAATTAATATCTGATGCGTTGGCCTTGTCATACTGCAGGGGCTGGGTACACCCCGTGGTGTCCGTAGGCCCAACCAGGTCCTTGGTGTGCTTTGCCTGCAGCACTTCCTTGGGTGGGTCATGTTGCCCGGTGAGGGTCAGGTTCCACAACTAGCACTGAGCTGGGAGCTGTACTCGGTTGCACCGGCCCCGCTGGAGGAGATGGTTGCCGGTGTCTTGTGCGAGACGGTGGCCGACATTGTGTTCCGTCGGTTTTGGGTAATTTCTCCTTTATAGAATTAAAAATCAACACTACCTAGTGATTGTACTAATCAGTGTTGTCTTGTTTGATTGCAGACCTTCTACAGGGTTTCAGAGGGAGAGCAGGAGGCCGTGTCTATGGTTGTCGAAACCGAGTGCAAGCGTCTACTTCAGAACTTACGGCACGAGGCTCAGGTGCAGGCCGTTCGAGACTACTACGCCTGGAAGGGTATTAGGAGGGCCAAGAAGAAGTATCGCGGCAAGTTTCTGAGTAAGGAGAAATACATGCAGGTAATTACCTATTCTTAAGGCCTTGAACTTAGTTTTCTTGATTTGATTCGTAGGTGTAGCGCTGAAAATTCTATTGACTCACTTAGGTGCCCCCGAGATGGTGTGTGGATAAGATGGACTATTGGGAGGCGTTGGTGGATGCGTGGTGCTCTCCCCAATGGCTAGTCGAACACCATAGGGCCAAGGATAAGCACGACCAAATGGAAGGTGTGCCACACCATCAAGGGAGCTCCAACCTGTTTGAGTATGGGGATAACTAGGTATGTGGCTTGCTACATGATTCATGCAATTTCATTCTTCATGCTAGCATTTATCCCTTCCAAAATGACTTAATATGCTTAGTTAGTTAAAAAATGGCATAACTACCTTGGATAGTTCATTTATGACATAATTAGCTCTAAAATGACATAATAACCTTAGATAGCTCTATAAAATAACTAAATATGCTTTAGTTGGTTAAAAATGGCATAACTACCTAGGATAGCTAAATAATGACCTAAACTAATCTTAGCTAGTTCATTTATAACATATTTAGCTCTAAAATGACATAATAACCTTAGATAGCTCTATAAAATGACTTAATATGCTTTAGTTAGTTAAAAAAATGGCATAACTACCTTCGATAGCTCAATAACAACCTAAACTAATCTTAGCTAGTTCATTCATGACATAATTAGCTCTAAAATGACATAATAACCTTAGATAGCTCTATAGAATGCCTAAATATGCTTTAGTTAGATAAAAATGGCATAACTACCTTGGATAGCTCAATAATGACATAATTACCATACTTTGGTCGAAAATGGCATAATAATCTTGGTTACCTCGAAAATGACCTAACTTAGCTTATTTTCCTCGAAAATGACATAATAACCTTAATTAGCTCCAAAATGACCTATTTACATAGCAATATCATTCTTCATGCTAGCTTGAGCCCTTAACTAATATTTTGTTCCTCTCTCTCAGGCGCACCACCACAAGAAGCCTATGCCAAATCTGTTCGACCTCTATGGCATGGCCCATATGGCCCCGTACAAGAAGGCCAAGCCATTCACGGAGTTTGACCTAGATCATCCAGAGAGCTTCACCAACATCTCCTCCCACCACAAGCTTGTGAAGTACAGAGACGAGGGGAAGGCGAGGAAAGGGGAGGACTTTAACCCGAGCCAGGATCCTTTTGATACAGAGTTGGTGATGATATCTGGTGGCGGGAGGTCACATGGCTCTGTAGCCATTGGTGATGGACTGATACGTTGTCCTAGGACTCTCCCGTAGATCAAGAAGCGCCAGAGTAGCTCTGATCATGAGATAACGCCTCGTGCACGGCCCGCGGAGCTCGCCATGGCGGTTAGTTATACGGACTCTCTCACCATTCCTCCATTACATTGTGTGTGCGTCCGTCGATGATTATAATGCTAACGAGGAGTGGTGTGTTGCAGGCATTGGTTGAGAAAGAGAGATTGAACACCCAGGCGCTTTTGGAGGAGGCAAAAAGGGAGGCGGCGGAGAGGGAGAGGGAGTTGGACGAGAGTACGGCTAAGCTGTTGGAGGAGGAGAGGAACCGGAACGAGGCGTCTAACCGGGCCCTATACGAGCTCATCGTGGTACGTTTCTCATCCATATTAGCCCAATCATGCACGTAATGTTCGCATTACTAACTAATATGACTGACTCGTGAGAACCAAATGTGCAGACCATGTGCGAGAAAAACAGTCAGCCCCCTCCGCCGATGCCCCAGATTGCTCCGGCGACCACGGTGAGTTTGATTTGAATGGTCGTTAGTTACTAGTATTCACATTTCAGTTTGCATCATGCTAACGAGACATTATTGGAAATGATCTTTGGTGCGGCATGGCTCCCGACAAGCATCGACCAATCCTTCTGCGTCTGCCAATGGCGGAACCCCGACCGGTCCATCACCTCCGTCTGCCACTGGCGCAGCCCCGACCATTCCTACACCTTCGTGATAACGGTATTTTTCTTCTTATTTAGCCTGTTTAGTCTATTTTTGAAATAATTTAGCCTATTTAGTCCACAAATGACATAATAAGAACTTCTTCTTCTTCTTTTCTTATTCTTCTTCTTCTTCTTTTCCTCCTCTTACTTGTTTTTATTCGTAAATGGCATAATAACCTTGCTAACCTCACAAATGTCATATACTTAGCTTGTTGTCCTCTAAAATGACACAATAAGCTTAGTTAGGTCAAAAATGGCATAATTAGCTAGGTTAGCTAAAAAATGACCAAGTTTAGCTAGGTTAGCTCCAATATGATCCATTTAACCTATGTTAGCTCCAAAATGACCTATTTGCCTAGCTTAGCTCTAAATTAACCTACACACTTAGCATTTTTACCTACCTTAGCCCAAAAATGGCATTTTTGCCTACATTAGTTAGAAAAGAAGAAGATAAATAATAGGAGAGGAGAGAAAGAAAGAGAAGATAAATTCTTCTTCTTTTTCTTTTCCTCCTCTTCCTTTTCTTCTAGCTAGTCTTCTTCTTCTTCTTCTAACTTTCATCTTTCCCAATTTGCAGATTTGCTTTACATGAGAAAGCTTGGATTCATGGAGTGTACTATTCTTCCGGTGCTTCCTTGTTGTTTAGGAAAACTTGTTTGGATATGTATGTCTATATGGATATGTTGTTGGAAACTTGTTTCTGGTTATGTATGTATATATGGATATGTTGGACTTTGTTGAACTATGTTGTTGGATATATATGTTGGATTTGATGAAATATGTTGTTGGACATGCTGTTATATGTTGTTGCATATGTTGGATATGTATGCATGTATATCTGTGTGTGAAATCCTGTCAAATTAAATGGATTCGAATAAAAACAAGGGATATATAACATCTTTGTCGTCTGCTAGTGGACGGCAAAGACGACACGTGGCAGCTACCGGTAAAAACTGGGAACACTGGCTGCCTATTTGGTCACTTTGCCGTCTACCAGCGGACGGCAAAGAGGTTTGAATCTTTGCCGTCTGTTGGCGGACGGCAAAGTGCGCAAATAGGACTAGCAAACAGGGTCAGCTATGCCGTCAGCCGGCGGACGGCTTAGCTGGCGACGTGGCAGCTTCTCAGTGCTAGCCGAGCTGAGCTCTTTGCCCTCTGTCAACAGACGACAAAGAGCTTTGCCTCTTTGCCGTCCACTGGCGCACGACAAAGAGCGCCATTAACCCCCTAACGGCTCTCCCCCCACCCCACTGTCGTCCATGATCTTTGCCGTCTGCTGGCCTCCGACTCCGACGGCGGCGGCACAATTCTTTGCCGTACGTTTCTAAGAAGCAGACGGCAAAGAAGGCCTTTGCTGGCACTCGTTCTGACGGACAGTTTGCCGTCCGCTGGCTGACGGCAAAAGATTTTGCCATCTGGCATGTATGCCTTTTGGCGGACGGCAAAGAAGCTGATTTCAGTAGTGCCAACACGCGGGCGCCGAACCAACACCATCATCCCCTCTTGCAATACAGCCCCAATCACCCGGCCCGTCAGAACATGTCTTCGCATCAGGAGATTTTTGCCACCCGCAAGAACTCCCATTCGTTCTAGCTTCATGGTATGGTACTCAGTCCACCAGCGTGACCGATTCTGAAGTGTTGTTGTTAAGCATATACCTGTACCTCCTTGGCTAGTCTGTTTAACAAAAGGAGCCAATGGTAATCAGGTTGGGCACAGACGGAATAATTCTGTAGAAAGGATCTAAAAAAAAATATGGAGAAAGGCAACAGACGTGTCAATGGTGCAAGTACCTTTGCTGCAAATAAATAACACCATTCCTCAAGCGACAACAGCATCAGTAGGACTTTGCTTCTGATCTCCATCTCCATACAGAACGCCAATACGACACACCACCAGTCAGGGCTTGAATTTCTGGGTGCCTCTTCAGAATTTGCCGCAACTCAGCTCAAAGCGCCACTGCCTCTTCTTAGTGTGTTTTGTCGCAACACGCCTGCCCAAGATTTTCAAGTGTTTTGTCATCTCTTCTTATTTACCGACACGCGGACAACCAAACAACAATTACTTTGAGCATAAGCGTGCTTGCTCGTAAAAGTTACAGGAAATCGCTAGCATCATGTGCTGTTTCACCAAAGGGAGGTGAAACAACAACACCAACGACTGCAAGAATCACAAGTTCCTTACATACCTAGGAATCTGGCAACCAGTTAGGCACTTAGGCTGACACACACATCTCTGCAACAAAATGTCGATGATCACACCAATATAAATGAACGAACTCACACTGTCACACACAAAGACTCAGTCATCTTCTTCCTTTCTTGCAAACTATGCTGCAGGAGGAAACACACGAGGGAACTATTTTTCCCTTAACATACATGACAGTGAACTATTCTTACAAACTAGCAATAGTGTCTTCCCACAGCTCAAGGCATAATTTGAACTGCGAGCATACCTGATAGTGAAATGTTTTTTCCTTGTGATGGCAGCCGATTGCTAATAAGAATACATCTTCTAGGTCAGTTATTACCAAATGGTATCGTGGGGGCATGGAACTCGGGTGCCATGGTTTCTTGAATACAGTGAACAGCAAATAACCCCTAATGCTCAAATCAATAAGCAGAAACTGCAGTTAAAAGAACACCAGTGAGAAAGGCACCACAAATACCAGCCCTACTTAGTCCATTATCAACTCTACATAGGTGATCCTAATTGGCACAGGAATAGCGCTAGTATAGTATTAATTCCTTAAAATGGTTACAGCCCAAGTGAAATGATAATTCCAAATGATGCAACGAGAACCTAGAACCATAACAGAATATTCCAAATGATGCAATGGATCATGAAGAATGAATTGTAGCAGAACTTTTCTAAAAAGGTGACTATAATGTAATCACTTAACATAACGAAAGTAGTGCTTCAAGCTCTTCCGAAAATGAGGTGTCAACAAGCGGATAATCGGCCTCGTTTCAGCGACGATTACAACCAATAGAAAAATGACACACATGTATATTTGCTAAGTTCTAGTATTAAGAAGAACACCGGTAATCTCTACAAAGGAAGACATCGTTAAAAAGAACAAGTAAATTATTCAGTTTGATAAACAGAGACAAGTGGCAGCTAGAGTGCTAACTATTGAGTAATGAGTACTGAGAAGACCACTATATAAAGGTTAACAAAAGAATAAGTTCATTCCTCAGTTCAATAAAACAGAGACATCAGTCGAACCAATTGGTCGTAACATTTCAAACACTGACTCAAATGACTTGTAACTTTAGCATCAACCTCGCGGCAACCACTTCAGCCCAAAAGAATATTCACGCGGGTATAAATTTCACGCAGCCATGAAACAGTGAGAGCTTCTTGATTATAACTTGTCAAGCTGGCTTATAGTGAATGTAATTCATACACACTGTGCAGGTTAAAGAAAAAATAAGAACATGTGGCTGGCTCGTACAGAAACTAATGGGAAGACAATCTGGGACCTGCGCTTGACCATGATAACCTTTCTTCTGCTTATCAGTACAAGTTTCATTGCTCCAGCTTATCCTAAGATCAAACATCACATGAAGCATTGTTTCCTTAAAATGCTTAGCAGCTAAAGTGAAAAGATTTTAATAGTACAATTCTAAACGATGCAACACAAAGGCAGAATTAGGATGGTATGTTTAAATACCTAACCAAATGCAATGGAATCATGAACAAGAACGAACTGCAAACCAGAGCATTTCGTCAAAAAGTTGCTTATAACGCAATATATCAATTAAACTAATTCTCATAGATCTTGTAAGAAAATCAGGTGCAACTTGCTAGGAGAAGTAGTTTAACTAAAAGATTGTATTCTAAGAAACCTGCTAAAAGACAACATAGAAACAGAAAACACAACTTTATTTGCAAAAAAATAGTGGTAAGAACACCACCTTGTAATCTAAAAAAAAAGGACCTCGATAAAATGACAAGTCAATTCTACAGCTAGATTGCTACTATTGAGTACTAAGAAGAAAAGAAAGTCCATTCTTCAGTTCAAGAAAACTGAAACATGAGTCGGAACAATTGGCAAACATTTCAAATGCTGGCTCAGATGACTTGTAATTTTAGCATCAACACTCATGGCAGCCACTTCAGCCCAAAAGTACATTCAACAAAATCTAACGCAAGAGTGTTAACAGTCAAAGATTCTTGATCATGACCTGTTAACAGTCAAAACTTGACTTGAGACGAACCAAATATGCAAAATAAAAAGAAACGGAGGGAGTACATCGAAAAGAAACAAGCCATCTCATAGTGGACCCAAGTCGTACGCATTGCTCCAGTCACAGGGAAAAAAAGATTGCATATCAGTAGAAGTTTCATTTCAGCTGAAATGAAATGGTAAATATAATTCCAAGCGATGCAACACAGACAGAATTGTAAAAAGTATGTTTCAACAGCTAACCAGATGCAATGGAATCATGACGAAGAATGAACTGCAGCAGAGCATTTCGTTTGAAAGTTGACTATAATGCAATCATTCAATTTAACTAGTGCGCCGACCTTTTATGAAAATCAGGTGCAACTTGCAAGCCAACAAGGAGGATAATCTGCCTCATTTCACCTTCAGCTAAACAAAACACAAAAAATAGGAATCAAATGTACCTTTGCTGAATAATTAGTATTGAAAAGACAACTGAGTAATCTCTAGAAAAGTAGACCTCAATAAAAAGACAAGTCAATTATTCAGGTAAATAAACAGAGACAAGAGACAGCTAGATTGCTAACTTTGAGTACTAAGAACACCACTGTATAAAGGGGAAAAAGAAGTCTACTCTTGAATAAAAAAAACAGAACCATGAGTCAGAAATATGTGTACACACTTCAAACAGTGATCCAAATGACTTGTAATTTTAGCATCAAAACTCCGGGCAGCCACTCCCACCCAAAAGGACATTCAATGGAATATAACACAACCATAAAATGATCTGAACTTCTTCATCATAATTTTTAATACATCAACAAAAGGTAGCGGGCTCATAGTGGATCCAGTTAATACATACTACAGCTCATGTGGATACGGAGAGCTAGGCTGATAAGAAGCACCATCATAGTCTGCAACCCTCAGACGAAAGGCTAAGTGTTCCCAACATAACCTTCTTGTTATATGAAAGGTGAAGCATTGACAACATAACCCTCTAGTGTCGGAAAGAAGGAATGCTGAACAAGAGTTTGCTTGAGCCGATGTTGAGTAGGCAAGAGGCCTTTGTGACGGCGTAAACTAGCAACCACCTTGCCATCCATGTCAAGCTGAAGTAGCCAGTCACCAAACTGGAGCAGCATGCTCACATCACCATCCCAAGAAGAGGGCACCCCAAAACAATATGGTTTAAACTTTCCAAACTGCATGGTGAGCTCGGCAACTGGCAATTCAAACCGGTATTTGAATGCCCAGACCCTGCTTTCATTGTTCTGCATAGCCCAGATACCAATGCTGGTAAATTCAGTATTAAGACAGGACATGCCCAGCATTCCATCCACCTCAAACAGGGCACCACCATAAATTTCATCCCTCACAAACTGGTCGGCGCCGTGCGGAGCGAGCATCTCCCCAAATGACTCAGTGGTGGTGTCGAATACAGTTATCACGTTGTCTGCGCACCAACGCAGGCTGTGATGGAACAGGAGAAGTGTGAAGGGCGACACTTCCTCCACAACAAGGCCATCTATGTCTATGTGCCTTGGCGGTTGGCTGGAGCCTAGTGTGTAGACCTGATAGGAGTCATCTGGATCATGGGGTGCCAGCAGTGTCCGATACTCGCCGCTTAGGCTATGAGGATACATCCCCACGGGTCGGTGAGTGTCGGTAACAGGCAGGCGAGCACACTGACGAGTTGCAGGGTTGATGATGCTGAACTGACCCGCGCTCATGTTGAGGACGAATAAGCCATCGCACGAGATGCACGGACGGACGTAAAGCGTCGCCAATTAGCGCGACGGACTGGAGCCGGTCGGCGGCGGCGACCCCTATTCGGTGGTCCAAGGGGATGATGTCTAGTGACTTGACGCCGACGCCGACGCCGCACTTCTGATTGTACGCGTAGAAGAGGGGGAGGGTGGGCTGGCGGGCGTGGTGGGCGAGGAGAAAATCGCGGGCGGTGGTGGCGCTGCGCCAGGCACGGCAGACGGCGCGGCAGCGGAGGAGGGATTTGGGGGACAGGCGGGCGATGATCTCCCAGACGGCGATCTCGTCCGGGAGGCCGTGCGACCTCCGCCATGGTCGCCCGCCGGCCGGCCGGAGGTCACTCTGGATCTCGATAGCAAAGCAAGAGGAGTGGTGTGGAGTGGTACTGACGGCGGCGGCGGAGACTAGGTAGGGCTCCCTCTTTGTCGTGCTGGCGGATATAACGCAGACGGACGCATCTAAGCTGGGCTTAGCCCATTTCGTGTTCTTAGCTCTCAAACGGGCTGGCTTGGCCATCACCCAGTTTGGTTTGCAAGTAACAAAAGTGTTTTGCCTAAAAAAAGAAGTACTCCCTCCAATCCAAATTAATTGCCGCAGCTCTAGTATGGAGGGAGTAACAGAAATGTTTGGTGGAAGGATATCGAACTTCCAAATGCAAAAGGGAACCACTAGGGATCAGACTACTGATCCCTAGCTTTCCGTCAGACCACTGGATGGCCGTTGGATGAAAGTTTGTGAATCGCTGGATGCATCCCTCTAACAGCGCCCACTTTCCTCAATTTTTAAAACAAACTTTCTGTATGCACCCACTTTCCTCAACTTTTAAAACAAACTTTCTGTATGCATGTAGCTTCCATATATGAGGACCCTATAATCACGCATAATAACTTCATAACAACCTTGGCAGTTTCCAAAACAAAATTTTCCTTGTTTACGTTGCTTCCATTTATGTGTGGTGCTCATATAATCAGGTGTGCTTCTGTATACTACAAATAATGCTTCCTTTCCATTTGATACTTGTTTGCATGATATGATAAACATACTTTCAACACTACAAGCCATGCTTCATAATTTTTTTATTCACATTTTTCTCCAAGCAGCATCAAGATTCAATCTATGCTATGAAGCATGTATGGTTGTACTTTGAAACACAGTTTTATGGTGATTGAAGCATGAAAATTTCGTACCAAAACATTGTTGTCATAGCGTAAGGAACGAAGCATGCAAGTATATCAATGGAAACATATTGTATTTGTGTGGGATTGGGAAGCATGTCATGTATAATAGTGATGCATTTATGTGGTAGTGATCCATTGGAAGCACGGTCAGATAAATGTTGAAGCAGGAAAAAAGTAGTACAGAAGCATTGTTTCTGTTGTGTAAAGAAAAGAGCACATATGTAGACACTTCGAAGCTTATTGTACAAAGTTGGAAGCATGACACATATGGTACCAAAGCACATGCAAGGTACTATAAAAGAAAGGAAGCACATACAAAGGCACTGGACAACTTAATATACAAATATTCCTGAAGCATTGCATATGTTACAAGAATCACAAGATTCACACTAAGGCATCGGCCGGTCACTTCGAAGCGTCAAATACGAAGCCACTAGATAACAATCGCCACAACGCGCTTCGAACGTCGCTATTGACCGCGTGGCAAGGCAGCACTCTGCCGAGAGCACGCTGACAAGATTAGAGATATAGTGCCTCGTCATGATGAAAGGAGTGTGGTTTCCATGACGGCACGAGCACAGCGGCAAGGAACCAGAGATGGTCGGCTGCGGGGTAGCATGTCGAGAGAGATGGGGCATGGTGGCTGAGCAAGGTTGTCGAGACCTCATGCCTGACGTCCTCCGGCGTGGGCTTCGCCGCTTCGGCTGCTACCTCTCGCAGAGTGCTTCCTCCATGCCAACAATCTCATCGTCGCCGAGTGGTCTGACATACATATGAAGCATGGTAGATGCATCGGTACATAGGAACTTACCTGGAAGCATGGGAACAGATTTAAATTCTGTCCGTACACAGGGAGCGTGAATGCTCTCAAGCAATAATATTTTGCTATCACTAAATTCGTAAAGTGTATTGGAAGCACAGAAATTGGATGATGCAAAATAACATGCTTGCCACTAATATCCGGTTGTAGCAATTTATTATCTACAAACGGATCTCATCTACCCTGATTGGAGGTTTTGTGATCTTACAGCAACCTAAATTCTGAAGATACATGAAATCAAAACATATTCACGTAGATCTCACCTCTGGTGTGCCTGCAACCACTTAAAATCGGCAAATACGAGATGGAGGGGCATAATCTGGGCAAGATGTCTACTAGGGTTAGGGAGAGAGATTTTCATTGGAGAACGACCGGGAGGTGAGCTCGTCGGTGACGCGGTGAAGAGCAGCGTGCGCACTGGGTCTAGGGGCCGCACCGATAAGTAGGACGGGGCAGGACCCAACCTGTACGCCTCTGGCAAAGAGTAAAGATGCGGCGCGGTGGATGCTGACCCCGACGGCGAGGAGAGTTGGAGGCAGGAGAGAGGAACGAGGGTGGTGATTGATTCGGGAGAAAGGTAACGGAGGGAGGGTGAATAGAAAAAGTTATTCATTAAATGGTATGGCAGAATCCTTAAAGATCATTCTTACAAATCAAAGGACTCATGCATGAAAATTCATCCGGACTATCTCCAAATTTCTGTCAAAATCCTTCAAATTAAACATGCCCTTAAAGTCAAGACCTGTCCATACTACATCAGCCCCATCTATGGTAATGGTAACGTTATTATCTTCATCCAAAAGGATAAGAAAGGTTGGTGCCTCGAGGACGACGAGCTTTCAAATCCTCAAAGGTTGTTCGGATTCTTGCTCCCAATAAACGATTGCAGAGACCACATGAGCCATTTATAATGACCAAGCAAGTGAGCACATGCCACCATGTTGACATCTTTGCCTTTCCTGACTTTATGGCTTGCGGAACATCCGGGGCTATATATGCTCGAAGCACAAACATACGTTTCTCAATGATTCCACCACTATTCACATTTCAAAGGTAGCTGCCTAATGCTTACCTCAAAAAAGAAAAGGCTATATCTATGTGTGTATGTAGGATTGTGGGGTACTGGGAATGAGTACACATCACCGTCGTAAGGCATCGACTCCGAGAATCTGGATTCATGCTCCACGAATTCAGTATCTGCTAAGCACGATAATAACACATCCTACAACCTGCTGCTTTTTCCTACCCTAACAACTAACTGGATTATTTGTTGGGTGTTAAGCAGCAGGGAGTCTATAACTCATGGGGATGGGAGTAGCACGAACTGGTAGATGAGCCATTAGCTAGATTCTGAAGAATAGGCCATGCAGTCGAGCACTTCCCTGGTGCAAATTTAGTGGGAGGTTACTTGGATTCTGAATTATTATTTTTCCCTTGGCTAAAATTTTGGTTTTGGTAATGAGACACTATATATACACAACCTGTGTGCCCTGAAAGAATTCAGGGTGAAAATGTGTTTCATTCTTGTTCAATAGATCATGTCTTCTGGTTTAATATTTTGTGCTTCACTGTAAAGACTTTTCCAAGTGCCACTGCATGCGCCGGCTCCATCGATCTCTACTGATCAGATGCACTGCTCATATGCAGTGCGACGCGTCAAGCCAATCCAAGCGCTTAAATTAGGACGATGAGTTTTTAAAGCTGGCTCCATCGATCTCTACTCATATGCAGTTCGAATCAGTTTCAAGAAGCCACAGCCTGCACCAACACCTTCGGAACAGGATCGACCGTTCTACATCGCGCCACAAGGAGGTGCTCAAGTGGCTCTTCTTCCTATACCACATGCATTTCACGTCCTCTGATGACATTTTATTTTTGATATTTCAACATCAGCTCCTCACAAACATCGATCGTAAAAATATTAGCACCATCATATACATGACTAGCTGGATATGTTTTTAAGAGCCCGTGAACCTACAGGCCCCTGTTCCATCAGAGGGAACTGCTAATGCGGCATCAAAAACGATTGCAGACCATCAGCCAACTAGACTGCTGATGCAGTATGAAAAGCAATAGGAACATCCAGGCCAGACAAACACCACCTGACCAGGCAGTATGAAAAGCAATTAGGAATGCCCTGGGCTGGGCTTTAAAGATCTATCTACACAGTTCTGTTTGAGATGATGGAATATCTCATGAAACATTAATTCTTACAATGGGTAAGTAGCTGAAGTGAAATGTTAAACATGGTTCCAAATGATCAAGTGAAATGGTAAATATAATTCCAATGATGCGACAGAAAGATATGATTAAAAAGCATATATTTATATGCCTACTCAGATCACTAGTAGAAAATAGGGCTTTGGTTACAGCGCAATATACACATTAGTCCCGGTTACATTAGTCCCGGTTCGAGCGGCTAAAGGCATTAGTCCCGGTTCAAATGGGCCCTTTAGTCCCGGTTTGAGACACGAACCGGGACTAAAGGGCATCGCATCCTTTAGTCCCGGTTCGTGTCTCAAACCGGGACTAAAGATTAGACCTGATACAAACCGAGACTAAAGGGTGCGATGCCCTTTAGTCCCGGTTCGTGTCTCAAACCGGGACTAAAGATTAGACCTGATACAAACCGAGACTAAAGGGTGCGATGCCCTTTAGTCCCGATTCGTGTCTCAAACCGGGACTAAAGGGGTTCGTGTCTCAAACTCTACCCCCCCCCCCCCCCGGTCTATCGCCGTAGGCCTGTTTGCAAATTTTTAGAATTCTCAAATTCTTAAAGGAAAAAAAGATATGCTCAATTTTTTTTGAATTTTGGTCAAATCTAATCAAACTGTGGTCAAACTACTTATTCAAGAAGTATTAGTGTTACTAAATAATTATTCAAGAATATTAGTGTTACTAAATAATTATTTTAGTTTTTCTGAATTTTGGTCAAATCTGTTCAAACTGTAGTCGAACTGTGGTCAAACTACTTATTCAAGAAGTATTAATGTTACTAAATAATTATTCAAGAATATTAATGTTACTAAATAATTATTTCAGTTTTTTTGAATTTTGGTCAAATCTGGTCAAACTGTGGTCAAACAATGGTCAAACTACTTATTCAAGATGTATTAGTGTTACTAAATAATTATTCAAGAATATTAGTGTTACTAAATAATTATATCAGTTTTTTTGAATTTTGGTCAAATGTGGTCAAACTACTTATTCAAGAAGTATTAGTGTTACTAAATAATTATTCAAGAATATTAGTGTACTAAATAATTATTTCAGTTTTTTTGAATTTTGGTCAAATCTGGTCAAACTATGGTCAAACAATGGTCAAACTACTTATTCAAGATGTATTAGTGTTACTAAATAATTATTCAAGAATATTAGTGTTACTAAATAATTATTTTAGTTTTTTTGAATTTTGGTCAAATCTGGTCAAACTCTGGTCAAACTACTTATTCAAGAAATATTAGTGTTACTAAATAATTACTGTTTTTTAGAATAATAGTTTCAAACTCAAACAGTGAAACGTGTGACTTCATGCTCAAGCTAAACTACTGAGCGTTAATAGGATTGACATCTCACTATTGTTAGGAAAACAATAATTGCAGACCGGCCGGGAAGTTAGATGATTTGGAATGATTAGGGGTGATTAGAGACTAGAGGTTAAATTAAGCAATGATGAGGGATGATTAGAGATTAAATTATAAAATAATTCAGAAATTTGAAAATCGGGAAAAAAATTCAAAAAAAAATTCAAATTTTTTTCTCGTAAAATTTCCTTTAGTCCCAGTTGGGGACTAAAGGTGGAGCTCCAGACAGCGGCCACGTGGAGGGCCTTTAGTCCCGGTTCGAACCGGGACTAGTGGGGGTTTAGTACCTACCCTTTAGTCCCGGTTAACATTGCAATCAAAAGTTGACAGCAATCTTATCATTCAATTTAACAAGTAGTGCTCCAAGCTCTTCTAAAAACAAAGTGCAACTTGCTTACTCAAAAAAGTGGAAAATCTGCCTCATTTCATCATCGGCTACGACAAAAAAACAGAAACATGTATATTTGCTAAATTTGTAGAATTAAGGAGACCACCGGACAGTCTCCAAGAAACAAGAGGCAGGTCAGCTTGACAAATATTTCAAACATTAACCAGAACGACTTAGGAATTTAGCATCAACATGCACGGTAGCCACCTCTGCCCAAAAGGATATTCACAGAAATATGACCATGGTAAAGATTATCTCAAACAAACAGCAAAATGCAGAGTTATAACAAAACTTCACAGTACCTAACCAGACGTAGCGGATACATGAAGAAGAATGAATTGCAACAGAAAATTTCACTAAGTTGGCTATAATGTAAGCACCACACCAAGCTCTTCCGAAATCATGTTTGAGTTGCTACCCAACCAAGAGGATAATCTGCCCTAAATGCATCACCAGCTTTAACAATACTTATAAACAGGAAAACGGTGGTATATTGACTATATATAGTATTATTAATAGAAACCACTCGATGGTCTTCATTAAATAAGACCTCGATAAAAGAAAAACACAATTATTTAGTTCAAAGACAAACAGAGACACTTCGGACCATTGAGCCTGACCAAAACCATTTCATAATTTTGGATATGAGCCTGCACATTATAACACCTCTTCTGCTTATCACATGATTGAACAAAACATGAAGCATACATTCTTCCTTGAAATGGGAAGCACCTTAAGTAAAATGAAAAATAAGATTCTAAACGATGCACAGGGAAAGATTATAATAGTATGTTTCAATACCTAACCAAACGCAACAAACAAGAATTGGTTGCAATAGAAAATTCCATTGATAAATTAATGTAGTGCTCCCAGCTCTTGTAAAAAGGTCAGGTGCTGCTTGTCGGTCAATAAGGATGTTAGAGCAACTCTAGCAGACCCCGCATCCCGCCGGCCCGCAAAACGCGTTTGTAGTTCGCGCAAAACAGCTTTTGCGGGCTGGCTCGGGCTGGCACAGATGCAGACCCCCCAAACGGATCCGTAAAAAAGTATATTCACGGAATATGCTTTTTTAGGGGTCAGCTATGCGGGTTCTGCTCTTTGCGCCGCTGCATCCCGCATATCATCAGCCCGCAAATATCAAATCCAACATAATTTAACAATCGAAAACAAACTGAATTATTCGAATCAAACATAATACAACAATCATCCGCATTACAAATAATTATTCAAATCACCGTAGCAAACTTAAATAATGCAATACAAAACTTGTCATGAATACAAATACAAATGAACACAAAAATTAGTCACTGTCCAGCCCTTTGCCAATGGTGCTCAATGAGATCTTCCTGAAACTGAAAGTGTGTGTCTGCATTTTCAATCTCCTTGTATGTCTGAAGAAAAGCTCTAATGCAGTTTGGGTCTCTAGCTGGTTTGACACGGCTACCCACATTGTCGTAAAAGAATTCTAAGTTCATTCCTCTCTCATCTTCAAGAATCATATTGTACAGGATAACACAGCATGTCATGATGTTCTTCAAGGTTTTCTTATCCCAAAAACGAGCAGGACCACGGACAATGGCAAACCTAGATTGCAAAACACCGAATGCTCTTTCAATGTCTTTTCGGGCTGCCTCTTGCACCCTTGCAAATTCACATTATTTTTTTGTTTTGGGTTCTTTGATGCTCTTGACAAATGTGCACCAAGGAGGGTATATACCATCTGCAAGATAGTACCTCTTTGTGTATTCATGCCCATTGATAGTGTAGTTGCAAGCAGGAGCATCACCACTAGCAAGCCTAGCAAACAAATGAGACTGTTGCAACACATTGATATCATTGAGAGTGCCCGGCATGCCAAAAAAGCAATGCCAAATCCATAAATCCTCGGATGCTACAGCCTCTAGCACAATTGTTGCATCATGAGACTTGCCATAATACATTCCTTGCCAAGCCTTGGGGCAATTTTTCCAATTCCAATGCATACAATCAATGCTACCTAGCATGCCAGGCCAACCTCTCCTCTCATTAGCTGCCATCAATTTATTTGTGTCACCCTCATTGGGTGCCCGAAGATACTCAAGACCAAAGACACGGACGATCACTTTCGCAAATCTACGCACAGACTCAATTGTGCTATCTTCACCAATGCGAAGATACTCATCGGCATAGTCAGCCGGAACGCCATATGGAATCACCCGCATAGCTACGGAGATTTTTTGATATGCACTAAATCCCTTTAAACCAGCGGCATTGCTTCTTTGAGTAAAATACCGGCAATTTGCCTCGCAAGCTTGAACAAGTTTCTGTGACAGCCTGGATTTTTGCCTTCTCTCTTTTTCCGGACTTGTCTTCTCTCTTCTTTCGGACTTGGTTTTCACCGTGGTTTTTGCCCTGACTTGGTTTGGATTTTGGAATCATTTCATATGGACTTGTCACTTGGGCATACCCTTGACTTTCACCCAAGTGACCTCTCTTCCTTATTCCTCTAATATATCACCAAAATAATCCAATGAATATTTTTCATAAAAGAAAAATATTCATTTTCCTTTCTGAAATCCAATTCAGAAACTTGTGCTCCAAAGCAACCTCAATTTTTCTTGCTCAGAAAAATCTGAAATAATTCCTGAATATTCTTAGAACCATGGCACACCTTCCCATGCAAAAATATTGCATCACTTTTTGTAATATTTTTGCTGTAGAAAATCATTTCTCTTCTGGCCCAAAATTCCAGTTTGTAGAGCAAGTACATTTTTCCTTGAGCTTTTGGCCTTGATCTTTCTTGAGCTTAAGCACCCTCCTAAGAAACCCTAAACCCTAGGAGATCAGCCCTAATGGCTTTCTAGAAGGTGGCCAAACTTGGCAACCAAGTTTCTGGACAGAAACTTGTCAGCTCAGTTGAGTCCAATCTGGTCGGCCTGGGTATGATCCATCACCCCTCCTAGACTAAACACTGCACGGACAAACGCGCAGACAAGGTTTGGCCGCTCCTGGGCGTCGTTTTGACCATGCCAGCTTGGTGACCGCGTGAGGACACGGCGCCTGGCATGCGTTCGACGCGCTCTGGGTGGCGCCAATGCCTCTGTTTCGCGTGTGCTCGTTCCAGCGCTCGCTGACGACTGCCGCGCCATGCCGCAAGCTTCGTCTCATCACTCTTGACCGCTCCCTGACGCTCGCTGACACCGGAGCCGCCGCAGCAAGCACGGTCACGTCGCGGCCAAAATGCCACAGTGCGCGCGTGCACTTGTCCACTTCCCCAACCGCCTCCTGTACTCGTCCGCAAGCGTGGGAAAGCTCCTGAGTTGACGCTAAGCGTTTGCCCCCTCACGTTGGAGCTTCTCGTCGCCATTCGCCGCATGTCCAGAGAGCTCTGGCGGCGACACGTCCCCCTCCCTCGCTCCGGCTATATATAGTGCTCCTCCCCTCAATTTCTAGCCAAGCACCACTCCACACAACCTCCACGAACACGTAGAAGAGTAGCAGCTCGGTCGAGCAGGCCTCTGGCCGTCGCCCCGACCACAAGACTCCGGCGATCCCCGCAGTCCAGGCGCCGCTCTCCGGTGCCTCTGGAGCTCAAGCAGCTGCTTGGGCGTGGCATTGGGGACCTGCTGGTGCTGCCTGGACACCACCGAGCCCTCGGAGCCGCCCCTAGCTGCCGTCTTCAACCTCTCCGGCGACATCCGTCCGCCACAGTAGCTTGCGAGCTCGACCGCGAGCAGCTCCCTCCAACCCACGCCAAGCTACGGGTATGGGCAGGTGCGCCTCGAGCCCCGCTTCAATCCTATCCCTCTAGCCTAGCCCCCAAACCCCTCATCGCCGGCGTGAGCTCCGGTGAAGCGCCGCCCCTCCCTTATCTCGATCCTCTCTCTCTCCTGACGGGTGGGGCCCAGTGTCAGCCTCACCACTCGCGCCCAAAGCGGTACGAGTGGAGGCGTATTCCCGCTTTACGCCTTCAACGTCACCCCCCTAGATTTCTGTTTTATTCAAATTTATTCAGAAATTTGACTGAACTTTGACCAGCCACCATTTCTAAACCGTAAGTCCAAATGATTTGATTCTTTTTGCATTGTCTTTGTTACAGAAAACTCTAGCAGCACACCAAAAGGTTGATTTTTCCTTGCTGTCTAGAATTTCTGGTGATTTTCATAAGCTGTTTTGACATTTATTTTTGTGGTTTTAAATTCTTTTCAGAAGGAGAAACTTGTCTTGAAGCAAACCAAGAGGAGTGTGATCCTCCTCTACACTAAGGCAAGCCACACCAGCATTTGGATGGTGTTATTTCAATATCTATGATTTTTTTCTACTTGAATATGAGTTCTTATTTGCATTTAAAAATTTGCTAAATAACTTTGGTTAAATAATAGGTACTTTACCATGCTTGATATGCTTGTTTTAGTTACTGGTTGAATGCATGAACTTGTTTGGCTAAGTAGAATAAAATTTTGCATGATACATATTGCTATGGAAATTAATGGTAGTTATTTTACTTAGTGATATTTTCATTTAAATAAAGAACTAATGAAAATATTGCTTGATAATAAAAATGAGTTATAACCAGAAAGTTTTGATCTTTAGTGTTGCAAGATGTTTATGTTGTTAAGCTTGATTTACGAACATGAGTTGTTTGCATTGCATGACGAGTAGTTGCATGATTATGGCATTATAGCATGTTGTTGATAAAAAGTTTTTATCAAAGTTAAACTTGATTAAGTTCAACTTGAATATGATGTTGATCTCATCATGGTGCCACTGAATCGGGTTTTAATTCACTGCGACCACATTTACCTTGTGGGAAGGTCTTGATTCGGTCCTTTGTTGTGGCTCTCACCGGTGCCTCCCGTGAGGGAAGGTTATGGGCGTGCATACCCTGGCCCGTTAGGCAGACATAACCTTGTGTGCTCGTTTTTGTTTTTATGGTACCTTGTCCCCGTTTGGGACCGTTTTGCCACGACGGTGGCCGTTGGTGTCTTTGGTAGACACGGGGCCACCCAAGACCTAGCCCTGAGAGGGAGTTGGTCGGAGTGGCCGGGGAGAGTGCATGACAAAGGGAGGGTTTCGTCGGAATACTTTGGTCCACCCGAATGGGAATGTGAGGCCAAGTGTTCCGTAGTGTGGGTAAAGTGCGCTACTTCTGCAGAGTGTATTTAATCTATCGATAGCCGCGTCCTCGGTTATGGGCATAACTCGTGAGTAAGTCACACCATGGATCAACTTTTCTAATAAATCTTGCAAACTAAGAATTTGTTGCGATATTTTTGGTTCGTGGTGAATCATGAACTCTTGAGGTGTTCATGAGTGCTTTGGTTTAAGGTGTGACCCCGATATGGTCACCGTTTGGTTACGAGGTAACCGTCTGGTAAGCGAGTCGGTTGGACTCAGTGCATGTGTTGATTGTTTTCCATCAGTAGTAGTTTTTGCATTGCATTAACCTGATTAAATATCATGATATTATCTGTTATCATGCTTATGTTTGTTGTGAGCTTGCAAGTACATTCAATGTACTGACCTGGCGTGTTATGCCAGCTTTCAGGCAAGTCGATTCGCATCGGAGCGTATCTCGTGTCTAGGCCGTGTCCACGTCGGTGTCCCTATGCTATGGAGTGCCACTTCGTCGTTCTTCCGCTGCCGCTTAGTTCGTGTGATCGAGGCCCCGTCATGTTCCTTAAATAATGTACATACTGTCCAGCAGCACCGTGTGTACCGCTTGGCCTCGAACCTCGATGTAATGTAATCCGCTAGTATCAATAAAGCAGTTGTTTCTGTACCATGTTATTGTGTATTTCCAGAAGACTTGATCTCTGTCCTGGCAATGCAAGGTAAACCGGTTGCTCTGAGCCGGGGTGCCACAACGCTTGGTATCAGAGCCGCGCTGATTGTAGGACACGCTAGACCGTTAGTGCGCTAGTAAAACGGTAGATAGCTTCGTTTGAGTGCCGGTAGTCATAGAAATTGGTTGTTGCATTGCATGCATGTTTATTTGTTGTTATTACTAACCGTATGGTTTGTGAGTGTAGATGGCACCAATACCGATCTTGTACCATCCTGAGCCAGCTCCGTACACATCGCCGCACCTGCTTCAGAATGTGTGGCGATGACTCTATCCACAGGGTGCTGATCCAGAGTATCGGGTGTATCGCGAGCATCTGGCCGGTGCATTGTATGAGTATTATGCTGAGGTCACTCTACACCACAGTACCCCTTCCGGCGCTTACACTCGTTCGACTAAGGGTGGTCTTGCTTCTACGCCATCTCAGGCGGTTCAGTTCGCTGCTATCGAGGCTCTTGTAGACTTGCGCTACAACAAGGTTCGCATGCACACCCACCCTGGTCTTTTCTTCTACCCATCTCTGCACGAGAATGGGCGTATCCTGACTCTGGTGAACAAGGCCCTCATCGCAGAAAGGGAACACAAGCTCCTGCACGACAACAAGCCAGCTGTTAATGACCACAAGCGCAAATTCGAGCCGAAGAAGGATATGCAACCCGTGCAAAAGGCTCGTACTTGGCAACAGACTCAGGTGGAGTACAAACCCAACTGGCAGCAGAATGTCAACAAGACTACCATGCAAGTCAAGAATGTCGTGACCAGTCCGGTGCGCGAAGATTGTCAGCGCAACAATTCCTGTTTCAGCTGTGGTCAAACCGGACACTACGCCAAACAGTGTCCCAAGAACAGCAAACAAGCAGCTCCATTTCAACCAAAGGTCAACTACATGGAGCCGTATTCCGCCCCAGATATAATCCAAGGGCAAATTCATCACATCTCCGCAGATGAAGCCCAAGAGGATCCGGAAGTCGTCATTGGTATGTTTCTTGTCAATGACATACCCGCCGTAATTTTATTTGACTCTGGGGCTTCCCACTCTTTTATTTCGCGGGGTTTTGCTTCCCAAAACAATTTTCCTTGCTCGATTTTGGGAAAGCACATGCTGGTACAATCCCCGGGATCCCTTCTCTGAAGCAATCTCGTCTGCCGAAATTTGGAAATTGACATCAAAGGCGCCAAGTTTCCAACATCATGGATAATCATCGACTCCAACAAATTGGATGTCATTCTGGGCATGAATTGGTTAACTCAATATCAAGTCTGCATCTGCTGTGCGACCAGAGAAGTTACCCTGAAAAATATGGAAGGTCGCACCACAAGCTTTTATGCCCGCAAGCGCATACCCTCAAAAGATATGGTTTTCGCAGCCGTGGCAGAAGAAGTGGAATTAATTCATGTGGTCAGTGAGTACCCAAACGTATTTCCTGAAGAATTACCAGGCATGCCACCCGACCGCGAATTGGAGTTTGCAATTGACTTGGTGCCTGGAACCACTCCGATACATAAGAAATATTATCGGATGCCTTCCTCAGAATTGGTGGAATTGAAGAAACAACTGGATGAGATGATGCAAAAAGGATACATCCGTCCAAGCTCTTCACCATGGGGATCACCAGCAATCTTCATAGACAAAAAGGATGGCAGTCTACGAATGTGCGTAGACTACCGACAGCTAAATGACGTCACCATTAAAAACAAGTATCCACTGCCGAGGATTGACGATCTGTTTGATCAAATCAGTGGGGCCAAAGTATTCTCAAAAATTGATTTAAGGACTGGATATCATCAACTCAAGATAAAGAAGGAAGATATTCCTAAGACCGCGTTCACCACTCGGTACAGTCTTTATGAATACACAGTTATGTCCTTTGGCCTCACCAATGCTCCTGCCTTCTTTATGCATATGATGAACAAAGTGTTTATGGACTTCTTGGACAAATTTGTGGTGGTGTTCATTGATGACATCCTCATTTACACCAAGAGCAAGGACGAACACAAGGAGCATCTTCGAGCAGTTCTGCAAAGGCTTCGTGACCATCTACTTTATGCCAAATTCAGCAAATGTGAGTTCTGGCTCAAACAAGTGGGATTCCTCGGGCATGTCCTCTCGGCAGAAGGAATCTTAGTGGACCCAAGCAAGGTGAAGGATGTACTTGATTGGTCCGCACCCACAACAGTCTCAGAAATCTGGAGTTTCCTTGGACTAGCCAGATATTATCGTCGTTTTATCGAAGGATTCTCCAAGATCGCCAAGCCAATAACTGAGCTTCTAAAGAAGGATAAGAAGTTCATATGGACTTAGGATTGCGAACGAAGTTTCAATGAGTTAAAAATCAGGCTGACCTCGGCACCAGTATTAACACTTCCAGACATCTACCGTAGTTTTGATGTCTACTGCGACGCATCCAGAAAAGGACTTGGGTGTGTACTCATGCAAGATGGCAAGGTGGTGGCTTATGCATCTCAACAACTGCGGCAACACGAAGGAATCTATCCTACTCATGATTTGGAATTGGCCGCAGTGGTGCACGCTTTAAAAATCTAGAGACACTATCTGATTGGAAAGAAGTGCCAGATATTCACCGACCATAAGAGTCTCAAGTATATATTCACTCAGCCGGATTTGAACCTTCGACAGGGAAGATGGCTCGAGTTGATTAATGACTACGACCTCGGGATATATTATCACCCGGGCAAAGCTAATGTGGTGGCTGACGCCCTCAGCCGCAAACCAGCCAACCTTAATGCTCTAATGGATTCCTTGCCTCCTGAGCATTATGAAGAAATTATGCGGCTCAATTTGGTAATCACCGATATCCGTCTTGCCAATATATTGGAAGTTGCCCCTACTCTCGAAGAAGAAATCCGCATTGCTCAGGCAGATGATAAGATGTTAAAAATATATGTTCAGAAGATGCACCAAGGGCGTGCACCAAACTTCTCTATGGATCAGCAAGGTTCGCTAAGGTTCCGAGGAAGACTTTGCGTACCCAACCAAGGAAGTCTGAAGAAGAAAATATTGGCAGAAGCACATCAAGCCCCATACTCAATTCACCCTGGTGGTACCAAAATGTATGAGGACCTTCGTCAGGTATTTTGGTGGGATGGAATGAAGAAAGACATCGCATACTTTGTGGCCTGTTGCGACGTATGCAATAAGGTAAAGGCGGAACACCAAAAACCCGCCAGACTCCTCCAGCCTCTACCGGTATCCCAATGGAAATGGGATGATATCTGCATGGATTTCATCACCAGACTACCAAGGTCTCATCGAGGAAACGACGCAATATGGGTCATAGTGGACACACTAACAAAGGTGGCCCACTTCCTTCCTATCCGGACCACATACCGTGCAAACCAACTTGCACAACTGTCTGTATCAAGAATCGTCAGTCTGCATGGAGTACCCAAGACTATCACCTCCGACAGGGGATCTCTCTTCACCTCCGCATTTTGGTCCCGACTACATCAAGCCTTGGGGACCGCTCTAAAATATAGCACGTCGTATCATCCTCAGACAGATGGACAGATTGAGCGAGTAAATCAAATACTCGAAGATATGCTCCGGTCATGTACATTGGCCCAAGGGACCAAGTGGGAAGACTGTCTGCCCTACGCTGAGTTTTCCTACAACAACAGTTTCCAGGCCAGCTTAAAGATGTCACCCTATGAAGCCCTGTATGGCCGGAAATGCCACACTCCATTGAACTTGTATCAAACCGGAGACAGCCGTATTTTCAGGACTGACTTAATGATCGAAGCGGAGAAGCAAGTCAAGGAAATCCGAGACAGACTACAACTGGCCAAATCTTGACAAAAGAGCTACTATGATGCCAAACATCGTCAGATCAGCTTCGAACCCGGAGAACACGTATACCTCCGAGTCACCCCTATGAAAGGAGTCAAGAGGTTTCAGACCCGCGGAAAATTGGCACCCAGATATATCGGTCCAGTCCCCGTCATGGCCAGAGTCGGAACAGTTGCATATCAATTGGAATTGCCATCGGAACTGTCAGAGGTACACAACGTGTTTCACATATCACAGCTAAGGAGGTGTATCTCGCCACCGGAGAAAAGGACTGATATGGCAGAGATAGAATTGCCTAAGGATTTGACCTATGAGGAAAAGCCAATCAGAATATTGGATCAAACAGAAAGGGTCACTCGAAGCAAAGAAATAAGGTTTTACAAGGTTCAGTGGGAGCACCACACCGAAGAGGAAGCGACCTGGGAAAGAGAGGAATTTTTAAGGACTGCATACCCAGAATGGTTTTCCCAAGCAACCGAATCATCTTAAGTGGGGGAGGTTTGTGACAGCTTGGATTTTTGCCTTCTTGGGCATACCCTTGACTTTCACGCAAGCGACCTCCTTCCTTATTCCTCTAATATATCCCCAAAATAATCCAATGAATATTTTTCATAAAAGAAAAATATTCATTTTCCTTTCTGAAATCCAATTCAGAAACTTGTGCTCCAAAGCAACCTCAATTTTTCTTGCTCAGAAAAATCTGAAATAATTCCTGAATATTCTTAGAACCTTGGCACGCCTTCCCATGCAAAAATATTGCATCACTTTTTGTAATATTTTTGCTGTAGAAAATCATTTCTCTTATGGCCCAAAATTCCAGTTTGTACAGCAAGTACATTTTTCCAGTTTGTAATATTTTTGCTGTAGAAAATCATTTCTCTCCTAAGAAACCCTAAACCCTAGGAGATCAGCCCTAATGGCTTTCTAGAAGGTGGCCAAACTTGGCGACCAAGTTTCTGGACAGAAACTTGTCAGCTCAGTTGAGTCCAATCTGGTCGGCCTTGGTATGATCCATCACCCCTCCTAGACTAAACACTGCACGGACAAACGCGTAGACAAGGTTTGGCCGCTCCTGGACGTTGTTTTGGCCATGCCAACTTGGTGACCGCGTGAGGACACGGCGCCTGGCATGCGTTCGACGAGCTCTAGGTGGTGCCAACGCCTCTGTTTCGCGCGTGCTCGTTTCAGTGCTCGCCGATGACTGTCGCGCCACGCCGGTTGAGATCACAAAATTTCGACCCGGCCGAGCACCAAACGGGCCTCAAACGTTCGGGCTGACCGGCGTCCTCATATCCAGCCCAAATATGGGGCGAATATGGGGGGCGCCTGGGCGCGTCCGCCAGGTCGGACTGACGTCGGGGTCCCATGCGGAATCGCCCGGAAAACCGACGGTCTGAAACTTGTCTCCTCCGTCGGACCGATGTTGTCGTGTGGCGCCGCTCCGGCGTGCCGCGTAGTGCCTAGCCCGACTATTTAAGCCGACCGCCGGCACCGAAACCCTACCCCTCCACATTTTCCTCCACCCGCCGTCCGCCGCCACCACTTTCCACTCCCCATCCGCCACCAGTAATAGCCATGCCCCCACGTCACCGGATAAGGGACCCACCCATTTCTATCGCCGGAGCGCCGGCTACAACTCCTTGAGCAGATCCGGGCAAGGTGCGAAGCCCGGATCGCCGCGGGGCTACCTCCGGATGGAGTGGATCCGGAGGAGGAGTTGGAGGTGGAAGAAGTGGTGCATCCTCTCAAGTCCGTAGTTAGTCCTGTTGGTGTAGGTTGTCTTGTAGGGTGATGGCCGCAGCATGGCGTTGCATCTGCTTGCTATCGTTGCTGCCTTTGAGTGTGTTTCGCTTTGCTCCTTGTATCAGCCGCTTTGCTAAATCAAAGCCGGGCTCTTCTTGAGCCTTCGTTCTAAATATTAAAAAAATAGCATAGCATAGGTGGTCTTCTTTTGCCGGGCCATGGCGGAGAGGCGGATGGCAAGAGGGAGGGAAGTGGATGATGGGATCAGGCTAGCGGCACGGAAAGGGGGAAAGTGGATGTGGCCATGTAGGATAAGGCTGAACAGTTTGAGACGTCCGGTTATAGATGCTCTTACCCCCACAGAAAAAGCGTGATCGCATATATATAATACTTCCTCCGTCCGGAAATACTTGTCTTAGAAATGGTTGAAAATGGATGTATCTATAACTAAAATAAGTCTAGATACAACCATTTGTAGGACAAGTATTTCCGGACGGAGGGAGTATTTAATAAGAATAATGGGCATTGTACAAACCAGGGGCGTCATAAGCATCTCGAACATGTACAATGTGCCAAGTACACGATCACTTCATCATGTACCTTACCCATGAACGTTTGAAAATGGATCCCGTGCTGTACCAAGTACTCCCTTTGTAAACAAATATAAGAACGTTTAGATCACTGTGATTTAAACGCTTTTATATTTGTTTACAGAGGGAGTACTAGTGTACATGATAAACCCCCGACTTTGTACCTCGCACAAGTAACCTATTTCTGGCATGTGCGAGCATCGTGTACCTTTCCCATGAACGTTGAATCTACATGACCATTATGTGCCAAGCACATGATCGGTGTTTTGCATTTCTTTCTTATGAAAATTATTATTCCAAAGTAGTCAGTTTGTGAAATAATCACTTTCACTCTTCTGTTCTTATTTCAAGTATTTTAAAATATGTAGAAATATTTCAGTTTGTAATAATCAGTTTCACTCTTTTCTGCTTATTTCACATAGTGAAGAGTGAAAATGTACTGAACATCAGTAAGTAGGACCATTATATGTAGCCATCTCCCCTGTCTGATTCGTATTCTTCAGGTATCGTGGGCAGTTTTTTTACAAGGTCGTGGGCAGTTTGTTGATTTTGCTGTAATTCTGGGCAAAAACAAAACAGAGATAAATCAACAATATGCCGTGAATAGCATAAACGGAGCCGCTGGCAGATAGGATGAAACATGCATTTTTGTGGTACTTCCAAGTACGATACTGCTGACAGGTTAAGCCCCTCAATCCCAATTGGAGCCAACAACCTCCACATCAGTATAATTTCCATAAACATTAAAATAGATGGACATGGAGGTACTGCCGCAATCGTGCTACACACATCATCAATCGTGTCGCACTCTCCACTGAACAAAAACAACCAATGTTGTATCTTGCATCCAAGGAGTACATGGCTGTACTTTGCACATCATAGATATGCAATCTGCAAAATCTAGTCATCTGCGCCAAGAACTACCCACTTTCTGTACACCTTTCACAACCAAGCCCATGTACACTGCGACTGGTACTGGGGCAAGAATACAGTACCTGCATGATTATCCAGGTTGGACTGACTCTGGTCTGCTCTCTGCCTCACGTCAGAAGAACCCTGGATAGATAAATCGGAAGCTGTACAGGATTTGTATCCAGAGTCAAATATAGCAATGGCGCGGTCAAGTCAGATCACCTTATTCGCACACCTTTTACATATTGTCGAAATTCAGACTTGCACCTTGGCCCGTCCCATACACCCAAAAAGCCTAACTGTAAACATTGATTCATCCACGATAGGAACGTATCAGCCAATATGTCCATTCGATCCACCTTACCAAGACTAGTCAAGACAGCCAGAGTAAATGTGCCCCAACCCCGTTCGATAAATACAGATCAAGCCAGCCTGCCATCTTACCTGCATATGACGACGGATTACAGATGAACACCTGAGATCTATTGCTGCCCCAACCCCGTTTCCAATCTGGCCTGCAGCGCAAATAGATCCATGAATGGTCACCATCCTGCTATGCGCCCAATGGCAAAGTACATCCCGACAACCAGAGAAACCATGCGCACGGCTGAAGTGAGTTATAGACCAGAGTCACGGGCCGTGTCCCATAGCTGTTTGTCTCGTTTCTAGCTGATGAACAGTACCCTACGCTATGTAGTAGGCGAGATCACGGACGAAGGACCTGCTAACCCGATCGATATAACCGTGGCCTGGCGAACTTACGGTAGCGGCTGGCACATATCACGAGGCGTATGTACGCACCAGATAGGCGGGCCGGGGCGCACCTGCTCTAAAATATATTTTCGTTGGGACGGCCTCGTCATCCTTTCTAACTGTGGCATGATGGGTACCTGCTTTTACGTCTCTAACCTTGTCACTCGTCAGTTTGAATGCATCGGAAAATCGTAGGACGTAAATATCTTAGGGATGTACCCACACCGCCCTACTGGTGAGTACCGGTTGCTACTACACCGGAGGAGCCACGAGAGGCACATGCATGTAGATCTGCTATCTCAAGGTCAAATTGGCTGCTATGTCTCCGTGTTGGGCTCCCGCAAGCCACCGAGGTACGTCGGGTGGTCGGAGACCGTGTCACCATGCTTAAATGCTTCTGCCCTGGTCCATGATAATCTACATTGGTACCCAGCACATCATCATGGCGAATACAACCCAATGCACAGTCAGATTGAAAGCAAACATGTAATAGTATTCGACACCATAGCTGAGTCGTTCCAACGGATGCGTGTTCCAATTTTTCCCAGCAACTCATATGTTTTTGAGATGGATGGCACTGTTTGCAACAACTCAAATATTTTTGAGATAGATGGCACACTTGGCATCTATACCCGTAACAGTGCCACTGAAATTGTCGATATATGGGTGTTGCAAAACTACAAAAGTGAGGTTTGGGACTTAAAGTACCGAATCAAATTGCCGGTTGCAGAAATAAGGGGGCAGTTTAAAGGTTGTGATGACCACTGGTATGTAAACGTTGTTTCGGTGTATGGTGGCATACTCTTGCTGGTTAGTTTTGATTGCCGGGTGCTTCACGTTGACAATGATGGCAAACTGGTTGGCAGTTTTAATCTAGGTCACGGAGGCATCAGTGATTATAAATTTCAGCTCAAACAAACTCTTTTTCCGCATAACTTCTTTCCGGCTCGGAAAACTCGTTCTTGGAGCGAATGGCCTTTCATCTGATGGTTATTGAGTGCTGGTGCTTCTTAACGACCTAGTTGTCGTATCTTCATCAGCTGAATTATCTGTTAACTGGATCAAGTATGAGACTCCTTAGTATGTCAATCGTTGCCTATGTATATAAAGTTTTTTTGATCAGAAGCTCCGATTATTATCTGGTTGCATGAAATCCATGCTTGTTTCGATACCCTTTTGGGCTGAACCGACTACTGCTTGTGTTGATGCTGAAATTACAAAGTCATCTTGCTCTGTTTTTCAAGTATATTCCAACTAATCCGCCTCATGGCTCTATTTTCTCGGGCTGAAGAATATGTTTTTTCTTTATCATACTATTCTATTTAGAGAAAAGTATACTTTTCGTCCCTTGACTCTTAGCAAAGTCAAAATTTGGTCCCTCAACTTTAAAACCGGACAATTTGCATCCTCAATTCTTGAAACCGGACGAGTTTCGTCCCTCACTCCAGTTTTGACCGGTCGTCGCGCCCACGTGGCAAGGTTTTATCTTTCCTTCCGTCTACTCTGGTATAGACATTTTGACAAACATTTGGCGTGCAATGTCTGCCGCTACCAACGACTCGCCCCGCCACACGACGTTCATCACCACCAGTCCACCACCGGCTGAAACTCGTGCGGCGTGCGGCGGGCGTGCTGGTGCCCGCGTCGGATTCGCCGCCCTTGCTCGGCTCAGTGCACGACTTGCCCTTTGCGTTAAAGTCCTGCAAAGTGGACGGTCGCCCGGGGCGCAGCTCCACATCGTCTCAGCTGTTGCCGTCCTCACTGACAGAGTGCTCGGTGTGGCAACCTGGCGATAGTGCAATGCAGTATTTAGCCATGTCATCCCGCGGTGGCTCTACCCGTCGGGGATGCCGAAGCTTGCAGCGCTCGTGTCCGGCTTCAGATGCGCCTGCACTGGAAGACACGGATGATGTGGAACAGGAGCAAGTGTTAGTGTCTTAGCTAGTTTATCTGCATGTTTATTTTCCTTGTGCATGTGCATGCCGTGGGCATGATACTCGTACATAGCTGCATGCGTGTGTGTAGGTCCGGGTCGTGCGCTAGGCCACCACCAACTGGCTATCGCCGCGCACCCTCCTGCCCGGCCTCCGAGCATAGGTCCTTCTCGCCGTACACATGCTCACCGTTTGCTTTTGTCGCTGCCAACTATTGAATTCATACTCCAACCAACTCATTTAAAAAGTCCGAACTGATGAAGATACGTGGGTAATATATTTCAACACCCCCCCTCACGTCTAGCCTATTTTAGTCCTTAGATGTGGGATCGATTTAGGTCGCAGAATCGTTTTATTTAATATTGCGTTGGCAGGGTCTTGAACTCAAGACATCTTGGCTCTAATACCATATTGAATTCATGCTCCAACAAACTCATCTAAAAAATTCAAACTGACGGAGGGTAATATATTTCAACACCAACGACTGCACTGTTGATGCCGCTACATCGCCCCGAGCCTACACCACTGAGGCATTGACCCCTGCTCCATGAGCGCTTTGACTGAGCATGCGCACCATCATGCTCAGCCTAGAGCCCTAAAACATGGTGCAGGTTTCAACACGCTTCAACGCCGGCGACCTGCAACGCTGCGTCGCCTCGTCCTCTGGCTTCAGTACGAGCGCCGCGAGGACGAGTTTGACCGCCGCCGCTACTTGATACCTGTAGCCGGACAACCTCGCTTCTCGAATGTGCCCGCTCCGGCGATGAATCGTACATATCGTTGGTTTGTACGAAACAGTTATCGAAATTTTTGAAATTTCCGAAATTTTGACCATTTCAAGTGTGAGCGAAATTTTTGCCACACCAAAATCGTAAATAATGATGGCGTCACGGGTGAACGGGGCAAGAGAAGAAGGAAATTGCAGATAATGATTTGGGTCGCTACTGTCTCTACTCGTCGATGGATCGCCGGGCGACGAAATCTTTCAGCTCCTTCTTCAATTCCTCACGACTTTGCTTGAAAGTAGCCACGGATTTCTCCACCTCCTGCTCACACTCGATCCGGAGCTTCCTCAAGCCACCCATCAGTTCCTCGACGACCGCTTTCAGCGTCATCTCCGAGGCACTGCTTTGCTCATGCATCATCTTCCAGCCGGCGGCCTCGTCCTCCTTCTCCGTGACCAACTTGAGGAGCTTCGCATTGTCACCCATGAGTTACTCGACGAGGCCGGTCGCCTTGTCAACTAAGGCATCGCTGATCTTGAGCAGCTTCATCAAGCCGTCGACCAGCTCCTGCTGCGTGTGACGCCAGCGAGAATGTCGTCGTCGCCGGCGAAGGACTTCAGAACGCCGGCTCGTCGCGATGGCCAACGCCGCGAATGCGCTTGTGAGAGCCCTCGCGTGCCCCTGAGAGCTCGTTCGAGGGCTCCACGGCGCGCCGGGACATCTCTGTTGCGGCTGCAGCTTCGCAGCGGGACCTCTCTAGTGCTTCCGCGGCCTTGGTCTTTGCTGGCTGATTATATGTCCACCCTAAACTCCTCCTACCGGTCATGGCGGAGCGACTTGGCAGGAAAGACCAGTCTTGTGGGTGATGAGGAGAGGAACTGTGAAGTAATTTTCGAGTGGGTAGTTTTTATAGCCCGGTGCTAAGTGTGAACACATATTAGTTTGATAGGTGTGAACAGATTTGCAATTACTTATTGAATTGTACTCTGCAATGTGACGAGAAACAAGGTCAAAATTTATTGATGGCAGAAGGTTGACCACGTGGTTGCTCGTCGTTGAGGCGGCCGTGGCGCGCTCTGCTCATGTCCGTCCGCACGTTTTGCTCGCCATTGAGGCGGCCGCGGCGCGCTCCGCACTGGTGTCCCTGCGCGTGCTCTGCTCGTCGTTGAGGCAAATTTACATGGCAATGGTTAATAATTCTTAATAGTTGTCTTACATATTCAGGATAATTTAAAATGCCACATGCCGCAAGGCCCAGAACACTCACGACCTACATATGCAAACAATTGTAATAAAATATAAGCTAAAAGGCTGAGCTGGCGGCCTTCCGACGATGGTCTTGCGGTCGTTCACTCCATGATCAGCCTAGCACCCTTGCGGCCGTTCAGCCTAGCACCCTTGCGGCCGTTCACTCCAAGTGTCCCGACCCGCCTCCGCCTACGGAGATGCTGGCGCTGGGAGGCTCTTGGGGCTGCTGGGCCTCTTCTAGAAGAGCTTGACAGCGTGCAATCGCGCGCATGACAACACCGCGGAACCGCTCCATTTCCATGTCTCTGGCCTGGTAGCAAATTCCGTCCATCACCTGCATCCTCAAGATATCACGTTGGCGATGTTCTACTTCGTCGGGGACGTCAACTCTGCCAAGGATGCGCTCGAGCCTGGCCACGGCAAATCTCAAATTCTTTGTCACGCCCCGAGACCGGGCCTAGGCGAGACAGTCGCGCGCGCCTATAGACCAAGAAGCCTATAGTCACGCAAGGCATGATTAAGCAGGCATAACCAGCCGTGGATCACAAAAGCTCATATATTGACTATACAAATTCCTTTACATTTACAAAGAGCCAAAATACATTAAATTCTCTAGTCGCTTCCCATCCACTGGTCAGGCCTAACTTGAATGACGACGTCTTCAAGACATGTTAATTTAATCATCGTCTGCATCTAAAAAACATTGGAAGCAAGGATGAGTACGATAAATCATACTCAGCAAGTAGATACTTCACGTATTCAACAAAATGAGTAGTATGAGGATGTAGATCAACAGATGAATTGAATTCAAAGGATAAACAAGGTAATAATACTCGAGACATGTTTCAATGGCGAAAACGAACAAGGGAATTATTGGCGTCACACATGACCGCAAGCTTCCCAACCCGGGAGTCACAGGGGTGAAATTTCACACTTTTACGCTCTTAAGAGGGGTACTCCGACGTCAACAGCCTTGACCAGAAACACACAGGTTTCAGAAGAGCAGAGCTCTTGAACCCACTAAGACCCGGACACCTGGACCTACTGATGTCGATCGCTCCTACGGATCCATCACCGACACGTTCCCGAACAAGGTCCGTCCTTAGCGGAGAACTCAGGCAGTCCCATACCTGAACTGTGACAGGTACAATACGTTTGCCGTCGTGACACCAATAAAGATGGACAGAGTATGATATGTGAGTGGATCAATGACAAGATGACTGAAATGTCAGCCAAGACAATACACTCATAACTTTTTAGGAGTTCCTCCAAACTACTTTGATTCCATCAACAAATGGACTATGGGGACAACACATCCCTCTCTAAAGGATCAAGCAGAGTATCAATAAAGATCAAGGTGCGACAATAAAATCAGATAATCAAGGAAGACAACAATAAGGAACAATCAGGGAGTTTAGCAAAGCAGCTACTTGCCTCCATAGAAACCATGCTATCAATACTCAATAGTATCCCCACTGACCGGGCTCGCCTTCGTATAACGATATTGTATGATCTACATATTCTGCTTGGTCCTTTCTCTATATCAAGGTAGCGTCTCTCCTCCTATTTGCTTGCAGCGATGCATACCAGCATCTCCTCCTCGCTCTACTTTCATTCTAAGTCTATTTCTGAGCGACCCTTTCTTTCTCACGATGATGTGTGAAGTGCAAGATGAGCAGCGGCAGCTATTTATAGGGAGTGAGCACGGTGTAAACTAAATATCAGGCCGCCCTGCCCCTTCATGTTGACCTTTGGAGCAGTGTAAATATCACTGGCCGACGTCTCCTTGAGTGACCAAATGGTCATTTGCTGTTGTATGGCGACACGCAGGAGTCCACGTATGCGACTAGAAATGTCCAAGCCACTAGCTGCATGCCAACGCAACATCCATGTACACACATTTTGTTGCTTCTTGAAAATCCATCGAGACGAATGGCGCAAATTACAGTTTTCACCAAGATGAAATTGCACAAGGCATCTATATCCCCTCCTCACTCTCCTCCGCTGGCCGCCAACGCCGCCGCATAACCAAGTCAATCTTCCCCCACCCAACCCCCCGCGCAGCCTCGCCGTCGGCATGGGCGAGGAGAGGACGGAGGCGTGGTGGGGCCGGCGCGCGTGGGCGCTGCTGTCGGCCGTCCGCGCGCGGGCGCCGCTGGTGCAGTGCATCACCAACCTCGTCTCCATGGACATCGCCGCCAACGCCCTCACCGCCGCCGGCGCCTCCCCCGCCATGCTCCACTGCATCCGCGAGATCCCCGACTTCACCCCGCGCTGCCACGCCGTCTACATCAACGTCGGCACCCTCTCCGAGGACTGGCTCCCCTCCATGCGCGCCGCCGCCTCCGCCGGCCGCCCCTGGGTGCTCGACCCCGTCGCCGCCGCCGCCTCCCAATTCCGGATGGAGGCCTGCCTCGAGCTCCTCGCGCTCCGCCCCGCCGTCGTCAGGGGGAACGCGTCCGAGATCCTCGCCCTCGCCGCCCGCTCAGACAGCTCCCCCACCTTCAAGGTACCTCAACTAAATCCAATCCTATTAACTGCTTGTTAATTTCCAATCCAATCCAATCCAATCCAATCCAATCCTAGCAGTGGGTGATCGATTGTGAAACTGCAATGTTATAAACTGATTTGATCCACGTGCTCCTGGTACACGACGATTGATTCTTCAGCTCATTTGGGGTCATTGTGGTTGTCACTCAAATTGACTCGCTGGAAACATATGCTGTCCATGTAAATCTTATGGCTAATTTCAGGTTTAAAAGAAAAACCATAGCCCAGCTTTAAGTGAAAGCTAAAATAAGCAGTTCGACACGGAACGTGTAAGGTTCAAACATGCTGAAGTTACCTTGTATCACAAGTGCAGAAAACAGAGCGACTAATTGCCTTAGCGTGCCCCTCCTCCCACAGCACTTTTCCCACAGCGATAAGTAGGTTGAGAGATAAGCGACTAATGGCAGTACAATTTATCAGGGCGATGCACTACAGTCATTACCCTGTCTCTGAAGAAATTTTAGACTGCCTGCAGTAGTGGTGCTATTATGCATTCCAGGACAATTGGCTGACTGCACTATCTCCCTGTTATTTGAAGATGAGCAATGTGCATACCAAGCCTATTGCCGCTTACAATATATATTCCATCTTGCTTCTATCGGTACTAATACTTGTGGCCAACTGCAGGGTGTGGACAGTTCACATGACTCAGGGGAGGTCCTGCAAGCCGCGAAAGCATTGGCACGGTCCAGCGGCACAGTTGTCGCAGTATCTGGAGCTGTTGATTTCATCACGGATGGCGAGCAGGTCATCAGTGCTAGCAATGGTGTGGCAATGATGCAGAAGATCACAGCGACAGGGTGTGCTGTGACTGCTCTTATAGCGGCATTTGTCGGGGCGGATCCTTCCGATGCTCTGGCTGCAGCAGCATGTGCGCTCGCCATCTTTGGACTCGCTGGAGAGATAGGGATGGAGTCAGCAAAAGGACCTGCCTCTCTCAGGATGCATCTCATTGATGCTCTCTACGGTCTCGACGAGCAGACCGTCACATCTGGAGTAAAAATTGCGCTGCTGCCGTAATGCATGTGTGCCGTGGCTATCAGTGCTGTAGGAGATACAGAGTCTGGAGTAATCTGCAGGATCATTTTGCCTCCTTGGTGCTTGGAAAACCGTGAAGCAGATCGTGTCAGATTGGCTGTCAGATCACTCATCAATAATCCGGTGACCATCCCGGCTGTAGTAAGTACGTACATAGTTGTGAATTGTGATGTCACACAGAGAATGATGTTCATAAAATAAGCCAGTCGAAATAAGGTGTTTGTGCTTCAATGGCCTTGAGATGGTCGAACGGCTATTCTGTTCAAACACTTTGATCCCCCTATGCCTATTATCACGGGCGACGCTAGGGGTATTCTTGGGTCTTCATGTGAATACCCATGATTTTTACAAAACAGTGTTGATTTTGGCAAAACAGTGACAATTTTCAAAAAACAACAATAATTTTGGCAAAATGAATACACATGAATACCCGGTTGCAAATTCCTGGAGCCGCCACTGCTATTATGAATTTAATGATTTAAGGCCCTGCCGCCCCGGGAGGAAACTTTGGAAAGGAAGCTTACTGGTTCGTCTGGTTATCCATGTGACGTCATGCTGCAGTTTTGCTTCTGAATTTTGTTTCCCATATTCCATGGTACATTATACCAGTACTGCAACATATAAGCTGAATCATCCAAGGGATGATCGAGTAAGCTCCTTTTTTACTTCAAAGAATATAAGAGAGAATCTTATGAAGAAGCCAATCAAGGATATCGTTCTTTCGGAAGCTTGAAAGGCTCTGTTTTGTTCCTCTGTGTGTCCTCTGTCTGAGATGTGTGCTCTAGGCATCCAGTTCACGTCAAGTGTGCAGTTATTAGTCACAGTTCTCATGTGTTCAGTTGATGCTCAAACTTGTAATCTTCCATGTAAGCTATATATGCCGTGAATTTTCTTCCTACCATCAAGAGCTTTTTCCTCTGACTACTTCCAGTTACGAGGGTCAAGGAGTTACCAGGTTTGGATACAAGTTCTCTGTGGCTCCAAAAGGTGAACTACCAAGAGAAATACTGATACAATCTCCAGTTCTCAACGGCTCAGCTGAAGTATTTTGCTAAGAAAAATAAACTCTGCCCCGCCGAAGTCAGGGGCAACGCGTCTGAGATCCTTGCCTTCGCCTCCAGCTCAGATAACTCCTCCTTCAAGGTACCTGCTCTTCCCCTACCTTCATTGCTAGCACGGGAATCTCTTCTTTCTCAATTTGCAATCCTAGCGGTGACTGACACAAGATCTTGACTAAATAAGATGATCGATTGTCAAATTGCCGTGTGCAACTGTAGGATAAACAGGACCTTCGATTACTTTAGGGTCAAAAGAGATTCCGTTCAATAGAATTAATGAGATGAGATCAATAGTTAACTGGATGAAATGAAGTGAAGGAAAATACGACATCTGAACATTCTCCTCATTACGTTTCAACCTCTACCTTCTCTACTAGTCTTTACCTTCCTTTTCTTGTGGCTAATTTCAGTTTTGAAAGAAAACATAGCTTTAATTGAAAGCTCAAATAAGCAGTCTGATACAACCTGTAAGGTCCAAACCTGTGCGTGTGTGTTTGTCAGACATCAGCTTACCCTTGTGGAGTTTGATGGCTTCAACGGCCATTGTGGAGTTACATCTTGAGCCTTTGCTAAAAGGAAATCACATCTATGAGAAGATTGATTTATGAAAGACCTCTTAGCAATTGTAGGGATGTGAGTGACTTCAGAGTTCCTCAAGGCTGTACAAGTTAGAAAGAAGTCAGCAAGGATAGGCCTGATGCTCCAGTGACCAGGGTTAGAGAGAAGATCTTTTGGCTTCAGTAGCAATCTCCAAGGTTTTGCAATCTGTGAGAATTTTTTTTCCTCCATCCGAGAGCTCTAGCTGCCAAAGCCGCCAAAAGTAGCGCAGAAGCTTAGGTCCAAACATGCTGAAGTTACCTTGTGCCACAACTGCAGAACATGAGAACGGCAGAACAACGAGTCCACCCCCCCCCCCCCCCCCCCCTGACATACTAAACTGATTAATCCACCCAGCTATCCACTACCACATAGTTTACCCCGTAACTCGAGCTTAGGAAAGCGATTTTGCCACGCTGGCATGCCATGTGACGAAGAGTGCCACGATGGATGAAGTCCATGAGAAAAATGGTTCATGTCGAGGCCCTCCACCCAGTCCTGTCTGCCCCCTATCCTGGCGGTCTCTTTTCTTCTCCGCCCCTCTTTTGTCAGGGTGATGCACTCAGGTCACTAGTCTTGTAGCTTCCACAAACTATATTATCCAGTCTCTCAAGGAATTTTAAACGGGTAGTCTGGTCAAACGTCACTTTTGTTAGTAAAGTTCTTGCCTGGATTCCAGGACGATTGACTGGTTGACCTATCTCACAGTTATTTGAAGACCAACACACATACCAAGCCTGCACCACTCACAGTATTCCATCTTGCTTACAGTTGTACTGATAGCAAACATCAGGGCGTGGACAGTTCACATGACTCAGGGGAAGCGCTGCAAGCCGCGAAAGCATTGGCACGGTCCAGCGGGACGGTTGTTGCAGTATCTGGAGCTGTTGATTTCATCACTGATGGTGAGCAAGTCATCAGTGTGAGCAATGGTGTGGCAATGGTGCAGAAGATCACGGCGACAGGGTGTGCTGTGACAGCTCTTATAGCGGCCTTTGTCGGGGCGGATCCTTCCGATGCCCTGGCCGCAGCAGCGTGTGCACTCGCCATCTTCGGACTCGCTGGAGTCAGCTAAAGGACCTGCCTCTCTCAGGATGCATCTCATCGATGTTCTCTATGGTCTTGACGAGCAGACCGTCACATCAGGGGTCAAAATTGCCCTAGTGTCATAAACACATGCATGCCGTGGCTGCAGTGGTTATGAAATATGCAGTCCGGGGTGATCTGCAGGGTCTTGGAAAACCATGAAGTATATATGGTCAGATTGGCTGTTACCGTCCATGTGTACATGGCCCCATCGATAAATTTTCCGGTGGCCATCCACCCAGGCTGTACTAACCACCTGGCACCTACACAGACAGTGAATGTTGATGGCAAAAAGGTTTTGCGTCACCTGGCATCTACACAGACAGTGACGCTTCACAAAATAAGCCGGTTGAAAGAAGGACAACTGCACGAGTAGCTTTGCTGCTGGTGTTTGTGCTGCATTGACTTTGAGATGGCCGAACTGCTAGTCTGTTCAAATGCTTTGAGGGCCCTAGGAGGAAACTTCAGGAAAGAAAGCCTATCGAGTTCTCTGATTGGTCTGGTTGTGTCATGACATGTCATACTGCAGTTTTGCTTATGAATTCTGTTTCCCATAGTCCCATAATACATTATATCAGTAGTACGACACATAAGCTGATTCACCCAACAGAGAATAGAGCTCAAAGAGAGAATTCAAGAAGCCAATCAAGGTTACTGTTCTTTGAAAGCTTGTACTTCCTTTTTATATGTTTCCCTGTGTGTTTTTCTTGTCAGAGATGCGTGTTTTGGTCATCCAGTTCACATAAAAGTGTGGAGTTCTTACAGTTACAGTTCTCACTGTTTTCAGTTCATGCACAAACTTGCAATATTCCATGGAACTTATATACCATAAATAGAGAGATTCAGGATACAACCATAATTAAGAGCCAAAATTAAGAGAATATTTGAGTAGTATAGCGGAAGATCGAGTGCAGAGTCATAATTAAGAGAGTTTTTTCAAAAAAAGGGAAAGGCCCTGGCCTCTGCATCACACAGCCAAATTTACTAAAAGTGGTTCGAGTAGTTCAAAGTAGTAAAATACAAAGTGGAAAGACCACAAACAGTTGGAAAAGATGATTGCATGACTCTTGTTAATCAAGAGAGTATCAAGCACAACAGATAGAAAATTAGATTCATACAAGTTCCTTATTAAGATAGCAAACAGTAGTTCCACTTCAACCAAACCACCCTTATTAATTTAGAGCATGTTTATCTGCCTCTACCTTCACCATTACCATAGCTTCGGAATATGTCCCTCCTCTTTCCGTAGGTCTGATCGGTGTGCACCACTGCTAGCTGGGACTGGGACTAGTAAATCACAAGAAATCAACAGAGCAGAAGCTTCCGTTGCTAAAGAGGGAGGCCTGATCATGCGGTTCAATGCTTCCAGGAGGAGCACATGGCACTTGAATTCATCACTCACTGTCCCCCGATTTGTCCAGAAATGGAGGGAGAAACTAGGAGGAATGGAAATAACAAATTAAGACAATGAGTATTCTTAACAGTGGAGAGATGGCCGTGCTTACTGATGGTTTGTGCTTGATTCAACGCAGCCTTGATTTCCTCCAGTAGTGGCGTAAATTGCTGGATAGCAAGGTTGAGTAGCTTGAGGTGTCCTCGAGCAGCTGCAACCTGTGCCTCCTGTAACCAGGAACAGGGAAGAGGGCTAGGAAAATCAGTACTTCCTGCAACTCCAAAAGGATGGCACACACCCATTTCCAAAACTCGAGTTTGACAACGAATTGAAGCAACAAAACATGAGTTATATGCCAAGTAAATTATACCATTAAATTAGTACCCAATGTATAAATTTTACCAAGTTACATGATTTATGTATTATTAGTATAATTTATTGATGGTCAAAGTAACATCTTGATAAGCATGCGCGGGAGTACTAACTAGCCTAGGATGAATAGGGATATGAAGGAAGACCAAAAAAAAGGAAAAGAGTAGCGACCAGTCCATGTAGGACAGAAGTTAACATGCCAGTGAGCCTGATCGGATCATCATTTAGAAATTTTGTTGCATCAGGACCTAGCACATCCTTGGTGAGATGCTCCATGAGTGGCATGGTCTGAGGAAAATTAAATGAGTATGAACAGAGATGATGTCATGATGTTGTCGATAAGGAGGCCTCTTTATTTCTTCCGCCGTCAACAGCATCTCTTCACGGATTTCAGCGAAGCGACCCTTTAGAATGAGCATCTGAGCGATGACTTGCTAATCAATGATTGTGAGCCGCATACATACCCTGATGGATGGCTAGTACAGCCTGTGGTTCAACCATCGGCCAGAAAACGTGGTGCACCAAGCAGTGCTCTTTTTCTGCAGAAAGGCCGAGTGGCGTATCAAGAGGGAAACAAATCTAGCTCCCAGGAGCCATTCCAGACTATGTACACTACGTGAAGGGAGAGGGCAAATTAATGGAGATAACGTTGTTGTACCTCTTTATTTCTCCACGCTCTCATCAGGCGCATCATTGCATGTTAACAGCACCCTCAACTCCCTCAGCTTGCGCAACTCTTCCACAAAGCGTGCATACTTGTCGGCAGCAGGCCAAATCCACAGCTCCTGCAGGGAAGTCAGCTTCCCAAGCCAATCGGGCATCCTTGTCTTCCTGTCAGCATGTAGGCACATCAATCCCTGTAGCAGGGCCATACTGTCCGGCAGTTCTTCTATGCCACTGCACCCGATGTCCAGTACCTGCAGCAACTTTAGATGACCAATATCTTTTGGGAGTTGACGTGTACGTGTAAGCAATAGACTCATGTACCGAAGGTGAAGTGAGCTCCCAAGTCCCTCCAGATAATGGCTTTCTTTCAAAACAGAGTTTAGCACCACTGCCAGTACACGCAACACGGGGAAACTAGATAGCGGGGGCAAGGCGTCCATAAGACCTCCAAAGGCAGCAACTGACCTCACTTGTGACTTGTCCATAACAACCTGAGTACTGATGTTGTCTAAGCCGAGCTTTTGGATGGAAACTCGCCGGCTGCCCACGGACGTGTGCTGCTCATTATCTAATATACTGATAAAGTTTTCTTCTTTTGACAAGGAACGAAGGACATGAAGTATCATGTCATGGAGACGACAACCATTAAGGAAGCCTGATCTTGTGAACTCCACAGGTATGATCATGTTTCTACTAACAAGCTCATTAAAATATCTTTCTCCAAGCTCAAACTGACCTACCCCTTCTTTATCATGAATAAAGCCTTCAGCTATCCACATCCATATCACCATTGTTTTGGGAATACAATCATCCTCCGGAAATATGCTTAAATATAATAAGCAAGCCCGTAGATGCAATGGCATATCATAATAGCTAAAAGACAATATCTTCATTGTTCTCTTAACTTGTGAGTCATCTTCATCATGCCCAAAACCTATATTTTTGTAGGCATGTGACCATTTCAAGATTGGTTTCTTAGCTAGCACACTAGCTATTGTAGCGATGGCTAATGGAGAACCATTGCATTTCTTCAGAATTTTTTCAGACACCTCAGTAATTTTATCATACACGCCAGCTGATTTGTATTTCTCAGGGCATTCCTCTGTACCAAATATATTTGTATAGAACAACTTTTGGGAGTCCCTATACGAAATCTCTTTTGGCGTATAAACAAGAGCACCCATATCAACTTGTGATTTGCGAGTAGTTGTGATTACCACATTTCCAAGATCATTATCCACCAAAGCGCATTTTATCAATTCCCATGTTGGTGTATCCCATATATCATCAATAACAATGAAGTGCCTACAAAATATTAGGATGCAGCAAGTTATGAACCTAGAGTACATACGAAAACAAGAAGCTTGCCATAATAAGAACTAATCCAAGAAATCATATTATCAAGTTCAACAAGGTCATCGCAAGAGATTAAAAGCATCCCTTGCCGCTCCCCTATAATTTAGAGGTGCAAACGGCCAAGTATACTTTAGAGGAGTATATTTGCTCCTCTAAGAACTTGTGGGGTTCTAACTGATCCCCTAAACTTAACTCCCTAAAATCTATATTTGGCTCCTACATTTCGTCGAACACTTACTATGTACCTCTGCGCCGAGCGGCGATGATGGTGCCCACGCCGGCAACGCTGGAGAGAAGGTGGGCACGTCAAGAGTGGAGGTGCAACAGTGGCGTGGAAGTACGTAGGTGGAGCAGCTCCAGTTTGTCGTCCCGTCTGGCTGCGACACGTCGAGGGAGATGCTCCGGTGGGCCGGCGTGTTGTTGGCCCCGCTGGTATTCCTAGTAGCTTCCACAGGAGGCACCCGAGGCTATGGTTAGGCTTGACCGCCAACGTGACCGTCCCATCACGTGTCGAGAGCATCGAGGTGCTCGTCGACGTGGCCTGGGTGCGGCAAGCCACACGTCTTCCATCGTGTGTGCTTGGAGCTCGTGCTCAGGAAGAGCAACACGTGCTTGCTCTACTGGCGCTCATGGTACATCGACCCCAAATAACGGCAAACGACCTCCGGCCCTGCCAACAAGCCTGTGGCGACCGATGAGTGGTGGACCGCAGTGGGGTGCAATGGCGGTAGTACGGGGCTAGGCCGCGGAGGCGTAGACGGAACTGAAGATGCGTGGGCGTCTTCCGAGCAAACAAAAAATTTCCTTGAGCCGGCTGTGGGCGAGTATATTTAGGGATCGAGATGCGCCTCGAGTAAAAATTATCCTCCTCTAAACCTTTTGAGTAATGGTTTAGGTCAGGCTTTGAGTAAAAAATTAGAAATTTGTACTTATCTAAAGCATTTGAAGGGATCAGTTGGAGATGTTGTAAGTCTTTCCACAAAATTAAACTCTTGCCACTGTCAACTCAGATCCATAATTTTTTGCATAATCCTGTACTTTCAATAATATATCTATAGATTTATAAATAGTATGTTTCTGAAAAAAGTACTACTATTTTTGTATTATAAGAATATTTTTAACAATGGAGCTAGAAAATGTATAGTTTTAAGTATGTTCATATACGGTCAGACCTTCTAAAATTTGAATACATGGATAATGGAAAATCAAGTAAAATGAAAATGGTTTATCTAAACATTTCTTCCATCCCTGGTAGGTCCCACTGTAGGGGTGGTAGAATTCTACCGAGTGAGTGATACACACCTCTTATCCTGGAGAAATTCTTTTATTTCACTGATGAGCTGATACTGATCCAATATCATCATATTGGAATTCATATACTTTTCCTTGTCAAGGCCAATTAGAATGTCCATGAAAACTTTCTTCATGTCTGGATACTGACCGACCGGAACAAAAGCCCCACACTGGAATTTCACCTTAAGCTTGTCATAAACAGCTTTGGCAATGGTGGTTTTGCCCAATCCACCATATCCGACGATGGAGACTATCTTCATCTCTTGGTGCACACCGTGGCCGTCCTTCCCCTCGAACAGCATACTTATGAGCTCCTCCCGTGGCTCATCAATGCCAAAGAGCTTTGTCACTCTGTACAGATCCAAGAGGCGAGGATCCTCCATGGTCGATGTTGTCGCAGCAGGCTTGGCCACAATATCATCGACTTTGTACATGGAACGCCGCAAGGCCACAGCCTGCAGTTGCTTCTTGATGTCTTGGATCTTTCCAGCGATACTACGGTGGTCCGCTAGCTTCTTCAAATTGAAGAGGTTCCTTGTCTTCTCCTTGAACCACTTGAGGCAATTCATCTTGGCCGCTACTTCATGGTCATGGTCATGGCCGCCGTCCACGCTCACCAGGAAGGTGTCGATGATGTCCTCCATCGCATACGACGCCTTCCTGACTTCGCGGGCCCAGATCCAGACCTGCTCATCGACTTGGTGGCGCGGCACCTGCGCCACCTTGTTGAGGGCACCGTGCAAGCTCTCGAGCTCGTGTGAGAGAAACTCCACTTCCTTCCTCAGGTCCTTGTGCAGCTTGTACTCCTCCTTGAGCAGCTCGGCCAGCTTGAGAAGTAGGGAGCCCATGGCTCCTGTCGCCAGTTCCATGACTGCTCTCGCCCTTATACAATCTACAAACAAGTAACAAACGAGAGGATGAGAAAAAGGAAGGGGTTGAGCAGAGCAGGGGAAGAGAGAGAGAGAGAGCTCACCAATATTGTGCAGGTTTTACCCTCTCAGATCTGCTAGCAGCAAAAGAGGATGGCGCAAGTGAGTGGATGAGATGAATAAACGGGGATATAGTGGAGGTATTGGCCGTAGCCCGTAGGGTAGCATAGCTTACAGCTGCCACATGAGGCACGTCACATGTTTATCAATGTCAACGGGCATCTACTTCGGTGTTGGGTTGGCAAATAGGCAATTAAATCCAAAAGAAAATTACCTCGGCCAGGGAAGATTGCAGTTTTCATACCAGCGCATCTTCTATTCTTAAATAGTTTTTTTTGCGAGTCTATTTTTAAATACTTGTAACTCACTAACTATTTTTTTCTAGCATGTAGTGCTTCCACGTCAACACATGCATGTCCGTGACGTCATTAATCTACCATCCCACTAACTATTTTTTTCATGCATGCACCTTTCACATCAACAAATCATACTCCCTCTGTTCCTAAATATTTGTCTTTCTAGAGATTTCAACAAGTGACTACATACGAAGCAAAATGAACAAACCTACACTCTAAAATATGTCTACATACATCCGTATGTTGTAACCATTTGAAATGGCTAGAAAGACAAATATTTGGGAACGGAGGGAGTACATGGTTACCAAATCATTTACCATCACTTACCACCTCATAATTAATTCTCACAACTATTCATCACATCGACCTAATTATCCATATTTTTCAGTCTACCATGCCACAGCAAACTCGCGGGCTATCTTCTAGTACTAATTAAACAAGTCGTATGCATGATTGATGTTTTTTCTATAAAGGACGCTTTTTATTTACTCATGGTGATGGAGGATACTAAACATAACGAGTAAACACCCAACCTATGCGCAATTAAGATGCACACAGCCAATACCAATATATACAAGAAAAATTGCTGGCACAGAGCAAAGCCATAGAAGGCTGCAGCTATGCCTAGGCGGATTGAGAAACAAAGAGGGAAAAAAAAGAGCAACGGCGATCCATGCTGAGCATGCCCTAATCCATGAAGACGATGCAAGCACACACAATCCGGACGTCATGACCATACAAACAGGAAACCGTGCACACACTAGTCAGGAGTTGTTCGCGGAGCCAAAAACATCTGTGTGGCGTACTAGTCACATCACAAATCAAGGAGAAGAGACCCCAAAATCTCACATCGGAGACACTTTGATGTGCGTCGGCAGCGAGGAAGCGAGGCGGCCCATCCTCGCTTGGGAAGTCTCCCCGCCTGCAGGAAGGCGCGGGTGTGGCCGTCGATGGGGTAGAGAGGGGGGGGGGGGGTGTTCATGTAGTTATGTGATGTGAAAAAAATATAAGGAGATAAATGTTTATGTAATGATGTTGAAACCTTTTCATTTTCATTAAGAGCTAGATTCAAAGAATTACTCTATATTATATTTGCCTAAAAATAGTGTCGATTCATGAAACAAGTTCAAAGATACTTTTATTGAAAAAAATCATCCTCATTGTAAAATTATAAAATCGAGAAATCTTACCATGAATTTTAAACAACTTGATCATTAATGTGTGCCCAATCCTGCGAAAGAATGAGAATTATACATAAGAATTGTCCCATTCACGGAGTTACTGATTGGACTTTTTATGCTGTACTTAGCCATTTGTCCAAAATTATGTTAGACTCCGCTTCAGGTGGCATCTTTTGAGCAATCACTTTCGGAGGGATACACAACTTCTTGATGAAAAGATGATCAACTGTGACAATGACGTACTGAAAGAGCTCCAAACATTGAAAAGGTGACGAGTTGATATTAACTTCATTGGTAGAACAATTTCAATGAAAATGCTTATACGAACAATTTTGAAAAAACCGTGTTAGACCTTATGCCCAAAATGCTCAGAATTCTTATAAACTCTTATGGTAATAATGATAGACCTACGGATATTTAATCTCAAAAACATATTTAATACTATGGTGAATGGAAAGCTTGAAAAACAAGAATTTTCTCAAATAAAGTCGTTAATCTTGCTCGTGACGTTGATATGTTTAAACTGAGAGTCGTGCCTGTGCCTGGAGAGAAGTGTCGGGAACTACCGGAAGAGCACCCATCACCCCATCTATAGAGTCGAAAAGGATCACTCACAACCGCATCCACCTATTGTAGTGGAGGAACCCACTGCGGGCACATGAAGGGAGGGGAGAGGTGACATGGGCGCTACCGACACCATCAACAGAGGAGAAGGAGGAGGGATACCCCTCGTCAAAACAACCACCCACAAGTAGTGCTCCATGACCACAATTTTTATTGCGCCAATGGCCCCTGTGACGGTTGTACGAAGGGTTGCGGAAGTGGAAGTGAAATTTTCCAGCGTCATCGCCCCAATGCCCCATTGGCCACCATCTCCCCACATGGATTTTCCCGTTGCCAAAATTTGCACCATGGATCTTGCCAGCGCCGACGGCACGTGCAAAAGTTATTACTACACTCGTCAAGAAAACAAAGAGAAGAAGTTCATCGAACAAAAAGAAGAGGCAAAGTCAAGGCTTTGTTGATCCCACTCCTGAAAATGACTCTTCGATCAAGGGAAAGGGTATTCATGGTTGAATTCAAGTAGCAAAAAAAGGCAAGCATCTTCGTCGCTGAATACAGCCAGGGAACATATGCTAGTGATGCACAAAAAAACTCTTCCCTGGATACGAGGCCAATAAAAAAACTATAAGGGACAAGTGGCACTGGTTTTCATACAAGGGACAAGTTATTAGTAATTTGGTAGTACCAGCTAGTGGGTAGTAGATGGCATCTCGGGAAGCAAGTTAGTCCATCTGCTTGGAATCTATACCGGTCATTGCGGCAGAAACACATGCTACCCATCAAAGCCAGGTCTAACACGATTATTTCGGCCATCTTTTCTTATTTGTAAAACGTTGAAATTTTTTGCGTGTCTTGTGAAAGCTGTATATTTCCGCATTAATTTACAGCATTTTTACAATTTGGTTTGTGTGCACTGTCTTTTTGAGATTCTTTTACCTACATGTCCAGCTGGTTGCCATGCCTTGTGCGCCAAGAATTAACGTGCCAAGTAATTCGTAGAAGAACATCTCTTTGGGAAATCTTATGTGATGATCGTCAGCCAGAGGGATTGTTCCAGCCAACGATCTATCTCACGTCGGATTCGTTTGCACGAATCGTGGCGCATGATCCAAGCCACATCGGATTTCCAAACGAACTCGCTATAAGAAAAAAGCCAGCGAACTACTTCCAAAAGACTACAGCCACCGAACTGGCTGGCAGCGTGACCCTCCAAGGACACCTGGGTTTGAATCCTAGCCTACCCCTTTTCCATTTTTCAAAGCAATTTCCCTAGAAAAAAACCAACATGGCAGTTTATAAATTTTCAAACTATGTCACATGGCATTTTTTTATTATTAAGAGATAGCATTTTTATTAAGAGTTGACATTTTCTATTATTTAGAGATGACATTTTTATTATTAAGAAATAGATTTCTTCTATTATTAAGAGATGGCATTTTATAGTAAGATATGGCATTTTTTATTATTAAGAGATGGCATTTTATTATTGAGAATTACATTTTTCATATATTTTTCAGAGCATGGTATATATAAATTTATGTTTATTTTTTGTTCATGGCATTTTTTGTTATTTAAGAGATGGGATTTTTTGTTATGTTTAATAGATGACGTTTCTATATTATGAGATGGCATTTTTCCTCTTTGTCGACATGACCCAGTAAACTGCCCTGGTGAAACCCTCTAGAAAAAGACTGTCCTGGCGAACTAATCGGCAGCTGGGAGCTTCCCCCATAGCGAACATCTACCAGTTATTGGGGCCTTGTTTTTTTGCCGAAGAAGACCCAAATTCTTTGCCGCTAGCTCCTTGTAAATGGAGTTTTGCTTCTTCAAACAAAAAACCTTTTTGCAAATTGCACCCATATATCAAAAGAAAAACTAATAGTAGGTCTGTATCAGGTTAGTCGATTAAGGTGCAAACCGTTCAACATGCTGCGCGTCAACTTGACCTATACGTACATTACATACGGTCCAAATGCAAAAAAAAAAAAAAAAAAAAAAAAAAAAAAAACATGCTGCGCGTCAACTTTTACCTGCCGGGCATGGGGAGGAATTATTTTGCCGCTCCCGGGTGCACGCCACGTCAGCAAATTGCTGCGCATTTCTTGCACATGCCGCCCGCACTCAGGTCCTTCATCTGCCCGTTTTGATCAAAGCACGCGATATGGATGGAGACGCGGCGGCGGCTGGAGTTGAGGACGTGCGGTGGAGCGAAGCTGTTTCCCTCCAGACTTTCAACATGGAAGCTTCCATTCAGGTGCTAGCTGTTCACAAACTCCTTGCCCCCGTGGCTGCTTCGCCGTCGTGTTCCTGTCCTCGCCATGGCCACGTTGCTTCGGCGCACCACCATGCAGACCTGCAAGCCAGGAGAATGAGCCAAACTCACTCGTGCGCTTGCGCTTAATTTTTGCCAGTCAGGATCGGAGAAATTCTTAACAGACGAGCCATGTCCCAGACATCAGATCGTGGGTTGTTACTGACTTGGACGTGGGTCCGGCCCACATCTTTTTGCATGGCGCGCCTATATATTGGAGGCGTCGGCGAAGAGATCACATCTGCTCTGCCTCCAAGCGCAGTACCCATCATTGTTCCACTCCCTATTGCTGCGGCCGGTGATCCCGTCCCGTCCACCTCGTGCATGGTTGTGTGGGAGAGCAGGTCTTCGAAACACCGGTTCTGCAGATCCTATGGAAGAAGGGCGATTAGGTTTTTGGGGAGCGTCTTCAACGGGACTGCTCGCCACTGTTGATCTACATTGAATACTTTGTTTGCGCCGCCTTCGTCATCACCATGTCCACCATCATGGAAGCCGAAGGACTCACTGCTTACAAGCTCGCTGCCGAGAAGAAGGTAGCCAAGGACATCGCTATTGCGGCCACCCCGGCGTCCGCCTGGCCTATTGGAGGATATGACTCGTTTATCCCGCTCCTATTTATTTCTGTGTGTGTAGTACTAGCTATTTGCGTAGATGTTTTTACTATCTGCCTAGTACATGATTATATGATCAAATATCGATATGTACCTATTAGTGTTTAAGTCATGCTCATGATTTATTCTTGGATTAATTTAATTGAAAAATTGCTTATATACCCAACAACCCAAAAACCTAATATGTGTAGGCCATTTTCAATTTAAGGTTTTGCTGCTGCACTGAAGCCGACCCCGTTCACTGGGACATATTTTAAGCGTTGGCAGACCAAAACCACGTTATGACTCACAGCGATGAACGTGTTTCGGGTCGTCGGGGTTACTCCCACGAGAACGGTTGCTCCTGGACAGGAGAAGGCGTTCAAGGAGGCGATGGTTGTCTTTGTCGGATCCGTTCTGAGTGTGGTCAGAGATAAGCTGGTTGATGCATATTCACATATGCGGGTTGCCAAGGACTTGTGGGTGTCGTTCAAATCTAAATTCGGCGCAATCGATGCTACAAGCGAGATGTATGTCATTGAGCAGCTCCACGATTACAGAATGGTTGAGAAATGCTCTGTATTTGAACAGGCTCATGAGATACAATGCATCGTTGAGGAGCTCGAGCTTCTTAAGTGTGAGTTATCGGACAAATTTGTCACGGGATGCATAATCGCTAAGCTCCCTGCTTCCTGGAAGAACTTCCCAACTACTCTGAAACATCAGAGATGTGAATTCTCTGTAGAGCATGCCATCAGAGATGTTGAGCAGAACTCAAGACAAAAAGGACCCACACGGGAAAGGGAACGAGGGAACCTCTGTCGCCAATGTGGTATAGAGGAACTTCCATAAGCCCAAGGGAAAGTGCGATGTCCAAGAGAATACCGACTTTAAGAAGAAGGGTAAGAAGACCCTTAAGAAGGACAAGAAGAAAGATGGATGAGTTACTTGTGGTTCGGAGGAACATTAGGCCAACAAGTGCGCGAGCAAGAATACAGGAAGCCAGGACAGGACTAAGTCTGTCAACATGATTATGAGCAACAATGAGAGTGGGGCATCTGGATGCGGTAACTTATTTACTGTACATTCAATTTGTCAGTGTACCGATTGATGGGTTGACACGGGTGCCGCCGAGCCTGATCGTGATTGCGGTAGATCCGTCGGCGCGACCACGGGCGTCCTGGGTGATCTCCTCAAGAAGAAGCCACGAGCGGGCCTGGTTGAAGGGAGGGAAAGGAGATTGCATCGGGAGTATTGTGGCGATCACCTGAAAGCAGCGGGAGAGGCCTTGCAGCATCTGTAGCGCCAAGTCTGTTCGGCGATCGGCTCGACGACGTCCGCAGCGCCGGCAACCCTTAGATTGCGCTGGGTGAGGGCACGAAATACGACGCTGAGATGCACCGCCTGGGCCGGCTAGTTGGCGAGGAAGAACTCCCGCAGCTGGGTCAGAAATAACCGAGGCCACCGTGTCAGAAATAACAAGGGGTGGGGCAAAGGGCGGCACAGACATAGCCAAGGAGGCGGTCGCGGGCGGAGCAGTAGCGACTGGAGCGACGAGCTCAGGGGAGGTGATAAACCGGAGGTAGAAGGGGGGAGGTAGGGTTCGTGGTGTGGCCGGAGGAAGAGGAGTTGCCGGTCTCCATGAAGGGCAGGCAAGATGCTTTGATTACCAAGATGAAAAGGGATCTTCACTGTGTATACAATGATGTACAGGATTACACATATATACACATGAGTACAACAAGCGTGAGCGTAAGAGGAGGACGCGGTGCCTCCCGTGCGATGTGCACGGGCCGAACAGCACACCGAGGGATTCGGTCACGGTGATGTAGGCCCAGTAGGCGTCTTCCAACAAACCTTGCATATGCTTGTTTCATCTGCAGCGTAAATAAACCCTTTGTACAGTAACACACTACAGTCAACATTTCCCATTTCAGATCAATGCACGGCTGGTGCTCAATCTCCAATTTCTTTGACTGGTATGACCTTTTAGAGGACATATGCCCGACAATAATAGATAAAACTGGCGAGAAAGTGTTTGGAGTGTCTCTGCTTGCATTCCATCCAGATCACAAACGGTGTCATCTTGAAATCGAACTCTTGGGACTATTTGCCAACTGGTCTTACAGAGACTTTAAGCTCATCATTAAAGCGAGAACTGGTCATTATATTTGCAGGTATGGATATCGGCTCAAGCAAAGTCTGGTCCAGCACACTTTCTTTCCGACTCTAGAATGTTGCTGTTGAGTGAGGTGGTGCTTCTTTCTGCCTAGCTGTCATATCCTCATGAGCTGCAATATCTAGGAATTGGGCCAAGTATGAGCCTACTAGCCTCTTCTTCGTTTTGCATTGATGTATATAAGTTATTATCAAATAAAGCTCTGACTGTAGTGTGGTTGCATGAGATATATGCTTCATAACCTTTCGGGCTGAAGTGACTACTGTGTGTGGTGGCTATAGCTATAGCCCGCTATATCCTTTTCAACAGGGTGCCGCTAAATGACCGCCTTCACAAATAGCCCGTTATAGCTCCGCTATAGCTGATTTAAAACATTGGTGGTGATGCTAAGATTAAAATTTCATTTTGCTCCGATTTGTAAACTTTTGCCAACTGGTCCTCCTCATGTCTGTATTTTCTTGAGCTGAGAAATTTGGCTTTGCTTTATGTTAATTATCTACTAGTCGTCTTCTTAGTACTCAAGTGTTAGCTATCTATGCCCCTCATGTCACTGTTTCTTGAAGTGAAGAATTGATTTTTTTTTTACCTTTTCATCTAGTGATCTTCTTAATAGTCAACATTTAGGTTGTTTCCTGTTTCTATCCTTTGCTGAAGCTGGCGATGAAACAGAGGCAAACCAAAAAATTACTTGTTGACTTGCAAACATCATCTGATAATAGAAGACCTTAGAATACTGGTAGTTATATTCAATGGTTGCGTCATAGTCAGTGAAATATTCGGTTATCCATTTTCCCTATGAATAAATTGCATCTTGGTATGTAGATCTTATAGAGACTTTAAGCTCATCATTATAGAGAACTGGACATGGTTATATTTGTCTCGTTCCAGTGAGCTGTAGTATTCTCTAGAATAGACTGATATTGCAACCTGAAAATCTATGAATACCTTTTTGTGCCTCCACGCTGACACCGTTTTTTACATTGCATTGTTTGGAATAATCTCTTACTGTTTTACTTTTCCTGCTAAACATTTTGAGTATTAGTGCTTCATGTTTATGTTTAATCTGAACATAAGTTGAAGAAACAAAATTTGTAGTAATAAGCACAAGAAAGGTTTGCTATTGTCAGGCCCAGGTCCCACATTGTGTTCATGTCTCAAGGAGGACAGCACCAGGCCTGCTGTGTGACAGCACAACTGGAGAAGTAAGGGTGAAGTTACTGATCATTTGCTTCAGAATTTTGAAATAAGGTGTAAATTCATTATCTAGATTAGTCGATCCAGTATTTGTCTTCGCGATATGCATCTGGAGATGATCGATAATTATCTTCACCATAAACTGTATTTGGTGCTCTTTGGTTGCACTAGAGCAAACTGAACGATTGTTTCCACGGGGCTGCGGGCATGTGCTTGTAGGCAGTGTGTATGCTGATGCTGACATGCTCTGTTTTCCCATGATATAGGACCTCTCTATTCCTTAAACTGAGATACATTTGTTGATTGGGTCATGCTATGGAACAAAGCTTTTCAGAATGAACATGGTCATGGAGATATAACCAATGACCTTAAACTCAAATGTGTCCTTGTAAGCTGAGGCTTCAGAGCATTAGTTGGAATATTGACCAGTGGGTGAGAGTAGTTGCAGGTTATTCATGGAATGGCAGATGAGCGCACAACTACTAGTTACATACATCTCTTTGAGGTCATTGTCTGCAGTCTTACCTTGTTGAGATCATCGTTTACCAGTGGGTGATCATTGTCTTACCTTATTTCAGTAGCTGAATGCAATTATCATGATCGTACTCTACTTTGTAGCTGAATGCAATTAACACGAATTGATACAAGCCAGGTAAAAAAAATGCAGAATACTGCTGATCTGCTTATCAGCATCTCCATCTTCTGCATTGTCAGCTGGACAGCAGGGCCGGCCCTGGGGCATGGCAAGGAGTGCGGCCGCCTAGGGCCCAGCCCAAGCAGGGGCCCATCCGTGTGCATGTCTCTAGTAGATATATAAGCATATTTAGAAAGAAGAAAAGATAGAGAAGGTAAAAAAGCAAGCCAAGAGAACCATTCAGCCAGTCACCTACTCCCGCTGAGCGAAAGCGAGGAATTAACTCTGCGGCGAAAATTTTGGCCGTGAAACCAGCCAGTCAGAACGTGCTAATATCCTTGATTATCGACCTCAATTAACGCTGGATCTATGCAGCGTGAGATGTGTATCCATGCAGCCAAAAATCTCATTTAGGCTGGTTGTAATGGTAGTATCATAAGCGGTATCATGCATGCCAACTAGACTTTCTGGATGATGTGGCACACAATTAAATGAGCAAAGAGAGGATGTGGTATCATATCATGATACCGTGTCATATTAAATGTTGTACTACCTTGTGATGGATGACAATTAATAAGGCAACCTAAGATACTAACTTATGATACTATGCATTACGGAAATAGTATCATACACTATCATATGCATGATACTAGTATATGATACTCACCATTACAACCAACCTTAGTTAGACTAGCCACCTGTAACTGCCGTTCCGAAAAACGCTCAGGCCCCCGCGTTGCCTATCGGGCGACACGGGCGGCAACCTCCACCCCGGCGAAACCACCCCCTCGTCCTCACTTCACCCCTCGCCGCCGCCGGCCAGTGCAGCCGGGGCAAAGCCCTGCGCGGCGCTCGGCGGCGGCGGGGCAGTTCTCTCCATCCGGCGCCATCTTGCAGTGCTCTTGGGGAACCCCTCGCTGATTTGTGTTCGCCGGTGCCGCGGCTGGTGTGTGGCCTCCTCTGCCGGCTGAAGAAGCTCCTGGAGTACATGGACCATAGCTGGAGTTTGTGATTGTCCCGTGCATGGCCTTAGTGCGGCAGGCGTCTCTCAGATCCAATCTGGACAGGGGCTGCCTGCTGCGGCTGCTCGCCAACCAACTCCTCCTAGGTTGTGGAGTCTGGATGCATCACAAGGAAGCCTCATCCGATGGTGGCAGCTATGCCCAAGTGTGTTGCAGCTGCTCCGGTGATGACGATTTTCTCCACTGGTGGACTGCACCCGTGCCGGGGTTTAGACCCGCCTCCTTCATCATGGCGTGGTTGGTTTGGTCTGGATGCGCGTGACTGATGACAGTGATCTGTCTTTCATGCTCTAGTTCCAGCAATACGGTTTTGGGTCGACAGGATTGGCCATGGCTCTCTTCGATGAGGTGGTAGTCTGTGGTGGTTTGCTTCGCAGTTGGTGTAGGTCCTTGGTGACCTTCGGCTTGCGGTGGTGGCCTCGCAACGGATTGCGGTGACCATCGAAAGGTCATTTTGAGGGTTCCTCTCTTTAGACCCGATGGTTGACTTCGACAGGGAGAAGCAAACTATCAACAACGACTTGACGCAGAGGGATGATTGTGCAGTGGCGGCGGTCGCGCATCGCGCAAGCATGTAGCTGCTGGGATCGTGGAAAAGTGGTGGCGACGACACATGAGTGACTTTGATGGTTTTGCTACTTGAGCGCTTGCTCTCGAGCTCTGGGGTGAAAACCTAGGTGCAACCGAGTTGGTTACACCTGGCAATGACGATGTTTTTATGTCGTTACCTTGTTGAAGGCATTGCTCGGATGTGCTCAGAGTGGTTCTTCGGGGTGAAAACCTAGATTCAGACTTTGGGTGGTTGGATCCGGTGACGACGACACTTAAGTGTTGTTCCCTTCCTGAAGGCGTTGCTGTTGAAGAACCTCATTGTCCGTGTGATGTCATGAGATGGTCGATGCGGAAAAGGTCATTAATATAGTTTGCCGATCGCGGATCTGATTGCTTTGGGGTTTCTTTTTTTTTTTCTCGCCCATGCATAGCTTTGGTCTTAGATGACTTTGCTATTTGATGACGTGTTTTTGCGTGCGTATGTTGGTGTTGGCTATGTGCATCTTAGCTATGCAGAGGCCGGGTGTATGCTCATTGTGTTTGTATCCTCTTGATGCTCCATTTTGAGCCAATAAAATTTCACCCTTTGTCGAAAAAGTTAGACTAGCCACAATGGGTAGTAACATAGACTAGTAACATGCACATGTTACTAGTCTATGTTACTACCTCTATAGTGGGGAGTAACATATGTGTGGTAACATGCAACACTTCACTTATTAGGCTATAGACTCATTTTGCCTTGATATGTGTGATGTTACTCATATTACTAGTAACTATCTATGTTACCACTTTCCTCCATTTCTTCATTTATTGCTTGCCCCATCATCTACTCCCTCCTTTCCGGTTTATAGGGTTTATCTTAAAATTTTAGTTTTTCCATTTTATAAGGCTCAATTTGGTTGTTCCCCATCACAAGTTCAGATTTCAAGGTGCATTAAATTATTGCATGCATGTATTAAGAGAAAATTGACCAATGCATGTACTTTATGCATGCATGCATTGCAATTAATGCATTGGTAAACATAATTTTTTGAGGATAACAAGAGCATTAATTGGGTGCTTTTACAAACTACAAAAATTATTCCACCACTCACCATCTACCTTGGTTTGTGAGATTTTTGAATTGAGCCCTATAAACCGGAAAGGAGGGAGTATTTTATCTAGATATGTGTGATGTTACTACCTATGTTACTCCCACTGTGGGTAGTCTTAGGCAATTATGGTTCGCAGCATGCAATACTCCTCACAAAATTAAAAAGCATGCAATACTCCTTTAATTAGGCCACATGCATCATGAATACTCCGCTCAAGCTAAAAAAAAGCATGCAATACTCCACTAATTAGGCACCATGCAACCAATGATTTTTTTCTTGATGTATGAATCTCGTCGTCGGTATCACTTGACAAGAGTGGTAAGCTATATCAAAAACATTGAAGAATAAAAAAAATCTCGTCGTCGGCCACTACACACCTGCCACAACATTACTGGCGATAGTCGTGGCAGTCAGAGCCTTGCCGAGGCGAGGGCCCATGGCCGGTTGAGTTCATAAGTTCGCACAAGGGCCTCTATGATGCTAGGGCCGGCCCTGCTGGACAGGAACTCTTCCGTTGTGAATTTGGCAGCAATATTCTGCCAAGGGATGAGTTACATTCGAGAAACACTGATTCATAGTTGGCACCGTTTAGCTATGGCGAACTAGCAAACCAAACCACTGTTCACTATGATTCATTTCCCATTCTTTTGAGTAATTTTGAGATGTGAAATTCGAGCAGTGATATTTTAGAGTTTCACTGAATTTTGTGGAAGTCACAGTTAATATCTACTTGAGAGTGCAAAGATTCCTCAATATCTTGGGTTTTGGCACCGAAAATATAGATCATAGCATTTTAAATTATTGATCCAACAATGTATATGGTGAATGCCGCCGATACAAAGCCTTGCAAATAATCTTCAGCGCCCACATTCTTTGTTAACCCTTTTGCAACATTAACTTGTGATGATAGTTTGCGTCTATTCCAGCGTTTCTACTTCTTGGTATTACTGGATGTCTGTGCTTTAACCATTCACTGCAGGTCTGATACTGATAGTCTGCATGTTTCTGTTCGACAAGAAACATCACTGAAACTAATTGGTGCTTTGAAGCGTTAAACCTTCTTTACATTTCCATCTGCAATTCAGTGCATCGCCAAAACTAACCGGTGCTTTGTAACGTTAGACCCTCAACATTTTCATCTGCGACTCAGCACATCACCAAAACAGTCTCATTTTGCTTCCTCATCTGCCATCACCTAGCAATCTTTTAGTTGGAATTATATAGATTTTATATCGATTCTTAAGCATCGGAAATTTGAGTTTCGACGCCATAGAACGGGAGCGTAGTTGAAGGTCACACGAAGTAGTTGCCTCTGCTTGTCAGTTTCAGTTTCAAATTTTGGATCTTTGTTTCGTCACAAGATACATATGTCAAATTAATATCTACAACCTCATGTTGCTAACTGACTACTTCATTCACATTCTGTGACCCGTTCGTACTGTAGTTATTTGTTGCTCATGCTTTAGGTGTTCATGAACATCAGCTTAATTGACCACATTGATCTGAATTTAATTTTCTGTCTAATTTTGAGCAACATGAAATTGGTTCCTTAGTTCTCTTAGCAATGAAAGAAAAAGTTTGTTTGTTCAGACAACACCCAAAAACTACAGAATCCAAATAACAGATGACAAATTTCTGTTGTCTGCAGAATCACCGACGGAAAACAATAAAAGCTTGGCAAGAATCTTGAAAGAGCGTTCACCAACCTTAGATTTGATAACGATTCTAGTAAATGATCACCAACTAATCCAAATATAGCTAGCTAGAACTTGGTCCGGTAATGGCACGACGAGCTCTGTGTGCCGGGGCGCCGCACGCTGACAACGACGTCGCACACCGTGAGCACGACGGCGTGGTGCCTGAGCAGGCCGAGCACCGTGACCGTTCCTGGCACGGTCGTCCGCACGGTGAGCGACACGTCCCCACCGCTGCCGGCCACGTTGCCGTACATTTGAGGTGCGTAACCGGCGAGGCGGTCAGCGAGCACCGTGAGCCTGACGGTCCCCATGCTGGTGCCTACCGCGCCGATGCGTCCGGGCGGCACGATGGCGTCCGCGCCAAGCGCGCCGTGGTAGTAGACCTCAGCGCGGCGCCATGAGCAAAGGACAGGCCGGCTGCGTCATCGAGACCATCTACATCGTCCTCTACCTCGCCTACGCGCACAAGCAGGCCAGGATCTTCACCGCCAAGATCCTCCTCCTCCGCCTGCCCCTCGCGTCGCCCCGCGGGCGACCCGGGGGGAAAACCCTAGCCGCCACCCCTCGAGTCTCCTCCTCCTCTCCCCCTCCTCGCCGCCCTTCATAGCGCCGCCGGGCGAAGCCTGGCCGGCTGGGCGGCGGCGGGGCTTCTCCCCATCCTCTCCGTCTTGGCTGGCGCGGGACAGCGGGATCAGAGGAACGCCGGGCGAACGTGGGGTCCGGCGGCGCGGCGGGCGGGTCTCCCATCAGCGTCGTGCGCGGCGCGGCGGTGGCGACCTGCGTGTCGTGCGGTGGTGGCTGCGTTGGCCTGACCGGTAGTCGCGGGTCCGCCAGATCCAGATCGGATCCATCAGGATCCTTTCTTCGGACTCCGTCGGCCGCCGCGGGGTGGTGATGATCGTCGCTGGCCACGTCGGATCGTTGGATTCAGCGTCTGGAGATCTACAAGGAGTTCTTCTCAATCCTCCTTTCTGGTGGGTTGAGCCCCATGGTTCTTTCATCTTCGCGGGCTTCGGATCGTGGTTTGCCGGATCCGGAGTACACGGAGGTTTGGTGGCATAGGATGGGGACCGGAGGAAACTTTGGTCGGCGTGTTCGACCCGGCATCGGCGACGTCACTTGACGCCATTACCCTTCCTGGAGGCGAAGCCGAGGTCCCCCCTATCCACCCCCGAACCCCTCCCGGACGAAAGTCCAAAATTCGGTCTGGATTGGGCGGTGGCGGCGTCCTGCGCGTCGTATCCTCCATGGAGGCGCCGTCTTGGGAGGAACTGCTGTTCGGGGGAGAGACGTTGTGGATGGTGGGCTCCGAGTAGCTCCAGCAGTGGCGATGGTGTGGAGGTTGCCAGGTGGTGCGGCGTTGTATCTACCGCGTCATTGACAACGAGTGGTGGCGGCATGGTGCAGCTGCGTATCCACGACGGATGCGGCTGGATGGACGAGCGCAGGGTGGTCGAGCTGTCTGGCGCCATGGTGGCGTCGACGGCAGGCCTGGCAAGGTCTGTGCGTCAGTACCTGCTCTGGAGATGGATCGGTGGAAGAAGGTGGCGGCAGCCTCGGTGAGTGCGCCGGACCGGCATGTGACCCAGTCCCGGTATGTGGCTAGGATGGGGCATCCGGCATTAGATGTTAGGATTTGATGCGATGTCTGTTTGGTATTAGGTTCGGACATTCGGCACCACTGCATCAAGGGGGCAGGAGTAGCACAGATGTTGTCTAGATGGTGACTTCAGGCTTACTGGTATACTCCCTCTAAAATTCTTGTCTTAGATTTGTCTAGATACGGATGTATCTAATACTAAAACGTGACTTGATACATCCGTATTTAAACAAATGTAAGACAAGAATTTTGTGATGGAGGGAGTACTACTTTGTAAGGTCTTTGTGCTTAATAATTAATAAAGTGGCCGTATGCATTGTCTAGATGCAGAGGCCGGGGGTGCATTCTCCTTTTCTAAAAAGAAAAAAAATGAGCAAAGGACGCGACGGGGCCGGGGTTGCGGATGGAGAGGACGACGTCGAGCGTCACGTTGAGGGAGAGTCCAGGGGAAAGAGACACGGAGGTGAGCCGGATCGTTGAGATGGTGGTGTCGGCCGGGTGCGGGCGGAGCGCCGTGATGGCTAGCACAGCGACGGCCACAGCGAGGAGGAGGAGTACCGCGAGGGAGACGATGAAGCAGACGCGGAGTCGGCGGCGTGACGCTGCTGCCGCGGCGCTGCGGTGGTCACAGGCGGCAGTGGGCATGCTTGCTTGCTGGTTGCTCTCTTGGAAAGAGGTGTTGCTAGCTACCAGTCTCATGTTGGAGTACCAGACTTGATCTGCTTGACCAGTTGTACCTTTTATTTTTCCCGATGGATATGTCTAGGGCCCAGTTCCTTTGCCAGCATCGGAGATTCTTCCAGAATCCGACCCTACCCAGCTTTTTCCAAAATCTAGAGATAGGATTGTAAAACAAATGTGGCTCAAAGGGAGAAGCTGGGTAGGGTCGGATTCTGGGAGAATCCCCAGATTTTGGCAAAAGAACTGGGCCTAGGTCTTAGTCGGCTGAGACGTAACCAAGTGATATAGCATGTAAGAAGAAAAAAAACTAAAAACAATTTTTTACATGAATCTTCATGCAAAATCAAAGGAAGATAGTATCGACTGAGACATAATGAAGTCTCAGTTGATTTAGACTTAGCAGAACTGTTTCCTAATTTAGCTACTTCCTCCGTCCGAAAATACTTATCATCAAAATGGATAAAAAGAGATGTATCTAGAACTAAAATATGTCTATATACATCCCCTTTTATTCATTTTGATGACAAGTATTTCCGGACCGAGGGAGTACATGTAAGTGCCCTAAAAATTAAATGCGGGTCACTGGGTTATTTCGGCCGTTGATTTTTGCTTCGAGATTTCTGCTTTATATATTTTTCCCCTGTTGTGACTGTTGTTGTCTATTGGGCCTAAATTTCAGATTGATCACTATTTTGGGTCGGTCGATTCCTTATTACGCTGAAGCCCAACAGTGCTTCATTATTTTATTTTTGTATGCATTTTTTGAATTTTTGCTTTAAATAAAAAAATGCTTGTCTTTTTTTCTTTTTGGTCGGCTTTTATGGGTATTTTCTAGAAGTTGCGTAAATGCAAAATGAATACATGTAAGGCTTCGTTTGGCAGCGCTGTATTTTTGCAGTTTTACATGAAATACCAGTGTTCAAGAATTCACCCAATTAAGCAGTTAACGGGCCAGTTAATCGCTACTCATAGCGTGGCCGAATCGAATACCACCTATTCGTTGCGTTAACTTGTTAGACCGATTAATTGGACAGTTAAACCGATTAACCTATTGTCAGGCCGATTAATCTCTGTTTTCAATAAAGCCACAGTTCTAAATATTTTGATCTGTTTGGCATGAACAGATACAACAGTTTTGAAAACTGTAGTTTTCTTGAAATCGTGTTTTTTTTTTTTGCTGTATTAGAAAAGGAAGTCCCAACCTCTTTTTTTTTCATAAACCGAGAAACGTAATCGTTACTTTGCTCTCTTCTGCGATTGTTTCTAGCGGGCCCGTCTTCTTCCGGCCGTCCACGTTACGTGCGATTCATCCATGCATCTTCTCTGCTGCCATGGACAAGTTGACCACCTGGTGGGAACAAAGGTACGCCCTACCCTGCTCGATCGATTGAACCCATCAACACAAGTGCATGCGCGTGTATAGGTTGCGCCCGCGAGGCCGTGACTTATTACTTGGTCAGCAATTAGCCAGCCGTATGGCGCCGCATGCAGCCGTGCGGCCGTTAGCACCCGCTAGTTGATCTGGTGGTGTAGCTTCTTTTGTGTAGCCAAGTTAGGTTCAGTTGCGTAGCAATCGGTCAAAACTACGATAAAACAGCACCAGCCAAACATATCGGTAGTTTTTAAAACTAAGAAAAATGCAATTTTAAGAAACCGAAGTACGTATTGCACACGCATTGCAATACCGAAGGTTTGGGATACTATGGTATTTGGAAAACTATGCTGCTAAACTAGCCCTAAGTATTATATAATACATGTATAATTATATTGAGTGCGAAACTTGCACTATCATATGATTATTTCTTACATATTCAAGAAGTGCCAAGTCTTTTTCAATTTTTTTAATTTTCTTTCTTAAATGGTAATACCAATGTCGCTAATTCATTCTATCTTAGAAAACTTTATAATTTATTTTGTTTTAGTTTTGTTTCACTAATTCATTCCTTCTAAGTAGACTTTTTTTTCAAAATCCCACTCTGGTATGCTTATTCTTGCATATTATAAAACAGCACAATTTTCTATATAAATTATTTGAAAATTTTATCAATTTTTTATTTTCGTTCTTCCTAAAGTGTAATACCAGTATCACTATTTCATTCTTCAATGGAAAACTTTATTATTTTGATTTTGTTCTAGTATTTCTTTCATTTTCTTTCTTCTTTAAGGGCAATACAAATGCCACTAATTCATTCTTTGTAGGAACTTCTATTTTGCGAAGTTTCACAATTATACGCTTATTTTCGCATATTATACAAATGTAATTACTGTCTTAATTGTGTGCAAATTTTACCATTATTTGATTTAATGTTGTTCATTTTCTTTACTCTTAAAGGGTAATGCTAATACAACTAATTCATTCTTTCTTAGAAAACTTTATTATTTTTATTTTAGTTTTTAGTTTATTTTTTTTCTTCTTAAAAGGTAATACCAATGTCACTAATTCATTTTTCCTTAGAAAAATTCATTATTTTGATATTATTTTGTCATTGGCAATACCAATGCCACTATTTCATTCCTTTTTAGAAAAAAAATTGTGAAATTCTTATATATTATAAAAAGTGCAATATATGTGTAGAGGTTTCCATTATTTGATTAAATGTTTTACTCTTAGAGAATAATACCAATGCCACTAATTCTTTATTCCATAAAAAATCATTAATTTCTTTTGTAGTTTTTAATTATTTCATTTCTTTGTTCTTAAAGGTTAATACCACTAATTTATTATTCCTTAGAATACTTCATTATTTTGATTTTGTTTATATATTTTGTCTCCTTTTTAAGGGTAATACCAATACCATCAATCCATTCCATTTTAGGAAACATATTTTTTGTGAAATTCCACTACTATATGTTCATTCTTGTATATTATAAAAACATAATTTCTGTGTAAATTGTGTGCAAAATTTGCCATTCTTTTTTGAATTTATTTCACTTTATATTTTATTTTATTTCTTCTTTAACGGTAATACCAGTGTCACTAATTCATTGCTTCTTAGGAATTTTTTTTTGCAAAAATTCCATCATTATGTGCTTATAGTTGCATATTATATAAAATCACATTTTTTGTGTGAATTGTATGCAAATTTTTTGACTAGCTTTTTCTTCTTAAAGGGTAATACCAATGGCCCTAATTCATTATTTCTTAGAAAACTTTGTTGTTTTGAATTTTCTTTTGTTCTTGTTTTATTATTTTATATTTCATTTTATTCCTTTTCAAGGGCAATACCATGCAACTAATTTGTTTCTTCTTAGGAAACTTTTTTTTGCGGAAATTCCACTATTATATGCTTATTATTCATATTCCAATAAAGCGCAACTTTTATCTCAATTGTGTGCAAGTTTCGTTATTATTATTTTTTATTTTCTTTTTTCTTAAAGAGTAAAGCCAATATTACTAATTAATTATTTCCTAGAAAAACTTCATTGTTTTTATTATTTTAGTTTTAGTTTCATTTGTTTCTTCTTTAAGGGTAATTCCAATGTGACTAATTCATATCGTCTTAGGTAACTTCTTTATTGAATTTATGATTGCATATTATAAAAATATGGAATTTATATGTAAATTATTGGAATTTTTTTTCCTTATTTTGTCTTTTTAAAGGGTGATACCTATGCCACTAGTTCATTCTTTGGTAGAACGTTTTTTATTTTATTTATTTTTTATTTTTCTTTGTTATTATCGTTATTGTCTTATATCTTACAAAGCTTCGGGTCATTTTTGATATGTTTTAGACCAAGCCCAAGTATCTGATGGACTTCTTTATTGGTTGCCTAGGACCGAGTGCTCCTCTAAAAAAGTTGATTTATACCAATATAAAAAGACCTAAAAGGGTATATCCAACAAATCTCGGCCATCAAATTAGGTCAATCCAACGACTAAGGTTGCTCCAATGGTGAACGCTCAACACGTTTAGCGTGCAGTTAACATCGTATCAAATATCAATTCTAGCATTAATCAAATAATTAACATGCAAATAATATCCTATCTAATATATGCGTGCAATTAATGTACTATCTAATATCAACATGCATTGCACGTAAGGATTTACTAGTAAGGAAAAGTAACTGACACGAATAAAATCCCTTTTTATCTGACACATGGTGATGTTTCTCGCTCCCATATTAATGTTATTCATTTGTCGTTTTACGTTACAAAGAACATAAAAGATGGAGATTTGTATATGCCTGCCATGTTGGAAATTCGTTCTAGTCGATCTCAAGCGGTACAATCATAAATCCGAAGGCATGTAGCATTACCAAGGAGCTTTGCATGCATCTGCATGCAAGCATCGCGTGTTAGTGATGGAGAATAAAAAAAATAAGGCAACAATGTTTCATCTAAATGCATGGCATGGTAGTGAAGGACAATAAAAAGTTGGCGTGTTTCATCTGCATGACAAAAGGTGGGCTGGCCTGCTGTAGGGCGGGGCCTGTAATCAAGCAGGATAAAAAAAGTGTCTGACCAAAAATTATTTTTCAGTCGCTTGATTATTGGTCGGTCCCTTTTTTTTCCAGGGAACTCACTTGTGCACTTGATGTTGAAACATGGCATACAAGTAAATAGCCATATATAACTTCTTCATTTTTCATTAAAAGACACCTTTATTGATTCATAATGCTATATAAAAGTGTCCATACGAGGATACATATATCAAAATACAACCGCATGCACTCTAAAAGGTGGTGGTAAAAAAGAGTTAAATAGGACAAAGATAATACATAAGATAAACGGGAAGGGGTCTCGATCCGTAGACTATACCACAACTTTAGGCTTGACCCTTGGATGGTGGCCATGTGGGGTTATTGACGGCTTGGCGTGTGGATCCCATTTCGTTGTCTCTCCATCATATCTTCAAAGCTCTCACGTAAACATAGACCATGTTCGCACCATTGGTGAGTGCGAGAGCCCGAGACTGGTTTCACCAATTCTTCATTGGTAGGTCCCCACATGGAACGTTTTCTGGTCTCTGATGAACTCTCTCTCTTAGGAGGTGCTGCTGCTGAGGGGTAGCTTGGTCCCACGGCAATGCATAGAACAAGAGTAGGGGCTTTGGATTTCCTCACTGGTGCCTCTCATTACAGTTAGCAACGCAACCTTGTCCTCCTCTGGAGCTCGCACGCCCGGCGAGGCCCGGTGCCTCCTTTAGGGTCGGGCTTGGCTCCCCTTCCTGCATGCAGTCACAGTTCCCGCCTATGCTCGACTTCCTCTTCTCCGATTCGTGCTCGGATGGCTTGGGATTGCTCGGAATTTGGCCAGGGAGAAATCCCCGCATCCTGTGTTGGGAGCGGATACACCCGCGGGTGCTATCCCCTTCTTGGAGGCATTGCCATGGCCGTTATCTATACCCCTCTTCGAGCATCAGGGGAAACCCTAGGTCTGGTTTTCAGGATCGGATGATGACGGCGCCTTGGTGTCGTCCTCCTTGGTGAAGGCCAAAAAGCCAACAAACCAAAACAAAACCCATCTAAAACCCGAAAACACGGTAAGGAAAAAAAAATCCTAAGTGAGCGTCCAGCATGCCATGTAACGGTGACTGAGAGCGCGCCATTCTCAATTCCCCAAACTGACCCTACCTTGCTTCGGTACCCGTCCGTCACACGTGTGGGCCACACATTGGCTCTGCGAGGCTTGATTTTTTTTTTTTTGAAACAGAGAGGCTTGATTTTTTACCGTACACAGTTTCAGCCCGTCACCGAGACGGACAGAGACGGCCACGGATCTGGTCCATATATTCCCGAAAAAAAAAAGGATCTGGTCCATATATAGAGAGGTGACGACGCCACAGTCGTCGTTGCTCTATCCAATTAATTCCCAATCCCCGTGTCAAAAATCAAAACTGTTCCGCCGCCGCCGTAGATGGACGCAACAGAAGGTAGCCCTGGCGCTGGCCTGCCACGCCCATCCGAGTTTGATTTCATGTTCACCGACGAGGGGTGGGCCTTGCTGTCCGAGGAGAGACGCCGTTCAATTATAGGAGTTCTGGATCAGGACAGAGAGGAGAAGACTCGCCTCCCACAGCGCCGTCAGGCCCGGATGGACTGCCGCAAGGCCCTGCCGGATCATACTCGGCCGGACAAACAGATACACCCTAGTAAGAGCCTCGACACTAACCTGTCCAGGGATATTCGGGATTCAGATGACCTTTTGTGGATCCGACAGCATCGCGTGCTCAACCATTCAGACTGTAAGTTGCATCATTCCATCTTTTAACAAGTTTTCTTTTGCAATCTGCTCACTTCTTTTTTTCATTTCCTTTTCCCCAGTTGCGCTGCCGCCAATGCGCTATACTTCCTGCCAACTCCTCGGGACGGATGCTCTCATTATCCTCACCCAATGCTGCAATTCCTTGGTGTTTTTGTCCAGTTTTACAGGAACGCCTTGAATATCATGCGTGGCAATACACATATTGATGTATATGGCTTGCTTGCTGTAAGGGATTCCTTGGATTCTTCCCGGAACTATATTTTTCACCGTTCCAGGGAGAACGCTCGAGCTATCGACGTGGTAATTCTACACTCTTTCTTAGCAGTCTACATGATTAATTGTGGGGTACATTTAATCAACTGTAGGTCTCCATTTGCCTTGGTCAAGAACACTATATTTCTGTCCGTTTGTGTTTGTTATGAACGATATATTTGTGTCTAAATCTTCCACTTAAACCTGTATTTGCAAAAGTTTTGAACCCGAAATTTCTATATATACTGTCTAGCTATCTATATCGATATCATAAATTAATTCTGGAATTGATATAATTCTTGGCTACATTTTAGAATGGTGGTTATCTAAGTCTAAGCTACCCTGCACGGGGCATATCTGCAATGGGCTGCCTGATTGAAATTGATATAAGGATCAAGGGCAAGGATGTTGACAAAGATTTGTCAATTATTGATGGATCTGTGAAAGCCTTTGGGCAGTTTGACTCGAGGACTGCTAACCATGTTGATAACATCAATGGTAAAATTATATTGAAGACACATGTTGTTCGTAAAGGTGTTGAGGCAACTATAGACCTCGATTTTGTCGAGGTGCCAACAGGCGGCTTCAATGTGCGGATGCGTGGTAAAACTGTCCGTGGTAAAGCTGTCTACTCCTTTATCACTGAGTGTTGTGATGATGACAGCTTTATAGCTTCACCTGGGAAGCATAATAAGAAATTTGTAGCTGCTGTGAGCATAGGGCATAGGCGATACACTATGTATAGACTTCATGGAGAAGAAGCGAGAAGCGCTCTCTTTTGTATCATCCAAGCACGGCAACGAGCAGCTAACTTACCGATTCAGCAATGGAGCTTTGGTCCTTGTTAAAGTCTTTTGGTCAACCATCGTCGACGGTTGGCCATTGGGTCTGTAATCACTGAAAGAATGAAAAGATATAATTATTGTCAGTTTTGAAGTTTTGGATCTTTACCCCCTATATACTCCCTCCATTTTAGTATTTTATGATATAAAGTGTATTAGGATTCCTTAGGACAAGTGTTCGACAATTACTACTAGCAAGAAGCTCGTGCGCTTCAATAGGGGCATGACTATTCTAGTAGTTCAATATCAATATTGTCCGACATAGCTAAATGCCCATGTGACTTACGGAAGACATTGGTCAAAGGATTGTTTTCATCGCATTAGGAAAAGCACAAAGCTTTGCCACTCCAGCTCGGAGTTGGCTTCGTAGCACAGTGGATGGATAACTCCAATAAACCAGAAATTATTTCATTAAATTAGTAATAATAATTGTTCACTTGTAGCGAATATATGAATCCATATTGCATTTGAGGTGACTCGTAAGATTCTTTTTTCTGGAAACATGTGTTACTCCCGCTCCTGCCTCCCTATGAGCCTCCCTATGACACTCATCCTCTCTAGCGATCCTTCCTCGCCTATTATGTAAATACTAGCACATATGCCCGTGCATTACAACGGGAATGAAAATTATAGAGCACTCAAATTTAATGAAAATGAAGTACAATTGTGCTTCACTAAAATACACTATTTTTCACCCAACAAAATTAATCACAAATTGAGCCTTAAGTTGGAGGTTATCGGTTGTCTATTCGGTATTATTAAGTCACGGGTTCACTTAGTCCTTTCTGTATTTTCCGCGCATATCACCCGGCTCTTATGCTCAACGTAATCAGGTCGAGGGTTCACATACACGCATTCACGTAGGTCATCCGGCTCATATGCTCATATTGCACACACATTTAACCACTAGGCTCCTTCACAAGCCTCTTTGTCCACCTCGAATGGCTGTCCAACTAATCCAAATATATGAAAGGTTACACCATTAACATTTTTTAACTCATATATGATTCTCTCTCTCTCTCTCTCTCTCTCTCTCTCTCTCTCTCTCTCCCCTAAATAATTTATGGGGGCTCCTAAATTCTGGGGCCTTGTTCTTTTGCGCGCGCTGAACCTGCTCATCTACGCCCCTGAGTACATATACCTTCGACAGGGTCTAGACTCCAGAGGACAACTATGGGTATGAGAGGGCTATTGTGGAAATGGCAGGTGTGGAGATCTCCCTTCTTCCCCTTGGGTCCGACGACTAGACAAGGAAGATGCTCGAGGTGGCCTTTTGTACATAAGAGGAAATTTTCTGCCGCACAGGGGAAGCACCACATCATGCAGGAGGCGCAAAGGAGCAGTGACAAAATTATATCACTATATTTTGCACTTGCATACATAACAATTAATGTCTAGGTACCACAATGGAGTGAGTACCACTGTGGGGCCCCATTTCGAGGCCGACCAACATCAAGACCCCACCATGTTCTTCACACTCAATGATGGAGAATTATAAAGCAAGAGATGATTCATCAAGACGTAGCCAAGGGAGCACTTGTGTACATACCAAACACACTGAAGGCAAGTACACCAAACAATCCAACTGTATGTATGTTGCCTTTTTATTTGTCAATGATTATTATTAGAAACGCAATTTAATACCAAGTACTGAACATACACACATTTCAACTTGCAACACATATTTGACCACGGAAAAAGTGAAAACAATCATGGCAATAGTTCCATTTATATACTAGAAGTTTCTACACATATGCTTACCTAATCGTATACTAAAACCGATATTAAGATATTTGTTAGACTATATACTTTGGAGATATCTACCATAAATGTGTATAAATTCAAGTATTCGAAACATAAGAAGGAAATTCTGCAACAAAATTTAGATTAACTTTCGCACAACATAAATGTAGTTTTCAATGACATAATTATAAGTTGTAAAAAAGAACACTAAACCTAATATATTAGACAATGCCAAATAAATAATACTAGAAAGTTATACTTGTTCAAACATGCTAAAAATAAGTTCTAGAAGTATAAAAATTTAATATAAGTTTGAATTCATTTTAATTATTTACTATGCCTAGTTATGCTTAAAATAGCCTTGTACAGTGAGATCCATTTAAAAAATGAAAAAGACTAACATTACTCTATTTCTTGATAAAACAATTTTGATACAGAGGAAATTATGCGTTCAACAAAAGTATGGATGTTGGATGAAACCCAGACTCTAGTGGGCAATCTTTAGTTTTCCAGGGTTCGAATTTGTATCATAACAGTAGAGGTTCCGAGCAAACAACGGTTTCCAAATTTTTTATCATGGAAGATTGTGTGTTTTGGAGTGTGACTGAGTCCATTCTGGCAAATCTCAGGTAGGGGGTACTGAGTACAATGGTAACAAGAGACGCGAGGTTTTACCCAGGTTTGGGCTCGCTCGAAGAGATACTAAACTACGCCCTACTTTCGATTGTATTGATTATGGATGGAGTATAGAGTACATATGTTTCTAGCACGAGATTGTCTATTTCACCTCTAAGATGTGTTGAGATTGATCTATCGACTAGCCTAACCTCGATTATATAAGATACGATAAGCCTAGGATGACAGGAGTCCTAGTTGGCTATGTCAATGGAGATGAGTCCTTGTCTTGAATAACAAGGCTTCTTGATTCTTACTTGTATGCGTCATGGGCCTCTTGACATGGCCCGTTGATGAACCGCCATGCGGGTCCTCGGCCGGGCGCACCTGGCGAGAAGAGGACGTGATGAGCGATCCCTAGTCCAGGACACCATCAGTAGCCCCTGAACCGGTCTTCAAGTCGGGGACGCTCCTCGGTTCTTCTGAATTCTTCTTCATCTTCATTCATCGGTCTTCAAAGCTGGTTCAACAAATCTTCCCATCTTCGACCTCGAGAATCACGAGGTGTATCCGAAGAGTTTACATGTCAGGTATCCGAGGAGCCCCTTCTAGGTTCCCTTATAGCCTTCATGAAATGCTTCATTATTTTCACGCCACACCTTAGGTTGAAGCTTTTCCCGTGTGTCGGTGCCTTAGCCTTGAAGTGTTACCGCGCTAAGACCAAGATTACAGCCTGGTCCTGTTCTGACAACACTGACCTACTCTATACGTCTTCCCATGCAATAGTGGTGTGCCCTCATTTTGGCTGTCAGCATAACATGTGAGCGTGGCTCGAGGCCCCACTATTGGCACATCCCATCAGTAAATGAGATCGTGCCCCAATCAGTGTCTTCTTGCAGCCGAGCTCGGACACCGGACTGCATCCGAGGTGACGAGAACCACCTCGGTCTTCAAAAATGTTGTAGGAGTATGGCCGAGTTGTTTGTCGGGGTAGGCTCTCGCGCAGCCAGCCGCTTGCAGCCGGCCTCCGCCTCCATGCCGCACTATTTGTGAAGTGGAGCGTACCACCTCGATCTTGAGTTGTCGATGTAGATGACCGGCCTATGTGGAAAAATATTTTCGTGTCAAGCCGGTTTCCGCAAGCCGAAATTTTTCTGATTGGTGGAATTTATTCTTTGCCGAGATATGTAGCCAATAGACCTCAAGGTGTGTGTCAGCCCAAAATCCGGTATGCACCTAAAAGATGGAATAAAACCACCGATGCCAATAGCGCCCGAGACTCGGGTCTGTTGGAAATATGCCCTAGAGGCAATAATAAATGGTTATTATTGTATTTCATTGTTCATGATAATTGTCTATTGTTCATGCTATAATTGTATTAATTGGAAACCGTAATACATGTGTGAATACATAGACCACAACATGTCCCTAGTAAGCCTCTAGTTGACTAGCTCGTTGATCAATAGATGGTTATGGTTTCCTGACCATGGACATTGGATGTCATTGATAACGGGATCACATCATTAGGAGAATGATGTGATGGACAAGACCCAATCCTAAGCATAGCACAAGATCGTGTAGTTTGTTTGCTAAGAGCTTTTCTAATGTCAAGTATCATTTCCTTAGACCATGAGATTGTGCAACTCCCGGATACCGTAGGAATGCTTTGGGTGTACCAAACGTCACAGCGTAACTGGGTGGCTATAAAGGTACACTACAGGTATCTCCGAAAGTGTCTGTTGGGTTGGTACGAATCGAGACTGGGATTTGTCACTCCGTATGACGGAGAGGTATCTCTGGGCCCACTCGGTAATGCATCATCATAATGAGCTCAATGTGACTAAGTAGTTAGTCACGGGATCATGCATTACGGAACGAGTAAAGTGACTTGCCGGTAACGAGATTGAACGAGGTATTGGGATACCGACGATCGAATCTCGGGCAAGTAACATAACGATAGACAAAGGAAATTGTATACGGGATTGATTGAATCCCCGACATCGTGGTTCATCCGATGAGATCATCGTGGAACATGTGGGAGCCAATATGGGTATCCAGATCCCGCTATTGGTTATTGGCCGGAGAGGTGTCTCGGTCATGTCTGCATGGTTCCCGAACCCGTAGGGTCTACACACTTAAGGTTCGGTGACGCTAGAGTTGTTATGGGAAATAGTATGTGGTTAACGAAGGTTGTTCGGAGTCCCGGATGAGATCCCGGACATCACGAGGAGTTCCGGAATGGTCTGGTGGTGAAGATCGATATATTGGACGAAGGGTATTGGAGTCCGGAAGTGTTCCGGGGGTACCAGGCTATGCCAGCATGACCGAAAGGTGTTTCGGGAGCCCCAGCAAGTGTTGGAGGGCCTCATGGGCCAAAGGGGAAGGGGCAAACCAGCCCACTAAGGGGTGGTGCGCCCCCCACACCTTTTCCCATGTTACTTGGGGAGGTGGGGCGCCTCCACCTGGCTTGGGAGGCAAGCCTCCACCTGCTTGGCTTGGGGGGCAAGTCTCCCTAGGATTTTCCCTAGGAAGATCCAATCTGCTTGGCCGCCGCCCACCTAGGGGAAACCCTAGGGCGCCTCCCCTCTCCCCTTGCCCCTATATATAGTGGAGGGGTGGGAGGGCAGCCGCACCTCTTCCCTGGTGCAGCCCTCCCTCCTCATACACCTCCTCCTCCTCCTCCTCCTCCTCCGTAGTGCTTAGCGAAGCTCTGCCGGAGAACCACGAGCTCCATTGCCACCACGCCGTCATGCTGCTGGAGTTCTCCCTCAACTTCTCCTCTCCCCTTGCTGGATCAAGAAGGAGGAGACGTCCCCGGGCTGTACGTGTGTTGAACGCGGAGGCGACGTCCGTTCGGCGCTAGATCGGATCTTCCGCGGTTTGAATCGCCGCGAGTACGACTCCATCAACTGCGTTCTTGTAATGCTTCCGCTTAGCGATCTTCAAGGGTATGAAGATGCACTCCCTCTCTCTCATTGATTGATCTTGGTGACACGTAAGAAAATTTTGAATTATTGCTACGTTCCCCAACAGGGTCGATACGAAAAATCGGCGTGGCACACTTTTAAGAAAAATCACGGTGTGCAGTAGCCCTCGGGACTCGGATCAGGTGGGACCGACCGACCGACCTGGGATCGTAATCTCCTTGGGAACTGTACTGCATTTTGATTTTCCTGCATTAATTTGCTAATGCAGTAGCCCCCAGACTCAGGTTGGGCAACATGGTAGACCTAAGGATCACATTTCCTCGCGAACTAGCTTAGTCAAATATAAGTGTTTTACGTTACGCCATCATGGTGGGGCAGCTCCTAGGGACTTGTATGGGCGACCAAGGAGGGTCACACCTCCTGGGTCCAGCATGGGCTGATTCTAGCGAATCTCGGGTAGGGGGTCCCGAGCTGGTAGCCTAGGTACGATGGTAACAAGAGGAGTGAAGTGTTACCTATTTTGGGCCCTCTCGAAGAGATAATACCCTATGTCACGCTTTCGATTGTACTGATTACGGATGGAGTATAGAGAACAGATGTTTCTACCATGAGATTGTCTATTTCATCTCTAAGATGTGTTGAGATTGGTCTATCGACTAGCCTAACCTCGGTTTATATAAGATACCGGAAGCGTGGGATAACATGAGTCCTAGTCGGCTATGTCCGTGAAGAGGTGTCCTTGTCTTGAACGACCATGCTTCTTGATTCTTCCTTTTACGTGTCATGGCCTTCTTGACGTGCTCCTTGATGAACACGAAAATAACGTGAAAATGTTCATGAATATGAAAAATACTCATTCATTTTGAAAATGTTTGTACATTAAAAAAACATGAATTTTCAAAATAGCTACCCAAATTTCCAAAAAAAATTATCAATTAAGAAAAGTAATTTAAGAAAAAGTAATTAATTTCAAAAAATGATCACATAAATTTGAAACATATTCAAAAAATTAAAAAATTGTTTGTCGATTCAAAAAATCTTCGCAAATTTCAATAAACATCACAATTTTAAAAAATGTTCGCCGATTCAACATGCTTTCATGAATTAAAATCATGTACACGAATTTCGATAATATTTACGAATTTAGAAAAATGTTCACGAATAAAAAATAATCATTAATTTAAAAACAAATTGTGAATTTCTATCAATGTTTGTGAATTCAAAACAATTCACGAAATTTTAATTAAGTTCCAAATTTCAAAAAATATTCACCATTCAAAAAATTTGCAATTTTTTCACATGAATTTCAACAAATGTTCCCATGAATTTGAAAAATGTTTGTGGAATAAAACAGTCGTCGCAAATTTCAAATTTTGTTGCGAATTTTAAAAAAATGTGCATGCATTTCAGAAATTGTTGCCAATTTTAAATAAAAATCATGAATTTCTAAAATTATTCTGAATTTTAGAAGATCTTGAAATTAGAAAAAAAAAGAACCAAAATTTAGAAAGAAAAAGAGGAAAAAAGTGAAAAAAATAGGAAGATTAAAACTTAGATAAAATGAAAAAACAGCTCATGAAATCGATGGAAAAGCATAGAAGAAAGAATATAACAGACAATATGTTCCAGCCCAGTACCGCGGGCGGGTGTGCGCATTCGGTGGCTATCCCCCTACGTGTGCGGGGAATATGATTCCCGTTGATGGAATTTTGGACCCTGGGGTTGTTTATATGCTAAATGTATATTGTTTCTGATAAACATAGATAAAACTAACATGCAAAAACAAAGATAAAACGAAAAACCAGCTCATGAATTCAATGGAAAACCATAGAAGAAAACACAAAATAGACAATATGTGCCGGCCCATTACAGCGGGCGGGAGTGTGCATTCAATTGCTACCCCCCTACCTGTGCGGGGAATATGATCCCCGTTGATGAAATTTTGGACCGCGGGGATGTGTAAATGTTAAATGTATATAGTTTCTGATAATGCGTGCAGAATATGTGTTCTTTTCTAATAAGGTGTCGGAAGGTCAGTTATACTTTTGAGCACATAAGCATCTTATCACATACAAAAACGCAAAAATCAAACAGTTAGGGCATGAATATTTGCAGTATATTTACTTCACTAGTTTCTACAATATTGCTGAAACCCTTGACCTTGAAGAAGCAGCGGCCAGTAATCAAAGATTTAGGATGTTCATCATTTGAAGCCTGCAAGAATATACTTTAGGTTATTTACCCCACTCTCCCCTTGAGACAATACCACGAAGGCGTTTCTCAACTACTAGTGGTAGACCTTGATGTGGTCTCCAAACCTTCATAAACTTTTCTGGGGTAATCACCATGAACGATTCCTCTATGAAGAACTCCTACTGCCTAGGAGTTTCCAACCTTCATGAGTAACAAGATCAAAGGCAAAATGCTCAAGACTTGCTCAAATCATGATTTGCTCTGGTCACAAGAGGGATGGGGAGTGGATCTATCACTTGATTGGACAGCCTCTTTAGAAGTATCACATGCTATCACTTGATTGGGCTTCTGCCGCCCTAGCGGTAGTACCGCTCGTAGGAGCGGTAGTCCCGCTCTGTGCGGGCTGTGAGTATAACGGTTGGATTTTCCCCCTCCTATAAAAGGGGGTCTTCTTCCCCAATGAACCTTATCCTTTGAGCTCGTGTTCTTCCCCCATTGTTGACCTTCTTCGAGCTTGCTAACTCTCAATCCCTCCATGGATTCTTGCTAGTTTTTGAGGAAAAAGAGAGAGGAGATCTAGATCCACATTTCCACCAATCACTTACTCCTCTATGTGAGGGGAACCCCTTGGATCTAGATCTTGGAGTTCTTGGTGTTCTCCTTCTTGTTCTTCCTCTCATTTTCCTCCCTAGCATTAGTTGCTTCGGTGGGATTTGAGAGAGAAGGACTTGGGCACTCCATGTGCCCTTGCCATTGCATTTGGTGCATTGGTTTGAGTTCTCCACGGTGATACGTGGAAGTTACAAGTTGAGAAGCTTATTACTCTTGGGTGCTTGGTACCCTTTAGCTTGTTCCTCTTGGGTGCTTGGGCGCCCTAGACGGTTGATGGTGTTCGGAGCTCAATCATTGTGGTGTAAAGCTCCGGGCAAGTGTCGGGGGTCTCCAATTAGGTTGCGGAGATCGCCCCGAGCAATTTGACGGGTACCGGTGACCGTCCCCAAGGGTTGCCAAAGTGTACGGGTTCGGTGACCGCCCCCAAGGGTTGCCATTTGTACGGGTTCGGTGACCGCCCTCAAGGGTCCCTTAGTGGAATCACGGCATCTTGCATTGTGCGAGGGCGTGAGGAGATTACGGTGGCCCTAGTGGCTTCTTGGGGAGCATTGTGCCTCCACACCGCTCCAAACGGAGATTAGCATCCACAAGGGTGTGAACTTCGGGATACATCGTCGTCTCCGTGTGCCTCGGTTATCTCTTACCCGAGCTCTTTACTTATGCTCTTTACTTTGTGATAGCCATATTGTTCCTTGTCATATATCTTGCTATCACATAGTTGTTTATCTTGCTTAGCATAAGTTGTTGGTGTACATAGGTGAGACTAGTCGTTTTAGGTTTTGTGCTTGACAAATTAACCACTAGGTTTATTTCGCATTTGTTCAAGCCTAAACCGTAATTATTTTAAAGCGCCTATTCACCCCCCCCCCTCTAGGCGACATCCTCGATCTTTCACCGACCAGCAACCAGACGACCAACATCTCCGAAGTCAGCACGGAGGACGCCGCGAGCAAACAAGACAACGCCTTCACGAAGGAGAACGACACCAAGACGCCGCCGCCACTGTCCGATCGGGGAAACCGGACCTAGGGTTTCCCCCTGAAGCTCGAAGAGGGGCACAGATCACGGCCATGACAGCGCCTTCAAGAAGGGAATGACAGCCACAAGTATCGCCGCTGCCAGCACAGAATGCAGGATTCCCCCCTGGCCAAATTCTGAGCAATCCCAAGCCGGCCGTCAGAGCACGAGTCGGAGAAGAGGAAGTCAAGTATAGGCCGGAATTGCAACTGTAGGAAGGGGAGCCACACCCGACGCCAAAGGAGGCACCGGGCGCTGCCGGACGAGCGAGCTCTGGAGGAGGGTGAGTTTGCGTGGCTGAGCGGAGTGAATGGCGGCAGGATGTGATGGTGGCCGGATCCCCGGACATGACATGATCTGGAAAGAGCGCAGATCAAGGCCACCGGGACCGGAGCAGCAGAGCGCAGGCAAACCCAAGGAGCTGGAAGGGGACGCAACCCCCGAAGCATGCCGAGAGCAGAGATGCGTCGGGATGGATGGCCAACCAAGGACACCAGTAGGGTGATGTTGCGGAAATGTGGAGGAGCCACAGAGCCAAAGGTGTCGGAAAGAGCGCAGCCCCCGTGGTGCGCCGGATCCGAAGTCGCGTCAGCCGACTGTGGACGCAGGAAGGAGCGCAGGTCCACTGCCGCCGGGCCAAAGCTGCCCCTGGTGGGGGGAGGGGGTGGGTGGTGAAGCTCACGCGCAACCAAAATCCCCGGCCGACGCACTGCAGGAAGCAGCCGCCGCTGGGCACAACCCCACGCCTCCACGTCCGCCTCATCGAGAGGCAGACCTGGAGCCGAGCAGGGGGGTGAGGGTGGTGGGGGTCGGGGGGGGGGGGGGGGGGGGGGGGGGGAGGGGTGCAGCCAAGAGGGCGCGCCGGCCGCTATGGCAGGCCGACCAACGAGCACCATGCCCGACCAGGGGGAACCCAGATCCTATCTGGGCCGGGGGAGGCCATCCATGCGGGACAACCAGGGGGAGGCCACCCGCGCCAAGATTGCCGGCGAAGAGACCACTGGGGAGGCTGTCGTCGCCGCTGGTGGAGGCCGTCAGCGCCGCCAGGGGCTGGATCTAGGTGGGAGGAGGGTGAGGGAGCGATGGGGAAGAGGAAAACGGCCCCGCCGCCACCATCCCGGGGCCCGGCGCGGCTTCGCCGGCCGGCCCTCCGGCGGCAGCGACGCCGGGGTGGACGGGAGGTGGAGGGCTCGGCCGGCGGCGGCTATGGTTCCCCCGAGTCGCCCGGCTCGGGCGACGCGAGGGACGGGGGTTCATCATTTGAAGCTTGCAAGAAGATATTTTAGGTTGTTTATTATTACTTGACGCATCAAAAAAAAACTTGGCGCATAAAAAAAATTCGTGTCCTTCTCCACCTCTGGATAATATGGTTCTTATTTGCACCATCCTTCAGTGGCTACAGACATTGCTGATGAATATTCATCAACAGCGACCGTAAGTAAGGGGAAAATAAATTTGTTGGTATGACGTTATGAGTTTAATGTCAGTATGTAAATTTCTGAAAGGGAATCGTTGGAGAACAGCGCACCGTACAAATTTTCCGCCGGACGCGATGCCACGCTGGCGTTGTTCGCCCACGCAATCAGGCCCCCGCGCGAGACGCGTGTATTTGGTGGACCCAGGCAGACCGCCCCTTCCTGCCTTATCTTTTCCCGCCGCACTTCACCCCCTACCTTCAGCCACACCCCTCCCAGCGCCATGTTTCTTCTCTCCCTTCCATCTCCTCCTCTGCCCATCCCCTTCCTTCTTCCCTGCAGCAAAATAAGACGAGGAGGGGCACAAAAAGCTGGCGCGCGACGCGCCTTGGCCGCTGCAAGCAACCTTGCGGCAGTTGCGAGCGAACGCCATGGCTAGCTTCGAGCGCTCCTCTCCATGGTCGCCGCAGCCGAACGCGCTAGCCGCCATGGCTATCTTCTGATTTCCATCCGTGAGAGTTGCATCCCGGACGACAGTGGTGGTGCTGGAGCCATTCAAGCGATGAGCTTGAACCGGCAAGGCCAGGACCTCACTGAGCGGAAAGCTGCAACCGGCCACACAATATGCTGGAAGCGGTGTTCTCTGGAGCTGGAACCATCGTCCATTTTTGCTGCAATTAGCAACCGCCAGGGGGTGAAGAAGGCGACGTACGGTGCTACTACCAAAGAGTTTTTTTGCTGGAACCGGATCCTGGAGATGCTGGAACCATCTCCTTTTTTTGCTGCAACCAGCAGCTGCCGGGGTGAAGGCGTCGAGGTACGGTGCTACTACCATATAGTTTTTTTGCTGGAAGCGAACGGAGAAAAGGTTGCAGCCTCTATCGCTCGGTGATGCAACGGGACGACGTCGAGATGTGTTTTGCTGGAACCGGCAAAAAAAATGCTGGAACCCATAAGAATTTTTGCTCGGAAGATACACCAGAATTTTTGCAGTGGTCGAGGCGATGGTGGTTCTTTTTGCTGGATTCGATGATTTTTTTGCTGCAACCAGCATGTGATTTTGCTACTACTCGCAAACTAATGAAGTTTGTGTTTTTGCCGAGGACAAGGTGGTTCGAACTGAACGACGGTGACGAGCGGAGGCGCCGGCGGTGCCTCAGGGATGTTGCAACCATGGCAACTAGAGCTGGAACCGGCCGACGGGCGAGCTGTAGGCGTCAATGTCATGTGGCGGCCGAGGGATGAGTGCAGCTGGCATGGGTGACCGCACGAGCAAGAGACGAGTCCATTTTGGTGCTGGGGCTGGCGGTGCAGCGACTAATTCGGTCGAGGAGGAGCGGCGTCGCGGCGGGGGACCATCTGTAGATTTGGTCAACGGGCACGAGCAGGAGGAAGGGCAAGGGCGCGGGGTGAGCTGGGCGTCGGGCGAAATCTAACGGCCCCGCAGCTCGCATCGTATGGCCGGCGCGTATCATCCCCCTTTCTGACGATGAAAACAAATCCGAGAGGCACCGGTTGGGCAACTACATGCTGACGACGCGTGTATCCTCTGAACAGCATACAGTGTATGTATGCAAAAGGAAATGGAACACCCGTCCGGACAAAAAGATATGTATACATCTGGATCTACATGACCCATCCCATCTGGAGACAGCAACTATAATTTGAACTATCATCAGTCTTTATATGCAAGCACATCTTCAGTCCGCAACAGAAAATGTGTTAGACCATTTGGCAATAATGCCCAGAAATCCAACAAAAAACTGGTTACAAAGAAACAGACCATACATGCCAGAGAGCAACAAAATAGTTTGCCAGAATTTTTTTCATAAGCAAAGCATCTTCAGTTCACATGTTAAGCAGCCACGGTGAGCTACCAAACAAATCTTCAGTTCACGACAGCGGCCGCACGACAAAATTGTGACCATTCTGCAGTCATGCCCAGAAATCCGGCAACGAACAAGTTACAAGACATTGCAAAATTATAAAGCTTATGGAGAAGAACAGTGAGGCACAACATATACTAAGACTCAGTTGCTGGGTTAAATACAGAACAGGGGAAAAAAGGTTGAGCTGACATTATCTACTACAGAAATTAAGAACCATACTGCACACAAGATGGCAGCACCAAGCTAAAGAATGGAGCATAGAGTACACATCTGATAGCGAACAATAATTCCGTCACAGAAGATACAACCTAGAGTCAACCTGTTTCTTGCCCGGAACAAGCCAAGGGCATAACCAAAATAGCAGAACAAAAGAAAAGAGAGAAAACAGGAACCCTTTCCTAGCAGTGGAAACCATAGGTACCAATCATCCAGTTTATCGGCACCTCATGTAATCTGCTAAGGCCGATTCAGAATCATGGATGTCCATGGTGTAGCTCAAGAGAAGCTGGATGATCGTGAAAGGATGGTCAGCGATGAGGACAAACTGCTTGTCCTGCTTCACAAAATCGAGGCATCCAGCCTACAGGCACCACACTGCCATTTGGATTGTCAATCCGGCTGTACACATGGCTAGGACTTCCTTTTCTGAAATTTTCCGCACCTACTCAGGGTGCTTTCACTGCCACTGATTTGGGAATGCTTCCCTGTAGGTCATATCCTCAGTATTAGAAGCTTCTCTTATTGTTGCGTCCCTAGCACGACCATTTAGAAGCCTCCCTGCAATCCTATCTTTTGCAGTAACTTTCTTCTTCAGCATTGATGATAGTGTAGGTTCCTTTGTCTTACCTCGACGTCGACCACGTAGGCCCAATGTTCCAGAAGGCTGGTCATATGCTGCCGCTGAGTGGGGTGTTGAAGCAATAGCCGATTGCCGCAGAACATCTTCATTGTGCTGGCGGATTCTCGCACGCTGGGCTCTTTCGCGTGCTTTGTCGTCCATACCCCTTTTCCGAACATTCTTACTTGCTTGCATCGCCAACTGTTCCATTGTAATTTTACTCAAATCATGCGCTCCGTCAATGTCGCTGGTGTCATTATTTATGTTTGTCATCATTGAAGTAGAGGGCTCCTGATCCTCCTGTGTACTTTCACTATCACTACCTCCATTTGTCTTTATCAGATTTCCTCCTGCCTCACGAATTTCTACTTTCTGCTCAAGTGGATCGCCTCCCGCATCAGAACTGCCACTAATTTTCCCAATTGGATTTCCTCTTGCATCACGTGGGATGATGGGCCCATGAAAAGGGCATATCTTGAGATCCCTTCTCTGGCAAAGACCTCCTTTCTTCAGAGGTGCATGACATGGTAGTATCTCAACTGGCTCTTCTTTATAAACAGAATGGTGAACGTTTAACTCTGCAATCTTTGCTGCAGGTATAACAGCATCATTATCCATCCTCCCCCAATGGCTCTCGAGCTCAAGCCCTCTCTGGTTCACATGTGCATCCATATTTGAACCCCACCGATCCAAGACAGAGCTCCATGACACCAAAGGGGCTTCGGAAAGGAGCTTTTTTCTCTCCGGATCCATCTCCTGAGATCTATTACCACAAATTGGCATGTCACCATTGGCTCCATTCAGAATCCTCTTTCCCTTCCTATTGTCCTTGCTGGAACCTGCAACATCTAGAGTGCTCACAACTCTAGGAGGACTAGGAACTTCAATCTTTCCCTCCACCCAATCCTCTTCATCTTCCTCCTGAACATCCTTCTTCCTACGAACATTATCAAGATCAAGACCAAGCTCATTGCACTGGCCTCTTACAGCGCGTATTTCATTCTTAACATCGATAAATTCCTTGAGCGCAGAATCTCTGAAGCGATTATCTGCAAGATTGACCCTAACAAGCACAGATATCCAATCCTGAATGGTGCTGAAATGCTTCGATACAAGGAGCCGGTACGCCTCCCTCAATGCATCAAAAACCGCCTCGTTTTCCTGAGTTTCAGGCACCCACTGCCCGGCCATCAACGATGCTGTCCTGATACTCCGCATCGCCATAGAAGCAATCTCCTCCTCCTCGTCATCGTCCACATAACGCTCGAATTTCTCATACTCAGCCCGGATGATGTCCAGCCCGTTGCGGATCTCTTGGATGGTGGACCGGATTTCAGCCTTTATGGATTCAATCGTGGACCGCAACTGTTCGACCTTGGCAGTCAAGATCTCCTGCGTGCGTGCCTCCCGCGCGGCACGGGCCTCGACGGCCGCGCGGAGACCAGGGAACTGGATGCGCGCGGACGACTTGAGGTACTCGACCGCGAGACGTAGCTGGCGGTAGTGCACGCCGAAGAGGTGGTGCCAGCGCTCGAGCGCCTGGATGGCGGCCTTCCGGAGCGTGGCCGCCGAGGCGGCGGGCGGCGGGAGCTGCTCGTTGGTGCGGAAGCCGACGGCCAGCGGGACGAATCCGTCGAGCGCGTCGGCGAGGAGGGAGCGGAAGAGCTTGGAGCGCATGAAGAGCTCGTCCACGATGCTGAAGGCCAGGAGCCGCACCTGCGCACGCACAAACAAAGGGGGGAATTTTAACATCAGCGCGGCCGGTAGGGGTCTAGGTGTGGGGAAATTGGAGATCCGGGGGGAGGGGCTTACGTACGTGGGAGTGGGGCTTGGCCATGAGGGAGAGGAGGAGGCGGAAGGCGTCGCGGACGGCGCCGTGGGAGGCGCGCGCCGAGGACTTGATGGCGCGGAGGAGCGCGGGGTCGACGGAGGGGGCCGTGGTGGAGGTGGCGCGGTCGATGAGGGCCGCGACGGAGGAATCCGCCGCCGGGGTGGAGGGGGAGGAGCTCGGGCCCTGCTCCGACGGCGGCGGGCGGACGGAGGCACGCGGCATCGCGGCGGTTTGGTGGCGTGTGGCGTGGCGGGCGGAGAGCCGTGCGCTGATTGATTCACTTTGCGGGCGGTGAGCTGCCGTGATGGATTTCGGCTTGCGACTGCAAGACAGGCCGGGCTGGTTTGTCCGCCTCGGTTCGCTGAAGGGCAGCACAAATCCACCGGCCCATGTTTATTTTTTTAGTCGGACTTTTCACACCAAAAGACAGGCTTTAGAAGATACATATTTTAAAAATTATTAAAAATATAATATATTCTGGAAAATTATCAGAAAATTTTGAATATCGAACTTTTTGAATTATAAAAAAATGAAACCGGACAAAATTTTTAAAAATTGAACTAATTTTTCGGATGTGAATTATAAACAAATTTTAACTTTCTATAATTATAAAAATTGTGAAATTTATAAAAGTAGAAAACGAAAACAGGAATGTTTTTAGAAAACTTGAACAATTTGTTTTAAAAATATGAACATTTTTTAGCAAAAAAATTGAGGGAGATATTTTTAGAACATTAAATGCGAGCAAATTTGAAGCCGTGATTTTTTTAAATCGTGAACAAAATTTGAATTTCCAAACTTTTTTAAAAAGAGAGAAAAATAAAACAAAGATAAAATAAAAAGATAAAAGGAAAGAATTAGAAACATAAAGAAATTTAAAAACATTAATGAGGCGTCGGGGAGGGTGCCTTCAACGAAGCCGCCTCGGGCGGCAAATAGGATTGGCAAATATGCTTTTGGTTGATGAAGGTTTACACAAAAGGTTCCCCTCCAATTCGGCTGATGGGAGGGCTCATTTGCTAGCGACACACCCAATGTTTAAATGAAGTTCCTATTGTTGTCTCTAGGGCGAACCACCTTATAGGCTGTGGAGGTGCCGCGCCACTTGTTTTTTCCATCCACTATGGCGCGGTTTGTTTGGTTTGTTTAGTTGTGGATTTATTGTGCTAACAAAGTTGATGTGCTGAGAAAACTGTTGCAATGAAGTTTAGCCACTTGGCTACACAGCTGCAGAAAACACTATAAGTTGGTGAAAGCGCTATATTTCAGGATGGGGGGAGGGGTGGAAGGAGAGATAGTTTGTGCTTGCAGTGACATGTATGACATAATAGCGACCAAACGCTAAGGGTAGGGGGCTTGGAAAACAACTTTGGTTGTGAAGTACACCGAGATGTGGTTTGGGTTGTTCCACTGAAAATAGCCCGAATAACTTTGGGTTGTGATTTGACAACTTCTCTAAAATAGTTGTATAGTTTAACTTCTCCCTTTCCTTATCCAAAGTTATCTTCCAAAAATGAAACAAACAGGGCTATACATAGTTGTTCATTTATGTGAGTGCACCCACTTGGCCCAACACTCTGCCTCACTAGGCCAATTTTTTTGTGCCGTTTTAAAAGTCACGCTACTCTAATGTGTGAAGAAGCAGGATCGACTATGTATCACTCATAGTGATTCCTGCGATTCCCGTGTGAGCATCGCCAGCTAAATATACCATTCCCAGATTGCTAAAAGCATCCCCTTGGGAAGCAAACATGTGTAGTGATCGTGTGTCTTGCATATTTTTCAAAACATTCTAAATACATACATTCCAACACTTCAAATTACTTTTAAAAATATTGAACTTAAAAAATGTTAGCACAATGTAAAATTTTTGTTAGCGTAATTTTTAGAAAAGTTGATGGCAATAAACAAAACTTGGGACATTTAAAAAAAATTCACACATTTTAAAAACACATGTACATGACATGTAAAAAAATTATATGCAATGTAAAAAAATGATTGTGCAATAAAAAATTATACATACCGTATGAAAATGTACGTTATATTTTAAGAAAATGTTATGACTTCCAAATATAAGTTCATGAGTTTATTATATATAATGAAAATAATGTCTATATGTAGGTTAAAAACGTTTGTATCATTTTAAGAAATTTTTTAGTGTATTTCAGAAATATTAAATATGTATAAAAATGTTCTAGATGTATCAAAAAATGTGCAATGTGTTTGAAAAAATAGACATCAAAAGTTATGTTTGAAAAATCATTAATCATGTATTAAAAAAATAAAAGTGCAACAAAAGGTATTCCAAATGTATACAAAAAATGTACAATGTGTACGAACAATGTAAGAAATGCGCTGAAAAAAGAAAAAATAAAAAACAAAGAAAAAAAATAAAAACGTACAAAACTACAACCCCTGCCCTCTCACGTCAAAGTTATGATAGAATTTGTACATAAGTAATCAAGATTGCAGTGTGTAAATTATCATGCTATTTACACGGAAGTTGGCGGGCAATGTTTCAACAGCCCCCTCCCTCGCGGTCAAAGTTAGCAGTGTCTTTGTACATAAGTTATCATCTGCAGGTCACGCGCTCATCATCTTCCTCACGTTGTTGCCTTCAAGAGAGGTCTTGCATGTCATCGTCATTGGCGAGAGGATCACCCCATCAAGCTAAATCGTTTAGTTAAAAAAAACTAAACAACACTATATTAGGGCTTGTAGTTTAGATTTGTACTAGATGACATGCTAATCTAGTTGAGTAGTGTAGCTAGTACACAGTGCTTGCCTCTTGAGTTCGATGCCCACATCCAGCAACAAATTTTGGCTTACAGTGATCACCGAGCGGAATTATTATGCGTACGACAAAAGTCCATATGATTCTCATTCAGTTGTGGATCGTAATAAAAATGTCATAGTATGTGCAGCATAACTCATCACCGAGCAACGTAATAGATGTGGTCAAAGACTCGCAACGCAAATCTATTTGAGACCGCATCATCCTCCTCACGATACAAAAATAACATAACATATATTACGTTCGCTGCCACCACGGGCACACAGCCGCCGTGCCGCCGCCGTCGCCCACCACGCCGCCGCTGCCGGGAGCCACCGCCGCCACACCACCGAGCCCCGCGTATGCCCGGCGCCGCCGCCAGACCAGGCCGCCCCGCACCGGCCAATCCCGCGCGGCGGAGAGAGGGGCCCCGCCGCCAGCCACCACGAGGGGCTTTGGCCCGGCGGCGAGGGCGGGGACGCCTTCCCCCCGAGTTGCCCGCGAGGGGGGCGGGGGGGGGGGGGGGGGCGTGGGGGCTAGGTCTCAAATAGGTACTTAATGCTAACAAGAACTCAACCAGGGCAGTCTTTCTAAGACTTGATGCATGCAGCAGTTCGAGGTGATGAATTTATAGTTGTGAGGTGAGAACTTGTAGCCGTGCATGCACTTGCCATTCCATGAATCGCCTGCAACTACTCTCACCCTATGGTAAATGCTCGCCCAGTACCAACAACTATGAATTCTGAGCTTACTCATGGCTTACAATAACATGTTTGAGTTCAAGTTGATTAGTATATCTTCATGGTCATGTTCAATTCCTAACAGCTTGGTTCATGGATCTCTGGTGAAGCAACAAAAAAGTTCCACGCCCTATAAATTTGGTTCCCTTCCTATTTTTTTTGTAAATAAAAGCTCCAACTACTGCTGGAAGTTTTCCTTTTCAGGTCAACAAAATGTTGATCTGTTCCAACTAAGCTTTAATATGTGTCAGAAAAAAAATGTGGCAGAGACATCCTACTATAACCTCATCGACAATGCTAGGCAGTATGACGCAGTTCATCAGACAGTGAAGAGATAGCGCAAGCTCTCTATTTTGACCAGAAAAAAATAGAGTAGAATACCAAGCTGGGAAATGTGCAGACCACTATATCTAATTCATTGTAAAGAGTAATTCAAATCATGAAAGTTACACTTCACAGGCCACCTAAACGCTTTTGCCCCCAGCATAATGTCTAATGCTTACTACAGCAAAATCACAACATCACAGGGCGCCTACATCACTTTCTAGAGCACTGATTCCACTATGTGGAACTTGGTCTTGTTCAAGTATGTACTACATATGTATTTAACAAAGTGCTACCATGGTTAGTGAGTGTTAGAATTCGTGAGCCATGAAAGCTAAAGGCTGAAGCATCTGATAAATAACATAGCTTGTATCTCAGCTAACTCAACACCACACAAGCTACTTACTAGTTAAAATGCTTGACCACATAGTGACACCTCCAGACATGCTAAACCATTTCTTACAAGTTGGCTAATCCAGCCATCTGTAAACCCAGTGCTCCTAATAACACCGCAAATAAATAATCCGACATAAACTACACTTCTCTAATGCATATTGGCTTGGGTGATTCTGGAAATTAATCTTATAGTGAATCAGAACATTTGAATGCCATAGTGATGGTGTATGCAGGTTAGCCTAAACAGACAGGAAAAGAATGACTACTGATGCGAACATCACCATAATACCTATAAAGAAAACATAGACATAAAACAAATTAGTCGTTGGCACAAAGCAAAGAAAAATCTATGCAGAAAACTGACATGAATTGATCGTATAACACACGTTCAGCAAAAGTATCTATTTATCAGTATCAAAAGAATGAAATTCCTTTAACCAATTGCAATAAATATCAGCAATAGCTCAATTCAGGCAGTTGAAATAACAAGTTAACATGTGATATTCGAAAGCACAAAATTAGATCTAACAACAAACAACTTGGCCATCAGACTCGGAAAAGGGTTAATAAGTACTGCTCCAAGGTGCTCTAAAAATAAGTCAGCTGCAGCTTGCAAGTCAACAAAGAGGAGAATCTGCCTCTTTTCACTGTCAGCTACTCCCTCCATTCCTAAATGTAAGTCTTTGTAGAGATAACACTATGAACCACATACGGATGTATATAGATGCATTTTAAGTTTAGATTCATTCATTTTGCTCCGTATGTAGTCCATCTAGTGGAATCTCTACAAAGACTTATATTTAGGAACGGAGGGAGTAGAACAGAGGGTACAAACAGGGAACAACCCTAAAATTGACTAGGAAGAAGAAGGTAAAGTCAATTCTTCAGTTCAAGGAAGAGGGACATGAGGCATATATACAACTTGCAAATGATTGAGCGCTAAGAATGCCACTAGATAATAAATAAAATAAAGCAAAGTCAATTCTTTAACCCAATAAAATAGATACAAATGCAGATTAGTTGGCAAATATTTTAAAAGAATAACAAAAGTGACTGTTGATTTTAGCATCAGCACACACATTAGTCACTTCAGCCCGAACAGTTAACAAGACAAGCATAGATATCACGCAACCACATAACAGTAAGAGCTTCCGATCATAACTTGTATACATCAATGCAGAAAGAAGAACATGGCAGCAGCCTCATACTTGATCCAATCCAAAGATACTGCAGCTCATGAGGATACACCGGCTAGGCAGAAAGAAGCATGCTCACTCAACAGCCATCAGATAAAAGGTGAAACGTTCACACAATAACCTTCTAGAGCCAGAAAAAAAGTATGCTGAACATGACTTTGCTTGACCCGACATTTAGAGATACAGAGGTTTCAGCGACCAATGCGAAAATTCACAGCATAACCTTTTAGAGCCGAAAAGAAGGTATGATGTATGAGACTTTGCTTAAGCCGCCATTTTGTCATACGTGGGTTTTCACCAATATTGAAATTCTCAAGCAATTCTCCATCGCTGTCAACGCGAGTCAGATACTCACCAAGAAGGAGCAGCACCAGCACGCCATCATCCACGGAAACAACGTCCAAGCGGTACTCATCGTGGTTCCAAACTGATCCCTGATTTCTGCAAGCGGCAATTTGATTTGGTACTTTTTTTCCCAAACCTCGGTTTCGTAGTTCCGCAACACCCATATATCAATGGTTTCTTTTTCTTTCAGAAAGGGTTCCACATCAATTTCTTTTGTGACATAGTTACGCCTGTAGATGCCGAGCGTACCATCCATATCAAAGATATTTGCCTGGGGGGAAACAACTGGAGCACACATCCACCGGAATGACTCAGCTATGGTGTCGAATACTATCACCGGTTTGCTGTCCCTCTGATGCTGTCGGCTGCTTTCACTCAGATAGATCTCTGAGTACCAATGCAGGCTATCATGCACTTGGACAGGTATGTCGAAGCACCATGATGCTGCCTCCGGCCATCCGATGTACCTCGGTGGCTGCTTGGAGCCCAACAAAAAGACATAGCAGCCAATTTGGCCTTCGGACAACTTCATGTCGATCGTCCATTGCAGTAGCAGACGATACTCGCCGGTGGGTCGGTGGGCACCGGAGGGAGGCATGCTCACGCATGGCAGGGTTGCAGACAAACAAGGTGCGAGAGGGAGCTTCGGCATGGACGTCAAACTTGGAGAGGACAAGGAGGCCGTCGCAGGAGGCCTCCAGGTCGAATGAGTTGTCAATCCGGGCGACGGTGTGGACGTTGTCGGCCCGGTGGTCGAATACGCGGCGGCGGAGCGGTGTCGCTCCTGCTGCCCTTGCGGCCTTGTGCATGGTTGCTGCCGATCTGGAGAGGAATGTGGTGATCTTTCGGGAAAATTTGGGCTGGGTTTAATAGAAGGGCTTGGGCTGGTCTGGTCTGGGCTGGGTTAATCCCTTGTCCGTTTGCAACTTGGAAAGAAAAAAATTACAAGAAATACTCCAGTTTTATTAGGAATCAGTGACACTACATAGAAAAAATCATTGCCAAAGTATGGCGTGCAATAAATAAAAACAATGCCAGATAGTCATTCCAAAAAAAAAAAGATATTGGTGGAAAGAAATCATGCTACCACTACCAAATCGGTGCATAGTAATCCGGGATGTTTTTTGACAGGTCGATGGCGATTGCAGATGTGTTCGTGTGATGGCTATTTTTCTTTTACAATTTGTTTCACTTTACAATTTCTGTTACAATTTGTTCCACAATACATCTTTTATTTGCATAATAAACGAAACGTCACTCCACCACATCTTTTTTTTTTTGCGGGTGCTAAGCTAAATTGTTTCTCTGCTAAAAAAAAGGAGTTTTTGCAAAGAGAAAAGAGTTGAATTGGCTTCGGATGCATTTTTTATAGGTCCTGCATACATATTTGGGGTGGGGGTTACACATATTAGTGGAAATAAGCCTTTTTCCAACATGAAAAATCTAACCGGGAGAGAAGAATGGGCGAGGAGGGCTATCATGTTTCAAAAATATGTTGGCACCGTTTTGTGAGAAAGGCTTCATCTCGAAACCTAACCAGGAGAGAAGAATGGCAAGGAGAGCTATGCGTGTTTCAACAATATAGCGGTGTTTTCTCACAGCGATGTCATTTCGTTATAATTCATGAGGGCATGGTGTGTGATACCTTTCCTTTGAAATATAATACTTGGTTTAATTTCTCTGAATTTCATGTATGAAATGTTCTAGATGGGGGGAATTATGGGGATAGGGGTTGGACTTTTTTTTTCGAAAAGGAGGATGATCCCGGCCTCTTCATCTGGAAAGATGCATGCAAACATTGTATTAATTATTCACAAATACCTTACAAAGTAATTCATCATGTAGTCTGAAGCCACCATCTTAGTAACATCTGTCGCTCCTCCTATCCACTTGATGAAAGCGTGCCGATAGTTCGAGCCTAATACCAAACAGACATTGCACTAACGCCTAACATCTAAAGCCGGAGGCCCCAATCAAGCCACATGCTGGGTTTGGGGCGCAACCCGGTCCGATGCACTCTCATATGTCGTCGTCGCCATTTTTCACTGATCCGTCTTCAGAGCAGGTACTGACGCATCAACCTTGCCAGGTCTGCCATCGACGCCTCCACGGCGCCAAACAACGCCTCCCCCCTTCGCGCGTCCATCATCACACATCCGTCGCCGAGGCCCTGCCGCGCCACGCCGTCGAGACCCCATGCCGTCAATTCATCACATGGACTGTCCACTGGTCCCTCAAGCCAATGCACAACTCCAAGAATGACGCCCCCAAGGAGGGAACGACACAAGTGCGCCCCTGTCATCCAATCGACTGATCTTGGGTTTCCCCTGGAGGTAGCGGAAGGAGTTGGGAGCTTCGTCTCGATGATGCCTTCACAGGTTTTCACCCGGATATGTCCCATGAGTGTCCAACCGACAACATGTGCACCTTTGAGAGCGCCTTGAAAACCCCAGATCTGGCCACCCAGATCTGGCGACCATCAACAACTGCACTGCCACCATGGGAGCCCTGGCACACCAGCCACTGCCTGCGTGTGCCACCACTTGATCCTGGGAGAAGGGCTGCCACCCCACTTAGCCAAACCGCGAGAGCCGCCGAGATGAATACCACGCGCTCGTCACCGTCGCTGATCCGATCCAATCCGGAGCCAAAGACACCAGATCGCCGGTGCAGATCTGCCTTGGACAGGGACATCGCCACGCCATACCCCCGTGAGAGGCCTGGGCTTCACCTACGACCACCTTCCAGGGTCGCCGCCCCGGGTCGCCACCGCAACGAAGTTCTACACACCGCCGCATCACCCGCGCAGGCACCCCACGCCGGCGAGCCACCTTGTCGCGGCACCCTGTGTCGCGCCCAGGTCCGAGGAGGCAGGCCCGCGCCGCCCCATCACGCGTGGGGAAGAAGACGCCCCGCCGCTGCCGGTGCCGGTCCGAGGAGGCAAGAGGAGGAGACAGACAACGCAGATGGGAGGCTCCTCCTCGTCGCCTCGCGGGAGCGGCACGGGAGGGTTGGATCACGAGAGGTTGGGTCGCGGGGAGAAAGTCCGCTCTCAGTAATGATATCCTCGGGATAGGTTTGGATGGTCGAATGTCCATGGACACGTCTGAACGTGTCCGCGAACTTGGGGGCGACCGTTTGGTGATTGCCACTGAGGATGCTCTGAACTCTCACTAGGCCTGTAAAATGCATCAAAAAAGTATAAAGTAGACAAAACCTTTTTTTGAAGATCACACAGAGAGCCTTGTTAGAGCATCTCCAGCCGTTCGACCCCTCAGCGCACAGGCGATAGTGGTTTGGTCAATGCACCGGCAACTTTTTTTCCCTGGGGTGATGCAGTTCCCAGCCGCGCCCCCAAGTTTCGGCCCCAAGACGCACATAAATTCAAACATGTATTTTCCCGCTGCCAAAAAACGCCCCAAGTTCGGCGATCAATGGCGATCTGCCACAAAGTTTGGCGATCACCATGCCACAGTTCGGTGATCAAACATAAACGATAGTACGACGCTCAAATGGAAGGACGCGTAGACAAAGGAATGCATCAAACGACGGGCTCCTCGGGCATGGGACTGGCCGGCGTCGGCGACGGTGTGGCTTCTGTGCTCGGGTTGTTCGGTGTCGGCGTGGCTGGTATGCTCGGGCTGTTCGGTGCCGCCGTGGCTTTTGGGTTGGGCGTCGGCGTGGCTTCACCACTCAGGCTGGGCGTTGACGTTGGGGTCGGCGTGGTGGTCGAAGGCACACTACTAGGGAAAACTTTATACACATAAATTTAGCAGTAGCGCTTGCTAAAAAAGCACGCTAGTGCTAACTAGCAGTAGCGCGTTGGCGAAAACCGCCCTACAGATACATATGTAGTAGTAGCGCGTCTAACGATAAAAGCGCTACTACTAAAATTCCCACTGCTAAGCCGATAGGCCACATAGTAGTAGCGATCTTATAGAAATAGCACTACTGCTACTAGTTTAGAAGCAACGCGTTTACGTTGAAAGGCGCTACTTGTAACAAAAATAAAATTAAATGGAAAGAAAATAGAAAAGTAAATGAAAATGAAAGAAATAGAAAAAGGAGAAAGGAAAAAAAATAAAATGTAAAAAAAAATAAATGAAAAAGGAAAAAAGAGAGAAAGGAATAGCAGTAGCGCATGTTCTGAAATGCCCTATAGCTAACTTAGCAGTAGCGCACTTCCTGAAACACGCTACTGCTACTTTTGACTTAACCGCGCGGTTCGTTCTTCCCCACGACCACTTCCCTCAAATCCCAACTCCTTCGCTGTCGCTGCCGTCGTCGCCCTGCATCGCCGTCGGCCGCCGCGCGCTCTCCCGTCGCTCTCCGCACACCCTCGACGCCGTCCCCGACCCCGACCTCGACGCCGCCCCCGACCCCGACCTCGACGCCGCCTGCCCCTCCCTCGCCGCAGGCACCCGAGGTGAGCACGTCTCCTCCTCCACTGTGACGCCCGGATAATCACGTTACAGTAAAACTCTGCTAACGATGCCACGTCACCATGATCACTTAGTTAACCTCGGGTTAGTTAAAAAAACGATTCAAAATTCAAATTCAAATTCAAGTCAAACAACTAAAGTTTTCAAAAGTCAAAACTAAAATGTTCTCAATGTGACAAATAAATCATGGATATTATTGGTGGAGAAATAACATCTTTGTAAAATAATTAAATACCCCAAAGTGATTAAAACAACAGCATAAACAATTAATTATACCCCTATTATATTTTACAAAATACTAAATTATTTTAGCTAGGTGCCCAAGTTATTGTGGCAGTAGTATATTTACAAATACTAAGTTAGGTGCTGGTGATAAATTTTACAAAACTAAAAAAAAAAATAGATAAAAAAAAGAAAAGAAATAAACCCCCCCCCCCTAAGCTGGACCGAACGGCCCAGCTGGCCGCCGCACCGGCCGGCCCACCAGGCCCAGTCGGGCCTCCTTATCCTCCCACCGCCGAAACCCTAACCCCCACGATCCCCTTCCCCCCTCTGGATCGGGATCGGCCCCGATCCCGTCGACCCCGACGCCCAGCGCTCGCCGCCGCCCGGGACCGCCTCGCCGGACTTTTCCCCGCCGTCCCTACGCCCCGTCACCGCCGGCGCCTCCTCGTCTCCTCCCCACGCCGGACTCCTCTGCGCCCCTTCTCTCCCTCGCACGGCTCCCGCCAGAGCCGTGGCCGTCGCCCGTCCGCGCGCCGCCGTCGATCTGGAACTGGGACTCGGCCCCGAGGCCACCGCCGCGCGGAGCTCGCTGTCGTCCGCCCCGGCCTCTCCCTCGCCGGACCGCGTCGTCCCCGCCTCTCCTTCGTCGGTCCTTCCCGCGCCTCGCCGCCTCTTCTCTTCAACGGGGGTGAGCTCCCCGTCCGTCTTCCCCCCTCCGTCCCAACGCCGTGGCCGCGCTCGGTCCCCGCAGACCCGCGCACCATCCCTGTGCGTGCTCACCGCCGCCGCTCCCGTCGGGCCCCCGCCTCCGCCCGTGCCCCGCCCGGCCGTGTTACCTGCCGCTGGCCCCGCCCGCGACGGCTCCAGCCGCCGCTGCTCTCGTAGCTTCCCGGAGCCCCTCCGCCGTGGTTCACCGGAGCCGTTCCACCGTGGCCGTAGGCCACGTTCGCCAACCGCCGGCGCCCCGCCTCTGGGTGTGCTCGTGCGTGAGCAGCACGTGCCACCGACACGCGGGCCCCAGCAGATTAGATTAGGAACTAATCTAATTAGCCAAACTAGCTAACCTCTAATAGACACTAACAGCAGGGCCCCACCTACTAATTAGGATAAATTAAATTAAAACAAGACCCTGTTAAAAGGTAGGAGCCAATGACGAACGGGGCCCACGCCCCTGGGAACAAAAAAATGATTAAAAAAAAGATAATAATAAAATAAAAATAAAAAATAAAATAAAATAAAGTTATAACAATAATAATAATAAAATTTAGTTAATTAACTTAATTAATCTGTTTAATTAAATAATTAAAACTAATTATTCAATTAATAAAAACTAACTACTATTTAGTTAACCTGAGACTATGACGAACGGGACCCACGCGTCTGTTGACCCAGTCAACAGATGGTTGACTGATGACATCATGCTGACCTCATGCTGACGTCATAATTAATTTTCTAATTGAATTAATTCTATTAATTCTAGAAATAATTTAAATCTTTATAAATTAATATAAAATAATCCGTAGCTCGGATGAAAAAACTTTGTACATGAAAGTTGCTCAGAACGACGAGACGAATCCGGATACGCAGTCCGTTCGTCCACCACACCTCCCTAACCTATCGAACTCGCAACTTTCCCCCTCCGGTCCGTCTGTCCGAAAACGAGAAACACCGGGGATACTTTCCCGGATGTCTCCCCCCTTCACCGGTATCACCTCATACCGCGTTAGAACACGTCTAGCTCTGCCTGTTGTCCTGTTATGCACTTGCTTGCTATGTATTTACTGTTTCTCCCCCTCTTCTCTTCGGTAGACCCCGTGACGATGCTGATGCCCCTGTGGTCGACTACGTCACCGATGACCCCTCCTTCTTGTCTGAGCAACCAGGCAAGGCCCCCCTTGATCACCAGACATCGCCTATTCTTCTGTATACTGCTTGCATTAGAGTAGTGTAGCATGTTACTGCTTTCCGTTAATCCTATCCTGATGCATAGCCTGTCATTGATGCTACAGTTGTTACCTTTACCTGAAATCCTACATGCTTAGTATAGGATGCTAGTGTTCCATCAGTGGCCCTACACTCTTGTCCGTCTGCCATGCTATACTACTGGGCCGTGATCACTTCGGGAGGTGATCACGGGTATATACTATATACTTTATATACATGACACATGTGGTGACTAAAGTCGGGTCCGCTCGAGGAGTACCCGCAAGTGATTCTGATGAGGGGGCTGAAAGGACAGGTGGCTCCATCCCGGTAGAGGTGGGCCTGGGTTCCTGACGGCTCCCGACTGTTACTTGTGGCGGAGCGACAGGGCAGGTTGAGACCACCTAGGAGAGAGGTGGGCCTGGCCCTGGGCGGCGTTCGCAGATACTTAACACGCTTAACGAGATCTTGGTATTTGATCTGAGTCTGGCCATTTGGTCTATACGCACTAACCATCTACGCGGGAGTAGTTATGGGTATCCCGACGTCATGGTATCAGCCGAAGCTCTTTTGACGTCAGCGACTGAGTGGCGCGCGCCGCATTGGACCGTAAGCTCGCGCTTGTATTAAGGGGGCTAGGTCTGCTTCCGGCCGCGTATGCAACGTGCAGGTGTGCATAGGGCGATGGGCCCAGACCCCTGCGCGCATAGGTTTAGACCGGCGTGCTGACCTCTCTGTTGAGCCTAGGTGGGGTTGCGACGTGTTGATCTTACGAGGCCGGGCATGACCCAGAAAAGTGTGTCCGGCCAAATGGGATCGAGCATGTTGGGTTATGTGGTGCACCCCTGCAGGGAAGTTTATCTATTCGAATAGCCGTGCCCCTCGGTAAAAGGACGACCCGGAGTTGTACCTTGACCTTATGACAACTAGAACCGGATACTGAATAAAATACACCCTTCCAAGTGCCAGATACAACCCGGTGATCGCTCTCTAACAGGGCGACGAGGAGGGGATCGCCGGGTAGGATTATGCTATGCGATGCTACTTGGAGGACTTCAATCTACTCTCTTCTACATGCTGCAAGATGGAGATGTCCAGAAGCGTAGTCTTCGACAGGACTAGCTATCCCCCTTTTATTCTGGCATTCTGCAGTTCAGTCCACTGATATGGCCCTTTACACATATACCCATGCATATGTAGTGTAGCTCCTTGCTTGCGAGTAATTTGGATGAGTACTCACGGTTGCTTTTCTCCCTCTTTTCCCTTTTTCTATACCGGATTGTCGCAATCAGATGCTGGAGTCCAGGAGCTAGAGATCCCGAGGATGATTCTACATGGAGTTCGGCTTCGAGGAGTAGTTAGGAGGTCCCAGGCAGGAGGCCTTGCCTTTTCGATCGTTGCTACTTTTGTGCTAGCCTTCTTAAGGCAAACTTGTTTAACTTATGTCTGTTCTCAGATATTGTTGCTTCCGCTGACTCGTCTGTGATCGAGCACTTGTATTCGAGCCCTCGAGGCCCCTGGCTTGTATTATGATGCTTGTATGACTTATTTATGTTGTAGAGTTGTGTTGTGATATCTTCCCGTGAGTCCCTGATCTTGATCGTACACATTTGCGTGCATGATTAGTGTACGGTCAAATCGGGGGCGTCACAAGTTGGTATCAGAGCCAACTGCCTGTAGGAATCCCCCTTTCCAACTCCTTGGCCGAAGTCGAGTCTAGACATTTCAAAAACTTTTACTAACATGGCTGTGTGTCTTACGGGCCCACGTCGCCACTGGGTGGTATTAGGATCTTTTACTCCTTGCCTATACTCTGGGACTCTGATCTCTCTTCTATTCGGGTTAAATGATTTTACTAAATCTAACATTAGGATCTCATTATCACTTTCACCCGGAGAGCCCCTTATTTACTAATGATCGTCTGCTGCACGTGAAGACCCTGAAGATACTCTCTGCTGATAACCCGAGGACTTGTGTTCATCGCTTTTGCAATTCCCTTTCATCGATAAACTCCTATGGATAACCACGTATACTCGCCATTCATACAATGTTTCCCAGTTGATCTTGTTATTACAAGATACCCCGAAATTCTCTCTGTTGTTCCGAGAATCCTTTGAGCTTACTGCCTTGCTGTTCTTTGTCACCTGAATACCCCTACGGATAATTCTCGCACTTACCGAGTATCCGGTCATCCCCAGTTGATTCAAGTATTCCTCAATAGTCTTCAAAATACTATTCGATCTTTCGAAAATCCTCAGGAGCCTATTGCTCTTGAAATTCTTGTTTGCTTGCATTATGGTTAATCCCATAAGTCTCGTAATCTTATTGGCATCTCTTGTCATTATCATTTTGAGTCCGTTGATTCAATTTGTTGCGAATGCTCGCAATCCTCAATCATATCCTAGAATTCATTCTTCCGGCTCAGACGTCATTTTAAACATGAGCTGGATCTCGACCAATCAAATCGTCATCGATTGTACCCCTAAGGCTATTCAACTTATCCATCCCTAATGAGAGCGTTGCTTCTGATCCCTTGTCTTGGAATTCATAATTCCTTTGCATTTGAGCTTTTGAGTTAGTCAGTTGTTTCTATAGTCTGATCTCCTTGCATTCTTTCTTCCTCTGGTTGAGTACTGATGCTCACATCAGATCCCTTGGGGACCACCAGACCTTTTTGTCGGATTTTATCCGACAATGTCCTCCATATTAAATAAGCTGGTGAGCTTTTCCTCGGATACATGACGCCTTTGGTAAATTGTATCCTCTGCCTTGTGAACCATACTCTACTTTCGAGCTTGTATTATTTACTCCGAAGTTCGTGGTATATTTCTAAGAAGCCCTGATGGGTTGAACCTATGCCTTCCTTAATATGTGTGAACTCGAAAGTTTTCACGAGTCATACTCTCCTGGTATTTTGCCATATAAAATTTCAACACCACAACTTCATCGAACGCGAGAAGTAAATGAAAGGATATGCATTGGAGAAGTGGGAGTCGACCTTGAACTTTGTGTTCATGCCCATGGACACGATGTAGATCTTATCATTAAAAGCTCCTCTTAAATTAATTATTCCCTTGGTATAAGTTCATCTTATATCTGGGATCTGGCCTTTTGCAATCGTGGTTCCGACCATGTTCTCCTTTAAATACCATTTCTTGGACAAGTTAAATCACTTGTCTTCTGCAGGTCAATACGCCTGCCCAACCTCTATTATGATCTACCTTTGAGTATTACCCCTGGCATCTCGGGGATATCTTACCATTGCACTACATCTTATAAACTTTGATGAAGTACTACCTTACCTTGTCTTTGTCACTTCATGGGCTCTGGGTTGTTTGTCAACCGAGAACACCGATTAGTGAATCAAGTCCGCACTTCGATTCAATAACTCTAGGTAATTTTCGTTGCTTACGAGTTTAATAATCATTAAGTCATTCCTAGCCTGATCGGCTATATCATTAGCGTGCTAAATTTTAACTGTGCTACCTGGTCCTTAACCCCGGAGCACAACTTTCGATGATGAGCTAAGCTTACGCCGATCTTCCTCTCATACCATTTCACCTTGAACAACAAGCTTGATTTCAAGCGTGTGTCCTACCCATGGTTCCAATAACCGTCTGCTTCATCATTCCTTTGACTTGATGTCGTCGCTGATTTTACATCTTCATGAAATCTCTCGACAAATGTGTCGTGATCATCATCAACCTTATGCGCTCTTCCAGGATATCGATTGAGTTCATGATGAGAAATACCATCCTTGCCCTCGATGATCTATGTTATCATCGACCACTTTATTGCCTTCGCACCAACACAAGCTTGTTCGTGTTTGGTGTTATACCTTGAGTTCCTTGCTATCCAGCAATTGTTCTTCTTTACCTTGGAGTATTACCATCTTTTATGTCAAGTATGTCGTAAGAATTTCACCACCTCGCATGACATCTTGGTACAGTGATACTTCTCCCCATCACCATTCTTTCTTGGTCCCCGTGTTGTTTCTAAAAGGAATACCAACAAATGGTCTGTGATGTGTAAATTCTAAACTTCTAGCAACCCTATTGCTTTGAAGTCATTGGTCTATAGTTTCATTCCACGTCTATGGCTTAATGAATCATCATTCGAACATTGATTGTGCTACCTAGCCCATATTTCGGGTGCACATTTCAACCAATGTTTAACTGTGTATGTTTTCCTCGAGCATACATCATTAAGTCATTCGATCTAGCTAATGTTATCTCCTTGTTCACATAGTGGTGGAAATCCATCTTTTGGAAATCTCAATGGATTGTCGCTGGGTCAAGCAGTCACCTCCTCACCTCTCCTTGATGTAATGATGAACCCTTGTCCGGAACTCGCTTCCATAGTTCATCTCCCGAGAATCTCCGGTGTCGTTTCGACAATTTGTGTTGCACCTTTCTTCTCAGGCATCCTGAGTCTGAGTTATCCTGACACCAATCAGATCTGAATCTCGGTCAGATATGATGGTTGGAACATATTTCCAAGAGTTATAACATTGGCCTATTTAAGATCCGGTAAGGTGATGCCATGCTTAACACACCTGTCCGGGGAACCTATTGTTATAGTTTCCTTTTTAGCAAGGTTAGCCATTCTTCCATGAGGAAATTGTAAGACTTATTCTATCAGTTGTTCCTGATGGATCCTTTTTGTTTCCAAATTATGATCTTCACCTGTTGACCATGTCAATGCTATCACAAAGCATGCCTATGGTACTCCGATATTCAACGGGAACATTCAAGCACAATGCTAAATGTTTCCTGCACAATTATCCAAACACCGCTGTATGGGTAATGTCATGAAAATTCTCTCCCATACCTAAAGAGTTTTCTACATTATATCATGTCATGGATATCATGCTCTGCTTGTCCTTGGGAAGGATATACCCTTGAAATATGTGTTTACACACATTTTCCTTTCCATTCTTCTGTTTAATCTGATAAACATATTTTCCTTTTCATTGTTTGGTTTAACCTTTCTGATGATCTATATGATCTAAGCAGCAATATTCTCCTGCTTATGTAAACACCTCGGTGTACAACTCTGTCAGTAAGACCCTGTTACTATTGTTAGTGACATTTCGGTAACCACCGATGGACGAGAACTTTGCCTAATGGTCCGCCTCGTTTCAACGAGCAGGAAAATGGTTCTCTTCGTCCCTCGCCCTTGGTACCGACGATGTTGCTGACATTTAATTGACAGGCTACCCTCTGACATGTCTTACTAACATGACCATGCAAGATGTCACCGTTCCTCCTACTTTTAATCCACATGGTGGGCCCATAACCCACAGTTCCACAGGATCGAAACCTGACTCTCCTGTGCACCCCCTGTTCCCAAATTTATTCATCACGCGTGGCCTCGTATGTAATTCACGGACCATCGTCCTACTGATCTATACTGGCATCAGACATAATACTTATTCCGATTGCTTTGAACCCCTTTCACACTTTGTTTCAGGCTTCGAACGATTGCCTACCCGTTGAAACTTCTCATGGTACTTTCTTACTTGCTCTCGGCTTTTCTTAAGGTTTAGTTCGAGAGATACTTTCCGCCACCTTCCCCGATGATATTGACCAGATAGTAAACCCTGCAGAAGTCCGTTCCTCCAGAATACCCCCTTACTCTGTCGTAAGTACGATGGAGTTCCCGAGGAAAGGACGACAACTTTATCATGATGATCTGAAACAGCAGAATGAAGACATCAAAGTATTGGATCAGCCTCTTCGAGAAGAGCAAGCCAGGATGAGAAGACCCGCTAGATTCGTTACCAAACCTTCCCCCCTTACTCCCCTCTTAAATCTCGGGACGAGATTTCTTGTAGTGGAGGAGAATTGTGACGCCCGGATAATCAAGTTACAGTAAAACTCTGCTAACGATGCCACGTCACCATGATCACTTAGTTAACCTCGGGTTAGTTCAAAAAACGATTCAAAATTCAAATTCAAATTCAAGTCAAACAACTAAAGTTTTCAAAAGTCAAAACTAAAATGTTCTCAATGTGACAAATAAATCATGGATATTATTGGTGGAGAAATAACATCTTTGTAAAATAATTAAATACCCCAAAGTGATTAAAACAACAGCATAAACAATTAATTATACCCCTATTATATTTTACAAAATACTAAATTATTTTAGCTAGGTGCCCAAGTTATTGTGGCAGTAGTATATTTACAAATACTAAGTTAGGTGCTGGTGATAAATTTTACAAAACTAAAAAAAAAATAGATAAAAAAAAGAAAAGAAATAAAACCCCCCCCAAGCTGGACCGAACGGCCCAGCTGGCCGCCGCACCGGCCGGCCCACTAGGCCCAGTCGGGCCTCCTTATCCCTCCCACCCCCGAAACCCTAACCCCCACGATCCCCTTCCCCCCCTCTGGATCGGGATCGGCCCCGATCCCGTCGACCCCGACGCCCAGCGCTCGCCGCCGCCCGGGACCGCCTCGCCGGACTTTTCCCCGCCGTCCCTACGCCCCGTCACCGCCGGCGCCTCCTTGTCTCCTCCCCACGCCGGACTCCTCTGCGCCCCTTCTCTCCCTCGCACGGCTCCCGCCAGAGCCATGGCCGTCGCCCGTCCGCGCGCCGCCGTCGATCAGGAACTGGGACTCGGCCCCGAGGCCACCGCCGCGCGGAGCTTGCCGTCGTCCGCCCCGGCCTCTCCCTCGCCGGACCGCGTCGTCCCCGCCTCTCCTTCGTCGGTCCTCCCCGCGCCTCGCCGCCTCTTCTCTTCAACGGGGTGAGCTCCCCGTCGGGCCCCGTCCGTCTTCCCCCCTCCGTCCCAACGCCGTGGCCGCGCTCGGTCCCCGCAGACCCGCGCACCATCCCTGTGCGTGCTCACCGCCGCCGCTCCCGTCGGGCCCCCGCCTCCGCCCGTGCCCCGCCCGGCCGTGTTACCTGCCGCTGGCCCCGCCCGCGACGGCTCCAGCCGCTGCTGCTCTCGTAGCTTCCCGGAGCCCCTCCGCCATGGTTCATCGGAGCCGTTCCACCGTGGCCGTAGGCCACGTTCGCCAACCGCCGGCGCCCCGCCTCTGGGTGTGCTCGTGCGTGAGCAGCACGTGCCACCGACACGCGGGCCCCAGCAGATTAGATTAGGAACTAATCTAATTAGCCAAACTAGCTAACCTCTAATAGACACTAACAGCAGGGCCCCACCTACTAATTAGGATAATTTAAATTAAAACAAGACCCTGTTAAAAGGTAGGAGCCAATGACAAACGGGGCCCACGCCCCTGGGAACAAAAAAAATGATTTAAAAAAAGATAATAATAAAATAAAAAATAAAAAATAAAATAAAGTTATAACAAAATATTATAATAAAATTTAGTTAATTAACTTAATTAATCTGTTTAATTAAATAATTAAAACTAATTATTCAATTAATAAAAACTAACTACTATTTAGTTAACCTGAGACTATGACGAACGGGACCCACGCGTCTGTTGACCCAGTCAACAGATGGTTGACCGATGACATCATGCTGACCTCATGCTGACGTCATAATTAATTTTCTAATTGAATTAATTCTATTAATTCTAGAAATAATTTAAATCTTTATAAATTAATATAAAATAATCCGTAGCTCGGATGAAAAAACTTTGTACATGAAAGTTGCTCAGAACGACGAGACGAATCCGGATACGCAGTCCGTTCGTCCACCACACCTCCCTAACCTATCGAACTCGCAACTTTCCCCCTCCGGTCCGTCTGTCCGAAAACGAGAAACACCGGGGATACTTTCCCGGATGTCTCCCCCCTTCACCGGTATCACCTCATACCGCGTTAGAACACGTCTAGCTCTGCCTGTTGTCCTGTTATGCACTTGCTTGCTATGTATTTACTGTTTCTCCCCCTCTTCTCTTCGGTAGACCCCGTGACGATGCTGATGCCCCTGTGGTCGACTACGTCACCGATGACCCCTCCTTCTTGTCTGAGCAACCAGGCAAGGCCCCCCTTGATCACCAGACATCGCCTATTCTTCTGTATACTGCTTGCATTAGAGTAGTGTAGCATGTTACTGCTTTCCGTTAATCCTATCCTGATGCATAGCCTGTCATTGATGCTACAGTTGTTACCTTTACCTGAAATCCTACATGCTTAGTATAGGATGCTAGTGTTCCATCAGTGGCCCTACACTCTTGTCCGTCTGCCATGCTATACTACTGGGCCGTGATCACTTCGGGAGGTGATCACGGGTATATACTATATACTTTATATACATGACACATGTGGTGACTAAAGTCGGGTCCGCTCGAGGAGTACCCGCAAGTGATTCTGATGAGGGGGCTGAAAGGACAGGTGGCTCCATCCCGGTAGAGGTGGGCCTGGGTTCCTGACGGCTCCTGACTGTTACTTGTGGCGGAGCGACAGGGCAGGTTGAGACCACCTAGGAGAGAGGTGGGCCTGGCCCTGGGCGGCGTTCGCAGATACTTAACACGCTTAACGAGATCTTGGTATTTGATCTGAGTCTAGCCATTTGGTCTATACGCACTAACCATCTACGCGGGAGTAGTTATGGGTATCCCGACGTCGTGGTATCAGCCGAAGCTCTTTTGACGTCAGCGACTGAGTGGCGCGCGCCGCATTGGACCGTAAGCTCACGCTTGTATTAAGGGGGCTAGGTCTGCTTCCGGCCGCGTACGCAACGTGCAGGTGTGCATAGGGCGATGGGCCCAGACCCCTGCGCGCATAGGTTTATACCGGCGTGCTGACCTCTCTGTTGAGCCTTGGTGGGGCTGCGACGTGTTGATCTTACGAGGCCGGGCATGACCCAGAAAAGTGTGTCCGGCCAAATGGGATCGAGCGTGTTGGGTTATGTGGTGCACCCCTGCAGGGAAGTTTATCTATTCGAATAGCCGTGTCCCTCGGTAAAAGGACGACCCGGAGTTGTACCTTGACCTTATGACAACTAGAACCGGATACTGAATAAAATACACCCTTCCAAGTGCCAGATACAACCCGGTGATCGCTCTCTAACAGGGCGACGAGGAGGGGATCGCCGGGTAGGATTATGCTATGCGATGCTACTTGGAGGACTTCAATCTACTCTCTTCTACATGCTGCAAGATGGAGATGTCCAGAAGCGTAGTCTTCGACAGGACTAGCTATCCCCCTTTTATTCTGGCATTCTGCAGTTCAGTCCACTGATATGGCCCTTTACACATATACCCATGCATATGTAGTGTAGCTCCTTGCTTGCGAGTACTTTGGATGAGTACTCACGGTTGCTTTTCTCCCTCTTTTCCCTTTTTCTATACCGGATTGTCGCAATCAGATGCTGGAGTCCAGGAGCTAGAGATCCCGAGGATGATTCTACATGGAGTTCGGCTTCGAGGAGTAGTTAGGAGGTCCCAGGCAGGAGGCCTTGCCTTTTCGATCGTTGCTACTTTTGTGCTAGCCTTCTTAAGGCAAACTTGTTTAACTTATGTCTGTTCTCAGATATTGTTGCTTCCGCTGACTCGTCTGTGATCGAGCACTTGTATTCGAGCCCTCGAGGCCCCTGGCTTGTATTATGATGCTTGTATGACTTATTTATGTTGTAGAGTTGTGTTGTGATATCTTCCCGTGAGTCCCTGATCTTGATCGTACACATTTGCGTGCATGATTAGTGTATGGTCAAATCGGGGGCGTCACATCCACCTCCCCTACCTCTGCCTAGCTAAAGTTCCTAGGGTTCTTCAAATTTTAGATTGCATCAAATTAGTTAGGGTTCATCAAATTAGATGGTAATTAAGGCAGTAGTTCCTAGGTACTAATAGTTAGTAAGAACTAGGGCAGTAGTGTTTAATAGAATTAGTAAGAAATTTAATAGAACTAGTTGAACTAGTTTTTTTAGTAAGAACAAGTTCAATTAATAGAACACATGTATTTTTAGTAAGAAAATTAATATAACTAGTTGAACTAGTTTATTTTTAGTAAGAACTAGTTTATTTTTATTTATAGTAAGTTTATTTTTAGTAAGAACTAGTTTATTTTTAGTAAGAACTAGTTGAATTAATAGAACTAGTAGAACATGTCACATTTGTTGTTATTTCTTTAGTTAAAGCAATTATTCATGCATCGACGTCGACGATGCCTATCCTGCATCCTCGTCGTCGACTCGGTGGAGGACACCTGCTTGACCAGATGGGCCATGTCCGGGACTGGGCTCCGCCAGGCTGGTACTGGGAGGCCCTTCCTACCGGGGGCGCAGCTTGGTGAGGAGCCAGCCCGTTGTTGACCCGAACCTTCTTTGGTGGCGGTCGCGTGGGCCAGTGATGGTGCAGAGGCTTGAGGACCCCGCGGAGGTGGTACGTCACCGTGTCAGCGAGGAGGACGTGCACGTCCGTTGCTACTTGTTTGCGTTGGAGCACAGGTTCTCCAATGCCTGGCAGGTTCTCCAGGGATCTCACTGGAGCTATGATCCTGTGATGGTTCCTTCTCTTTGGGTGTCCACCGCCCGCGCCGATACCCGTCGTTCGCTAGGGTTTTAGTTATATTAGTGATGTTATATGTATGATACTATTCGGGATGCATTAGTGATAATATTCGACGATGTACGGACGCAAAAGATGATTTACTTTTGCTTATTGAATGCATGCTAATTTGAATAGTTATTTATTTTACAATTTGGTTTTGCTTATTGAATGCTCAAATTGGAGAAGTACTCCAGTTTGAATGCTCAAATTGGACCCCACTATGCAAGGCGTATGCATTTGATTAGTTGATAGCTCATAGGGTTTTTGTTTTTACAGAAATCTAGGAGCCCCTCCATCATCCCCGCCGTCGTCCCCGTCACCGACCCCCTATGAGTCCTATAATTAAGCACGAGTTCAACTATTTCAACGCGTAATTTTCATCTTTTATAATTCGACTAGCTTATCCCATGCCATGCAAGATGCTATGTCTTGCAGAGGATGGGTTTTGAAGCCCATGAAAGTTTTGAAACAAAGAAAATTCACCTAAGGACCCATCATGGTATGGATTTTGAAGTAAATCTGTACAATTCTCAGAGCGTAACCAATTTTGGTTGTACAAATTGGGAAACACTTTGCAAGATGTACGGTTTTTATGAGGATATGCTTGTCACCATGGATCTTGGTGATCCTGACATTGAGCAAGACAATATGGACATTTGGGTCCTTGTTGATACGCTTCCAATTCTACCGCTATGTGAGTTTCTCAAACATAGTTATTAACTAATTTATATTGTTTATTTCAAAATAGTTGACAACTTATTTCCATTGACAGCTTATTTTCATTCTTCAAACAATGTGCGGAAGATGGTAGACAGAACCTACTACACCGATGGCTCCGAATTAACTTATCAGGAGAAAAATCATCTGATCGCATTTTGTACTGAGCTTGAGAATTACAATTGAAGGAAATATGCCCTAGAGGCAATAATAAAGTTGTTATTTATATTTCCTTATCATGGTAAATGTTTATTATTCATGCTAAAATTGTATTAACCGGAAACTTAGTACATGTATGAATATATAGACAAACTAAGTGTCACTAGTATGCCTCTACTTGACTAGCTCGTTGAATCAAAGATGGTTAAGTTTCCTAGCCATAGACATGAGTTGTCATTTGATTAACGGGATCACATCATTAGAGAATGATGTGATTGACTTGACCCATTCCGTTAGCTTAGCATTTGATCGTTTAGTATATTGCTATTGCTTTCTTCATGACTTCTACATGTTCCTATGACTATGAGATTATGCAACTCCCGAATACCGGAGGAACACTTTGTGTGCTACCAAACGTCACAACGTAACTGGGTGATTATAAAGGTGCTCTACAGGTGTCTCCGAAGGTACTTGCTGGGTTGGCATAGATCGACAGTAGGATTTGTCACTCCGATTGTCGGAGAGGTATCTCTGCGCCCTCTCGGTAATACACATCACTATAAGCCTTGCAAGCAATGCAACTAATGAGTTAGTTGCGGGATGATGTATCGGAACGAGTAAAGAGACTTGCCGGTAACGAGATTGAACTAGGTATTGAGATACCGACGATCGAATCTCGGGCAAGTAACATACCGATGACAAAGGGAACAACGTATGTTGTTATGCGGTTTGACCGATAAAGATCTTCGTAGAATATGTAGGAGCCAATATGAACATCCAGGTTCCGCTATTGGTTATTGACCGGAGACGTGTCTCGGTCATGTCTACATAGTTCTCGAACCCGTAGGGTCCGCAAGCTTAACGTTAGGTGATGATCGGTATTATGAGTTTTTGTGTTTTGATGTACCGAAGGTAGTTCGAAGTCCCAGATATGATCATGGACATGACGAGGAGTCTCAAAATGGTCGAGACATAAAGATCAATATATTGGACGACTATGTTCGGACACCGGAAGTGTTTCGGGAGGTTTCAGACATATACGGGAGTACCGGGGGGTTACCGGAACCCTCCGGGGAGTATATTGGGCCTAATGGACCTTAGTAGGAGAGGAGGAGGGGCGGCCAGGGCAGCCGCACGCCCCCTCCCCCTCTAGTCCGAGCTAGACAAGGAGGGGGGGCGTGCTACCTCTTGAGCACTGCGTTGGTTTTCCCTTGAAGAGGAAAGGGTGATGCAGTATAGCAGCGTAAGTATTTCCCTCAGTTTTTGAGAACCAAGGAATCAATCCAGTAGGAGGCCACGCTCAAGTCCCTCGCACGTACACAAACAAATAAAAACCTCGCAACCAACGCAATAAAGGGGTTGTCAATCCCTTCACGGTCACTTACGAAAGTGAGATCTGATAGATATGATAAGATAATATTTTTGGTATTTTTATAATAAAGATGCAAAGTAAAATAAAAGGCAATAAAAATTGCTAAGTGTTGGAAGATTAATATGATAGAAAATAGACCCGGGGGCCATAGGTTTCACTAGTGGCTTCTCTCGAGAGCATAAGTATTACGGTGGGTGAACAAATTACTGTTGAGCAATTGACAGAATTGAGCATAGTTATGAGAATATCTAGGTATGATCATGTATATAGGCATCACGTCCGTGACAAGTAGGCCGACTCCTGCCTGCATCTACAACTATTACTCCACACATCGACCGCTATCCAGCATGCATCTAGAGTATTAAGTTCATAAGAACAGAATAACGCTTTAAGCAAGATGACATGATGTAGAGGGATAAACTCATGCAATATGATATAAACCCCATCTTGTTATCCTCGATGGCAACAATACAATACGTGCTTTGCTGCCCCTGCTGTCACTGGGAAAGGACACCGCAAGATTGAACCCAAAGCGAAGCACTTCTCCCATTGCAAGAAAGATCAATCTAGTTGGCTAAACCAAACTGATAATTCGAACAGACTTGCAAAGATAACCAATCATACATAAAAGAATACAGAGAAGATTCAAATATTGTTCATAGATAAACTTGATCATAAACCCACAATTCATCGGTCTCAACAAACACACCGCAAAAGAAGATTACATCGAATAGATCTCCACGAGAATCGTGGAGAACTTTGTGTTGAGATCCAAAGAGAGAGAAGAAGCCATCTAGCTAATAACTATGGACCCGAAGATCTGAGGTAAACTACTCACACATCATCGGAGAGGCTATGGTGTTGATGTAGAAGCCCTTCGTGATCAATGCCCCCTCCGGCAGGACACCGGAAAAGGCCCCAAGATGGGATCTCACGGGTACAGAAGGTTGCGGCGGTGGAATTAGGTTTTCGTGGATGCCTCTGTTGGTTTGGGGGTACATAGGTATATATAGGAGGAAGAAGTACGTCGGTGGAGCAACGTGGGCCCCATGAGGGTGGAGGGCGTGCCCTCCCTACCTCGTGCCCTCCTGGTTACTTTCTTGACGTAGGGTCCAAGTCCTCTGGATCACGTTTGTTCCGAAAATCACGTTCCCGAAGGTTTCATTCCGTTTGGACTCCGTTTGATATTCTTTTTCTGCGAAACACTGAAATAGGCAAAAAACAGCAATTTGGGCTAGGCCTCCGGTTAATAGGTTAGTCCCAAAAATAATATAATAGTGTATAACAAATCCCATTAATCATCCAAAACAGAATATAATATAGCATGAAGCAATCAAAAATTATAGATACGTTGGAGACGTATCAAGCATCCCCAAGCTTAATTCCTGCTCGTCCTCGAGTAGGTAAATGATAAAAATAGAATTTTTGATGCGGAATGCTACTTGGCATAATTTTTTAATGTAACCCTCTTAATTGTGGTATGAATATTTAGATCCGCAAGATTCAAGATAAAAGTTTAATGTTGACATAAAATTAATAATACTTCAAGCATACTAACTAAGCAATTATGTCTTCTCAAAATAAGATGGCCAAAGAAAGTTCATCCCTACAAAATCATATAGTTTAGTCATGCTCCATTTTCGTCACACAAGAATGCTCTCATCATGCACAACCCCGATGACAAGCCAAGCAATTGTTTCATACTTTAGTAATCTGAAACTTTTTCAACCTTCACGCAATACATGAGCGTGAGCCATGGATATAGCACTATGGGTGGAATAGAATATAATGATGGGGGTTATGTGGAGAAGACAAAAAAGGAGAAAGTCTCACATCAACGCGGCTAATCAACGGGCTATGGAGATGCCCATCGATTGATGTTAATGCGAGGAGTAGGGATTGCCATGCAACGGATGCACTAGAGCTATAAATGCATGAAAGCTCAACAAAAGAAACTAAGTGGGTGTGCATCCAACTTGCTTGCTCACGAAGACCTAGGGCATTTGAGGAAGCCCATTGTTGGAATATACAAGCCAAGTTCTATAATGAAAAATTCCCATTAGTATATGAAAGTGACAAAACAAGAGACTCTCTATCATGAAGATCATGGTGCTACTTTGAAGCATCAGTGTGGAAAAAGGATAGTAGCATTGTCCCTTGTTTGGGCCTTCCTTTTTTTATTTGGCCATTCTCTTTTTTTATTGGGACAATGCTCTATGAATGATGATCATCACACTTCTATTTATTTACAACTCAATGATTACAACTCGATACTAGAACAAAGTATGACTCTATATGAATGCCTCCGGCGGTATACCGGGATAGGCAATGAACCAAGAGTGACATGTATGAAAAATTATGAACGGTGGCTTTGCCACAAATATGATGCCAACTACATGATCATGCAAAGCAATATGACAATGATGAACGTGTCATGATGAACAGACCGGTGGAAAGTTGCATGGCAATATATCTCGGAATGGCTATGGAATGCCAGAATAGGTAGGTATGGTGGCTGTTTTAAGGAAGATATAAGGAGGTTTATGTGTGAAAGAGCATATCATATCACGGGGTTTGGATGCATCGGCGAAGTTTGCTCCAACTCTCAATGTGAGAAAGGGCAATGCACGGTACCAAAGAGGCTAGCAATGATGGAAGGGTAAGAGTGCGTATAATCCATGGACTCAACATTAGTCATAAAGAACTCACATACTTATTGCAAAAAGCTACAAGTCATCAAAAACCAAGCACTACGCGCATGCTCCTAGGGGGATAGATTGGTAGGAAAAGACCATCGCTCGTCCCCGACCGCCACTCATAAGGAAGACAATCAAAGAACACCTCATGTTTCAAATTTGTTACATAACGTTTACCATACGTGCATGCTACGGGACTTGAAAACTTCAACACAAGTATTTCTCAACTTCACAACTACTCAACTAGCACAACTTTAATATCACCATCTTTATATCTCAAAACAATCATCAAGCATCAAACTTCTCTTAGTATTCAGCACACGCATAAGAAAGTTTTTACTAGTCTTGAATACTTAGCATATTAGGATTAATTTTCCTACTTAAGAAAACTACCATGCTGTTTAAGACTCTCAAATTAATATAAGTGAAGCATGAGAGAATAATAGTTTCTATAAAACAAAACCACCGCGGTGCTCTAAAAGATATAAGTGAAGCACTAGAGCAAAAACTATATATCTCAAAAGATATAAGTGAAGCGCATAGAGTATTCTAATAAATTCCGAATCATGTGTGTCTCTCTCAAAAGGTGTGTACAGCGAAGATGATTGTGGTAAACTAAAAAGCAAAGACTCAAATCATACAAGATGCTCCAAGCAAAACACATATCATGTGGTGAATAAAAATATAGCTCCAAGTAAAGTTACCGATGGAAGTAGACGAAAGAGGGGATGCCTTCCGGGGCATCCCCAAGCTTTGTCTTTTTGGTGTCCTTAGATTATCTTGGGGTGCCATGGGCATCCCCAAGCTTAGGCTCTTTCCACTCCTTGTTCCATAATCCATCAAATCTTTTACCCAAAACTTGAAAACATCACAACACAAAACTTACAGAAAATCTCGTGAGCTCCGTTAGCGAAAGAAAACAAAACACCACTTCAAGGTACTGTAATGAACTCATTCTTTATTTATATTGGTGTTAAACCTACTGTATTCCAACTTCTCTATGGTTTATAAACTATTTTACTAGCCATAGATTCATCAAAATAAGCAAACAACACACAAAAAACAGAATCTGTCAAAAACAGAACAGTCTGTAGTAATCTGTAACTAACGCAAACTTCTGGAACTCCAAAAATTCAGCCAAAATAGGACGAATTAGAATTTTTTTTATTGATCAGCAGAAATTGGAATCAATATTGTATCATGTTCTGGTGATTTTTAACAATTGTTTTCGTGAACAGAAAGTTTCTGAAATTTTCAGCAAGATCAAATTACTATCATCCAAGAAGATCCTATAGGTTTAACTTGGCACAAACACTAATTAAAAAATAAAAACAAATATAACCAGCAAAGATTTATTCCTAAACAGAAGCAAAAAGCAAAAAAAAACTAAAAATAAAATTGGGTTGCCTCCCAACAAGCACTATCGTTTAACGCCCCCTAGCTAGGCATAAAAGCAAGGATAGATATAGGTATTGCCATCTTTGTTAGGCAATCCATAAGTGGCTCTCATAATAGATTCATATGGTAGTTTAATTTTCTTTCTAGGGAAGTGTTCCATGCCTTTCTTTAACGGAAATTGGAATCTAATATTCCCTTCCTTCATATCAATAATTGCGCCAATCGTTCTAAGGAAAGGTCTACCAAGAATAATAGGACATGAAGGATTGCAATCTATATCAAGAACAATAAAATCTACGGGCACATAATTCCTATTTGCAACAATAAGAACATCATTAATTCTTCCCATAGGTTTTTTAATGGTGGAATCCGCAAGGTGCAAGTTCAAAGAACAATCATAAAATTCACGGAATCCTAGCAAATCACACTAAGTTTTTGGAATCGTGGAAACACTAGCACCCAAATCACACAAAGCATAGCATTCATGATCTTTAATTTTAATTTTAATAGTAGGTTCTCACTCATCATAAAGTTTTCTAGGGATAGAAACTTCCAACTCAAGTTTTTCTTGATAAGATTGCATCAAAGTATCAACGATATGTTTAGTAAAAGCTTTATTTTGACTATAAGCATGCGGAGAATTTAGCACAAATTGCAACAAGGAAATACAATCTATCAAAGAGCAATTATCATAATTAAATTCCTTGAAATCCAAAATAGTGGGTTCATTAATATCTAGAGTTTTGATTTCTTCAATCCCACTTTTGCCAATTTTTGCATCAAGATCTAACAACTCCGAATTTTTGGAACGCCTTATAGGTAAAGGTGGCTCATATTCAGTCCCATCATTATCAAGATTCATATTGCAAAACAAAGATTTAATAGGAGACACATCAATAACTTTTAGATCTTCATCTTTATTTTCATAGAAACTAAAAGAACACGCTTTCACAAAGCAATCTTTCTTAGCACGCATCCTAGCGGTTCTTTCTTTGCACTCATCAATGGAAATTCTCATGGCTTTGAGATACTCATTGATATCATGCTTAGGTGGAATAGATCTAAGTTTCAAAGAATCAACATCAAGAGAAATTCTATCAACGTTCCTAGCCAATTCATCAATCTTAGGCAACTTTTCTTCAAGCAAAGCATTGAAATTATTTTGCGAATTTATAAATTCTTTAACACTAGTTTCAAATTCAGAGGGCATCTTATTAAAATTTCCATAAGAGTTGTTGTAGGAATTACTAGGATATGACCTAGGATAAAGTTTCCTCTATACGCGTTGTTACAAAAATTATTCCTACCAACAAAATTCACATCCATAGATTCATTATTATTCTCAATCAAAGTAGACAAAGGCATATCATTAGGATCCGAAGAAACACTCTTAGTAGTAAATAATTTCATAAGTTCATCCATCTTTCCACTCAAAAACATTAATTTCTTCTATCGCATGCACTTTTTTACTAGTAGATCTTTCGGTATGCCATTGAGAATAATTAACCATAATATTATCTAGGAGTTTAGTAGCTTCTCCTAAAGTGATTTCCATAAAAGTTCCTCCCGCGGCCGAATCTAAAAGATTTCTAGAAGCAAAATTCAATCCGGCATTAAAATTTTGTATAATCATCCACAAACTCAAACCATGTGTAGGGCAATTAAGTATCATCATTTTCATCCTCTCCCAAGCTTGTGCAACATGTTCATGATCAAGTTGCTTAAAATTCATAATATCGTTTCTGAGAGAGATGATCTTAGCGGGAGGAAAATACTTAGAGATAAAATCATCTTTGCACTTATTCCATGAATCAATACTATTTTTAGGCAAAGATGAAAACCAAACTTTAGCACGATCTCTAAGCGAAAAAGGAAATAGCTTCAATTTAACAATATCATTCTCCACATCTTTCTTCTTTTGCATATCACACAAATCAACGAAGCTATTTAGATGGGTAGCGGCATCTTCACTAGGAAGGCCGGCGAATTGATCTTTCATGACAAGATTCAACAAAGCAGCATTAATTTCACAAGACTCAGCATCGGTAAGAGGAGCAATCTGAGTGCTAAGAAAATCATTGTTGTTGGTATTGGTAAAGTCACACAATTTAGTATTATCTTGAGCCATCGTGACAAACAAGCAATCCAACACACGAGCAAACAAGAAGCAAGCGAAAAAGAAGCGAACGGAAAGAGAGGGCGAATAAAACGGCAAGGGTGAAGTGGGGGAGAGGAAAACGAGAGGCAAATGGCAAATAATGTAATGCGGGAGATAAGAGTTTGTGATGGGTACTTGGTATGTTGACTTTTGCGTAGACTCCCCGACAACGGTGCCAGAAATGGCTCGTTGTCGGGAGAGCAAATCTTGACTTGACTTGGTGCGAATCTCCCCGGCAACGGCGCCAGAAATCCTTCTTGCTACCTCTTGAGCACTGCGTTGGTTTTCCCTTGAAGAGGAAAGGGTGATGCAGTAAGGCAGCGTAAGTATTTCTCTCAGTTTTTGAGAACCAAGGTATCAATCCAGTAGGAGGCCACGCTCAAGTCCCTCGCACCTACACAAACAAATAAAAACCTCTCAACCAACGCAATAAAGGGGTTGCCAATCCCTTCACGTTCACTTACGAAAGTGAGATCTGATAGATATGATAAGATAATATTTTTGGTATTTTTATAATAAAGATGCAAAGTAAAATAAAAGGCAATAAAAATAGCTAAGTGTTGGAAGATTAATATGATAGAAAATAGACCCAGGGGCCATAGGTTTCACTAGTGGCTTCTCTCGAGAGCATAAGTATTACAGTGGGTGAACAAATACTGTTGAGCAATTGACAGAACTGAGCATAGTTATGCGAATATCTAGGTATGATGATATATATAGGCATCACGTCCGTGACAAGTAGACCGACTCCTGCCTGCATCTACTACTATTACTCCACACATCGACCGCTATCTAGCATGCATCTAGAGTATTAAGTTCATAAGAACAGAGTAACGCTTTAAGCAAGATGACATGATGTAGAGGGATAAACTCATGCAATATGATATAAAACCCATCTTGTTATCCTCGATGGCAACAATACAATACGTGCTTTGCTGCCCCTGCTGTCACTGGGAAAGGACACCGCAAGATTGAACCCAAAGCGAAGCACTTCTCCCATTGCAAGAAAGATCAATCTAGTTGGCCAAACCAAACTGATAATTCGAACAAACTTGCAAAGATAACCAATCATACATAAAAGAATTCAAAGAAGATTCAAATATTGTTCATATATAAACTTGATCATAAACCCACAATTCATCGGTCTCAACAAACACACCGCAAAAGAAGATTACATCGAATAGATCTCCACGAGAATCGTGGAGAACTTTGTATTGAGATCCAAAGAGAGAGAAGAAGTCATCTAGCTAATAACTATGGACCCGAAGTTCTGAGGTAAACTACTCACACATCATCAGAGAGGCTATGGTGTTGATGTAGAAGCCCTCCGTGATCAATGCCCCCTCTGGCAGGATGCCGGAAAAGGCCCCAAGATGGGATCTCATGGGTACAGAAGGTTGCGGCGGTGGAATTAGGTTTTCGTGGATGCCTCTGTTGGTTTGGGGGTACGTAGGTATATATAGGAGGAAGAAGTACGTTGGTGGAGCAACGTGGGCCCACGAGGGTGGAGGGCGCGCTCAGGGGGGGTAGGCGCGCCCCTACCTCGTGCACTCCTGGTTGCTTTCTTGACGTAGGGTCCAAGTCCTCTGGATCACGTTTGTTCCGAAAATCACGTTCCCGAAGGTTTCATTCCGTTTGGACTCCGTTTGATATTCTTTTTCTGTGAAACACGAAATAGGCAAAAACAGCAATTCGGGCTGGGCCTCTGGTTAATAGGTTAGTCCCAAAAATAATATAAAAGTGTATAACAAAGCCCATTAATCATCCAAAACAGAATATAATATAGGATGAAGCAATCAAAAATTATAGATACGTTGGAGACGTATCAGGGCGGCGCCCCCCTTTCCTTCTCTCCCTCTCTCCCTTCCTTCCCCTCTCCTACTCCTACTTGGAAGGGGAGAGTCCTACTCCCACCATAGGAGGCCCCCCCCTCCTCCACTCCTTTATATACGAGGAGGGGGGCACCCCTTGGAGACACAACAATTGATCATTGACCTTTTAGCCGTGTGTGGTGCCCCCCTCCACCATAATCCACCTCGGTCATACCGTAGCGGTGCTTAGGCGAAGCCCTGCATCGGTAGCATCATCATCACCATCATCACGCCGTCGTGCTGATAGAACTCTCCCTTGAAGCTCTGCTGGATCGGAGTTCATGGGACGTCACCGAGCTGAACGTGTGCTGAACTCGGAGGTGCCGTACGTTCGGTACTTGGATCGGTCGGATCGTGAAGACGTACGACTACATCAACTGCGTTCTCATAATGCTTCCGCTTACGGTCTACGAGGGTACATGGACGACACTCTCCCCTCTCGTTGCTATGCATCACCATGATCTTGCGTGTGCGTAGGAATTTTTTTGAAATTATTACGTTCCCCAACTGTGGCATCCGAGCCAGGTTTATGCGTAGATGTTATATGCACGATTAGAACACAAATGAGTTGTGGGCGATACAAGTCATACTGCTTACCAGCATGTCATACTTTGATTCCGCGGTATTGTTGGATGAAGCGGCCCGGACCGACATTACGCGTACGCTTACGCGAGACTGGTTCTATCGACGTGCTTTGCACACAGGTGGCTGGTGGGTGTCAGTTTCTCCAACTTTAGTTGAATCGAGTGTGGCTACGCCCGGTCCTTGTGAAGGTTAAAACAACACATACTTGACGAAATATCGTTGTGGTTTTTATGTGTAGGTAAGAACGGTTCTTGCTTAGCCTGTAGCAGCCACGTAGAACTTGCAACAACAAAATAGAGGACGTCTAACTTGTTTTTGCAGGGCATGCTGTGATGTGATATGGTCAAGACATGATGCTAAATTTTATTGTATGAGATGATCATGTTTTGTAACAGAGTTATCGGCAACTGGCAGGAGCCATATGGTTGTCGCTTTATTATATGAAATGCAATCGCCATGTAATTGCTTTACTTTATCACTAAGCGGTAGCGATAGTCGTAGAACCAATAGTTGGCGGGATGACATAGATGCTACGATGGAGATCAAGGTGTCGCGCTGGTGACGATGGTGATCATGACGGTGCTTTGGAGATGGAGATCAAAGGCACAAGATGATGATGGCCATATCATATCACTTATATTGATTGCATGTGATGTTTATCTTTTATGCATCTTATTTTGCTTAGATCGACGGTAGCATTATAAGATGATCTCTCACTAAATTTCAAGGTATAAGTGTTCTCCCTGAGTATGCACCATTGCAAAAGTTCGTCGTGCCGAGACACCACGTGATGATCGGGTGTGATAAGCTCTACGTTCACATACAACGGGTGCAAGCCAGTTTTGCACACGCAGAATACTCGGGTTAAACTTGACGAGCCTAGCATATGTAGATATGGCCTTGGAACACTAAGACCGAAAGGTCGAGCGTGAATCATATAGTAGATATGATCAACATAGTGATGTTCACCATTGAAAACTACTCCATCTCACATGATGATCGGACATGGTTTAGTTAATATGGATCACGTGATCACATAGATGATTAGAGGGATGTCTATCTAAGTGGGAGTTCTTAAGTAATTTTATTAAATTGAACTTTGATTTATCATGAACTTAGTACCTGATAGTATTTTGCATGTCTATGTTGTTGTAGATAGATGGCCCGTGTTGTTGTTCCGTTGAATTTTAATGCGCTCCTTGAGAAAGCAAAGTTGAAAGATGATGGTAGCAATTACACGGACTGGGTCAGTAACTTGAGGATTATCCTCATTGCTGCACAGAAGAATTACGTCCTGGAAGCATTGCTAGGTGCCAAACCCGCTGCAGGAGCAACGCCAGATGTTATGAACGTCTGGCAGAGCAAAGCTGATGACTACTCGATAGTTCAGTGTGCCATGCTTTACGGCTTAGAACCGGGACTTCAACGACGTTTTAAACGTTATGGAGCATATGAGATGTTCCAGGAGTTGAAGTTAATATTTCAAGCAAATGCCCGGACTGAGAGATATGAAGTCTCCAATAAGTTCTATAGCTGCAAGATGGAGGAGAATAGTTCTGTCAGTGAGCATATACTCAAAATGTCTGGGGTATAACAATCACTTGATTCAACTGGGAGTTAATCTTCCGGATGATAGTGTTATTGAAAGAATTCTTCAATCACTGCCACCAAGCTACAAGAGCTTCGTGATGAACTATAATATGCAAGGGATGGATAAGACAATTCCCGAGCTCTTCGTGATGCTAAAGGCTGCGGAGGTAGAAATCAAGAAGGAGCATCAAGTGTTGATGGTCAACAAGACCACCAGTTTCAAGAAAAAGGATAAAGGGAAGAAGGGGAACTTCAAGAAGAACGGCAAGTAAGTTGCTGCTTAAGTGAAGAAGCCCAAGTCTGGACCTAAGCTTGAGACTGAGTGCTTCTACTGCAAAGGGACTAGTCACTGGAAGCGGAACTGCCCCAAGTATTTGGCGGATAAGAAGGATGGCAAAGTGAACAAAGGTATATGTGATATACATGTTATTGATGTGTACCTTACTAATTCTTGCAGTAGCACCTGGGTATTTGATACTGGTTCTGTTGCTAATATTTGCAACTCAAAACAGGGACTGCGGATTAAGCGAAGATTGGCTAAGGACGAGGTGACAATGCGCGTGGGAAATGGTTCCAAAGTTGATGTGATCGCGGTCGGCACGCTACCTCTACATCTACCTTCGGGATTAGTTTTAGACCTGAATAATTGTTATTTGGTGCCAGCGTTAAGCATGAACATTATATCTGGATCTTGTTTGATGCGAGACGATTATTCATTTAAATCTGAGAATAATGGTTGTTGTATTTATATGAGTAATATCTTTTATGGTCATGCACCCTTGAAGAGTGGTCTATTTTTGATGAATCTCGATAGTAGTGATACACATATTAATAATATTGAAGCTAAAAGATGCAGAGTTGATAATGATAGTGCAACTTATTTGTGGCACTGCCGTTTAGGTCATATTGGTATAAAGCGCATGAAGAAACTCCATTCTGATGGACTTTTGGAATCACTTGATTATGAATCACTTGGTACTTGCAAACCATGCCTCATGGGCAAGATGACTAAAACGCCGTTCTCTGGAACTATGGAGCGATCAACAGATTTGTTGGAAGTCATACGTACTGATGTATGTGGTCCGATGAATGTTGAGGCTCGCGGCGGGTATCGTTATTTTCTCACCTTCACAGATGATTTGAGCAGATATGGGTATATCTACTTAATGAAACATAAGTCTAAAACATCTGAAAGGTTCAAAGAATTTCAGAGTGAAGTAGAAAATCATCGTAACAAGAAAATAAAGTTTCTGCGATCTGATCGTGGAGGAGAATATTTGAGTTACGAGTTTGGTCTTCATTTGAAATAATGGGGAATAGTTTCGTAACTCACGCCACCCGGAACACCACAGCGTAATGGTGTGTCCGAACGTCGTAATCGTACTTTACTAGATATGGTGCGATCTTTGATGTCTCTTATTGATTTACCGCTATCGTTTTGGGGTTATGCTTTAGGGACGGCTACAACCACGTTAAATAGGGCACCATCTAAATCCGTTGAGGCGACGCCTTATGAACTGTGGTTTGGCAAGAAACCAATGTTGTCGTTTCTTAAAGTTTGGGGTTGCGATGCTTATGTGAAAAAGCTTCAACCTGATAAGCTCGAACCCAAATCGGAGAAATGTGTCTTCATAGGATACCCAAAGGAGACAGTTGGGTACACCTTCTATCACAGATCCGAAGGCAAGACATTCGTTGCTAAGAATGGATCCTTTCTAGATAAGGAGTTTCTCTCGAAAGAAGTGAGTGGGAGGAAAGTAGAACTTGATGAGGTAACTGTACCTGCTCCCTTATTGGAAAGTAGTTCACCACAGAAATCTGTTCCTGTGACTCCTACACCAATTGGTGAGGAAGCCAATGATGATGATCATGTAACTTCAGATCAAGTTACTACTGAACCTCGTAGGTCAACCAGAGTAAGATCCGCACCAGAGTGGTATGGTAATCCTGTTCTAGAGATCATGTTACTAGACCATGATGAACCTACGAACTATGAGGAAGCGATGATGAGCCCAGATTCCGCTAAATGGCTTGAGGCCATGAAATCTGAGATAGGATCCATGTATGAGAAACAAAGTGTGGACTTTGGTTGACTTGCCCAATGATCGGCAAGCCATAGAGAATAAATGGATCTTCAAGAAGAAGACTGACGCTGATGGTAATGTTACTGTCTACAAAGCTCGACTTGTTGCAAAAGGTTTTCGACAAGTTCAAGGAGTTGACTACGATGAGACTTTCTCACCCGTAGCGATGCTTAAGTCCGTCCGAATCATGTTAGCTAGTGCCGCATTTTATGATTATGAAATTTGGCAAATGGATGTAAAGACTGCATTCCTGAATGGATTTCTGGAAGAAGAGTTGTATATGATGCAACCTGAAGGTTTTGTCAATCCAAAGGATGCTAACAAAGTGTGCAAGCTCCAGCGATCCATCTATGGACTGGTGCGAGCATCTCGGAGTTGGAATAAATGTTTTGATAGTGTGATCAAAGCATATGGTTTTATACAGACTTTTGGAGAAGCCTGTATTTACAAGAAAGTGAGTGGAGCTCTGTAGCGTTTTTAATATTATACGTGGATGACATATTGTTGATTGGAAATGATATAGAATTTCTGGATAACATAAAAGGATACTTGAATAATAGTTTTTCAATGAAAGACCTCGGTGAAGCTGCTTATATATTGGGCATTAAGATCTATAGAGATAGATCAAGACGGCTAATTTGACTTTCACAAAGCACATACCTTGATAAAGTTTTGAAGAAGCTCAAAATGGATCAAGCAAAGAAAGGGTTCTTGCCTGTGTTACAAGGTGTGAAGTTGAGTCAGACTCAATGCCCGACCACTGCAGAAGATAGAGAGAAAATGAAAGATGTTCCCTATGCTTCAACCATAGGCTCTATCATGTATGCAATGCTATGTACCGGACCCAAGATTTTAAATCAAGGCTGATATGACCGATATATAGGCCGATATATCACTTTTGGGGCTCTACCGATATAGACATAACATATCATTTTGTAAATATCATTTTCAAACATATCACCCGATATGGACCGAAATATCAACCGATATGGCTGATATCTAGCCCGATATGTCCATCGATATAGAACGATACGTAGATAACAATAGTTCTTTATTAAATAACAGTGAAATAAAAATAAGCATTTATAACTTCGGCATATATTATCAAAGTCATGCACAATGTTTCGTACAAATGCATACATATCGTATTGTTTTTAATCATAGAGTAATAATTTTGTGAATCCTTCCTTAATAGTTTCTTAATCAACAAGTTAATAAACTAGGAATGTAAAAGTGTTATGTTGAAGTATTGACATCATAAATTTTGTTTTACTAAAAATACATGTTTTGAACAAGAATGATGAAAAAAACTAGGCATGTTTTCTCCGATATATCTACATATCGTCTGATATATCACCCGATATCCGGCATCCATATGTCGAAGCCAAACTGATACGAACCCGATATCCGATATTTTGAAGCTTGACCAGACCTGATGTGTGCCTTGCTATTAGTTTAGCAGGGAGGTACCAAAGTAATCCAGGAGTGGATCACTGGACAGCGGTCAAGAACATCCTGAAATACTTGAAAAGGACTAAGGATATGTTTCTCGTTTATGGAGGTGACAAAGAGCTCGTCGTAAATGGTTACGTCGATGCAAGCTTTGACACTGATTCGGATGACTCTAAGTCACAAAGCGGATACGTATTTATATTGAACAGTGGAGCTGTCAGTTGGTGCAGTTCTAAGCAAAGCGTCGTGGCGGGATCTAAGTGTGAAGTGGAGTACATAGCTGCTTCGGAAGCAGCAAATGAAGGAGTCTGGATGAAGGAGTTCATATCCGATCTAGGTGTCATACCTAGTGCATCGGGTCCAATGAAAATCTTTTGTGACTATACTGGTGCAATTGCCTTGGCAAAGGAATCCATATTTCACAAGAGAACCAAGCACATCAAGAGACGCTTCAATTCCATCCGCGACAAAGTCAAGGAGGGAGACATAGAGATTTTCAAGATACATACAGATCGGAATGTTGCAGACCCGTTGACTAAGCCTCTCTCATTAGCAAAACATGATCAACACCAAGACACCATGGGTGTTAGAATCATTACTGTGTAATCTAGATTATTGACTCTAGTGCAAGTGGGAGACTGAAGGAAATATGCCCTAGAGGCAATAATAAAGTTGTTATTTATATTTCCTTATATCATGGTAAATGTTTATTATTCATGCTAAAATTGTATTAACCGGAAACTTAGTACATGTGTGAATATATAGACAAACTAAGTGTCACTAGTATGCCTCTACTTGACTAGCTCGTTGAATCAAAGATGGTTAAGTTTCCTAGCCATAGACATGAGTTGTCATTTGATTAACAGGATCACATCATTAGAGAATGATGTGATTGACTTGACCCATTCTGTTAGCATTAGCATTTGATCGTTTAGTATATTGCTATTGCTTTCTTCATGACTTATACATGTTCCTATGACTATGAGATTATGCAACTCCCGAATACCGGAGGAACACTTTGTGTGCTACCAAACGTCACAACGTAACTGGGTGATTATAAAGGTGCTCTACAGGTGTCTCCGAAGGTACTTGTTGGGTTGGCATAGATCGAGATTAGGATTGTCACTCCGATTGTCGGAGAGGTATCTCTGGGCCCTCTCGGTAATACACATCACTATAAGCCTTGCAAGTAATGCAACTAATGAGTTAGTTGCGGGATGATGTATTACGGAACGAGTAAACAGACTTGCCGGTAATGAGATTCAACTAGGTATGGAGATACCGACGATCGAATCTCAGGCAAGTAACATACCGATGACAAAGGGAACAACGTATGTTGTTATGCGGTTTGACCGATAAAGATCTTCGTAGAATATGTAGGAGCCAATATGAACATTCAGGTTCCGCTATTGGCTATTGACCGGAGACGTGTCTCGCTCATGTCTACATAGTTCTCGAACCTGTAGGGACCGCACGCTTAACGTTAGGTGACGATCGGTATCATGAGATTTTGTGTTTTGATGTACCGAAGGTAGTTCCGAGTCCCGGATATGATCACGGACATGACGAGGAGTCTCGAAATGGTCGAGACGTAAAGATCAATATATTGGACGACTATGTTCGGACACCCGAAGTGTTTCGGAGGTTTCAGACATATACCGGAGTACCGGGGGGTTACCAGAACCCCCCGGGGAGTATATTGGGCCTAATGGGCCTTAGTGGGAGAAGAGGAGGGGCGGCCAGGGCAGCCGCGCACCCCCTCCCCCTCTAGTCCGAATTGGACAAGGAGGGGGTTCAACACCCCCCTTTCCTTCTCTCCCTCTCTCCCTTCCTTCCCCTCTCCTACTCCTACTTGGAAGGGGGGAGTCCTACTCCCGGTGGGAGTAGGACTCCTCATGGGGCGCGCCATAGGAGGCCGGCCCCCTCCCCCTCCTCCACTCCTTTATATACGGGGAGGGGGGCACCCCTTCGAGACACAACAATTGATCATTGATCTTTTAGCCGTGTGCGGTGCCCCCTCCACCATAATCCACCTCGATCATATCGTAGCGGTGCTTAGGCGAAGCCCTGCGTCGGTAGAATCATCATCACCGTCATCACGCCATCGTGCTGACGGAACTCTCCCTCGAAGCTCTGCTAGATCGAAGTTCGTGGGACGGCACCGAGCTGAACGTGTGCTGAACTCGGAGGTGCCGTACATTCGGTACTTGGATCGGTCGGATCGTGAAAACGTACGACTACATCAACCGCGTTCTCATAACATTTCCGCTTACGGTCTACGAGGGTACGTGGACGACACTCTCCCCTCTCGTTGCTATGCATCACCATGATCTTGCGTGTGCGTAGGATTTTTTTTGAAATTACTACGTTCCCCAACAACAATACCTATTATCAAACTCCTCCACATTATGGTCAACACGTGCCACTAGTGCACGTGTTGAACCATGGTAACATCCATGGAGATTCCATGGTAAGATTTTTTACTATTACGACATCTGTGCATCTTCTGCATACTTCTAAAACTGAACTACATTGCTAACTACGAAGTTATTACTATGTTTTTCAATAGAGAATCCCCAAGGATTCTGTGCCTCACCTGATGTATCAGAATGGTCGCCTTGATGTTTTGAACATACAACCAGGTCGTCCTACGAATCTCACCTGTCCATATCGGATTTCTAAAACCGGTGAACACATGGTAATCAAAGAATGAAAAAAATGTATGGACAGTCGTAAGGAGGTTCTTGGAAGCAACATTGTGCGAAAGGCAAGAACTGGAGACAGGATAATCTCCATTCTCCATAATGGAGAGTCAGGGGCTATCTTGTTTTATGCTATTTTACCTAAGAGAATATAGTAGGTCCTAAGAGAATTTAGTAGGTCCTATGAAGTACAATGTTTATTATGTGTTACAATGTGTTAGAGTTGATGACGCGGAGTAGTTGTGATTATGACTAGTGACCAACTTGCTATGTGATGTCTCATTGATGAAAACGATGATCATGAGGAGGTGTTATATGACAATGATGTTTGTGATGATAAGTTGTTAATGATATGATGATGATGATGATGATGATGATGATGATGATGATGATGTATTTATTATATCATTGGGTGAAAGAACCGCGGATTAGTTTCAAGTGGATGTCCATCCACTTGAAACTAGTCCACGGTTCTTTCACCCAGTGATGTAATAACTCATTATGATGTAAAAACAATCTCTAAATTACTGTTGTATGAAAACTTGTATAAAGGTGTATGAATACAACATGAAATAAAAAAGAAGTAAAATACAGAATAATAGTAGTAGCGCGGGCTGGGAGAAGCGCTACTACTAAGTCGATATAGTAGTAGCGTGGGTTAACCCACACTACTGCTAACATTTAGCTGTAGCGTCGTACCAGTAGCGCCCGTGCCCATGCTACTGATAGGCCTAAAACACGCGCTACTGCTAGCCTTTTCCCTAGTAGTGGCATCTGGTTCAAGATGAGGCCGCGCTCCTCCAAGTACCACGCCTTGACCTGGTCGTCCATCATCGACATGTCCGCCCCCATCAAGAACGCCAGGTCGGTGTTCCTCTTCCTCGCGGCAATGTTGGTCCGGAGGAGGTCGAGTTTGACGGTGCTGTTCTGTTGGGGAACGCAGTATTTCAAATTTTTTACCTACGATCATGCAAGATCTATCTATGTGATGCATAGCAACGAGCGGGAGAGTGTGTCCACGTACCCTCGTAGACCGAAAGCGGAAGCGTTAAGTAACGCGGTTGATGTAGTCGAACGTCTTCGCGATCCAACCGATCAAGTACCAAATGCACGGCACCTCCGCGATCTGCACACGTTCAGCTCGGTGACGTCCCTCGAACTCTTGATCCAGCTGAGGCCGAGGGAGATTTTCGTCAGCACGACGACGTGATGACGGTGATGATGAAGTTACCGAAGCAGGGCTTCGCCTAAGCACTACAATGTTATGACCGAGGTGGAAATATGTGGAGGGGGCACCGCACACGGCTAAGAATCAACTTGTGTGTCCTAGGGTGCCCCCTGCTCCCGTATATAAAGGAACAAGGGGGAGGCCGGCCGGCCCTCATGGTGCGCCCCCCAAGTAGGATTCCTACAAGGAATCCTATTCCTAGTAGTTTTCCAACAAGGGAAGAGAGGGGGAAAGAAGGAGAGGGAGAGAGGGAGAAGGAAAGGGGGGCGCCGCCCCCCTTCCCTTGTCCTATTCGGACTCCAAGGGGGGGGCTGCCCTGGCTGCCCTCCTCTCTCTCCACTAAGGCCCATGGTGGCCCATTAATTCCCCCGGGGGTTCCGGTAACCCCCCCGGCACTACGGTTTTACCCGAAACCACCCGGAACACTTCGGGTGTCCGAATAACATGATCCAATATATCAATCTTTATGTCTCGACCATTTCGAGACTCCTCGTCATGTCCGTGATCACATCCGGGACCCTGAACTACCTTCGGTACATCAAAACACATAAAATCATAATACTAATCGTCATCGAACGTTAAGCGTGCGGACCCTACGTGTTCGAGAACTATGTAGGCATGACCGAGACTCATCTCCAGTCAATAACCAATAGCGGAACCTGGATCCTCATATTGGCTCCCACATATTCTATGAAGATCTTTATCGGTCAAACCGCATAACAACATACGTTGTTCCCTTTGTCATCGGTATGTTACTTGCCCGAGATTCGATCGTCGGTATCTCAATACCTAGTTCAATCTCGTTACCGGCAAGTCTCTTTACTTGTTCCGTAATGCATCATCCCGTAACTAACTCATTAGTCACATTGCTTGCAAGGCTTATAGTGATGTGCATTACCGAGAGGACCCAGAGATACCTCTCCGACAATCGGAGTGACCAATCGTAATTTCGATCTATGCCAACTCAACAAATACCATTGGAGACACCTATAGAGCATCTTTATAATCACCCAGTTACGTTGTGACATTTGATAGCACACTAAGTGTTTCTTCGGTATTCAGGAGTTGCATAATCTCATAGTCATAGGAACATGTATAAGTCATGAAGAAAGCAATAGCAACAAACTAAACGATCATCGTGCTAAGCTAACGGATGGGTCTTGTCAATCGCATCATTCTCTAATGATGTGATCCCGTTAATCAAATGACAACTCATGTCTATGGCTAGGAAACTTAACCATCTTTGATTAACGAGCTAGTCAAGTAGAAGCATACTAGTGACACTCTGTTTGTCTATGTATTCACACATGTACTAAGTTTCCGGTAAATACAATTCTAGCATGAATAATAAACATTTATCATGATATAAGGAAATATGAATAACAACTTTATTATTGCCTCTAGGGCATATTTCCTTCAGTCTCCCACTTGCACTAGAGTCAATAATCTAGAATACATAGTAATGATTGAACACCCATGGAGTCTTGGTGCTGATCATGTTTTGCTCGTGAGAGAGGCTTAGTCAGTGGGTCTGCAATATTCAGATCCGTATGTATCTTGCAAATCTCTATGTCTCCCTCCTTGACTTGATCGCGGATGGAATTGAAGCGTCTCTTGATGTGCTTGGTTCTCTTGTGAAATCTGGATTACTTTGCCAAGGAAATTGCACCAGTATTGTCACAAAAGATTTTCATTGGACCCGATGCACTAGGTATGACACCTAGATCGGATATTAACTCCTTCATCCAGACTCCTTCATTTGCTGCTTCCAAAGCAGCTATGTACTCCGCTTCACACGTAGATCCCGCCACAACGCTTTGCTTAGAACCGCACCAACTGATAGCTCCACCGTTCAATATAAATACGTATCCAGTTTGTGCTTAGAGTCATCCGGATCAGTGTCAAAGCTTGCATCGACGTAAGAATTTATGACGAGCTCTTTGTCACCTCCATAAACGAGAAACATATCCTTAGTCCTTTTCAGGTATTTCAGGATGTTCTTGACCACTGTCCAGTGATCCACTCCTTGGTACCTCCCTGCTAAACTAATAGCAAGGCACACATCAGGTCTGGCACACAACATTGCATACATGATAGAACCTATGGTTGAAGCATAGGGAATGTCTTTCATTTTCTCTCTATCTTCTGCAGTGGTCGGGCATTGAGTCTGACTCAACTTCACACCTTGTAACACAGGCAAGAACCCTTTCTTTGCTTGATCCATTTTGAACTTATTCAAAACTTTATCAAGGTATGTGCTTTGTGAAAGTCCAATTAAGCATCTTGATCTATCTTTATAGATCTTGATGCCCAATATATAAGCAGCTTCACCGAGGTCTTTCATGGAAAAACTCTTGTTCAAGTATCCTTTTATGCTATCCAGAAATTCTATATCATTTCCAATCAACAATATGTCATCCACATATAATATTAGAAATGCTACAGAGCTCCCACTCACTTTCTTGTAAATACAGGCTTCTCCAAAAGTCTGTATAAAACCATATGCTTTGATCACACTATCAAAACATTTATTCCAACTCCGAGATGCTTGCACCAGTCCATAAATGGATCGCTGGAGCTTGCACACTTTGTTAGCCTTTGGATTGATAAAACCTTCGGGTTGCATCATATACAACTCTTCTTCCAGAAATCCATTCAGGAATGCAGTCTTTACATCCATTTGCCAAATCTCATAATCATAAAATGCGGCAATTGCTAACATGATTTGGACGGACTTAAGCATCGCTACAGGTGAGAAAGTCTCATCGTAGTCAACTCCTTGAACTTGTCAAAAACCTTTCGCAACAAGTCGAGCTTTGTAGGCAGTAACATTACCGTCAGCGTCAGTCTTCTTCTTGAAGAACAATTTATTCTGTATGGCTTGCCGATAATCGGCAAGTCAGCCAAAGTCCACACTTTGTTCTCATACATGGATCCCATCTCAGATTTCATGGCCTCAAGCCATTTCGTGGAATCTGGGATCATCATCGCTTCCTCATAGTTCGTAGGTTCGTCATGGTCAAGTAACATGACCTCTAGAACAGGATTACCGTACCACTCTGGTGCGGATCTTACTCTAGTTGACCTACGAGGTTCAGTAGTAACTTGATCTGAAGTTACATGATCATAATCATTAGCTTCCTCACTAATTGGTGTAGGAATCATAGGAACTGATTTCTGTGATGAACCACTTTCCAATAAGGGAACAGGTACAGTTACCTCATCAAGTTCTACTTTCCTCCCACTCACTTCTTTTGAGAGAAACTCCTTCTCTAGAAAGGATCCATTCTTAGAATGAATGTCTTGCCTTCGGGTATGTGATAGAAGGTGTACCCAACAGTCTCCTTTGGGTATCCTATGAAGACACATTTCTCCGATTTGGGTTCGAGCTTATCAGGTTGAAGCTTTTTTCACATAAGCATCGCAGCCCCAAACTTTAAGAAACGACAACTTGGGTTTCTTGCCAAACCACAGTTCATAAGGTGTCGTCTCAACGGATTTAGATGGTGCCCTATTTAACGTGAATGCAGCCGTCTCTAAAGCATAACCCCAAAACGATAGCGGTAAATCAGGAAGAGACATCATAGATCGCACCATATCTAATAAAGTGCGGTTACGATGTTCAGACACACCATTACGCTGTGGTGTTCCGGGTGGCGTGAGTTGCGAAAACTATTCCGCGTTGTTTCAAATGAAGACCAAACTCGTAACTCAAATATTCCCCTCCACGATCAGATCGCAGAAACTTTATTTTCTTGTTACGATGATTTTCCACTTCACTCTGAAATTCTTTGAACTTTTCAAATGTTTCAAACTTATATTTCATCAAGTAGATATACCCATATCTGCTTAAATTATCTGTTAAGGTCAGAAGATAACGATACCCGCCGCGAGCCTCGATATTCATTGGACCGCATACATCAGTATGTATTATTTCCAATAAATATGTTGCTCGCTCCATTGTTCCGGAGAACGGAGTTTTAGTCATCTTGCCCATGAGGCATGGTTCGCAAGTACCAAGTGATTCATAATCAAGTGATTCAAAAAGTCCATCAGTATGGAGTTTCTTCATGCGCTTTACAACAATATGACCTAAACGGTAGTGCCACAAATAAGTTGCACTATCATTATTAACTCTGCATCTTTTGACTTCAATATTATGAATATGTGTATCACTACTATCGAGATTCAACAAAAATAGACCACTCTTGAAGGGTGCATGACCATAAAAGATATTACTCATATAAATAGAACAACCATTATTCTAAGATTTAAATGAATAACCGTCTCACATCAAACAAGATCTAGATATAATGTTCATGCTTAACGCTGTCAGCAAATAACAATTATTCAGGTCTAAAACTAACCCCGAAGGTAGATGTAGAGGTAGCGTGCCGACGGCGACCACATCAACTTTGGAACCATTTCCCACGCGCATCGTCACCTCGTCCTTAGCCAATCTTCACTTAATCCGTATTCCCTGTTTCGAGTTGCAAATATTAGCAACAGAACCAGTATCAAATACCCATGCACTACTGCGAGCATTAGTAAGGTACACATCAATAACATGTATATCACATATACCTTTATTCACTTTTCCATCCTTCTTATCCGCCAAATACTTGGGGCAGTTCCGCTTCCAGTGACCAGTCCCTTTGCAGTAGAAGCACTCAGTCTCAGGCTTAGGTCCAGACTTGGGCTTCTTCACTTGAGCAGCAACTTGCTTGCCGTTCTTCTTGAAGTTCCCCTTCTTCCCTTTACCCTTTTTCTTGAAACTGGTGGTCTTGTTGACCATCAACACTTGATGCTCCTTCTTGATTTTTACCTCCACAGCCTTTAGCATTACGAAGAGCTCGGGAATTGTCTTATCCATCCCTTGCATATTATAGTTCATCATGAAGCTTTTATAGCTTGGTGGTAGTTTGAAGAACTCTGTCAATGACACTATCATCAGGAAGATTAACTCCCAGCTGAGTCAAGTGGTTGTGGTACCCAGACATCCTGAGTATATGTTCACTGACAGAACTATTCTCCTCCATTTTGCAGCTGTAGAACTTATTGGAGACTTCATATCTCTCAATCCGGGCATTTGCTTGAAATATTAATTTCAACTCCTGGAAAATCTCATATGCTCCATGATGTTCAAAACGACGTTGAAGTCCCGGTTCTAAGCCGTAAAGCATGGCACACTGAACTATCGAGTAGTCATCAGCTTTGCTTTGCCAGACGTTCTTAACGTCATCAGCAGCATCTGCAGCAGGCCTGGCACCTAGTGGTGCTTCAAGGACGTAATTCTTCTATGCAGTAATGAGGATAATCCTCAAGTTACGGACCCAGTCCGCGTAGTTGCTACCATCATCTTTCAACTTAGCTTTCTCTAGGAACGCATTAAAATTCAATGGAACAGTAGCACGGGCCATTGATCTACAACAAGATAGACATGCAAAATACTATCAGGTACTAAGTTCATGATAAATTAAAGTTCAATTAATCATATTACTTAAGAACTCCCACTTAGATAGACATCCCTCTAATCATCTAAGTGATCATGTGATCCAAATCAACTAAACCATGTCCGATCATCACGTGAGATGGAGTAGTTTTCAATGGTGAACATCACTATGTTGATCATGTCTACTATATGATTCACGCTCGACCTTTCAGTCTCAGTGTTCCGAGGCCATATCTGCATAGGCTAGGCTCGTCGAGTTTAACGCGAGTATTCTGCGTGTGCAAAACTGGCTTGCACCCTGTCAGGACCCCGATTCTAAGTCACACCGATCTAGCCTATAACACCTCATATCACTTTGCGGCCTCACACACGGTATTCCCATGGGTGTCGCCTTACCATGGCCCGGGACCATTTGCGCCTTTTGGCTCACGTATATGATAGTGTCGCTAGCATCCATATGACAGAGAACCCGGGCCGACATGACTAGTCGTGAACCCAAAGTGGCACTAACTTACGGGGACAGACATACATGAATCAACATCGAGCATGTCGGTCAGCAGCGTGTGAATCCGGGCTGTAGCACTGGGCTAACAGGACTCCGGGAACCCGGGCTATAGCAGGCTAGGCAGGACTCCGGATGTCACCGCGTGACATTTCCCCGAAGGGACAGACACAGGAATGAGGTGAATCACATGCCGGCCAGTCAAGTGTTCCGGAGCATTAGTGCTGGGCTAGCAGGACTCTGGTGAACCGGGCTGTAGCGGACTACTATGGCTCATGGAAGCACAAGACTACATTTCCCCATAAGAGAGGCTACCAAGGATAAACAACTAGGTTGTCGGATCCCACACATACCAAGCATTTCAATCATACACACAATATGCTCGATATGTGTAAATACAACATGGCATCACAACATAACTCTACGACTCAAGTATTTATTCATTAGGCTCCCAGGAGCCAAGTATTACAAACATGGGTCTCATGACCCCAACATACAGAGCATACAAGCAACAAGCACATGCGGAAGCTTAACTTGTCTGAGTACAGACAACTACAAATGAAGAAGGCTGAGAAGCCTGACTATCTACAAGACTCTGCCGAGGGCACAAGATCATAGCTGAGGTAACAAGCTAAATGTCGAAGTCCACGCGGAACTACTAGCGAGACTGACGTCTCTCTACAAAACATAAAATAGGCAAACATGAGTACAAATGTACCCAAAAAGACTTACGTCAGAACTAACTACATATGCATCGGTATCAACAAAGGGGGTAGTGGAGTTTAACTGCAGCAAGCCAGCTTTAACTCGGTGGATATCCTGAACTACGACTGCAAGTAACTCTTTTGAGGCGGCGCACACGAGTCCACATATTCACCAATCAATACACCACTATGGATCCGCTCCCGTCTACCTACGAGAACGCCATCCATAGCACTCACGCTTATCTTGCGCATTTTAGAGTATCCACTTCAAGTTATCTATGAACTGTTATAGGCAACCCAGAAGTCCTTTACCGCGGACACGGCTATTCGAATAGATGATGTTAACCCTGCAGGGGTGTACTTCTTCACACACGCTCTCACCACTTACCGCCGTTTACACGAAATGTACTCGGCAACCTTCAAGCGGAAGCCCAACGAGGGTGTTGGCCACGGCCTACCTAAACACTCAAGTCTCTAGTCCAGGTTTATCGCCTATTCAGGTTCCATCCGTAGGGAGTCCGGCCGAGGTTTCCACATACGGCCCCGAACGATGTGTATAGGGTTCCGCGACACCAAACGGGCGCCCGGCATACCTAGCCACGTGCCTATCGCATCACAGCCCACCCCTCGGGTCAGCAGTGCGCACGGCCTCCAGCATACTACAAACACCAGAAACTACTTGCAACTCCTGGACAGAGGACAAGGGTGGTTAAGAAGCCGAGAGAGTCAATTAAGGATCCCAATGTGTGGTAGTAGCTATTCATGGATCACAAACACAGAACTCAGTTACTGAGGACGGCTTCAATGAGACAACCCACCATGTACTCCTACATGGCCTCTCACCGCTACCTTTACCAAATCGTGTTCACACACTTAGCTCTCAACAGTAGGACATGTTCACACACCTCCGATTCATCTCCGATGAATCAGACCTGACTCAACTCTAAGCAGTAGCAGGCATGACAAACAAGCATGAATGAGTAGGCACAACAGGGCTCAAACAACTCCTACTCATGCTAGTGGGTTTCATCTATTTACTGTGGCAATGACAGGTCATGCAGAGGAAAGGGGTTCAACTACCGCAGCATGTAACAGTTGAATCGTTGTTGTCCTAATGCAGTAAAAGAGAGCAGGAGCGAGAGGGTGGGATTGTATCGGAATGAACAAGGGGGTTTTCCTTGCCTGATGGAGTGGTAGTAGGATACTGCCCTTCAGTTGGATAATCGAGGGTATCCTCGGAGGCAGAACCTACCACGAAAGATACATCGAACACAATCAACACATGACGATATGCAACAATATGATGCATGCTATGACATGGCAATATGAATGTGTTTTGGGCTAATGCAAGCTAGAACAGATTGAAATGAGTCCATTTGAACCAAAGATTCAAATGCAAACCCATTTTATGAAGTCATAAAGGTGCATTAACTTGTTTCACTTAAACAGCAAGGTTAAAGTGTTCTGATATACATGAAACCATTACAGATGGAAAGATTGGATTTTTCTGATCAATTTTCATATATAAATCTTTTCATTTGGAGTTACAGATTAATTTCTATGAATTTTTGAAGTTTGCAACATTTTCTGGAATTTCCTATATAAAAATAAATCCAGAAAATACTTATTGCGTCAGCATAGCGTCACTGTGACGTCACCAGGTCAACGGGGCTGGTCCAAGTCAAATCTGACCAATTGGGCCCACTGGTCAGTGACTCAGGGCTAGTTAGTGTCGCTGACAGGTGGCCCTGGTCAACTGCCACGTCAGCCTGTCAACCCTGACGCGTGGGTCCGCTGGTTTTGTTAATTAATCTAGCTTAAAACTAAATAGCAGCTTAATTGGGCAACAGGGCCCACTGTCAGTGTCTAGAGAGAGGGGTTAGCTGCTAATGATGTGCCACGTCGGCAGTCGCCTTAGCCTGGCCGGCGGCGACCAAAACGACGGCGGCGCAGCTCGGGTTTGAGCTAAGGGCAGCCAAACCGCGCGAAAGGGCTCTACACGTAGCTAGGAGCGAGCCGCGGCGGGTGGTGCTAGTGGTTGGGCTCGGGGTCGCCGGAAACGACGCCGGCGACGAGTTTGGCGGCGGCCGGAGCTCGGATGAGCTCGGACTCGTCGCTAGGAGGCACAACGAGGTGCATGGAGCAGTGCTACGGGCTGCTTGGGCTGCGGCGAACGCGATGGCGTGCTCAGAATCGAGCCAGCGTGGCTGTGGCCACGATGGCGACATGCAAAGGCGGCGACGCGTGCGGGCGAGCTCGGTGTGGTCGCTGTGGTGCACGAGAAGGCAAACGAGGAGGACGAGGAGGTAGCAGGGCTCACGACGCGTCGGACGAGCGGGTCGGAGGAGTCGGGGACGAGCCGGAGCAAGCGGGGCGGTGAAGTGGATCTCCGGCGACGGGCGGTGAAGATGAGGTCGGTGCGTTGGCTTTAGGGCGAACGAGCGCTCGGGGCTCGGTCTGCTCGACGGAGAGGACGGTGGCGAGAACTACGATGGCGTGGCTGCGGTAGCGTCGGCCATGGTGGGGAGAGGGTGAGGAGAGAGCCAGGGGGAAATGGGGTGTCGGCGGGGTCGGGGCGGCGTCGAGGAGGGGCATCGAGGCGTTGCCGCGCTGTCCAGGCGAAGCAGAGGGGCAGGGAGCTGCGTGGCGAGCTCGGCGTGCGCGGGCGCGCTCCTCTCTGCCTTCCTGGCGAGAGGAAGCAGGTGACTGGCACGGGCCAGCACAGTGCTGGGCCGGCCAGTGGGCTGCCAGGTGGGCTGTGCCAGGTAGGTGGCCAGGTAACTTCTCTCTCTCTCTCTTTTAATTTAGTTTATGTTTTTCTATTTTTCTATAGCTTCTAGGCTTTATTTTAAATACTAAAACGTTTTCCTAAATCCTGAAATTAATTGGGGGCTTTGTTTAAATTATTTCCAACAGCCCACACTTAACTTCAGAATATTTGGGCATTTGAATTATTTTATAGCATTTAAATGCCCAAATGCAAATAGGTAATGATTTAATCCAGTGACCTTATGTGTCCTACAAAAATGTGAACCAATTTTGGCAGAGGTTCTAGACCAAGACAAAAGTGATTGACATTTTAGAAGGGCATTTCAGGTTCATTGAAAAAAGATTTTAGTAAACCCTAGTTGCTTTCAGGGGGTGCTGGGTGTTCTGTCATCCCCATTTCCAAGTTTCTTATCAAAGTAAACATGATGCAACACTCTAATGCATGAACTAGCTGGGGTGTGACACACCCGTTGTATGTGAATGTAGAGCTTATCACACCTGATCATCACGTGGTGTCTCGGCATGACGAACTTTCGCAACGGTGCATACTCAGGGAGAACACTTGTACCTTGAAATTTAGTGAGAGATCATCTTGTAATGCTACCGCCGAACTAAGCAAAAGAAGATGCATAAAGGATAAAAATCACATGCAATCAATATAAGTGATATGATATGGCCATCATCATCTTGTGCCTTTGATCTCCATCTCCAAAGCACCGTCATGATCACCATCGTCACCTGCTTGACACCTTGATCTCCATCGAAGCATCGTTGTCGTCTCGCCAACTATTGCTATCACGACTATCGCTACCGCTTAGTGATAAAGTAAAGCAATTACATGGCGATTGCATTTCATACAATAAAGCGACAACCATAAGGCTCCTGCCAGTTGCCGATAACTGTTACAAAACATGATCATCTCATACAAAAATTTATATATCATCACGTCTTGACCATATCACATCACAGCATACCCTGCAAAAATAAGTTAGACGTCCTCTACTTGTTGTTGCAAATTTTACGTGGCTGCTACGGGCTGAGCAAGAACCGTTCTTACCTACGCATCAAAACCACAACGATTTTTCGTCAATTGTGCTGTTTTAACCTTCAACAAGGACCAGGCGTAGTCACACTCGATTCAACTAAAGTTGGAGAAACTGACACCCACTAGCCACCTGTGTGCGAAGCACGTTGGTAGAACCAGTCTCGCGTAGGCGTACGCATAATGTCGGTCTACCAGTATGACTATTATCGCACAGAACTCTTTGTGTTCTACTCGTGCATATAACATCTATGCATAAACCTGGCTCTGATGCCACTGTTGGGGAACGCAGTATTTCAAAAATTTTACCTACGATCACGCAAGATCTATCTATGTGATGCATATCAACGAGCAGGAGAGTGTCGTCCACATACCCTCGTAGACCGAAAGCGGAACCGTTAAGTAACGCGGTTGATGTAGTCGAACGTCTTCGCGATCCAACCGATCAAGAACCGAACGCACGACACCTCCGCGATCTGCACACGTTCAGCTCGGTGACGTCCCTCGCACTCTTGATCTAGCTGAGGCCGAGGGAGAGTTTCGTCAGCACGACGACGTGATGACGATGATGATGAAGTTACCGAAGCTGGGCTTTGCCTAAGCACTACAACGATAATGATCGAGGTGGAAATATGTGGAGGGGGCACCGCACACGGCTAAGAATCAACTTGTGTGTCCTAGGGTGCCCCCCTGCCCCCGTATATAAAGGAGCAAGGGGGAGGACGGCCGGCCCTCATGGGGCGCGCCCCAAGTAGGATTCCTACTAGGAATCCTATTCCTAGTAGTTTTCCAACAAGGGAAGAGAGGGGGAAGGAAGGACAGGGAGAGAGGGAGAAGGAAAGGGGAACGCCGCCCCCTTCCCTTGTCCTATTCGGACTCCAAGGGGGGGGCTGCCCTCCTCTCTCTCCACTAAGGCCCATGGTGGCCCATTAATTCCCCCGGGGGATTCCGGTAACCCCTCCGGCACTCCGGTTTTACCCGAAACCACCCGGAACACTTCCGATGTCCGAATAACATGGTCCAATATATCAATCATTATGTCTCGACTATTTCGAGACTCCTCGTCATGTCCATGATCACATCCGGGACTCCGAACTACCTTCGGTACATCAAAACACATAAACTCATAATACCGATCGTCATCGAACGTTAAGCGTGCGGACCCTACGGGTTCGAGAACTATGTAGACATGACCGAGACTCATCTCTGGTCAATAAACAATAGCGGAACCTGGATGCTCATATTGGCTCCCCCATATTCTACGAAGATCTTTATCGGTCAAATCGCATAACAACATACGTTGTTCCCTTTGTCATCGGTATGTTACTTGCCCGAGATTCGATCGTCGGTATCTCAATACCTAGTTCAATCTCGTTACTCATTTCGTAATGCATCATCCTGTAACTAACTCATTAGTCACATTGCTTGCAAGGCTTATAGTGATGTGCATTACCAAGAGGGCCCAGAGATACCTCTCCGACAATCGGAGTGACAATCCTAATCTCGATCTATGCCAACTCAACAAATACCATCGGAGACACCTGTAGAGCATCTTTATAATCACCCAGTTACGTTGTGACGTTTGATAGCACATTAAGTGTTCCTCCGGTATTCGGGAGTTGCATAATCTCATAGTCATAGGAACATGTATAAGTCATGAAGAAAGCAATAGCAACAAACTAAACGATCATCGTGCTAAGCTAACGGATGGGTCTTGTCAATCACATCATTCTCTAATGATGTGATCCCGTTAATCAAATGACAACTCATGTTTATGGCTAGGAAACTTAACCATCTTTGATTAACGAGCTAGTCAAGTAGAGGCATACTAGTGACACTCTGTTTGTCTATGTATTCATGCATATACTAAGTTTCCGGTTAATACAATTCTAGCATGAATAATAAACATTTATCATGATATAAGGAAATATAAATAACAACTTTATTATTGCCTCTAGGGCATATTTCCTTCATGTTCGTCATCAACGCCGACCACCGCGCCTTGGATTTCTCCTCCCTCTTGGCGGCGTGGTTCTTGGCATCGGCGATGCACTGCTCGATCGACGATTGCAGCCGCTCGGCAGCTGGTGTGGCGTTCTTCGCCGTCTTTGCTCATTTGTTGCTGTTCGGGCGCCCATCGGCCGCCCCCGGGGTGGGCGCGTCCGGCTTGTATGTCTCCTAGACCTTGGCGAGGGTGCGCCGGACATCCCTCCACTTCTCGCACTTCTCAATCTGGCTGAACACGTGGAGGAACTTGAAGTCTTGGTCGCTGCTGTCCTGGCGGTACATGGTGAACATCAGAACCATCTGCGCAGCCGAAGAACAAGTGTCGACAACATACACGGCGAAAAGAAGCGAGAGCCGGTGGCTGTGCATACCCGACCCTCAATGTTGGCACCGCTTTCCGGGCGAGCCGCGATCTCCTCGATGATCCCATGCCATTTCTTGCGGGCCGTCTAGATGATCGCCCAATGGTTTGACATGGCCTTTGAGCCGCACTGCATGTGGATGGTGGCGAAGTAGGGGTCGACCAGCTTGTGCTCATCGAACGCCGACTTGATACGCATGCAGTACGTGTCGGCGTTCTAGTTCGCACCGGTGACCGGGTCGAGGCTGACGGTTTTCCATGCTTCGGCGAGGCACTCGTCTTCTTTGGACGTCCACTTGACGCGCGGCTCGCCCGTCCTGGCCCCCGCTTCTTTCTTTTCCCTTTCCTCGCCGGCTCCATTTCCTCCTCCTCCTCCTCGCCGTCGTCGAGCTCGTCGTCCATGTCGTCGGTGGTGTCCATTGTGTCGTCTTGCACGCGGAACCCGGGGAAGGAGGCGGCAGCGATCGATCTGCTCGTGATGATCTCGTCCATGTCGGCTTCCGTCGCGTCGGGGTTGCCGAAATGTGATGACGAGGTTTGCGAGAAGGGAAGGGCGCCACGACGTAGATGCGGTGTCGGGGAGGCTGTGTACGCCGGCGGCAAGTAGTTGTACGGGGGGTATTGGACGCCGGCGAACGCGAGCGAGGGAGTGCCTTGGTCGGGGTTCTGACCGGAGGTGCCAAGTACTTCTTCGGTGGCATGGCGGGATGGTGGCCGGATGGCGAGGAGCGGGAGGAGAATGGCGGGAGAAGAGGGGCAGAAGGGGGGGAGCAATGAGGAAATGGAGGGAAAAAGTGTGGGAACGGTGGGAAAAGGCCTGTCTGTCGCCGACAGAGCGGACCCACGTGCCTTTTGGCTTTGGCCGGCGCCCAAGGCGCCCCCCGGGGGCCTGGGATCGGCTCGGGTTCGCCGACCGCTATTTTGGCCCAAACCGGCAATAAACAAGGTCCTGGGGGCGCGACTGGGCTGATTTTTTTCGGCGTCGGCGCTAAAAAAAGAGCCCTGGGGGGCATGTTGGGGGCGCCGCTAGAGATGCTCTTATTCCTATCATGAGAATGTTCCTGGCCTGAGCCTTTTTGAAGTAGTCCAGTTTTAGTAGGCACCTTTATGATTGCATAGGTGCTTGTGTTGTGTGCTGATGTTTCTGGTTCTTCGCATAAGTGATATTTGCCCCTTTTTCTTTTTTTCTGAATTACCAAAAAACAAGTCACGCATACACAAGTAATTGCGCCGAGTCACTGAAATAACACTGATACCAGGTACTACTTAAGAATGAACACAATGATTTCCAGTAGATGATAAGACCATGGTTTTCACTAGTGTTGACACGCTATAGTATGGTCTTGAGTACCTCCTGTTCAAAATAGCTAGCTCACCCACTTGTCTGGTCTATGTTACACTCAAGTTTCAACTACTGTTCTCTGCATGATTACTTTTGCAGCATCACAAGGGCATTTTGAGATCTCGAGATGGAGTTCAGTTCTAAGCCACATTGATTCATACTCTGAGCATGATAGGGTAACTATGAAGCACAAGACCTGCCCAGCAAAAATATGTAAACATCTGAATCTACCAAACCCATCTAGAAACAATAGAAACAAATTGTGTATGAAACTTTGATACAGTAGTAACTGTAAAGTGCAACACCTGCCCGGCAGAAACATGTTAGCATCTGAATCTACCAAACGTGTCTAGAAACCGCAAAAGACAAATTATGTCCAGAATATGCACGGCAAGATGACATTATTAACAGCAATTGTGCTACAACATCCGCATGAAGCATTTGTCTAAAAAGGTCAACAGCTGAACTGAAACAATAAGAGATAATAACTGCAAAGCGTGCAACAGAGAAATGCAGTAAGATATTCATGGATTTTCAGGTTGCAGTACAGTACCACTCTTTTTCTAGAAGAATACTACTAGTCTACTACAGCCATGTCCAATTAGCGCTATAGTGGTGATCTTACTTTCCATAAGACCTACCTAACCATCTCCATTATTATCTAAAGATTTGGAACCATTGTGTTAGAGTAAAGCACCAAGTTCTGCAACAAAGAAAACTGTTCTAACCTATCATGGCAGACAGACGTAAAATGGCCAACCGTTTGACCATCAGTTCCCACAACTGCATATTGCTACAATCCAATACATGATCCTACATAGGCCAAGCTTGATTTAAAGAGAGAAGCACATCATCCGCCCTCATATCCTTGTTACAACCAGCAACACAGAAAATCAATGTTCACAGTGGTAGATGCAATGGATAGATGCATGAAGAGAACTGAATTATAGCAGAATACTTCGTTCAGAGTTGACTATGATACAACGTTCAAGCATTTAATTTGATCAGTAGTGCTCCAAGCTACTCCCTCCGTCCCAAAATAAGTGTCTCAACTTTGTGCTAATTTTAGTACAAAATTGTACAAAGCTTGAAACACTTATTTTGAGTATTCTACAAGGCAGGTGCAGCTTGCCAGTCAGTAAACAGAAAAATCTGCACTTCTCTTTGTCAGCTACAACAAAGGGTACGAACAGCAAACACACTAAAAGTTGACTAATAATTAGACCACTGATCAAGAGGTCAAATCAATTCTCCAGTTCAAGAAATAGTGATATGAGGCATAAAGGTTGCTAATTTCAAAGTACTGAGAATACCACTAAATAAATCGAATAAAGCAGAGAACATGAGGTGGATCAGCTGGCAAACAGTTCAAAAGCAGAGCAAAACGGCTTGGAAATCTTAGCATCAACACAAGTGGTAATCACTTCAGCCCGAAAGGGTGTCAAAACAAGCATTGCTTTTATGCAACTACATAACGAGTCACTTCTGATCAACACAAAAAGAAGAAATTAGCAGGCTCGTCTTGATCCAATCCATGGACATTGCAGCTCATGAGGATACAACAACGTGGCCTCTTAGAAGCACCACTGAAAATGAATATTATCTGAACTCATCCCCTCCTTATCCTCTGAACCTAAGCCCCTGTTCGCCCCGTTCTCACCCCCTTTTCCTAATTGTGATTATTTTCTAAGAGAGGGACATCACAAATTGGTAATCAGAGTTTGTGTTTCGGTCCGTCGCGTGCTTCGTATTCCTGAGATTTTAGTGGTAACATCGACTAACTGGTTGGAGTTCGTCCTCCAGATCGAACTCCCGTTTGTCCTCTTTGCACCGTCAGTTAGAATAGAGGGTAGAAACAGAGAAACACCCTAGAATTGACTATTAAGAAGACCACTAGATAAGAAGGTAAAGTCAGTTCTTCAGTTCAGGAAGTGGGACATGAGGCATATAGCTTGCTAATTATTGAGTACTAAGAAGGCGACTCGATAAATAAAATAAAGCTAAGTCAATTCTTGAGCCCACTAAAATAGATAAATGATGCATATTAGTTGGCAAATATTTTAAAAGCAGAGCAAAATTGATTGTTCATTTGAGCATCAAGTCACACTTAGTCACTTCAGCCCAAAAAGTTAACAAGACAAGCATAGATTAATTGAACCACATAACAGTCTAAGCTTCTAACCATATTTTGTATACAACAATGCAAAGAAATAGGGCAACAGGCTCATGCTTGATCCATTCCAAAGATATTCCACAAAAACTAGGCAGAAAAGAAAGAATTCACTCAACAACCGTCAGATCAAAGACAAAATGTTCACACCATTAACCTTCCAGAGCCGGAAAAAAGGTATGCTGAACAAAACTTTGCTTGAGCCAGTACTTAGAGATGCGTAAGTTTGGGCAACCAAGGTGAACCATTCACAGCATAACCTTCTAGAGCCGGAAAGAATGTATGCTGAACAAGACTTTGCTTGAGCAGCCATTTAGTCATACGGGGGTTTTCTCGACCGATGTTGGAATTTTCAAGCAATTTTCCATTGCTGTCAACACGAATCAGATACCGACCAAGAAGGAGCAGCATGAACACGTCACCATCCCCAGAAACAACTTCCAAACAATAATCATCGTGGTTCCCAAAATCATCCCGTATTTCTGCAAGTGGCAATTTGATTCTGTACTTTTTGTCCCAAACCTCACTTTCGTAGTTCCGCAGCACCCATATACCAATAGTTTCTTTTTCTTTCATAAAGGGATCCACATCAATTTGTTTAATCTCATAGTTACGCCTGTAGATGCCGAGCGTGCCATCCATGTCAAAGATAGTTGCCTGGGTGGAAACAACTGGATCATGCATCAGCCGGAACGACTCATCTATGGTGTCAAATACTATTACCGGTGTGTTGTCCCTCTGATGCTGCGGTGGGTTGCTTTTACCCAGATAAAACTGTGAGTACCAATGCAAGCTATCATCCACTCGGACAGGTACGTCGAAGGTCCACGACCCTGTCTCCGGCCACCCGATGTACCTCGGTGGCTGGTCGGAGCCCAACAGAAAGACATAGCAGCCAATTTGGCCTTCAGACAACTTCATGTCGATTGTCCGTTGCAGTATCAGCCTGTACTCGCCGGTGGGTCGGTGGGCATACATCCCCACGATGTGGAAGTCCCACGGTGGACACCTGAGTGGGGCATGCTCACGCGTGGCCGGGTTGCAGACGGAGAAGCTGCGAAAGCGAGCAGTGTAGTCGAACTTGGAGAGGACGAGGAGGCCGTCGCAGGAGGCCTCCAGATCAAAGGCCTCGTCAAGCTGGGCAACGGTCTGGACATCATTGGCCCGATGGTCGAAGGCGCGGATGTTATGGCAGGGGACGCCGAAGATCTCTTCGCCGGCGAGGAAGACGGGGTGGGCAGGCTGGTGGGTGTGGTGAGCGAGGAGGAAGCGGCGCTTGGAGGTGGCGCGGCGCCATGCACGGCAGACGGCACGACAGCAGAGGAGGGACTTCGGGGGGAGGCGCACAAGGATATTCGAGAAGATGATCTCCTCCGGGAGGCCAGCGCGGCGGCGGAGAGGCGTCTCTCCTGCTGCCCTTGCGGCCTTCCCCATGGTGCCTCGCCGCCGATCTGGAGAGAAATGTGGTGATCTTTCGGGAACCCTTGGGCTGGGTTTAGTAGAATGGCTTGGCTGGGTTTATCCCTGATTCATTTGCAACTTGAAAAAATAACTTGCTAGAAATACTCCAGTTTTATTAGGGATCTGTGTCACTACATAGAAAAATATCTTTGCCAAAAGTATGGCGTACAATAAATAAAAATGGGTCCGTCTAGGACACATCTAGATGTGACATAGTTGATGTTCACTCTGTTTTGTGATTTTTTTTTTGTTTTTGTTTTGTTTTTTGTTGCTGCATTATGTATTTGTAGGAGTTTAGATGTGACATCATTAGAAAACATCTAGATGTGAATTAGTCAAACTGAATAAAAATAATGCCAGATTATCATTCCAAAACAATAAGGATATTGATCGAAAGAAATCATGCTACAACTACCAAATCTGCGCAAGTAATCTCGGAAGTTTTTTTACATCTCAATGGCGATTGTAGATGTGCTTGTGTGATGGCTATTTTTCTTTTACAATTTGGTTCGCTTTACGCAAAACGAGTCACAATACATGTTTATTCCCTTTGGCATTTCTTTATGATGAAAAGACAATAATGTTTCCGTCAAGTTCTTGAAAGAAAGGGGGAAAACATTTTTGCATCACTCAATCGATAAGAGAGGACCACATATCAGCAAAAAAGAAACATGTTTGTCATCTTTTATTTGCACAACAAATGGAACATCACCCCACCACATCTGCTAACCTGAACTGTTTCTCCACTAAAAAAATGGAGTTTACGCAAATTGGCTTGGGATGCAAATTTTTATAGCTTATGCATAAAAAATTTATAGCTTATGAGCACATATTAGCAGAAAAAATCTTTTCTTCAAACATGAAAAATCTAATCGAGGGAGAAGAATGGGCAAGGAGAGTTATCATTTATTTAATTTCTTAACAAGCAGAAGAGCTATCATGTTTCAACAAAAGCATCGCTTTGTGAGAAAGGCTTCATCCCAAAACCTAACCGGAAGGGAGGAATGACGAGGAGAGCTAAGCGTGTTTCGACATTTTTTTTTTGGAAAAGGGGTGATTCCCCGGCCTCTGCATCAGGTGGATGCATACGGCCACTTAGATAAATAAAATAGGTTCCACAATGTCGGAAAAGTCGTAAAAGAAAACTACGTCGAGCTCACATAGACGTCGAACGAAAATACAAAAAAGGCCATAAAGCCACAACCGGCTGGCAGAAAACTAGGTATGGAAACTAATTGCCAATCCTATTACATGACCGCCATCCAAACCGGTTGAATATATCCCGCGCTACCATCTCCCACCGGACAGATCCAGTAACCAAACGCTCCCTGGCCTCCGTCGGAGTGAGTAGGGACCACATACGGATCAACGCCGTAGCTCGGAATACAACCTGCAAAAAATGAATAGTAGTTATTCTGTTAAAAGCCAAATCATTTCTGCAGTTCCAAATTGCCCATAACAACGCACAAACTCCTACACGAATGTGTCTAGCTGTACCGGACTCTATCCCATCCAGCCACGTTCCAAATAACGACCCGACCGAACTCGGAGGAGTAATGTTAAAAGCAATTTGCACTGAGCGCCACAAGATTTTTGCCAACGGGCACTCAAAGAATAGATGTTTAATGGTTTCATCCCGATCACAGAAACTACACCTAGTAGATCCTGTCCAATTGCGCTTAACCAAGTTGTCCTTTGTTAAAATGACCTGTTTATGGACAAACCACATAAACACTTTGATTTTCAAAGGAACTTTAACTTTCCAAACATGTTTGGAATTAGGAATGACACTCGAGTTAATAACATCGATGTACATCGATTTAACGGTAAAATGTCCAGACCTAGTAAGCTTCCAACACAACTGATCGGGCTGATGTTGTAGCTGAACGTCCATCAGTCTACGCACCAGATGAAGCCAGGCTTCCCATCTATTACCAACAAGCACCCTCCTAAACTGAATATTAAGGGGTGTGGCCTGCATAATCGTTGCCACAAGCGCATCACGGCGATGCACAATACGATACAGAGTTGGGTACTGTAACGCCAACGGAGTCTCACCAAGCCAGGTGTCCTCCCAGAAGCGAGTATCATTACCATCGCCGACTATAAACTTTGTTCTATTAAAGAAGGCTGTCTTAACTCTCATAAGCCCCTTCCAAAATGGCGAATCAGTTGGTCGCATTGTCACCTGTGACAAAGTTTTGGATTGCAAATACTTGTTACGAAGTATCTGTGCCCAAGTCGCATCATTCCCATCTGATAACTTATATAGCCACTTACTAAGCAGGCATCTGTTCTTTACCTCAAGGTTCTCAATACCCAACCCCCCCTGATCCTTGGGACGACAAATGATATCCCACTTGGCGAGTCTATACTCTCTTTTTAGATCGTCACTCTGCCAAAAAAATCTTGACCGATAAAAGTCCAGCCGTTTCCTAACCCCAACTGGAGCCTCAAAGAAAGATAGTAGGAACATCGGCAAACTTGTGAGCACCGAATTAATAAGAATCAACCGGCCTCCATAAGATAGAAGTTTGCCCTTCCAACAACTAAGTTTCTTTTCGAACCGATCTTCGATACATTTCCATTCTCTGTTCGTGAGCTTACGATGATGAATGGGAATACCTAGGTAAGTAAAAGGTAAAGCCCCTAATTCACAACCAAACAATTGCCTATAAGCCTCTTGTTCCTCCTTGGCTCGACCAAAGCAGAACAACTCGCTTTTATGAAAGTTAATCTTTAAACCGGACAATTGTTCAAATAAGCACAACACCAGCTTCATGTTTCTCGCTTTTGCCAAGTCATGCTCCATAAAGATGATTGTATCATCAGCGTATTGCAAAATGGACACACCCCCATCAACTAGGTTAGGCACCAAGCCACCTACCTGACCGGCGTTCTTTGCCCTACCTATGAGAATAGCCAACATATCAACTACAATGTTGAACAATATAGGGGACATTGGATCTCCTTGTCTTAGGCCTTTGTGTGTCTGAAAATAATGACCTATATCCTCATTGACTTTAATTCCAACACTTCCTTTTTGCGTAAAGGATTCTACCTGGCGTCTCCAGGCCTCATCAAAACCCTTCATACGTAAAGCCTGTTGAAGGAAAGGCCATTTGACTTTGTCATACGCTTTTTCGAAATCCACTTTAAAAACAACCCCATCCAGCTTTTTCGTGTGGATTTCATGGAGTGTTTCATGTAGGACCACAACACCCTCAAGAATGTTCCTGTCCGGCATGAAAGCCGTTTGGGTAGGCTGCACAACGGCATGCGCGATCTGTGAGAGCCTATTGGTCCCGACCTTGGTGAAAATTTTGAAGCTAACGTTAAGAAGACAGATTGGCCTGAATTGCTCAATTCTCACTGCCTCTGCTTTCTTAGGAAGAAGGGTGATCGTTCCAAAATTTAGCTGAAAAAGATGAAGCTGCCCAGCAAATAGATCATGGAACAAAGGCAACAATTCTCCTTTAATAATAAACCAGCATTTCTTATAGAACTCCGCTGGAAATCCATCTGGGCCAGGCGCTTTGTTAGTTTCCATTTGTGAGACGGCATCAAATACCTCTTTCTCGGTAAAAGGAGCCGTCAGAACATCATTCTCCACAACTGTGAGCTGAGGAACATCCTCAACCCTGGACTCATCCAGAGACACACAGTTATTGTCTGAAGGACCAAACAACTGCTTATAGAATTCAGTAATGTACAATTTTAGGTTCTCCTGTCCTACAATTGTACCCTCATCTTGCTCAAGCTGAAAGATCCTCTTCTTTCGATGCTTACCATTAGCAATCATATGAAAAAATTCAGTGTTCGCGTCCCCCTGGACTACTCTCCGGACCTTGGCCCGCAACGCCCACTTCAACTCTTCTTCCCTAAGAAGTTCCTTCAGCCTCAATTCCGCGTCCATCTTGGCTTGAAGCTCCGCTACTAGCAGAAGCGTGGTTTCTGCCTTTACATCTAGGGATTGAATAAGGGAGAGGAGCCTTTCCTTTTCAACCTTATAAATCCCGCTAAGATGCTTAGCCCATCCACGCAGGACACTCCTCAAGTGCCTGATCTTATTCTGCCATCGCTGGAGCGCAGTCTTGCCTCCTCAATCCTTAGCCCACTCTCTAGCCACAAGATCAAAGAAGCCTTCACGCTCAAACCACGCCATCTCAAAGGAGAACACATTCTTATTCCCCAAGTGGGAGGGCTGACCAGAGTCCACAAATAGCGGCGTGTGGTCGGAAATACCACGGGATAAGGCCTGGACTGTTACTAGAGGAAACTTCTGCTCCCAATCGACACTAGCCAACACACGGTCCAACTTCTCATACGTCGGAATTGGCAGCGCATTAGCCCAGGTGAATTTTCTGCCCGAGAGCTCAATTTCTCTCAGGTTCAAACTCTCAATGATAGTATTAAACATGAACGACCATCTGCCGTCAAAGTTATCGTTGTTCTTATCCTCACGCCTCCTAATAATATTGAAATCACCCCCCACCAGGTACGGCAGCTGCTCGGAACCACACATCCGAACTAGATCAGCCAGGAAATCGGGCTTGAGCTCGGGCTGCGCAGCCCCATAAACCGCAACCAAAGCCCAGTTAAACCCATCTTCCTTCGACCGCACCCGGAACTTGACTGGAAAGTCTCCCATAACCACACTGCGAACCTCAAGCGTCTCGCACCTAACGCCAAGTAAGATTCCACCTGATCGCCCTCTCGGCGGCAAGCAATGCCAATCAAATGCAATACCCCCCGACAAAGAATTTAGAAACTGAGGTGCAAAATTATCTCTCCCCGTCTCCAAAAGAGTGATAAAATCTAAGCGATGTTCGACAGACGCCTCAGCAAGAAACCTTCTTTTAGCCAAGTCTCTCAGACCTCTGCTATTCCAAAAGATTCCTTTCATAGTTCATCGTAGAATTTTTTTGCCGAACGCAACCTAGCACTCCTACGCACTGTGGATACCGGGTATACCTTCCGTTTCCACTTGCGCTTTGGAATAGCTTGACTCTGCAACTGGTCCTCATGCCCAGTGTCAAAGGGGCTTGCCAAGCTTATCTCAGTAGAGACATCCTCTACCCCCGCCTCAGAACTAGAAGGCAACAGTCCTCACATAAATTGTCAAGCACCCTGACCCCAAGCGCATCAACCTCCGAATCACACATGGGTTTAACAGCCGCAATATTGCGAATCATCTCTAAGGCCCGCTCAGCCTCTAGGTCAAGTAGGTCATTAATAGAATTAGTAGTTTCATTTTCATTACTACCAAGAGAAATTCCTAATTGATTTGCATTATCAAGAATCTCATCATTTGAAAAATGCAAAATGGAATTGGAAATATTGACCGACATACCAGTAGTGACTTCAACATCACGGAGCTTGGCCGCCCTCATAGCGCACCGTTGCTGGATGTCGTCCACCTCCGGATGTGCCTGGAGACGGGCACTCACCCGGCGCCCCTCAGACATGGGGTCCTGAATCCCGCCAAACGCAATCACCTCCTCCCGAGAGATCCCGGATGGGGTACGGCCTCCTGCCGCACCCGAACCCGCAGACCGAGCGACCTGCCTGGCCCCCCCCGCGGTCGCGCCAGTAGGAGGAAAGGACGCCTGGCACGCCCCACCAGACGATGGCATCACCGATGGTGGTGGAGACAAAGCCAGGAACTCCCGCCCTGGCTCCCCAACCTGCACCGGAGAGGTCGCCACCATAGGAGAAAGCTCCGAGGCCACCTGCCCCGAGCCCACTCCCGAAGGCGAAATCGACACCGTCCGAGAAGAAATCACAACGGGGGAGGAAGTATCCGAGTCCTCCTGACCCAGACCTCCTCCTAGCGTAGAAGAGGACACTGGAGCCACCTGCCCCGCATCCCCGTCCTCCGCACAAACAGAACCTGAGACCGCTTGGCCTATGGCTCCTCCCTGCACACGGGACCCGGTAGGCTGCGGCATCTCCAGATGGGGAACCATGCGCTGACCAGAAGAGGGAGTGGCCACCGGCCAACTCACCTCCTCCGCCCCCCTGACCACAAGTGATGAAGCCCCGAGATCCCCAGAACCCGAGTCCAGAGCATCCATAAAATCCAACGCAGGCAAAGCGAGCTCAAAGGCCTCCTCGGACTCGACCCGGTCGCTCCACAACCTCGGCGGTGCAGAAAAAGGCTCGAAAGATCCAAATCTCAACGACTTCGAAGGCACCGAGGAGGGCTGGGCAGCTCCATCCCCGGTCGTCGCGGTCTCAGACCCCGGCCCCATGGACAACTGTCGTCCAGAGTCCTCAACCGGCGGTTCCTGAACTCCCGCATCACCGTCACCCTCATGCATATCAACGTCAGACGCGTGATCCGGCGCAGACAGCAGGCTCTCGTCCTCAAACTCAATAACCAGGTTATAAATCTTGCCTCGGTAAGCCCACTTAACCACTTCCGGCACATACTCAACATTCAGTATACTGACCAGCACCCGAGCAATCCCATGAGCTCTGGTGAAAGCCATGTCCACACGCTCAGGCTTCCCCAACAGAACGCCCAAACTGGCCACAACTCGAGCATCCTGCAGCGGCGAGGAAGGTGCCCCGGAAAAGCGTAGCCACGCTTGCGTCAGCGGTACACCCTGAGGCTCAACAATCTGCCATTCCTGAAACTCAAGGATTCCATCAGTACCCGGCACCTTACACATCCCAAAACTCAGCAATCGCTGCAAGTCCTCCACAGACGGGCACTCGACCCTGAACATCTTATCAGCAAGCCCGACAAGGTCCCACTGGAAATCCCCAGGAGCCAACTCTCGAAGCCTCTGCACTATCTGTGCCTCAGACACCTCCCCTCTGGTGACCTTGACAATCCCCGTGGTCATACTCGGAGACTCGGCAGGCACCTCATGCTCAGTCGGAGACTCAAAAAAAGTTAGCTCAGCACAGTAAACTCCATACATCTTAAGTGAAGGTGCCTGATCACGCAGTAACGGACAATCCCCAGATTCATGAGCCAGTTTACCACAGGTATCACATAACCGCGCCACACACTCGGCAATGAAGTGACCCTTATCTCCGCAACGATAGCAAAGCATCTTTTCTTTCCTACGCGCCCACTTGGACGCTCGATCAGACTCAGCCCTGTCCATCATCTCCGCAGACACATCAGACATAACCTCAGGAGTCGGAGCAGAAGCAAGAGCCGTCACTACCTCCATAGCATGATCGGACAACACAGGCTCTTCTGCCACCCCGCTATCAGTCATCTGCTCGACAACGACCGGTGGTGGCGGTGGTCGTGGACGGTATCGGCCTCCTCGCCCGCCCCGACCACCACGATGGCCACGGTAACCTCCTCGTTGCCGATGACCCGGATCCGAAGACCCCTCAACGAAGCCCCCGGCAGGCCCCAAGAACGGCCTCTCAATCGAGCCATCACTTTGCCATGCATAGCCACGGCCGCCTCCCGTGGACGAAGAGCCACGGTGCTGGCCAGCTCCGTAGGCATCGTAGCCGTCGTCCCCCCACTGACCCCGGGGCGCAGTAGCAGCACCGTCGGTCTACGACGACTGAGACGGGCGAGCAACAACGTGTGGAGGGGGAGCCGGTCTAGGCGTCGGACCCGACGGCGCGGGGGCCCTTGGTGGCGCGGCCCCCCTGCCCGCAACTACGACCGCAGCAGCGCCAGGAGCCACTGACCTAGGGCCGGATCCCGGTCCACCACGACCACCCGACGGCACCGCCGGTGCCGGCGGCCTCCCCACGGGCGTCCCGACAGCCACACGCGCTGCATCCGGTCTTCCCGACCCGTGACCCGCTGCGGACTTGGGCATCGGCAGGCCACCACGACCAGCGGCCGACTCCGGAGGTGGCAGCGTGCCCCGGCCATTGCCTTGGCCCGGCGGCTGCGCGCCCCTGCCGTTGCCTTGCGGCGGCGTGACCCCGGCAGCCCGCCCCGCCCCGCTGGGCGCAGGCGGCCGCCTAGGAGGAGGCGCGCCTCCAGTGCCCCCCATGGCGCCGAGAGGAGGGATGCGTCGAGCTTGACCAGGTCCAGCCGTGCGAAGGGACGGCGAGCGGCGACGGAGAACCCTAGGGCACGGCACTCGCACAAACGAAGACGAACGACTCGTGCATGCACTCCTGTCCCCAGTATCGATCGGAACCACGACCGACTGGGCCTCATACCCAGCACACCGTGGCCCAAACGAAGTCGCCGGCCCAAGTCGAAGCAGTTCTGCCTGAACCGCAGCCGATTCGCACTGGGCCTCATACCCAGCCGAAGTCGGCCCAGATACCACGGGCGGCCCATCCGCGCCTAACAGAAGATTCAAACGCTGCTCCCTAGCGGCGGCGATCCCGAGCGACGCCGCCGGCGCCGCCAGCTTCCGGCCGGCCGCCGCCGCCGTCCGTTTCTTATTCTTCCGGCGAGTGGGCACCACATTCCAATCCGAACCGAGATAATCACCAAACGTAAGGGCCGGAAGACGTGCCTTTGGAAGAGGACCACGCCATGGCCGGATCGCCGTCGCCGCCGTCCTCCGGTGCACGACACGCCGAACGATCTCGATCCTCTCCGTCTTCTCCAGTCCAGTTCTCGCCGGATCGTCCTCCGGGATCGCCTCATCTACCAACAACGCAACTTCATCCTCAGAATATCCATTCGTGAACGCCTCGCAAATGTGATCTGAAGGCGTAGGTGACGCCATCTCCGGCGAGCCGGCGACCAGATGCCGGCCACCGTCTGCGTCCTCCTCCTCGTCACTCTCCACTAGCGCCCAGAACCGTCCTCCGACTCGCCGGTCGCCGCCGGCGCCGGGGTCGCGAGCCCCGTCTCCAGTCACCCACTGGTCTGGTCAGTGTTACTTTCAAGTTGTGATTACTTTAGTAAGTATATGATATACTATTAAATTTGAAGTACAAGACATGCCCATCACAAATTTGTAAACATCTGAATCTTTTTTTTTTCAAAAGGGGGATGTACCCCCGGCCTCTGCATATAAACATGGAAACATCTGAATCTACCAAACCCATATAAATAACTGTAAAGTAGGACACCTGCCCGGCAGAAACATGTTAGCATCTGAATCTACCAAATGTCAAAAAGGTCAACAGCTGAACTGAAACAGTAAGAGATAATAACTGCAAAGCGTGCAGCAGACAAATGCAATAAGATAATCATAGATTTCAGGTGGCAGTACATTACCACCCTTTTTCTAGAATAATACTACTACAATCATGTCCAATTAGTGGTGAGCTTAGTTTCCATAAGATCTACCAAACCATCTCCATTGTTATCTGAAGATTTGGAACCATTGTGTTAGAGTAAAGCACCAAATTCTGCAACAAATAAAACTGTTCTAACCTATCATGGCAGACACATGGAAAATAGCCAATCGTTTGACCATCAGCTCCCACAAATGCACATTGCTACAACCAGCAACTAATACAGAATCCTACATAGGCCAAGTTTGATTTAAAGCAAACACACTAAAAGTTGACTAGTAAGAGGACCACTGATCAAGAGGTCAAATCAATTCTACAATTCAAGAAATAGTGATATGAGGCGTAAAGGTTGCTAAATATACGTACTGAGTAGACCACTAAATAAATCGAATAAAGCAGAGAACATGAGGTGGATCAGCTGGCAAACATTTCAAAAACAAAGCAAAACCGCTTGATAATTTTAGCATCAACACAAGCGGTAGTCACTTCAGCCGGAAAGAGTATCAAAATAATCTATGCTTTCATGCAACCACATAACAAGTCACTTGTGATCAACACAAAAAGAAGAAATCAGCAGGCTCATCTTGATCCAATCAATGGACATTTCAGCTCATGAGGATACAAAAACGAGGCCGCTAGGAAGCACCACCTCACTCAACAGCGTCAGATGAATGGTGAAGCGTTCACAGCACAGCCTTCTGGCGTCGTGAAGAAATCATGCCGAAGAAGAGTTTGTTTGAGCCGATGTGTACAGGCATTTAAGTCATGGAAGCTAGCAACCAATACTCCATCAGTGTCAACGTAATACAGCCAGTGACCAAAACTGACGAACAAGAGCACGTCACCATCACTAGAAGTAACGGTCGCATACCAATAGCCATCGCCATGAAGGCCTTCAAGCTTCCCCCTGACTTCTGCGATCGGCAATTCAACCCGGTATTTCAAATCCCAAACCTCACTTTCATAGTTCTGCAGCAACCATATGTCAACAATTTCCATGGCCTTGTTACAGCTATAGATGCCAAGCATGTCATCCATCTCAAAGATACTTGACATGGTGGGAACAAGTGGAGCATGAATTTGCCGAAACGACTCAGCTATGGTGTCGAATATTACCAGTTCACTTTCTGCCTCATACTGAACTGGGACACTTCCATCCTCGTAGTACGGAGCGTTGTTTTTACGAGGATAATACACTGGGTACCAATGCAGGCTATCGCGCAGCTGAGCAGGTACATTGAGGAGCGCTGATGCTATTCTGGTCTCCGAGCACCCGATGTACCTCGGTGGCTGGTCGGAGCCCAACACAAAGACATAGCAGCCGTATTAAGACGAGCGAACGCAGCTCCTCCGCTGCAGTAACAACCGGTACTCGCCGGTAGGTCGGTGCGGATACATCCCCAATAAAGTGAAGCCCCGCAGTTGCCGGGTTACAGACGGAGAAGAAAGCGCCAGTCATAACACTCGTGGAGAGGATGAGGAGGCCATCGCAGGAGGCCTCTAGGTAGAAGATCCCATCAAGCAGGGCAAGGGTTGGAGCTGGGTGCCAGGGGACCACGGCCTTGTGGTCGAAGACGACGATATTTTTGCAGATTTCTTTGCCGTTTCTTTGGCTGGAGACGACGGGGAGGTTGGGCTGGTGGCCGTGGTGGGACAGGAGGAATTCACGGGTGGTGGTGACGCGCAGCCAGGCGCGGCAGCGGAGGAGGGATGTTGGGGGGAGGCGGACGAGAATCTCCCATTTCAGCCCAGGTCCATTTTGCAAGTCAGGTAAAACATTGTACAGTACAAAAAAGCGTCTTCTTCTGGATGTTATTTTTTATTAATATTTCTGAAATGGAAAATATTTTATTTAATTTCACAAAAAAGGTTCATCGACAAATTCTAGCAGTGCAAAAAATGTTCGCGCAATTCTAGAAAAATATTTGTATCATTTAGAAATATTCATGAGATTTAACAAATATTCACACGTTTAACAATTTGTTCATGACATTTTTTTAAATATTCATGGAAATTAAAAAAATCAAATATCTTTCTACAAATGTTCGTATGATTCAAATATTGTTCATGGCATTTGAAAAATGTTCCTCATTTAAAAATATGATTCATGAAAATTTCAAAAATGTTCATAAAATGTACTAAAAATCACACAATTTTTTATAAAAATTTCAGTGTGTACTTAAAAATGTTAAATGTACATTTTCCAAAAAAATAAGTTGTATTTAAACATTGTTCGACGTGTATCTAAAAAATGTTCGACCCATATACAAAAAAATTTCAACGTGTATTAATAAGTCAACATCCATTTTTTAAAATGAAAACTAAAATAAAAAAGGAACCAAAATAAGGAAACCAACGAAAGCCAATAAAGAAAAACAAGGAAAAGAAAAAGGGGGAAAACGCGTGGAACCTTCCCAAAAGTGGGAGGAAGGCTCGATGAAGCAATGTTGGAAACTTCTTGGGTGTACACTTAGTGAGTTCAACATTCATTGTGGAGGACACTTTGCGTAGAGTAATAGCAATGATCCTCCCCATACATTAAACACCTTGAGAGGTAAGGTTACCATAAAACTCAGTTGACATATTCGGAGTTATTTCTGGCTTATCCCTCTATAGGGTACTCAGGTTAGACGAGTAGACATAAGGGGAAACAAGAGACGATTTACTCAAGTAGTCAGGTTCAGGACCTCGGGATTGGGGTAAGATTCTACTTCCTGCTCCTCTTGTATTTCTTGATGTATAGGGATGTACAATGGCGATCAAGGGATTGCGTGTAAACTCTAGGTTCTCGCCTATATCGATCAGTCTTCCCCCGGCTTATAATGATACTGGGGTCTAGGGTTTACAGGATCCTAGTCGGTCAGTGTTGGGGATATTACCACTGAGCGTAAACCGGCCAGGAGAGGCCGGGTTAACTCCATAAGTAGTTCATATGTATCTGAAGTCCATGAAGACAGACGGTGACGCTTTATCATGGCCCAGGGCCCAAAGCCGGTTTAAGGCCTGTAGACATAAACAGGCATTGATATGTAAACTTGTGCTGTAAGATAGAAGTAGCAGAGACCGAGCCGGACACGATTATGAGCCGGCCTCGGGATTCTGTAAACCGACGGGCGCCAACCCATGTATATAAGGGGACGACCCAGCGGCGGTTTAAGGACAACAGACAACAACTCGAGACTCAGGCAAAGCGTATTCGCTCCCTGGTCATCGAAATCCCAGCAATTCCATCACAACTAGACGTAGGCTTTTACCTTCATCGTAAGGGGCCGAACTAGTATAAAACTCTCTTGCGTCCCTTGTCCGCTTTAACCCCTTTAAGTTAACCCGTAGCGATGGCTCCATGACTAAGTCCTTTCCCTAGGACATCTGCCGTGACAAAACCACGACAGTTGGCGCCCACCGTGGGGCGATCGCACGATGGTTTCAAGTTCTTGGAGGGCAACTTCGAAGGACTCAAGGGTTACGCTGTGGGCCAGATGACCAAGAGTCGTCGCGGCAAGCTCTACATCGACGATGCAGGCTGGGGCCCCGAGGCCGGCTCAATCGAGTACGGGTACCGGGTCCCCTTTGGCGGCATACACGTTTTCATTGGCAAGATCGGCGAACCGGGCCCTGAGCCGGACATCTGCACCGACCTCGTCGAAACGGCTCAGCGTGCGAGATCTGCCCGGGTCAAGCCTGTCATGAAGCATGCCTTCGTCTGAGTTATCCATGGAGGGGAATCTGAGGATAGATCGAAATCTGGTGGTGAGACCGTCGTTTATTCCGGCGACGAGTCATCGACCGGAGAGACTGAGTTGTTATATCAGTTACAAGATGGCCGGATTGGGGGCTGTTCTGATGGCGACAGTATTCCGGACCCCTTCGATCTGCCAAACCGGGTTGCGATCTTCATGGCCGGTACGCAACCGGTGCTCCACTCTTCGACCGCAGCGGCGATGATTTCCGGATCGACAGCGGCAATAGCGGCCGGGGCAGGAGGCCCTGCGCGACCGCCAGCTCAGGTTCTATCTGATTTGTTTGACGCATTGGCAACGCTGATGGCGGAGGTTAACCCGGCGGATCAGGATGCACACAATGCGGAAATCGCGAAAGTGAAAGTGAAAGATCACCCAGGCCAAAGCCGACTTAGCAGCTGAGGATACCAGGATGGCTGCGGAGCGGGCCTCTTTGGATGCACAAGCTTACCGGATTATGCTGGATCAGAGTGCGTCGAACGAAGTCCTGAAGAGGAGGTACCGATCTCGCCTGTCGCCGGTTTACGACACTAGAAATCTCTTTAACACCCCAGGAGCAGGGGCCAGTAATCCGCCGGTGGTAAACCGGGTGGAGGCACCTGGAGCAGAGGCGCCGGTTCAGCCATGTTTGATGGATCCGCCTCGTCATAACAACATTGTAACACCGCATGTCCCCACGCCACCGGGTCATTACTCTAACCCGATGGACAACATTGGCGCTGCCGCTTCACGGCTGGCGGCCATCCCGATCGAAGGTGATTCTCCGGCGGCGGTCGAGACGCGTCGGGTTAAGGAGCTTCTTCAGACAGCCTTGGTTCAACAGGAGGCTTATTCATGTAGTCGCGATCGGATTCATTCCACTCACCGTCCAAGCCGGAGTTACAGCAGGCGTATGGATGAACTGGCAGTGTCAAGCAATGGGCGGAACCGTGATCCGCCCCGTGGCAATAACCTGGCGGGTGGTGCTGGTGATGCTCAGGAGGTGGTGGACCGGGCTCGGGCACGCAGAGAGGCCGAGTTAGCGGCACAACATGAAGCCCGTCAGCTTACCCCGGTTCATCCAACCACATCGGTGGAACCAGGAGTTACCTCTAGTTCTTTGGGAGTGCCGTGTCTTGTCCCGGCGTTGCGCAATGTGCGCCTGCCCAAGGATTTCAAGGGCCCGCGCAAGGTGCCGAATTACACCGCCGATTTATCCCCTGAAACATGGGTCGAAAGCTATGAGATGGCCATGGAGATGCTGGATGTGGATGATGCGGCATGTGCGAAATACTTCACCATGATGCTAGAAGAGACGGCCCGCACTTGGCTAAAGAGCTTACCGGCTAATTCTATCAGGTCATGGGCCGAGTTGAGAGCCTGGTTTATTCGGAATTTCAAGGATACATGCAAGCAGCCCATGTCAATTGTGGACTTAGCTGCCTGTGTCCAGGAGGAAGGAGAGTCAACAACTCATTGGGTGCACCGGGTTTCAGAGATTTTGCAGTCATCGGACCGCATCAACGCTGACACCGCAGTTTTAACCTTGGAAGGCAATTGCCGGTTTGAACCTCTGAAGTTGAAATTGGGACGGCTCAAACGTCATTGTAATGACATGGGAACCCTCATGGCTGCACTGGTGAAGTATGCCGACTCTGATAGTACCAAGGATCCCGAGTCTGACGATGATAAGACAGGGAAGGGAAAAAAGAGCGGCAACGCCAAGGGGCAGCACCACAACCCGACGCGTCATGGAAACGGCGGCAAGCTTAAGGCGGACCACGGTTTAGACTTTGTGGCTAATACTAATACACATGACAAGGGCCAGCGGCGTAAGGGTAAACCGCCCCAGCGCGGTGGAGGGCCAAGTCCTAATCCGGACCGTTTGTCTTATCTGTTGAACCAGCCCTGTCCAAAGCATGGGACGAAGGAGATCCCGTCCACGCACCTCTAGAAAGACTGTTACATCATGCAAGAGTTCAAAAATTCTGATTCTTTCTGGTATGATCATGGACCAGGAAGCGGTTCGGGCCCCGGGTCTCATGGGCCGGGTTATGGTGGAGGAAATTCCGGTTCAGGCTTCCACGGTAATCAGGGTGGACATAACAATCAAAGTAATCAGTGTAACCAAGGTGGCTATAATCATCAGGGCAATCAGCAGCAGCAGCAGCAGTCGGGTTATCACTGTTGGAAATATGCCCTAGAGGCAATAATAAATGGTTATTATTGTATTTCCTTGTTCATGATAATTGTCTATTGTTCATGCTATAATTGTATTAACTGGAAACCGAAATACATGTGTGAATACATAGACCACAACATGTCCCTAGTGAGCCTCTAGTTGACTAGCTCGTTGATCAATATATGGTCATGGTTTCCTGGCCATGGACATTGGATGTCGTTGATAACGGGATCACATCATTGGGAGAATGATGTGATGGACAAGGCCCAATCCTAAGCATAGCACAAGATCGTGTAGTTCGTTTGCTAGAGCTTTCCTAATGTCAAGTATCATTTCCATAGACCATGAGATTGTGCAACTCCCGGATACCGTGGAATGCTTTCGGTGTATCAAACTTCACAACGTAACTGGGTGGCTATAAAGGTGCACTACAGGTATCTCCGAAAGTGTCTGTTGGGTTGGCATGAATCGAGACTGGGATTTGTCACTTCGTATGACGGAGAGGTATCTCTGGGCCCACTCGGCAATGCATCATCATAATGAGCTCAATATGACTAATGAGTTAGCCACGGGATCATGCGTTACAGAACGAGTAATGAGACTTGCCGGTAACGAGATTGAACGAGGTATTGGGATACCGACGATCGAATCTCGGGCAAGTAACATTCCGATAGACAAAGGGAATTCTATACGGGATTGATTGAATCCCCGACATCGTGGTTCATCCGATGAGATCATCGTGGAACATGTGGGAGCCAAGATGGTTATCCAGATCCCGCTATTGGTTATTGGTCGGAGAACGTCTCGGTCATGTCTGCATGGTTCCCGAACCCGTAGGGTCTACACACTTAAGGTTCGGTGACACTAGAGTTGTTATGGGAAATAGTATGTGGTTACCGAAGGTTGTTCGGAGTCCCGGATGAGATCCCGGACGTCACGAGGAGTTCTGGAATGGTCCGGAGACGAAGATTTATATATGTGAAGTCCTTATTCGGTCGCCGGAAGTGTTCGGGGGTATATCGGTATTGTACCTGGACGACCGAATGGGTTCCGGGGGTCCACCGGGAGGGTCCACCTGCCCCGGAGGGCCCTATGGGCTGAATATAGAGGGGAACCAGCCCCTAGGTGGGCTGGGCACCAAACCCCCCTAGGCCCCATGCGCCTAGGGTTGGGGGAAACCCTAAAGGGGGCGCCCCCCTTGGCTTGGGGGGCAAGCCTCCACCCTTGGCCGCCGCCCCCCTCTAGATCCATCTGGAGGGGGCCGGTCCCCCTCTCCCTTGCCCCTATAAATAGAGGGGGGTGGGAGGGCAGCCGCACCACATCCAAGGTGCAGCCCTCTCCTCCTCCAACTCCTCCTCCTCCGCCGTAGTGCTTAGCGAAGCTCTGCTGGAGAACCACGAGCTCCATTGCCACCACGCCGTCGTGCTGCTGGAGTTCTCCCTCAACTTCTCCTCTCCCCTTGCTGGATCAAGAAAGAGGAGACGTCCCCGGGCTGTACGTGTGTTGAACGCGGTGGCGCCGTCCGTTCGGCGCTAGATCGGATCCTCCGCGATTTGAATCGCCGCGAGTACGACTCCATCAACCGTGTTCTTGTAACGCTTCCGCTTAGCGATATTCAAGGGTATGAAGATGCACTCCCTCTCTCTCGTTGCTAGCATCTCCTAGATTGATCTTGGTGACACGTAGGAAAATTTTGAATTATTACTACGTTCCCCAACAACCAGAGCAACCCGAAGCAGTTGAATAGTGGACAGTATCATGTCTTCACCACTAGCTTGGACAAGCGCGATCAGAAGCTTCATAAAAGGGTGGTGAATGCCGTTGAACCGGCGGTGCCCCGTTATTTTCGCTGGTCCGAGCAGCCAATTGTGTGGAGTAGAGAAGATCATCCACCCCGGGTTGACAATCCGGGTCATCTGGCTCTGGTGGTGGCACCTCAGGTGGGAGGTTATGAGTTCACTAAGGTACTCATGGATGGAGGGAGTAGTATCAATATCCTTTATTATGAAACTTTCCGTCGCATGCGGTTAACAGATAAAAATCTTAAACCGTCCAATACGGTGTTCCATGGTGTGGTGCCTGGTAAGTCGGCATATCCTGTTGGTAAGATAGCTCTGGAGGTGGCTTTTGGAGATGAGCATGACTCGAGATCAGAAACCTTGACCTTTGAAGTGGCGAAGATCAGAAGCCCGTATCATGCCCTATTTGGACGGCCAGCTTATGCTAAGTTTATGGCACGACCTTGTTATGTCTATCTGCAGCTCAAGATGCCGGGTCACAAGGGAACTATAACTGTGCATGGGAGCCGCAAGATTGCTCTGGAATGTGAAGAAGGAGATGCGGCTTATGCTGAGTCGGTTTGTGCAACGGAAGAGTTGAATTTTTATAAGGACAATGTTGATCCGGCGGATATGACTTCGTTGAAGAAACCAACTACAGAGCATGATCCGGCCCTGAAGTTTAAATCGGCTGATGAGACTAAGCTTGTTGACTTCGTGCCTGGCGATTCGTCCAAGCAGTTTAGCATCAGCGCTAACTTGGATCCGAAATAGGAAAGCGCGCTCATCGAGTTCATCCGTGAGAATCGGGACATCTTTGCATGGAAGCCTTTTGACATGCCAGGTGTACCGAGAGAACTCGCTGAGCACACTCTCAATGTTGATCCCAAATATAAACCGGTCAAGCAGTTTCTCCGCCGGTTCAATGAAGAAAGACACAAAGCTATTGGAGAAGAAGTAGCCAGGCTCTTGGCGGCTGGATTTATCGTTGAAGTATTCCATCCTGAGTAATTGGCTAATCCGATGCTGGTCCTTAAAAAGAACGGCACTTGGCGTATGTGTGTGGACTACACAGACCTTAACAAAGCTTGTCCAACAGATCCTTTTGCCCTCCCTCGTATTGATCAAATTATTGATGCTACGGTGGGTTGCGAGCGTTTGAGCTTTTTGGATGCATATTCTGGTTATCATCAGATCAAAATGGCAGTTAAGGATCAGGAGAAGACAGCCTTCGTAACTCCCTTTGGAGCCTTCTGCTATGTGTCCATGCCCTTTGGGCTCAAGAGTGCCCAGGCGACTTATCAACGATGTGTGCAGAATTGTCTTTATAAACAGATCGGGCGCAATGTTCATGCCTATGTGGATGATATTGTGGTAAAATCAAGGAAGAAGGAGACATTGATTGATGACTTGAAGGAAACCTTTGATAACTAGCGGGTTTATAAAATGATGCTTAATCCGGCCAAGTGTGTCTTTGGTGTACCTGCAGGCAAGATCTTGGGCTTTTTGGTGTCTAACAGGGGCATTGAAGCTAATCCGGAAAAGATCAAAGCCATAACCTCCTTGGCTAAACCGAAGTGTATCAATGATGTTCAACGCATGGCAGGCCGGATTGCCGCGTTGAGCCGGTTTGTCAGTCGCCTTGGCGAGAAGGCCATCCCTTTGTATCAGATGCTGAAGAAAACGGATAACTTCGTCTGGAGTGACACCGCTAATGAAGCATTTGAGGACTTAAAGTGGCAGCTGGCTAATCCGCCGGTTCTCGCTGCTCCGGTTGACAAAGAGCCATTGTTGCTATCTGTGGCAGCTAACGCCCAGGCTGTTAGTGTGGCTATTGTGGTGGAGCACAAGGAGGCCGGAAAGGAATATCCGGTTCAACGGCCGGTTTACTATATCAGTGAGGTACTTATTGAGTCCACGCAGAGGTACCCGCATTGGCAAAAATTGGTGTATGGGGTTTTTATGGCAAGCAGGAAGCTTAAGCAGTATTTCCAAGGTCATCCCATCATGGTGGTCAGCTCTGCTCCGTTGGGAGATATAATCCAGAACAGGGAAGCAACTGGCCGGATTGCTAAGTGGGCTATAGAGCTCGGGCCTCATGGGTTGAAATACATACCACGAACGGCGGTCAAATCTCAGGCACTTGTGGATTTCATCAATGATTGGACAGAATTACAAGCGCCAGAGGAGAAGCCGGATCATACTTATTGGACTATTCATTTTGATGGGTCCACGCAATTGGAGGGCTCGGGGGCTGGAGTCGTATTAACTTCCCCACGAGGTGATAAGTTTTGTTATGTTCTCCGTTTAATGTTCCCTTGCACTAACAATGCAGCTGAATATGAGGCTTTACTCCATGGTCTTCAGATGGCTAAGGAACCTAAGCCGAGTTAAGTGCTTCGGTGACTCAGATCTGGTGGCTCAACAAGTGTCCGGCACTTGGATTCCAAGGGCCCACTAATGGCAGCATATCGTCGTGAGGTGGATATTGTTGCAGGTCACTTTAAAGGTTATCAGGTGGATCATGTGGACCGGCAGAAGAATGAAGTGGCAGACGCTTTAAGCCGCCTGGGTTCCCAACGTAAACCGGTTCCACCTAATGTCTTCCTGGATGTTTTGCATAATCCGTCCGTCAAGCTCCCTGGTGAAGAGGATTTGGCTGTTCCTGATCCGGAGGCTCAATTGGTGGCGACTCTTCATGTTATTACGGATTGGACGGTTCCATATCTGGCGTATATGAACCGGGGCGAGTTACGAGAGGATGAAACTTTGGCCAGGCAGATAATCCGGCGGTCCAAGTCCATGACTATTATCAATGGAGAGTTACATCATTGTAGTGTGACAGGGGCGTTTCAACGCTGTGTGTCTCCTGAGGAAGGCCGTGAAATTTTGCGTGAGATCCACGAAGGAGATTGTGGTCACCACGCTGGTTCAAAATCTTTGGTGGCCAAGGCGTTTCGTCATGGTTTCTATTGGTTGACAGCTCATGCTGATGCCGAGGATTTGGTCAAAAGATGTGATGGCTGTCAGAAATTCTCAAGGCGCGCTCATGTACCGACTCAAGAATTGAGGATGATTCGAATCACCTGGCCGTTTGCAACTTGGGGGCTGGATATGGTTGGGCCTTTCAAGAGGTCCAAGGACAAGAAGACCCACCTTTTGGTGGCGGTTGATAAGTTCACAAAGTGGGTGGAGGCAGAGCCAGTTAGTAAGTGTGATGCAGCTACGGTGGTTCAATTCATCAAAAAGGTGATCTTCCGGTTTGGCTTTCCACACAGCATTATAACAGACAATGGTACCAATCTGTCAAAGGGTGCCATGAAGGAGTTCTGTCAACGTGAGCACATCCGGCTTGACGTGTCATCAGTGGCTCACCCCCAGTCCAATGGTCAAGCGGAGAGGGCCAATCAAGAGATCTTGAGAGGCATCAAACCCCGGCTTATGGTTCCTTTGCAACGGACGCCGGGTTGTTGGGTTGAGGAGTTACCTTCTGTGTTATGGAGCATCAATACCACACCCAACAGATCGACATGATACACACCGTCATGACTCACCTCGTGTAGCCGCATATGTTGAAGCTGACAACGAGAAGGCACGGCAGGAAGCTCTTGACCTGTTAGATGAGGAGCGTGACATGGCGGCAGCCTGTTCGGCGATTTATCAGCAAGATCTGCGTCGTTATCATAGCCGCCGGGTTAGAACCACAAGCTATCCCCCCCTTGGGAAGGACCCTTTGTGGTCAGCAAGAATCTGCACAACGGGTCATACTACCTAATCGATGTTCGAGAGCGCAAAGACTCACGTAAATCGGAGGAGGAGACCAACCGGCCGTGGAATATTGCTCATCTTCGGCCCTACTATACTTGAGCTACATGCTTTGCTTATGTACATATTATGACATTGTATATATTATGAACAATATAATAAACCGGAACCTCAGCTAAAGCGGGGTATCTGTTGTTTTTCTTACATCATGTGTGGTTACATGGAGCTTACAAAGCGGCGTCCGGTTTACCCCTTTATTTAGCTTTTCAAAGCTTTATATTAGATCACTTGGGGTCTTGGTCGTATCCGAACCATAGCTACACCTCTTGATCGGCGCAATGCCACAGCATCACTTGGGGGCTTGGTCGTATCCGAACCATACCTACACATCTTGATCGGCGCAATGCCACAACATCACTTGGGGGCTTGGTCGTATCCGAACCATAGCTACACCTCTTGATCGGCTCAAAGCCACATCAATCCGGGGGCCAAAGAGAGTGTTGTAAAACAACAGCTCAAACATAGGCACCCACTGAGCACAGCTCACAATGTTGCTTGGGGATTCTTTGCTGTCGAAATGAACTCAGAATCTACACTTGTAACAGGCTATCAAGCCATGGCTTGGAAGCCTGGTGTATACACCTAAAACCCCGGGTTAACCTGCCTATTTAAGTAAGTCACTCCGCCAGGTAAACCTGGTATGACCCTTCGAACTTTGACAAGTTACTCTAAAATGAAGACCCTGAACTTGTCAAGTTAAAATGATGATTCGTTAAGGATTGAGGACCATCTTAAAAGGCTTTGCAAAAATGGTTTAACTCAGTGGCCTGGCAGCCCATGAAAAGCCTCGAATTTGGGACCTGGCAGCCCGTGAAAAGCCTCGACTACAACAGTTTTTAGTTGCCTTTGGCTAAGTTTTCTTTGTTTCATAAGATTTGTGATGTTTTTAAAACCGGTGTTTATCAACCCGGTTAGGCTGTCAACTACAAGTTGTCAGTACACGATCAAATTATAATCCGGAGACTATCAGCCCGGTCTGGTTCTGACTCAAAGTCACCAATATGGAGTAAACCGGTGTTTATCACAGCCCGGAACGGTTTTCTGATAAATCGGCATCATATAACAGGAGTTACTTCTACTCCGGATTAGGGTTATTACCCTCATTACACAGTTGGTCAGCCAACACTATGCCTAAAGGTCACAGGTATTATATATTTCCATATTTGGATATCTTTTACAACCTTGGTTATAAACCTTGGTCATATATATATTTGGGTATCATGACCCGCCCGGTGGTAAACCGCCAGGGCGCTTTAAGCTTCTTATCTGCAGGAACAACTTGAATAAATAGCTATGGATTATGAACATCATATCTTAAGCATGGCGGATTAGCACGCATTAGTTGCAGATAAATATGCACGAAGGCATAACAGACTAAGTGTTTTGACTAGCCCATTACAAGGCGTTTCAGTGCCCAAAGGGATAATTGTTTCTCAATAAGCATTGCAGCACGTGGAAGACTAAACCGGCCCCCGGATTATGATTGCTTATCAGCTTGACCTGACGGCTGCAGATCATCTTGCACCGATTCATCTTCTTCGTCTCTACCCAGCGGCTGGAAGTCAACAGTTGCCCAGTCGATCCCAGTTAAAGCTTGGAACATAGCTTCGTCGCTTATAAGGGTGGATGGTTCAATATCAGGGGCATAAGTGTGCTTACGGATTGGAGGGATCAGATTTTGCGCTTCCGGAATTGGTGCAGCAACCCGTCTGTTCTTGTCATCATAACTTGCCTGATAGTATGAGAGATCAGCTTCTTCAGCCAATTGACAAGCCAGTGGACATACTTCCCGGTTTATGGCGCGGAGATCCTCCTGGCCAAATTCTGATCCGTCTTCTTTTAAGCTTGGGAAGCCTTTAGCCACGTCCACCGGATCAAGATCAGGCACCCACGCCTTTGCCCGGGTTAGAGAGGTCAGAGCTCCAGCCCTTGCCGCAGCTTTCTTTAGTTCTTCAACCCGGGCAGGCAGCATGGATAGCCTTTCTAAGGTGTCCTTGATCAATGTTGGAGGAGGTTTATTGTGTGAAGCGGTGCAGATGATCCGCTGCGCGCCGGTATACAGCTGCTCTATCAGAGTATAGGCTGCTTTCAATTTCTTCTGTACGTCAGAGCCCAGATGGCTAATGCGAGTTCATGTACCATTGTACACATCAGTAAACCGACAACACATGGGAAAGATATGTTGAAAGTATTAAGGAAAAAATGTTTACCGAACACAGCAGCGGTCATGGCATGAATCTGCCGCTTTACGCCGGTTAGTTCGTCAACCACCGGTTTAAGAGCGGCTTCTGCGTTTTCAGCCCTTTTATCAAAGCAGATTTTTCAGTCTCCCAATCCGCCCGCTCTTTGTTGAAGCCCTCTTTCAGTTTTTCCATAGCGCCTAGAGCGATGGTCAATGCTTCCTTTGCTTTGGAGGTTTCAGCTTGTTGGGACTTGAGGTTCTCTTGCAGATCTGCGGTTTGGTTTTCCTTTTTGCTTAGTTCAGCCTATAAAGAGACAGATATATAATGAGTTGATAGTACATATTTGAAGTACCAAGCACATAACAAGTTATGCCCTTAGTACTTAGGGGCTAATGCATATTTGCTCTTTATCAGATATTTTTACAAGTCCCAAGCACAATGCAAGTATTAAGCTTGGCACTTGGGGGCTAATGTGTATTTGCTCATAAAATGCTGATATGGGAATTCTTCTACAAAGTCCCGGTTCATCTTTATAAATTTAAACCGGCCCTTGGGGGCTACATCAGTGAAGTTAAGATGCATGGTTGCAAACATGAAATTGTTACTAAGTCCCGGTTTAAATTGATATCTTAAACCGTCACTTGGGGGCTACTGGAGTTGATAAGCTACAATTAAATATAAGAGAGAAAAACTTATGAAGTTACCTCATATCGCTCCTTCATCATATTTACCAAACCGGCTTCATAGTCACGGCTGGTGTACAGACGGTTCTGGAAGCCAGAGTGAAGGTCTTGAGCATTCAGATGGGCATAATTTGACAAATCGGCGTTCCATTTGCCTTTGCCAATTGCAGAGAGCTCATCTTTGGCAGTATGTTTTGACAAAGCAACAGGATTGCCCGGAGCGGTATGGCCAGTGCCAGTAATCATAATGTCATCATCTTTGTCATCAGCAGCCGTTACTGGGGTTGGCGGTTTGTCAGTATTTTTAGCTGGAGTTGCCGGTTTATTGTCAGTTTGGACAGGGCTGGTTGGCTGGTCAGCATGGCTTGTAGTGTCAACTTCTGCCTGCTCAGCAACGAAGTCATGATCTTGAGGCGGTGGGTCATTTAGTATGGCATCAATGTTGGTATCTTCAGGATTTGGAGTTTTCTCCGGTTCAACAGCCACGTCTTCATCAGCCGGTTTATTCAACCGAGCTTTCTTGCTAGGTCTGGGCTTGGCGCTGAGAAAAATAAACATGAGGATCAGTACAGTATATCAGAATAGCAACATCGAGGATAACAACAAGTGTATAGCTCACCCAAGAACCGTTTTGAGGGGTGGAAGTTTTGTGGCCGGCGACTCGCCAGAAGATGAGTGAGAAGTACCCTGATAATTTGAATCAGACGGGTTAAGAGGCTGGTGGAAACAACCTGCTTTGGGGCATGAAGTATCAATGGTGTCGTGGAATTGTCACGTCAGATGTCCTAGTGTGAGGACTTAGTCGTGAGGCCAGCGCATCTATGTGGTAGCTTGAGAGGGGTTGATCGGGACGAGAGACACAACACACAAGACGAGGATTTAGATAGCTTCGGGCCCCGGGAAACATCATCCGGTAATAACCCTACATGTTGTTTGTGGCTAGGTCTCATTATGATCATGAGGGAGTCGCCGGTAAGCCGACTCTTTGTGTCTAGCCCTAGAGATTGTTTCTTCTTGCATGTCCCTCTTTGGGGAGCCCTGCCCCTCCTTATATATGTTGAAGGGGCGCGTTACATGTGGAGTCCTATTAGGATTAGGACTAGTCTATCTCTAATACAAACCGGATACAAGTCCAGGTCTTAACTCCTTGTAAGACAAATATTCCTCACGCCTTTCCTTGTAAACCGGCCCACCATAGTATGAATCGGCCTTCATGAACCGCCCGTTGGGCCACCGGGTCTTGTCGCTCCTCTGACCCGCCTGCCGGATTACCAATGAATCGTAAACCGCCAGGTCCAAACGGGTCGCCAGTGAATCATCAATTCTCAGCCGGGTCTCAAGTAAACCGCCAAGTCCGGCCGGTTTACACCGCGGGGTATATCCCCGACAAATGGGATAAGAGACCTCTGATCGGCGTTTCCGAACCGGACTGTTCGGTAAACCGGCGGAGGTAACTACCTGGCCGCTGTGCCGGGTTGTGCAGCGAGCCTCGTGCTGTTGTGTCTTCAAAAAAAGTTTGGGTCCAAGTGCAAGGGGGTGAGAAAATTTTACTTTCCGGTTTGCTCGACGGATTTTTTATGTCGGCAGAGGATCTGAATCAGAGGAAAGAATGATTACCTCTACATCATCAGCATGACTGCCTTCAGCGTCGTCCTGATAATAATCATTGTCAATGAGGTGTACGAAAAATGAACCAAGAGAGTCAAGTTCTACCTCTGGTTCCGGATTACCCACATCGTCATCAACTGGTAGATCGGAGGATGCCGTGGTCCTTTTCTTGGCAGGTTTTTTAACAACCTTGGTTTTTTGACGAACTGGCTTGGCCGGTTTGTCTTGCGGCTTCGCCGGTTTGTCTTGTGATGGTTTCTTGTTCCAGAATGGATCATCACCCTGTCAGAAAATAATCACACTTTCACAGAATATTTGGACAGAAGCAACTTCAGATAAAAAGATTATATGATTCTTACAGCTGGTGGTTTGTTGAAGGTGCAGAAAGGGAGTAGTCCGGTTTGGGCACAGACACCCTCTGGTTTGTTTAGTATCTTTTTTACAACCTCAGTGACTTCTGCATCTGTAAGCTGAATGTCAATGTGCCGCTGAGCATCCTTCAAACTCCCCGTATACTCACACATCAAACCGGAGCGCCGGCTTAAGGGCAGAATACTCCAGCTTATCCAACAGCGAGCAAGATCAACTCCTGTCAAACCGTTTGCCATGAAGGCTCTAAGCTTTGATAATTGAGGAGCATAGTTGGCCCTTTTGCTTGCAGTCAACCTCTGAGGAAAAGGATGTGTGTTGCTCAGGCGTTCAGGGCGGTAACCCGGCAGGGGGTTTTCATCAGGTGAAGATGTATCCATGCAATAAAACCAAGTCTGGTTCCACTCTTTGGGGTGACTGTGGAGTTTGGGATGAGGGAAGGTGACTTCTTTCCTTTTCTGAACCGCCATTCCGCCCAGTTCCGTATTGGGTCCATCCGAGAACTCTGTGCGACGGTTTAAGTGAAAGAAATCCCTAAACAGTTCGACTGTAGGTTCCTCTTGCAGATAAACCTCACAGAAGACTTGGGAGTGGCAGATGTTGGTCACGAAATTGGGACCGATGTCTTGAGGGCGCAGCTGAAAATTGGCTAGTACATCTCGAATTTTTTTTGAATCGAGAGGGCTAAAACCTCGTCCGAGATGATCAGCAAACACGACTACCTCTCCGTCCTTGGGTGTTGGAGGACTTTCCGGGCTAGGGACCCTTCAGTGGATGACATCTTTTTTGGCTAAACGCCCGTTTTAACAAGATTGTTTAACTGCTCTCCAGTTACTCGAGAGGGAGCCCAATTGCATTCATAGACTTGCTTCGCCATGACAATGGAAATCTGAAACACGATTATTGCCGGTTTAAGATTTACAATGGACAACTATACAACGGTATAAGGATACAAGCATATTGATAAACCGGATTCGGTTATTCGTAAACCGGAGCCTGACAATGGAAACGGTGTAATGCATTGGCGGTTCAACAGGGGACTAATGGTATCTACCGGGTCATCATTTTTTCTGTGAAGTTAAACCGCCCAATCTGGTATTAAAGATGTATAAGTGAAGGGGAAAACAAGTTTCACAGTTTGGCATGAGAATTTCAGATCTGCCGTGCGTTGGATAATCAAAATATACTCTGGTCTAATATCAAGCGCTCAAAAATTTCAGTGAGTTCAGATGAGTTGGATGTCAAGCAGGTGCCTTAATAAGAAAAAAGGAGTCTAAACTACAAAAGGCGCTGAAAATAGTTAGATCTAACCGGCCATTGGTGCTACCGAAGGAAGAACAGCTTCAAGCTATGAAGAACACCGAACCCTAATGGCGGATCTAGGGCGAGAAGAAGAGGGACTTACTGGTACAGGAGGAAGCAGCGGAGGATCACCGCTTTACTCTGATACGACCAGGTTGATGCAGCGGCCTTTGTCGAAGTAGAGGCGAAGGACGACGGCGGCGGCAGAGCTGGAGAGTCGGTCGGCGCGAGGAAGACGACGACGCGAAGAGGCACGAGGGGGAAAATGGAAATACCCCCTGGCCCTATTTATAAGGGTAGAAAGATAAGCGCCAGGCGCGAAAATCGAGGAGCCTAAATTTTGAATATGAGGCGGAGTTGTCGCCTCGATTGTCGGAGGCTCATTAATGAAGGTCAAATCAATCTGGGGCCTAATGTTGGGGATATTACCACTGGGCGTAAACCGGCCAGGAGAGGCCGGGTTAATCCCATAAGTAGTTCATAGGTATCTGAAGTCCATGAAGACAGACGGTGACGCTTTATGAAGGCCCAGGGCCCAAAGCCGGTTTAAGGCCTGTAGACATAAACCGGCATTGATATGTAAACTTGTGTTGTAAGATAGAAGTAGCAGAGACCGAGCCGGACACGATTATGAGCCGGCCTCAGGATTCTATAAACCGACGGGAGCCAACCCATGTATATAAGGGGACGACCCGGCGGCGGTTTAAGGACAACAGACAACAACTCGAGACTCAGGCAAAGCGTATTCGCTCCCTGGTCATCGAAACCCCAGCAATTCCATCACAACTAGACGTAGGCTTTTACCTTCATCGTAAGGGGCCGAACTAGTATAAAACTCTCTTGCGTCCCTTGTCCGCTTTAACCCCTTTAAGTTAACCCGTAGCGATGGCTCCACGACTAAGTCCTTTCCCTAGAACATCTGCCGTGACAAAACCACGACAGTTAGGGTTACGGAGGAGTTCTCCTAGACGTTGTTTTCCTTGTCATATACTCCAAGCCTTCTTGGTCCTTCTCTCTGTTGGGGCCATGGGTCGGCACAATAGCCCAGACACAAACTGATGTAGGGGGGCCTCCAGCCTACCTACTTAGGTTGTCTTCCAGTATGATGTGGCACCCCTAGACTGTAATATTGTTAGTAGCCCTTGAACTGGCTTTCATCTTGGTTGCATCTTGGCTGGAGCCAATTTGGGACGACAGCTTATGCAAGCTTGATATCCCAACGCCGTGCGAGGACGAGCGAGTTTGCTTCATGCCCTTCCTTCTCCATGGCCTTAGATGTCTAATACACCCTTTCTTCCGAGAACTCCTGCAGTTTTACGGGCTTAAATTGCATCATCTCACCCTGAACGGCGTCTTGAACATTGCCTGCTTTACGGCCTTGCGTGAAAGCTTTCTCGACCTAGCAACGGTACTCCCAAGTGAAGATCCAGACCAACGTTACCGAGACCTGCGAGTGCGGCCTTGGAAGGGGATGCCTTGGGATATAGCGGCATGCGAATGCCACCAACGTTACTTGGGATGCCATGTCACACAAAACCACCTTCTAGTCCTCTCAGGGTAAACCAAATGATTTTGATAATTTGATGTTCTGGCCCAACATATTTTGGACTTGAGAGTTGTAAATTAAATGAGGACATAAGTTTATAAACAAAATGTGAACTTCTCTCTCGCCGGACAGGATCCTATCCCAGGAACATGAACAATTGTGTTGATCTCTTAGTAAACAACATGAATGGGTTTGGGCTAGGCTTAGCCGAGCTTTATTTCGTAAATTCAAAAAACATATAACAAATACATAGGTAATCCTCTTAAACCCTAAATCTTGATGGACTTAGTATTATCAGAAATCTTTGTCATTACTATATTGTACTTACCTTACTGAAGTATGGTTGGTGCCGTTGTGATTCTAACATCTCAGTTTACTTCGCAAATAAGCCAATGATATGTTTTAATGGTTTCACTTTCGCTTTACAAAAACAAGCTACACCTTTAATGACAGTTTGCAATAGTTCTTGAAATTTTTTTATTTTCCTTATTTTTCGCCTTTAATTTGACAAGAAATGTGTATTTTTATTTATGCAGTAAACAACATGTCGCCACCTTCGAATTCGGGTCGATCGGAGAATATTTGCACCAGTTTTGGTAGTTCATGATGTCTAGACTTTCGAGAGCGGGAGAAAAAGGCAAGGTGGAAGAATATCTCTACAATATTACTTGAAGGGTTAAATAGTAGCTAAGGGTTGTCCGATGATTTCCGGTAGCAGTGTTTACGTATTAGCAGCAAGGGGAACTCCCAAGATATGGCTAAACCGCTGCAACAATAAGATAAAAAGAAGCTACACCCACTGGTCTATGTTACTTTCACCTAATACTTACCGTTGCAGTACTACGAGGATGGTTTGGGCTGTCGAGATTGGGTTCAGTTCTAAACCACTATTGTTTCATAGTATGATCCAATCCACTCATACGTATACTCTGAACAGGATATAGTGGTCGTAAAGTACAACACCTCACCCTGGAGTATTACAAAAATAGATGCAACATTACACTCATATCATGTTCTAAGACCGGCTGCAGCATACACCATTTCCCTGGATCACCAGCAAGCTAATCCAAAACCCGTTCCGTGCCTACAACAAGACATTGCAATATGAACAAAGCCAACAGGGAACAACGAGGCACCAGCAGAGTGGATTACTAAGAAGTAGGTAATACAAGGAAAATCAAGAAAACAAAAGGCCAGATTGAAAACAGGAACAGTTTTACTTATCGAAAGCTCACTGTCCACAAAGTAGAAACACGATTTGTCAGCGCCTTTATAACATTTGTTGCAAGGTCAGTTGAGAATCTGGGACATTGGTGGTATAGCTGTAGAGAAGCAGGATGATCCTGAAAGCACGGCCGGCGACAAGGAAAGTTGTTGTCCCACTTCATGAAATCAAAGATCTCTAGTTTCTCTAGTCGGTGTCCAGTGCAGTCCCAGTCTTTTCTAGAAGAATACCACACTAACTCCTCACCCAAAAAAAATCTAAAAAGAAATATCACTACAACTCCTGGAAGGAGACATATATAATTATGTCCAATTCTTGCTATAGTGGTGACCTACCTAACAAGATGCAATAGATGCATGAAGAAAACAAAACTATAAGTAAAACACTTTTATTGAGAAGTTGATTATTATGATGCAACATGGAAGCATTTAATTTAACTAGTAGTGCTCCAAGGTCTTTTATAAGTCAAGTGCAAGTTGCAGGTCAGGAAGGAGGAAAATTTGCCTCTTTTCATTGCCAGCTGCAACAATGGGTCGGAACAGGAAACTCGCTAAAACTGACTATTAGGAAGGCCATTAGATTAAGTGGTAAAATCAATTCTTCAGTCAAAGAGATAGGGATATGATCCAGTCCACTCATACACCTGCCTGGAAAGATCCAATCCACTCATAAGATACTCTGGACAGGTTATAGTGACCGTAAAGTACCACACCTGCCCTGCAGAAATATGTTAACATCAGAATCTACACAGCACAGCTGAAGCCATTAACCGAAATTGTGCTACAAACTGTGTTTCTGCAGTAGCGCAAAGCAAGAATTACAAAAATAGACGCAACATTATGCTTGCATCTTGTTCTAAGCCCCACTGCAGCACACATCAGTTCCATGGATCACAACTAAGAAAAATCCAAAACCCGTTTCTCGCCTAGAACAAGACATTGCAAAATGAACAAAGCCAACATGGAAGAACAAGGCACAGCGTCAAAGATTCAACTGCAGATTCAGAATTCAGAAAGGGAAAAAGTGATCCAACACTTTCTAATGCACAAAATAAGCAGCAGACTGCATTGCTAAGAGGCTGGCAATACAAACGAGGAACAAGTTGATAGACAGACAAAAGGAAGAATCAAGCAGTGAAATTGATAAAGCATTAGGTTATTGATATTATTGCCCTAATTAAGACAACAAACAGTAGTTCCACTTCCGCCATAGGTGATCTCACCTAGAGTCAACCTGTTTCTTGCTTGCTCGGAACAAGTCAAGGTATAGGAAATTAACAAAACAAAGGACCACAGTCAAAACAGGAACAGTTTTGCTAATGGAAATCCTAATTATACAGAACACTAACCAGATGCACCAGATGTATGAAGAAAACATAATTATTTTCAAAACGGGGCAGTAGCCCAATGGCTAGGGTCACAGTGTGCGCCCGGCAACCAGAGTTCGACTCCTGTGTCGAGCGAATGTCTCAGATTCTCACTAAGGACGCGCATATGTCGGCTCTTTCCTGTCCGTTCAACAAAATTTTCACCTACCTGACCGTTTCGAAGAAAACATAATTATAACAGAACACTTCATTGAAAACTTGACTATTATGATGCAATACGAAAGCATTTAATTTAACCAGTAGTGCTCCAAGGTCTTCCAGAAGTCTGGTGCAACCTGCAAATCAGGAAGGAGGAGAATCTGCCTCTTTTTGTTGCCAGCTACAACAAAGGGTCGAAACAGGAAACAACTAAAAAACTGACTATTAAGAAGGCCAGTGGATAAAGTGGTAAAATCAATTCTTCAGTTCAAGAGATAGGGATATATATGAGGAATATATAGATAGCAAAAAATTGAGTACTGAGAAGACCACTAGAAAATAGAGACATGCGACAAAATAGTTGAAAATACTTCAAAAGCAGATCCAAATGTCATGGTAATTTTAACATCAACATAAACAGTTGTGACTTCATCCCAAAAGGGTATCGAAACAAGCATTTCATGCAACCACATAACAGTCACTTCTGATCATAACATCTTATACAACAACACAAAAGGAAGACATCAGCAGGCTCATACTTGATCGAATTCCTAGACATTGCAGCTCATCAGGATATTAAGAATCTCACCCAACATCCGTCAGACGAAAGGTGAAGCATCCACGGCATGGCCTCCTAGTGTCGTGAAGAAATCATGCCGAACAAGAGTTTGTTTGAACCAAGCTTCACCAACATATAAGTCTTGGAAGCTAGCAACCAGTTTTCCATCAGTGTCAACATAAAACAGCCAGTTCTGCGATTGACCAAACCTGACCAGCAAGAGCACGTCACCATCACCTGAAACAACGGTCACATGCCAATAGGTATCACCATTAAGGCCTTCAAACTTCCCCCAGATTTCTGCTATTGTCAAATCAACCTGGTACTTTAAGTCCCAAACCTCACTTTCATAGTTGTGCAGCACCCATATATCAACAATTTTCTTGGCCTTGTCACAGCTATAGATACCAAGCATGTCATCCATCTCAAAGATGCATGAGTAGTTGGTGGGAGGAGCAAGGGGAGCACGGATCTGCCGAAACGACTCAGCTATTGTGTCGAACACAATTACTAGTTTGCTTTCAAGCTGAAAAAATGCACTCTCCCCATCCACAGGGGTATAACACACTGGGTGCCAATGCAAGCTATCACGGATGGTCGAAGGTGAGGATGTTACGGTCACCGTCGCTGGAGACGATGGGGAGGGCACGCTCGCGGGCATGGTGGGCCAGGAGGAATCGGCGGTTGGTGGTGGCGCAGCGCCAGTCGCGGCGGACGGCGCGGCTGCGGAGGATGGATTTGGGGTCGAGGCGGACGAGGATCTCCCATACCAGGATCTCATCTGGGAGGCCGGGGAGGAGGGTCGTCGCTGCTGCCGCCGGGGCCTCCGCCATGGTTGCTGCTGCGGCGGCCTCCTTCGCCATGGTCGCCGGCTGGGTTGAGTTGTGGTGGTGTGGTGGCGGCGGAGGGGAGGGAAGGTAGGCGTGTGTTTCGGGGTAGGGTTTCAGAGAGGAAACAAATTTCGGAAATGGAAAATGTCTGGTCTGGGCTCTGAAACGCACTGGGCCCAGAAACACATCACTCGCATCCTTTTGTACTCCAAAAAAAAAAAAGTCCTTTTAATTACTCATATTCTCAGTTCTCAAACGGAAAAAAAGAAACCTCATGTTCTGATGAGATAGAATTGATCAGCGGCATCTTGGGGCTTGTCATCTTAAGTTTGTTGGTTTGTGTATGGAACAATGATATGTTTCGCTTAGGAGAATACAAGGAAGCTCAAAGGGGTGAGGCTATCTCGCGCGCGCCAACGGTCGATTTTCGATAGGAGCTCCTTTCCTTCTTTGGCATTTATACTTTTTCTAATCTGAACAAAAAAAATTGTACGTGACCGTTCATCTTTCCTTCGTAGCATTTCTCCCCATGCTGGGCCCGATATTCTCTCTCTAATAAAACCATGGGGCGAGGCTATCTCGTGCGCGCCAACGGTCGATTTTCGACAGGAGTACCTTTTCTTCTTTGGCATTTATTCCTTTTCTAATCTGGACCAAAACTATCGGGCCTCGCGGTTGAATTCAGGGGGCATGTTTATATTAGAGAGAAAATACTGGGCCCAATGGTTGAATTTGGGGGGGGGGGGGGGGGGGGGTTATTAGAGGGAAAACACCGTTCCCCACATGCATGCAACCATCCACCACTTTCCCACATAGCACAAGATGGTGGGGCAGCGACATCCGTGTGGGCATTGCATGCAGTAGCACTCGCTCATGAAGAAGTTGTTTCGAGCTGAAAGTGGCATTGCTGACGACCGAGAAAGTCTTGTAATATCTTTTGATATTCTAGAAAATGGATGGGAGCAATACATGTCATTGATAAAAGAAAGAATAAATGGGTGGTTCAAACTGAAGATGTTGTTATAAGGATGTAGAGACTTCGTCAATTTCAAGATGTTGTGCAGTATCTCGAAGGTCGTAGGGGTAGGGTGATGAAACCAAAACTGGCATATCTGGATTTAGGGGGTCCTAAGATAGATGCCTTGAAACGAGAGTAATAGAGACACATAGACATTTCCCAGATTCAGGCTCTCCGAGGAGATGACACCCTACGTCTTGCTTGTGTTTATTGTGTTGGAGTAAGTACAGAGTACAAGTATCTACTAAGAGATTGTAATGTGTCGTCTACAAGCTAGGCCATTGTTTATATATGTACCGGGGGTCCTAGGGTATGTGGAACCTAATACGCTACGTATGAGGAGATAGAATCCTCCACAAATCCAGCGTCTTAGAGTATACATGAAGTCTTCTGAAACATTCTAATTATGCGCCATGGGCCTCTTGATGTGGCCCATGTTGGAACCGACAAGGGGTCCTCAGCCCAGGCCACCAGGCCGGCAGGAGTCGACATGGTGAGAGGCCCCTGAACCGGTCTTCAAGACTAGACACACCTATGCTCATCCGAGCTGCACATCATCTTCAGTCGTCGGTTTTGCAACTGGTTCAACGAAAGCATCCCTTTTTAGTTAAGTCTTGACGTTGAACTACCTCTGAGGTTACCAACACCACATCGGTCTCTGACAAATGTTGAATGAATTTGAGCTGAGATGCACGTCAAAATGTCTCCCGCACAGCAGGCCCATGGGCCCGAAGTACTTCTGCACTCCCGATGTGATAATTATCCGCTATAGTTCTGACAACGCAGACCAGTCTTATCCACGGGCCCACCTGGCCACGTGGCATCCTTGAACTGGTGGTCACCATGATGTGCATACATGGGGTATGGGACCGACCAAGATCACGCCCCATCAAGAGGGACGTGCGCCTTGATCCCCGCATCAACGTATTCTTGCAGCCGAGCTCCATCGGTCGAGTTGCCATCTGAGGTGACACAGATGGGATGTGAAATATTGAAGGAGATAACCGACCTGTGTACATGCAATATTTCCCACAGAGCTATTGATAGTGTCTTGGACTAAGGGATACTCATCGGGTCATCTCCCGGCAAGGAGGGCCGGGCCGAGGACCCCTATGATGATTTACAAGTGGGCCACGTTCATCAGGCACATGACACCAAGAGGGGGGCAGACCTAGAGACTTGGCGTGTACTCCAAGACTTAGAGTTCGTCTACACCATGATTACCTTAGAGATAACTCACCTTTGTGTGAACCCTACACTAGTAGAAAAACAACCTAATGTTCACCTCATTAGTCCCGGTTCAATTACGGACCGGCCCTAATATGTCCATTAGTGCCGGTTCCAGCAGCTAGTCGGGCGGCACTCATTAGTCCCGGTTCGTGTTGAACCTCTAGTACCGGTTCATGCCACGAACCGGGACTAAAAAGGTGGTGTCAGGCTAGGGCCCCACCTACCCCTTTAGTCCCGGTTCGTGCCACGAACTAGGACTAGAGATGCACCTTTAGTCCCGGTTTGTATAACCAACCGGGACTAAAGATGCCTCTATATAAACCCTTCGTCGAGCCCGAGACCATTTCGCTCTGTTTTCCGCTTTCATTCCTTACTCTCCACTGTTCTTCCCCCTTGCTCGAGCTCATCCTTCAATTTTGCCAAAATTTGTCAAGATTTGAAGGCCCCCATCCATCCAAGTGATCACAAAGGTTAGCAACTTTGTCCTTTCATCTCTCATTGCTAGATTACCTCTTGCAATGCTCCATAAGTATAGTGATTTGTGGGTTTTAGTTTGGGAGTAATTATATGTGGTAGTTTATTTGATTTATATGCAATTTGAGCTCAAATTAACACTTAGTTTGCATATGTAGGTGAGGTTTACTTAGTGCCTTCCTGTCCCCGTCCTAACGACCACCGTCGATCGCCCGCACCGTCCCGTTGCTGGCACCATGATGTTTACTACACAACCTTCTTCTTGTAGACGTTGTTGGGCCTCCAAGTGCAGAGGTTTGTAGGAAAGTAGCAAATTTCCCTCAAGTGGATGACCTAAGGTTTATCAATCGGTGGGAGGCGTAGGATGAAGATGGTCTCTCAAACAACCCTGCAACCAAATAACAAAGAGTCTCTTGTGTCCCCAACACACCCAATACAATGGTAAATTGTATAGGTGCACTAGTTTGGCGAAGAGATGGTGATACAAGTGCAATATGGATGATAGATATGAGTATTTATAATCTGAAAATATAAAAACAACAAGGTAACTATTGATAAAACTGAGCGTAAACGGTATTGCAATGCTAGGAAATAAGGCATAGGGTTCATACTTTCACTAGTGCAAGTTCTCTCAACAATAATAACATAATTGGATCATATAACTATCCCTCAACATGCAACAAAGAGTCACTCCAAAGTCACTAATAGCGGAGAACAAACGAAGAGATTATTGTAGGGTACGAAACCACCTCAAAGTTATTCTTTCAGATCGATCTATTCAAGAGTCCGTAGTAAAATAACACGAAGCTATTCTTTCCGTTCAATCTATCGTAGAGTTCGTACTAGAATAACACCTTAAGACACAAATCAACCAAAACCCTAATGTCACCTAGATACTCCAATGTCACCTCAAGTATCCATGGGTATGATTATACGATATGCATCACACAATCTCAGATTCATCTATTCAACCAACACAAAGAACTTCAAAGAGCGCCCCAAAGTTTCTACTGGAGAGTCAAGACCAAAACGTGTGGCAACCCCTATGCATAAGTTCACAATGTTACGAAACCCGCAAGTTGATCACCAAAACATACATCAAGTAGATCACGTGAATATCCCATTGTCACCACAGATAAGCACATGCAAGACATACATCAAGTGTTCTCAAATCCTTAAAGACTCAGTCCGATAAGATCAAAGGGAAAACTCAATCCATTACAAGAGAGTAGAGGGGGCGAAACATCATAAGATCCAACTATAATAGCAAAGCTCGCGATACATCAAGATCGTGCCAAATCAAGAACACGAGAGAGAGAGAGAGATCAAACACATAGCTACTCGTACATACCCTCATCCCCGAGGGTGAACTACTCCCTCCTCATCATGTAGAGTGCCAGGATGTTGAAGATGGCCACCAGTGAGGGATCCCCCCCTCCGGCAGTGTGCCGGAACAGTGTCCCGATTGGTTTTTGGTGGCTACAGAGGCTTGTGGCGGCGGAACTTCCGATCTAGGTTATGTTCTGGGGGTTTCTGTATATATAAGAGGTTTTGGCGTTGGGAACAAGTCAGGGGGGGTCTTCGAGGCGGCCACGAGGTAGGGGGGCGCGCCCAGGGGGTAGGGCGCACCGCCCACCCTCGTGGGTGCCTCGGGACTCTTCTCGCCCGTCTCTGATGCTCCGTGGGGTTCTTCTGGTCCAAAAATAATCTCCGTGAAATTTCAGGTCAATTGGACTCCGTTTGGTTTTCCTTTTCTGCGATACTCAAAAACAAGGAAAAAACAGAAACTGGCACTGGGTTCTAGGTTAATAGGTTAGTCCCAAAAATCTTATAAAATAGCATATAAATGCATATAAAACATCCGCGATTGATAATATAATAGCATGGAACAATAAAAAATTATAGACACGTTGGAGACGTATCAGCATTCCCAAGCTTAATTCCTGCTCGTCCTCGAGTAGGTAAATGATAAAAACAGAATTTTTGATGTGGAATGCTACCTAACATTATTTTCAATGTAATTTTCTTTATTGTGGCATGAATGTTCAGATCCGAAAGATTCAAGACAAAAGTTTTAATATTGACATAAAAATAATAATACTTCAAGCATACTAACTAAGCAATTATGTCTTCTCAAAATAACATAGCCAAAGAAAGCTCATCCCTACAAAATCATATAGTTTGCCCATGCTCCATCTTCGTCACACAAAATGCTCTCATCATGCACAACCCCGATGACAAGCCAAGCAATTGTTTCATACTTTAGTATTCTCAAACTTTTTTCAACTTTCACGCAATACATGAGCGTGAGCCATGGACATTGCACTATTGGTGGAATAGAATATAATGATGGAGGTTGTGTGGAGAAGACAAAAAAGGAGAAAGTCTCACATTGACGCGGCTAATCAACTGGCTATGGAGATGCCCATCAATTGATGCCAATGCGAGGAGTAGGGATTGCCATGCAACAGATGCACTAAAGCTATAAATGTATGAAATCTCAACAAAAGAAACTAAGTGGGTGTGCATCCAACTTGCTTGCTCACGAAGACCTAGGGCATTTTGAGGAAGCCCATTGTTGGAATATACAAGCCAAGTTCTATAATGAAAATTCCCACTAATATATGAAAGTGACAACATAGGAGACTCTCTATCATGAAGATCATGGTGCTACTTTGAAGAAAAAGTGTGGTAAAAGGATAGTAGCATTGCCCCCCCTCTCTTTTTCTCTCATTTTTTGTTTTTTGTTTTTTGGGCCTTCTCTTTTTTTGGCCTTCTCTTTTTTTGGCCTTTCTTTTTTTTCTTTTTTTTCTTCGTCCGGAGTCTCATCCCGACTTGTGGGGGAATCATAGTCTCCATCATCCTTTCCTCACATGGGACAATGCTCCAATAATGAAGATCACCACACTTTTATTTACTTACAACTCAAGAATTACAACTCGATACTAGAACAAAATATGACTCTATATGAGTGCCTCCGGCGGTGTACCGGGATGGGCAATGAATCAAGAGTGACATGTGTATGAAAAATTATTGCATGGTGGCTTTGCCACAAACACGATGTCAACTACATGATCATGCAAGGCAATATGACAATGATGAAGCGTGTCATAATAAACGGAACAGTGGAAAGTTGCATGGCAATATATCTGGGAATGGCTATGGAAATGCCATAATAGGTAGGTGTGGTGGCTGTTTTGAGGAAGATATAAGGAGGTTTATGTGTGATAGAGCGTATCATATCACGGGGTTTGGATGCACCGGTGAAGTTTGCACCAACTCTCGAGGTGAGAAAGGGCAATGCACGGTACCGAAGAGGCTAGCAATGATGGAAAGGTGAGAGTGCGTATAATCCATGGACTCAACATTAGTTATAAAGAACTCACATACTTATTGCAAAAATCTACAAGTCATCGAAACCAAGCACTAGGCGCATGCTCCTAGGGGGATAGATTGGTAGGAAAAGACCATCGCTCGTCCCCAACCGCCACTCATAAGGAAAGCAATCAAAGAACATCTCATGCTTCAGATTTGTCACACAACGGTTACCATACGTGCATACTACGGGACTTGCAAAACTCAACATAAGTATTTCTCAATTCCATAATTACTCAACTAGCACGACTCTAATATTACCAGCTTCATATCTCAAAACAATCATCAAGTATCAAACTTCTCATAGTATTCAATGCACTCTATATGGAAGTTTTTATTATACCCATCTTGGATGCCTATCATATAAGGACTAAATTCATAACCAAAGCAAATTACCATGCTTTTCTAAAGAATCTCAAAATAATATAAGTGAAGCATGAGAGTTCATCTATTTCTTAAAAATAAAACCACCATCGAGCTCTAAAAAGATATAAGTGAAGCACTAGAGCAAATGACAAACTACTCCGAAAGGTATAAGTGAAGATCAATGAGTAGTCGAATAATTATGTAACTATGTGAAGACTCTCTAACATTTAAGAATTTAAAATCTTGGGATATTGTTCAAACAGCAAGCAAAATGAAAGAAAATAAAATGACGCTCCAAGCAAAACACATATCATGTGGTGAATAAAATATAGCTCCAAGTAAAGTTACCGATGAACAAAGACGAAAGAGGGGATGCCTTCCGGGGCATCCCCAAGCTTAGGATCTTGCTTGTCCTTGAATATTACCTTGGGGTGCCTTGGGCATCCCCAAGATTAGGCTCTTGCCACTCCTTAGTCCATAGTCCATCGAATCTTTACCCAAAACTTGAAAACTTCACAACACAAAACTTGACAGAAAACTCGTAAGCTCCGTTAGTATAAGAAAATAAATCACCACTTAGGTACTGTTGTGAACTAATTCTAAATTCATATTGGTGTAATATCTACTGTATTCCAACTTCTCTATGGTTCATACCCTCCGATACTACTCATAGATTCATCAAAATAAGCAAACAACACATAGAAAACAGAATCTGTCAAAAACAGAACACTGTGTAGTAATCTGTATCATTCGAATACTTCTGGAACTCCAAAAATTCTGAAATAAATTGGTGGACGTGAGGAATTTGTCTATTAATCATATTCAAAAAGAATAAACCAGAAGCACTCTCCAGTAAAAATTGGCAGCTAATCTCGTGAGCGCAAAAGTTTCTGTTTTTTACAGCAAGATCGCATAGACTTCACCCAAGTCTTCCCAAAGGTTCTACTTGGCACAAACACTAATTAAAACAATAAAAACACATCTAAACAGATGCTAGATGAATTATTTATTACTAAACAGGAGCAAAAGCAAAGAACAAAAATAAAATTGGGTTGCCTCCCAACAAGCGCTTACGTTTAACGCCCCTAGCTAGGCATGATGATTTCAATGATGCTCACATAAAAGATAAGAATTGAAACATAACAGGAGCATCATGAAGAATATGACTAGCACATTTAAGTCTAACCAACTTCCTATGCATAGGTATTTTGTGAGCAAACAACTTATGGGAACAATAATCAACTAGCATAGGAAGGCAAAACAAGCATAACTTCAAAACTTGAAGCACATAGAGAGGAAAGTTGATATTATTGCAATTCCTACAAGCATATGTTCCTCCCTCATAATAATTTTCAGTAGCATCATGAATAAATTCAACAATATAACCATCACATAAAGCATTCTTTTCATGATCTACAAGCATAGAATTTTTATTACTCTCCACATAAGCAAATTTCTTCTCATGAATAATAGTGGGAGCAAACTCAACATAATAATTATCATGTGAGGCATAATCGAATTGAAAACTAAAATCATGATGACAAGTTTCATGGTTATCATTATTCTTAATAGCGTACAAGTCAACACAATAATCATCATATATAGCAACTTTATTCTCATAATCAATTGGAACCTCTTCCGAAATAGTGGATTCATCACTAAATAAAGTCATGACCTCTCCAAATCCCCTTTTGTAATTATCACAATAAGATTCAACGCCCTCCAAAATAGTGGGATCATTACTTCCTAGAGTTGAGACTCTACCAAACCCACTTTCATCAATATAATCATCATAAATAGGAGGCATGCTATCATCATAATAAATTTGCTCATCAAAACTTGGGGGACAAAAAATATCATCTTCGTCAAACATAGCATCCCCAAACTTGTGGCTTTGCATATCATTAGCATCATGGATATTCAAGGAATTAGTACTAACAACATTGCAATCATGCTCATTATTCAAAGATTTAGTGCCAAACATTCTAATGCATTCTTCCTCTAGCAATTGAGCACAATTATCGGAATCCTTATTTTCACGGAAGACATTAAAAAGATGAAGCATATGAGGCAACCTCAATTCCATTTTTTGTAGTTTTCTTTTATAAACTAAACTAGTGACAAAACAAGAAACTAAAAGATTCAATTGCAAGATCTAAAGATATACCTTCAAGCACTCACCTCCCCGGCAACGGCGCTAGAAACTGCTTGATGTCTACTACACAACCTTCTTCTTGTAGACGTTGTTCGGCCTCCAAGTGCAGAGGTTTGTAGGACAGTAGCAAATTTCCCTCAAGTGGATGACCTAAGGTTTATCAATCGATGGGAGGCGTAGGATGAAGATGGTCTCTCTCAAACAACCCTGCAACCAAATAACAAAGAGTCTCTTGTGTCCCCAACACACCCAATACAATGGTAAATTGTATAGGTGCACTAGTTCGGCGAAGAGATGGTGATACAAGTGCAATATGGATGATAGATATGAGTATTTGTAATATGAAAATATAAAAACAGCAAGGTAACTATTGATAAAAGTGAGCATAAACGGTATTGCAATGCTAGGAAACAAGGCCCAGGGTTCATACTTTCACTAGTGCAAGTTCTCTCAACAATAATAACATAATTGGATCATATAACTATCCCTCAACATGCAACAAAGAGTCACTCCAAAGTCACTATTAGCGGAGAACAAACGAAGAGATTATTGTAGGGTACGAAACCACCTCAAAGTTATTCTTTCAGATCGATCTATTCAAGAGTCCGTAGTAAAATAACACGAAGCTATTCTTTCCGTTCGATCTATCATAGAGTTCGTACTAGAATAACAACTTAAGACACAAATCAACCAAAACCCTAATGTCACCTATATACTCCAATGTCACCTCAAGTATCCATGGGTATGATTATATGATATGCATCACACAATCTCAGATTCATCTATTCAACCAACACAAAGAACTTCAAAGAGCGCCCCAAAGTTTCTACCGGAGAGTCAAGACGAAAACGTGTGCCAACCCCTATGCATAAGTTCACAATGTTACGGAACCCGCAAGTTGATCACCAAAACATACATCAAGTAGATCACGTGAATATCCCATTCTCACCACAGATAAGCACATGCAAGACATACATCAAATGTTCTCAAATCCTTAAAGACTCAATCCGATAAGATAACTTCAAAGGGAAAACTCAATCCATTACAAGAGAGTAGAGGGGGAGAAACATCATAAGATCCAACTATAATAGCAAAGCTCGTGATACATCAAGATCGTGCCAAATCAAGAACACGAGAGAGAGAGAGAGATCAAACACATAGCTACTGGTACATACCCTCAGCCCCGAGGGTGAACTACTCCCTCCTCATCGCGGAGAGCGCCGGGATGATGAAGAAGGCCACCGGTGAGGGATCCCCCCCCGGCAGGGTGCCAGAATAGGGTCCCGATTGGTTTTTGGTGGCTACAGAGGCTTGTGGCGGCGGAACTTCCGATGTAGGTTATGTTCTGGGGGTTTCTGTATATATAAGAGGTTTTGGCATTGGGAACAAGTCAGGGGGGTCTCCGAGGCTGCCACCAGGTAGGGGGGTGCGCCCAGGGGGGTAGGGCGTGCCTCCACCCTCGTGGGTGCCTCGGGACTCTTTTGGCCCATCTCCGATGCTCCATGGGGTTCTTCTGGTCCAAAAATAATCTCCGTGAAATTTCAGGTCAATTGGACTCCGTTTGGTTTTCCTTTTCTGCGATACTCAAAAACAAGGGGAAAATAGAAAACTGGCACTGGGCTCTAGGTTAATAGGTTAGTCCCAAAAATCATATAGAATAGCATATAAATGCATATAAAACATCGACGACTGATAATATAATAGCATGGAACAATAAAAAATTATAGATACGTTGGAGACGTATCACACCACCTTGGTGAGCCTCTTGTTCTTATCTTTTTTATATAAAAAATCACGTTTGTGTGATTTAGATATATAGTTACTTGTATAATTTTCTTACCCGTACGTTGTTTGTTATACATAGTGGCATGGTTTTGATATCCCTCCCCGTCGGCCCTCGTCCAGTTTATGATTCAGATGTGATATATTCTCTTTTATAACTATTTGTTCCATTTCGTGTTTATGACAAATTATGCCCATCAAGTTGACATAGATATTTTTATCTAGGAGGTATGTGAACCAGAAATTCCAACCGACCCTCTTGTCGAGAGGTTAAATTTAGTTGAAAAAGAAAATATATTTGAAAGAAAAATTGAAAAGAATTGATGAAGAGAAGATGTGGAGTTGTATGTTGCCGACGTCGTCGATGATCACAAGATCAAGATGGAGAAAATGCGCTTGAAGATTAGAAAATATGCCATTGATAGTGAGACCTTGTATCATTATGCTGTTGGACCAATTGTTACCTTAGTTGCGATCTTGATTGCATTTGTTGTTGCATTTAAATGTTTTAGCTAGAGAGTTTGTATGTTGTTTTATGACAATAAGTGTGTATGAACTTTATGTACGAACTTGTATTAATTTGGTCTTTTCGGTGTTGTGTAATGAAGATGAGCCGCCAATGGATGTACAATGACCGATGCTCTCCCCAGTTTGTTAATGGCGTGCATACTTTTCTGCTTGTGGCTGAGGCAAACAAGTGGGCGGATGGTATTATGTGTTGTCCATGCGCTGTTTGAAAGAATGATCAGAATTACTCTAAGTCAAGAACCATTCACGTCCACCTGTGTGAGTCAGGTTTCATGCCCCACTATAATGTTTTGACCAAGCACGGAGAAATAGGGGTCCTCATGGAAGAGAATGAAGGAGAAGAGGACGACGACATCAATCCTGGACATGGGTTCCCTGAATACGATGGTACAACAATGGGGGATGAAGCTGAGCCGACAATGCGGGAAGAAGCTGAAGAAGAGGCATCAGATGTGCCTGCTGATGATCTTGGTCGTGCGATTGTCGATGCAAAGAGAAAGTGTGCAAATGAAAAGGAGAGGCTGAAGTTGCAGCGCATGTTAGAGGATCACAAGAAATCGTTGTACCCAAATTGCGAAGCTGACAAGAAAAAGCTGGGCACCACATTGGAATTGCTGCAATGGAAGGCAGAGAATGGTGTATCTGACAAGGGATTTGGAAAGTTGCTGATAATGTTAAAGAAGATGCTTCCAAAGGACAACGAATTGCCCGAGAGTACGTACGAAGCAAAAAAGGCTGTCTGCCCTCTAGGATTAGAGGTGCAGAAGATACATGCATGCCCTAATGACTGCATCCTCTACCGCGGTGAGTATGAGGATTTGAATGCATGCCCGGTATGCGGTGCATTGCGCGATAAGATCAGCTGCGATGACCCTGGTGATGTCGAGGCAAGCGCCCCAGGAAGAAGATTCCTGCCAAGGTGATGTGGTATGCTCCTATCATACCATGGTTGAAACGTATGTTCCAAAAAAAGAGCATGCCAAGTTGATGCGACGGCACAGAGAAGACCGTAAGAAAGATGGGAAGTTGAGAGTACCCGCTGACGGGTCGCAGTGGAGAAAATTTGAGAGGAAGTGGAGGGACTTTACAGATGACGCAAGGAACGTATGGTTTTGTCTAAGCACAGATGGCATTAATTCTTTCGGGCAGCAGAGCAGCAATCATAGCACCTGGCCTGTGACTCTATGTATGTATAACCTTCCTCCTTGGTGCATGAAGCGGAAGTACATTATGATGCCAGCGCTCATCCAAGGCCCTAAGCAACCCGGCAACAACTTTGATGTGTACCTAAGGCCATTAGTTGAAGAACTCTTATAGCTGTGGAATGAAAAAGGTGTACATGTGTGGGATGAGGACAATCAGGAAGAATTTGACCTACATGCATTGCTATTTGTGACCATCAATGAATGGCCTGCTCTCAGTAACCTTTCAGGACAGACAAACAAGGGATACCGTGCATGCACACACTGTTTGGATGATACCGACAGTATATATTTGGATAATTGTAAGAAGAATGTGTACCTGGGACATCGTCGATTTCTTCCGAGTAGGCATCCCGTAAGAAAGAAAGGCAAGAATTTCAAAGGTGAGGCAAGTCACCGGACGAAGCCTCGCCACCGTACTAGTGATGATGTACATGATATGGTCAAGGGTTTAAAGGTAATCTTTGGAAAGGGTCCTGGCGGACAATCTGTTCCGAATGACACTGACAGACGCGCACCCATGTGGAAGAAGAAATCTATATTTTGGGACCTACCATATTGGAAAGACCTAGAGGTCCGCTCTACAATCGATGTGATGCACGTGACGAAGAATCTTTGCGTGACCCTGCTTGGCTTCTTGGGCGTGTATGGGAGACAAAAGATACACCGGATGCACGGGAGGACCAACAACGTATGCACGGAAAAGACGACATACATCAGGGTCATGCCAGCTATGCTCTTACCTAAGAAGAGAAGGAAATCTTCTTTCAATGCCTGCTCAGTATGAAGGTCCCGTCTGGCTTCTCGTCGAATATAAAGGGAATAATAAATATGGCAGGGAAAAAGTTCCAGAACCTAAAGTCTCATGACTGCCACGTGATTATGACGCAACTGCTTCCGGTTGCATTGAGGGGGCTTCTATTGGAAAACGTTTGATTAGCCATTGTGAAGCTATGTGCATTCCTCAATGCAATCTCTCAGAAGGTAATCGATCCATAAATCATACCAAGGATAGAGAATGATTGGTTGCAATGTCTTGTCAGTTTCGAGTTGGTGTTCCCACCATCCTTCTTCAATATCATGACACACGTCCTAGTTCACCTATGCGAAGAGATTGCCATTCTGGGTCATGTATTTCTACACAATATGTTCCTCTTTGAGAGGTTCATGGGAGTCTTAAAGAAATATGTTCATAACCATGCTAGGCCAGAAGGAAGCATCTCCAAGGGCCATGAAATGAGGAGGTCATTTAATTTTGTGTTGACTTTATTTCTGACCTTAAGCCGATTGGTGTTCCTGAATCGCGGCATAAGAGCAGACTAGGTGGAAATTGCACGCTAGGACCGAGAGCAATAATATGTATGGACGGGCATTCTCTCACTCAAGCACACTACACAGTTCTACAAAATTCCGCCTTGGTGGCTTTGTATATCGAGGAACACAAGAATATTCTACGCTCCAAACACCCGGAGCAGTCTGACGACTGGATTACACGTGAACAAACGGGGACTTTCGCCGGTTGGTTGCAGACACGTGCCATGCATGACGACACTGTTGAAGATGACCTATGCTTGCTGTCCCAGTTACCATCTTCAAATATAATGACTTTCAAAGGGTACGAGATAAATGGGAATACATTTTACATGATCGCCCAAGATAAAAAGAGCACCAACCAAAACAGTGGTGTCCGCTTTGATGCAGCAACCAAGAGGGGAACAGACACATATTATGGTTACATAGAGGAGATATGGGAACTTGATCATGGACGTGGTTTGAAGGTCCCTTTGTTTCGGTGCAAATGGGTCAATCTGACATGAGGCAGGGTAACGGAAGACCCGCAGTACGGAATGATAACAGTGGATCTCAACAATCTTGCGTACGCAGACGAACCATTCGTCCTAGCCAATGATGTGGCGCAGGTTTTCTATGTGAAGGACATGTGTACCAAGCCGAGAAAAAGAAAAGATAAGGAAGCGAATACATCATACGATGAGCCAAAGCGCCACATAGTTCTTTCAGGGAAAAGAAACATCGTGGGAGTGGATGACAAGACAGACATGTCAGAAGATTATGAAATGTTTCATGAAATTGCCCCCTTCACAGTGAATATTGACCCGAGCATCCAGTTAAATGATGAAGATTGTCCATGGTTACGGCGCAAAGGGACACACGCGAAGAAAAAGTTTTACACAGAAAGATCCCACTCTGGGATGTGACCGGCTTCACTGTCATCACTTTGTTCTGTAGTGAGTTTCCGAACTTATATATCTGGAATGTCCCACTTTGGACAAACCGTAGGGAGTCTTTGTAATAGTTAGGGTGCTTATGTGTTTTGGCATTTGGAGAAAGTCAAGAAAGCTGCTCTTAGGAAGACGGCGATAGCATTCAACAACCACAAGAAAAGTATATGGGCCGCGTACATCAATGCAGGAAAGAAGACTCCAGAATTCAAGGGAACACTGGAGAAGGCAAGAGATCACTGGGACATTCTCGTGAAATTCAAGGAATCGGAAGTAGCTCAGGACCGGTCGAGAATAAACAAGATTAATGCCGCAAAAAACAGTGGCACCATAAGCTGGGGCCAGATGGCTACGAGGTGGCCCGCCCTAAGTGGGATCTCGCTGAGCAAGAGATGCTGGATGTAGACAAAGGAGCCGACCTCACTGAGGGACGGCTTGGTTCTATGCGCATGAGGGGACATTGTACCCAAAGATAGGCGAGGTTTTGGAGCAGAAAGTCTTAAAGGAGCCGACCTCACTGAGGGAGTCCTGGATTAGGGGGTCCTCGGATAGCCGGACTATATACTTTAGCCGGACTGTTGGACTATGAAGATACAAGATTGAAGACTTCGTCCCGTGTCCGGATGGGACTCTCCTTGGCATGGAAGACAAGCTTGGCAATACGGATATGTAGATCTCCTCCCTTGTAACCGAATCTGTGTAACCCTAGCCCCCTCCGGTTTCTATATAAACCGGAGGGTTTAGTCCGTAGGACAACAACAATCATACCATAGCTAGCTTCTAGGTTTTAGCCTCTACGATCTCGTGGTAGATCAACTCTTGTAAAACTCATATCATCAAGATCAATCAAGCAGGAAGTAGGGTATTACCTCCATCGAGAGGGCCCGAACCTGGGTAAACATCGTGTCCCCCGCCTCCTATTACCATCCGCCTTAGACGCACAGTTCGGGACCCCCTACCCGAGATCCGCCGGTTTTGACACCGACATTGGTGCTTTCATTGAGAGTTCCATTGTGCCGTCATCATAAGGATGGATGACTCGTCTCGTTGTCAAGGACAACATCACCTCTGGGGGAGCCCTGGCTGTAAGCCAAACTCTTCAACTAGGTGGCTTCGTCATGACCGTCCGTTCGGCCGCTGCGCCGACGACGACTTATCGGGTCATCAAAAACAGTCTCCATGTCGGCTCGGAATTCGCCGAGCAGATGGATCCAATGGAGCTCTCTTCTTTGAACGAGCTCTTGGATCGCATTGCTGCCTTGGGAGTCGCTACGGACTATGATCGGATCGGGCTTAAACCCGACCAAAGGGAGATTAACTCTCCGCCGGTCACCCATCAGATAGCGGTGGTGGCGGAGCAACGCAGCGATTCTTCCTCTATCTTGAGGACAAGCTATGTCCGGATTCCCGAGCTCTCTAAGCCGGATACCCGTCTACGGGAGGACATGGCCCAAGCTTTGAACCTAGAGTCAGACAGCGGGCCAGACCTATTGGGCAGCAAACCGGAGCCCGAACTTTCAAGACCGGAAACTCCGCTGCTCCTGGGTCTCAGATCGGGTCAGGGTTCGGACCTAAATCTACCCACCCACCCAGATATAAGTGATCTTTCCCACAACAGACAAGATCCCCAAGAGACAGTACATCACTACTGGGCCAGATTCCTCCTTGTAATAAGCAAGGTCAAGGACTGTCGCGAGGAAGACGCAATTTCATTCTTTTGCAAAAATTGCACGGACAAGGGAATCCTCAACGCCATAAGTCGCCGTGGCATAGCACACTTCGCGGACTTGGCGGCCATAGTACAGAAATACTATGCGATGGAAAGCGCCTGGAAAACCCAAACAAAATTCTGGGATCTCCGGCTCTCACTACACCCCCCGTGCGAATTAAAAGAGTGTACTCTCATAAGTCACCCAATCCAATTACAAAGAAACAAAAGACCACTACAGGGCGTGGAACCGTATTGGAGGGATGGCTCAACGGGCCATGCAAAATTCACAGTACATCGGATACCATACCAACACACAGCCTTAGAGCATGTTGGGTACTCCGGCAGGTGGCCAAGAGCGGTGAGGATATCCTCATCAACAATACCGCAGAGCACCATCCTGTGGAGAACAAAAATATAGTATTGACAGTCTTCGAGACCTTCGCCTCAAATAATAGGCTTAAGCGAGCACTCCGCAGCCTTGCCGAAGTCTGCCATGTAGCAGCAGTAAATCCATGGAGCGATACGGCTATTACCTTCAATGTCAGTGACGAACCTAAATTCCGAACAGCCTGAGCACCAGCCGCCTTGGTCCTTAGTCCGATTGTGGACGGCTTCCGGCTTACTAAAGTGCTCATGGACGGCGGCAGCGGATTAAACCTCATTTACACGGAGACTCTTCGAAAAATGGAAATAGACAGAAGCCGCATTGAGCAAAGCAGCACGACCTTCAGAGGAATAATCCCTAGTCGGGAGGCACAATGTGCTGGCAAAATCACACTAGATGTGGTTTCAGCACGCCGGAGAATTATAGGTCCGAAGAAATCACATTCCATGTGGCCCCGTTCAATAGCGGATACCACGCCCTTCTAGGGCGGGAGGCATTCACGATCTTCCAAGCTATACCCCATTACGGGTACATGAAGCTCAAAATGCCCGGGCCTAATGGAATCATCACTCTAGCTAGTGATCCGGACATAGCACTCCGCGCCAAAAATAAAACAGCCGCACTGGCCATCGAGGCTTTATCCGAAGCCCTCGCGCCGAGGAATTAACTGCGCTCCACAATGGACAGGGACGACGTGATACTCGATAAAAGATCCAAGTCCACCTCTTTTAAACCAGCGGATGAAATAGTCAAATTCCAAGTCCATCCAATGGACCCTCCAAAAGAGCATCCATCGGGGCACAGTTAAACCCCACAGTAGACGCCGCACTATGGGAGTTCTTGCGCGAGAATTGGGACATCTTCGCCTGGCATCCTTCAGACATGCCAGGAATCCCACACAGGCTGGCCGAGCATAGCCTTAACATCCTAAAGGGATTCAAGCCGGTGAAGCAAACTCTTCGGCGCTTCTCTGAGCCTAAGCGACAAGCCATGGGAGAGGAGCTAGCCAAGTTACTGGAGGCCGGATTCATCCGAGAAATAAAACATCCAGGCTGGCTAGCAAACCTGGTGATGGTACCAAAGAAGGACAAATCATGGCGCCTATGCATCGACTTCAAGGACCTTAATAAGGCTTGCCCAAAGGATCCCTTCCCCCTCCCTCGCATCGATCAAATTATCGACGCTACCACAGGACACGACTCATTGTGTTTCCTCGACGCATACTCCGGATACCATCAAATTAAGATGGTGGAGTCCGATCAAGCCGCAACAACATTTATCACTCCATACGACCCCTTCTGTTTTAACACCATGCCTTTCGGGCTCAAAAACGCCGGCGCAACCTATCAACGCATGATTCAGACATGCTTGGAGACACAGATTGGCAAAACAGTGGAGGCATATGTAGACGATGTGGTCATTAAAACCAGACACGTCGAATCCTTAATAGACGACTTGAGGCTCACGTTCGACAATCTCCGAACATACGACATTAAGCTCAATCCGAAAAAATGCGTCTTCGGCGTGCCTGCTGGAAAGCTCTTAGGCTTCATCGTCTCCAACAGAGGAATCGAAGTAAATTCGGCTAAAATCCGAGCTCTGTCACAGTTGGCCATCCCAACAGACCTCAAGCAAATCCAGAAACTACCTGGATGCGTGGCTGCCTTAAGCCACTTCATCTCCCGATTAGGAGAAACGGCACTGCCTCTTTATCGCCTTCTTCGACGCACCGAACACTTCGAGTGGACGGATGCGACCATGGCCGGATTAGAAGAAATAAAAGCCGTCTTGGCCACAAACCCAATCTTGGCGGCACCTAACGTCGATGAACCAATGCTGCTATATATAGCGGCAACACACCAAGTTGTAAGCGCAGTGCTCGTCGTCGAACAAGAGATGGACGGACATAAGTTCCTGCTTCAAAAGCCGGTATACTATGTATCCACTGTCCTCACTCCATGCAAATCACGGTACCCACATTATCAAAAGATAGCATACACGCTCTTCATGGCATCCCGGAAACTACGACACTACTTTCAAGAGTGTTCAATCACGGTGGCCTCTGAAGTACCACTCAACGACATAATAAACAACCGCGAGGCCACGGGCCCGATTGCTAAATGGGCTATTGAGCTCCTCCCGTTCGACATAACATATAAACCACGGCGAGCCATTAAGTCACAAGTACTGGCTGATTTCATCGCCGAATGGACAGAAGCCGAACTCCCTAAAGAGTACGGCGCGTACTCCAATTGGATTATGCACTTTGACGGCTCTAAAATGCTGGCGGGTCTAGGCGCTGGTGTCGTCCTGACATCCCCCACCGGAGATACAGTCCAATACGTACTGCAAATACTATATACAGACTCCAACAACGCAGCAGAATATGAGGCCCTGTTACATGGTCTCCGGATGGCAGTCTCCATGGGCATTCAATGCCTGGAGGTGCGTGGGGACTCGAACCTCGCAATATCTCAAATAAATGGAGACTTCGACGCCAAGGATCCAAAAATGGCGGCTTATCGCAACGCCGTCCTCAAAATGTCAGCTCGGTTCGAGGGGCTTGAATTCCACCATGTGGCCCTGGAAAACAATCAGGCGGCGGATATCCTCGCCCGCATCGGCGCTAAGCGCGACCCCGTCCCACCTAATATCTTCTTGGAAAGGCTAATTAAGCCATCCGTCATATGGGAAGGGGAGACCGGTAACAATAGTCCGGACCCGGCCACAACAATAGATACCGAACACCCTGACATAATCGGAGGCTCTGCCACCGAAATAACACCTTCTGCCCACGTAAAAATGGTTGTCATCGCCCCGTGGACAGAACCATTCATGGCGTACCTAACTAGGCAGGAACTACCCGAGGACCCAAATGAGGCGCGCTGCATTGTGCGGCAGTCTAAAGCCTACAAGGTCCACGAGGGAGAGCTTTATAAGAAAAGCGCTATCGGAGTCCTTCAAAGGTGCATCTCCGAAGAGGAGGGGCGGCAACTTTTGGCAGAAATTCATGCTGGACTTGGCGGCCACCACGCCGCAGCTCGGGCCCTTGTAAGCAAGGCCTTCCGTACATGTTTCTACTGGCCAACGGCCCGAGCAGATGCACAGGACCTCGTTCAATGTTGCGTCGGTTGCCAGCTTTTGCAAACCAAAGCCATATGCCGCCTACCGCTCTCCAAACAATCCCCATTACTTGGCCCTTTGCGGTCTGGGGGCTTGATATGGTCAGACCCCTCAAAGGGGGAAGCCATAAGAAAAAATACTTATTGGTCATGGTGGATAAATTCACCAAATGGATAGAAGCCAAACCAGTTAAAACGGCCGAATCCGGACCAGTTATAGACTTCATATCCAAGGTTGTACACCGTTATGGCGTCCCCCACAACATCATCACTGATAACGGCTCGAACTTTACAGCCGACGAGGTAAAACTTTGGTGCAGCAACATGGGCATCAAGCTCGATTATGCTTCTGTCTATCACCCGCAAACTAACGGTCAAGTCGAGCGAGCAAATGGTCTTATCATGAGCGGCTTTAAACCCAGATTAGTGCGATCCTTGAAGGAATCCGATACGCACTGGGTAGAGGAGCTCGACTCTGTACTATGGGGGCTGCGGACCACGCCGAATCGCACTACCGGATACACACCGTTTTTATGGTGTACGGCGCAGAGGCGGTACTGCCCTGCGACATGATTCATGACTCACCTCGAGTGCGCATGTATGAAGAGAAAGAAGCCGAGCTTGATCGGTAGGACAGTTTGGACGCTCTGGAGGAGGAGCGTGACGTGGCAAAAGCCCATTCCGCATTCTATCAGCAACAGGCTCGAACGTATCAAAGCAGAGAAGTACGAGCCAAAACTTATAACGTTGGCGAACTCGTTCTACGCCTATCGGAGAAGAAAAAGAACAAACTCAAGCCCAAATGGGAAGGTCCCTTCGTCATTGACCAAGTTCTGAACGGTGGAGCGTACCGTCTGCGGGATGCATCGGACAATCGACTCGAGCCAAACCCATGGAATGCAGCCAGACTCCGAAGGTTCTACGCCTAGTGCCGGACTCGGTGTTCGTCTCCTTACCTCTGAATTTTTTTTATATATTCGTTACCTGTCTTTTCTTTCTTTCTCTCTTTCTTCCTTTCTTTTTTTTCTTCAAGGCCTTCAAAGGCTAAAATGTGTCTTGATTACACAATCTTGACGCGCTAGCCATGCTCATTATACCTGGGGGCTTCTTATACAGAAGCTTAATATAACTATTTGCTGGGCTCTATGCCCCATACATGTGTTATTCTTCCGCATGTACCTTTTTCGCCATTATATGCATCGATATGACTTAAGTTTTGGCCAAGCTGGGTTGCCTGGCTCTTGTGTTTATGCCCTACGTTCCCGTTAATTCGGCTAGGGCATAAGGGGAGCACCTCTGTGATTGTTACTGCCGGGTCAGCCGGATGTGTACCTCAGACTGGGTGAAGCTGAAAGCTAGCATTCTTACGGGAATACTCGGTCGGTGAACAAAATATGTTCCTTATTTATTGTAATACATGCCCCCAGATGTTTATATCCTGCGTCTCTTTTCACAGCCCGGACATGCACATTAGGCCATGCGTACCCAGGGAAAGGAACCCTTAACGGAACTATTCTCCCTGGAAGATGTTTCTTACTATCCATGTAATATAACATAGCTAGTTGGGTACTTGCCTGTTCAAGCACTTATGACCCCTACGCCTAGTTTCCACGCGTACCCTGGTTTTTTCATAACTGAGCGGGTATTCGGATACACTCCGGACTGTCGGGTCCAGAGGTCGAAGCGAAAAGGTCCGCCATGACAAATGATTTACAATCCGGCTAGGGACAATACATGTCACTTGAAGTACACATTCACTTAGACTGAATAAATTCTTCTTCTATACCATCCAACAGGCTGTCTAGCCTATAATCCTATTGGGAATACTTTGCGGCTAATTCTACCTGGTCATACACCAAACTGATGGGGATCTCTTTCCCATCGGGCCCCACAGGTCCGACCTCGGCCATGTGGTTCGGGTCAGCCTTGGTATATCGGGTCTTCACCATAGCACGGGCTTCGCTCGCACCTTGTCGGCAGGCTGGTATCTTCCACAATCGGAAGCACCGCCGCACTCCCTTGAGCTTCTCTATAAGCTCCCCCATGCCTCCTGGCGGGGAGACGGATGGCCACAAGGCTTGGGCAATGCCCTGCATCACCTGCCGAACTTGTTCGTGCAGTTGTGAGAGCTCTGGCAGAAGGTCACCCGCAGACCCGGGCATCTCCTCCGTGGGACGACCCGTCAGCATACATGCAGACATAACTCTGTTAGCAGGTTTCTTCGCCGAACTCTTTAGAAGTTCATTCAAGCACTTACTGAAAATGACGCGTCGAAGCCTCTTATTCTCCTTTCCGGAGTCAGCAAGCTGGGCTCGAACATCTTTCAGTTCCACGCCCAGCTGGATATTGGCGTCTTGGAGATCGTTTTTCTCCCGCCTAACTTGCGTAAGCACGCGCTCGCCAGCCTTTAGCTGTCGTAGAGCATGTTGCTCATCCGGATTCACTCCGGGACCATTTGCATAATCTATTGTTAGATTTCCACGCATGCCGCATACTAATCGGTACATGTCATTCTTTTTGATAGAGACAAGTCTTACCAGAGCACTACAAAAAAAAGACACATCCGTGACATTTTGGGCCGAACGAATTTTTTTTCTGTCATACATATGACACTTCTATGACAATAATTGTGACAAAACCCGGTATCATCATAGATGTGGTGGGCTCCTACTTCTATGACAAAAAAATCATGACAGAAAATGGGCTTTTCGTCCTGGGCGGGCCGGAGATGCAGCTGCATGACATTCTTTGGGCCGTCCATGACGGAAAAAACCATGGTAGAAGCGAGGGCGAGGAAAATTTCGGGGAGGTCCCGGTTACGGTGGGAGGTCGGGGGCCGAGCAATGCGCGTTTCTCTCATACACGTACGCGCGTGTGTGCGAGGCGTTGGCTCTAACTGAACCCGAGCGAGGCGTTGGTCTCTAACTAAACCCGAGCGATTGCACTGCAGGCTACGCGTTACTGAACCCGAGCGATCGATCGATGGCTGTTAACTGAACCCGATCGAGCGATTCCTTCGCTACTGCTACTAACTGAAGCCGATCGATTGGATGAACAGTGAGCGTTGCGGGGGGGGGGGGGTTGGATGAACAGTGAGCGGTGGCGTTGCCTCTAGATGAACAGGACCCCGTGGTGTGGAGGGCTGGATGAACAGTAGACGGTGGAGGGGTGGTTGAACAGGACCCCGTGGTGTGGAGGGCTGGATGAACAGTAGACGGTGGAGGGGTACCCGTGGAGGGGTGGTTGAACAGGACCCCGTGGTGTGGAGGGCTGGATGAACAGTAGACGGTGGAGGGGTGCCCGTGGAGGGGTGGTTGAACAGTAGCCGGTGGACTAGCGCGCGGTGGAGGCTAGATGAACAGGATCCCGTGGAGGCTGGAGGAGGTCGACGGTGGAGATGAACAGTATCCCCTGGAGTCCCGTTTTGCGCTACGCCACACCCCTCCCGATGAACAGGACCCCCGTTTTGACCGTAGGAGCTCCGTTTCGTCCGTTTTGCGGTACGCCACACCCCTCCCGATCAACAGGACCCCCGTTTCGACCGTAGGATGTCCGTTTTGTCCGTTTTGCGGTACGCCACACCCCTCCCGATCAACAGGACCCCCGTTTCGACCGTAGGAGGTCCATTTCCTCCGTTTTGCGGTACGCCACACCCCTCCCGATCAACAGGACCCCGTTCCGAATGTAGGAGGTCCGTTTCCTCCGTTGTGCGATACGCTAGGCCTCGTTTCCATCGCCTGTTCCGTCCAAGCCCTCCCGATGAACACGACCACACATTCCGTTCCGACCCAGCCGGTTGGCTCCCACGCGTTCTGTTGCCTCCCGATGAACACGACGCATTCCGTTGCCTCCCCATGAACACGATGCATTCCGTTGCCTCCCCATGAACATGACGACGACGCTGTTTCTCCGTTCTGACCCAGCCATGTACACGAGCCCTAGCCATACGTATGCGCGAGTAGGCGTTCGAGACCCCGCCTGTATGTACACATACGTGGCCGTATTTTCTTTCTTGCACCCTGGCCGCTGTACGTACGTGTACATGCTACGTGAGCACCTCTACTACGACACGTACGCGCCTCTACTACGACACGTGCGCGCCTCTACATCCACCAGTATATATGTATGTACACGTTCACGACCAGAATGACAACGCTACGTACGCTTCGACCAGGTGGGTCCCGACTATCAGGCACTTCCTTGCCTGCGAAGATGTAGCTGGTGGGTCCCAGCAGTCAGGGGGGTGAATCGTTTTTTGCCCGGACGCACTTCCTTGCATGCGAAGATGTAGCTGGTGAGTCCCAGCAGTCAGGGGCAAATGTTTTTTTTGCGAAATACGGTGGCCCGTCCGGTGGGTCCCCGCTGTCAGGTCCAGGAATCATTATTTTGCACGTAATAAGGAGGCACTTCCTTGCTGCGGCCGTGGACCCAGCTGTCAGCCTCTCCACGTATAGTCCACGTCCGATGGAAGCCGTTCCTTGACCACGTTGACCCCGCCGCGCCGAGAGCACCAGGGCGGTGGACGACGGCGAGGCCTAGGAAGGGGATGACGTGGAGCTAGGGAAGACGTGGCAGTGGATGCCCACGCGTAGAGGATTACGAGGGTTCACTGGTTCACTGCGGTGTGAGGCTGCCGTCGCCGCAGAATAACAGGGGGTGTGGGTGAGTAGAGGGATGGCCTGGCCAGCGGTGGGAGTAGTAGGGGGCGGTGAGGCCTTCGCCGCATCGCAGCCGGCCACGGGAGGCAGGAGCACGAGGCACGACCAGCGCTGGTTTGGGCGGCTGGAGCTAGAAGACCAGATGTTGAAGAAGCACTACGGCCATTGGATGGACATCGTACAGTCATTGGAGCTAGAATCGTGCATATTGACTAAGTTGACAAAGCCCTCCGTCCCCGTCAACTTAGTAGGCCGACAAGTCAGCCTGCCACTATACTGGGTCCCAGCTAACAGGGGGAGTATTCATTTTTTTGTGCGTAATAAGGAGGCACTTCCTTGCGTGCGAAGATATAGCTAGTGGGTCCGAGCTGTCAGCGGCGGTAATGTTTTTTCGCGAAATACAGAGGCCCTTTCGGTGGGTCCCTGATGTCAAGTGGAGGAATCATTATTTTGCACGTAATAAGGAGGCATTTCCTTGCGTGCCGCCGTGGACCCAGCTGTCGGCCTCTCCATGTATAGTCCACTTCAGATGCATGTCGGTCGTTGACCACGTTGACCAGGCTGCGCCGAGAGCACCAGGGCGGTGGACGACGACGAGGCCTAGGAAGGGAACGACACGGAGGCAGGGAAGACTCGGAAGTTGTTTCCCACGCGGAGGGGAGTACGACTGTACGAGGGTTTACTGGTTCGTCTGCCGTCACCGGAGAATAACAGCAGGTGTGGGTGAGTAGAGGGATGGCTAGGCCAACGATGGGAGTACGGTGGGGCGGTGAGGCCTGCGCGGCAACAGAGCCGGCCGCGGGGAGGAGGGAGCAGGCAGTCCCGCCGACGCTTGTTTGAGCGGCTGGAACAGGAAGAGCAGAGATTGAAGAAGCACGACGGCCGTTGGATGGACATCCAACAGTCAGTGCTTGTGCGTCAACCTTTTTTTAGGAAAGCCTCAAATCTGTGGAAAACAGCAAACAGCCCATCTGCCATTATTTCTAATAATTTATAGCCCATTTGCTAATTATTATGGTTTTTTTGGAGCCCATATTCTTTTTGTTAGCCTTACAACCCATATTGTGGCCACGGTTAAAAAATTATACGAATTTTTGCATATTTTGGTGCGGTCCGAACTGTTTTTAATCCCGAAATTTCGACTCACATTCAAACTGATTTTAAAAATAAATCTATATCAATATAAAATCCAACAAATTCTCCACGCATAAAAATTAATGTAATTTAAAATCTCGAAATGAAAAAAAAGATATTTGAAACTAATTGCCGGTTTGATGTGTTTTAAAAATGTACAGCCCATTTCTCATTACTGATGGGCCATTTTCTCGGCCAGCCGAATGAAAGCTCTCCTCGTCTTGAAAGATTTGCAGCCCAACAGGCCTGACAAAGCGACTTACTTGGCAAATCAGAAAAAAACTAGGCTGTGGCCGTGGACCCAACTGTCAGCCTCTGCACGTACAATACTCTTCCGATGGAATGTTGTTGACCACACCGCACCGAGAGCACCAAGGAGGTGGACGACGGCGAGGCCTAGGAAGGGGACGACGCGGAGCCGGGGAAGACGTGGCAGTGGATGCCCACGCGGAGAGGAGTACGAGGGTTCACTGGTTCGGCTGCGGTGTGAGGCTGCCGTCGCCGCAGGGCCTGGCTAGCGGTGGGAGTAGTAGGGGGCGATGAGGCCTCAACAGCAGCACAGCCGGCCACTGGAGGCAGGAGCAGGCAGTCTCCCCGGCGCTGGTTTGGGCGGCTGGTGCAAGAAGAGCAGCGATTGAAGAAGCAGCAGGACCGTTCGATTCAAATCCAACGGTTACTGCTGCTAGAATCGTTTGTTGACTAAGTTGACAAGCCCTGCGTACGCGTCAACTTAGTAGGCCCACAGGTCAGCCTCCCAACCGGTGCGCCCCAGATGTCAGTGGGAGGAATCATTTTTTTCGCGTAATAAGGAGGCAGTTGATTGCGTGCGGCCAGGCCAGCGGAGGGAGTAGGGTGGGCCGGGGAAGCCTGCGCGGCATCACAGCGGGCCACAAGAGGAGGGAGCAGGCAGTCCCGCCGGCGCTAGTTTAGGCGGCTGGAGTAGGTAGATCAGAGATTGAAGAAGCACGTCGGCCGTTGGATGGACATCCAACAGTCACTGCTGCTAGAATCGTGTGTTCACTAACAAAGCCTTGCGTAAACAAGTCAGCCTCAAAATCTGTGGCGTGTACAGCCCATTTGCTATTATTTTTATAATTTTTACTCATTTTCTAATTCATATGGAATTTATTGCAGCCCGTTTTCCATTTTTAGAATTGCTGGCCATTTTCTGGTCAGTACCAGGGTCAAAAAATTAACTAAATATGTGGGAAATTTTGAAAATTCTCAAATTTTAGCTGGGAACGAAATATTCTTAATCCAAAAATTAATAGCCATACTAAAACAAATTTAAAAATAAATTAGTACTATGTCATGTTAAATCCAATGAAATACGTATAAGATATCAGTGAAGAACAAAAACAAAAAAAGAAACTTATATCCCATTTCCTATAAATTTTTTGGAATTTTCAACCCCTTTTGATATTACTTTTAACAGACATTGACCATACTCTTAAGCCAGGCCGGAATGCATCCCTCCTCATCTTGAAAGATTTGCAGCCCAGTAATTCGGAGAAAACAAATAGGCCTAGCTTCGGTATTCTTCAAAAAGAAATACTGGCTACCTATTTTCCCAAAGAACTGGTGCATGAGCATTTAGCTTTATTTATTTACTTATTTATGTTTAGGGGACCATGAGCATGTACCTGGGCCGGATTCATGTGAGAGCCTCCCTTCGAGTTAATTATGGGCTTCTCTATTGGGCCTTCATCAGTGGGCTGCATGTTATCAACACGTGGAAAATGTGTTCCGTACGAAAAATAGTATGCGCTATGTACGATACGGGGCACTAAAGGATCGAACCGTGCAACGACTTCCAAAACATTGTGTTTGTCATTCTAACAACACATTTATTCAACCAACAGATGAAATATACTACTGATTGTACATTGAAAACAGCAGCAGCAGCAACCAGGGCTGGGGGTGCAACAGAAGCAGTAAGCAGGCCAGAAGAGTGAAGACGCAGCTCTCTCTTCCAAACCAAACATCAGCTATCATTACAAAAGGGCTACCAAAAAACAACAAGTGTATGCATCAAACTAAATAAAGATCCTACTACACCAAGTGTACGCATCTAACTAACTGGCTTAGTTAGACGTTACTATTTATTAAGCTGTGGAGATTGGCTGACGGCTTGAACCAGATGGGTGCCTGACGGGGGAAACTCCAGCTAGCAGGTCGAAGTCTGATACTTGCGACCCTTTCTCCTACTTTGGGCTGCAGAGCGTGGCGGCACATATCAGGGTATGGTGCATGCAGAGACGCATGGTACGCTGTGTACACACAGTTTTGCCTGATGAACGAAACCGCGCCGCCATCATGATCCTTGCCGTCGGTTATCTCCTGGTTAATCGGCTAATTCAGTCCGACAAACAGAGAGCATGTACCAAGGCTACTTACCAGCCTCCAGTCAAAAATTCCTGAAAGCCCAGAGAAGCTGGGATCCTGCTCAAAGACCTTGCAGTGACTGTGATTGTATTCCGCGAAACAACACGTCCGGTACGTGCGAACGATCATAAATCTTTCGCCGTCGTCTGATCGAGCAAGAAACCACCTTGAACTGCCATGCCGCTTTTCTTTGAAAGGTTCTGGGATTAGGAAGGGTAGGTACACCAAGCGGCCTACAACATCATATGAAGTTGGAGTCAAATAAAAAAGGGCTCTTGATTTAGTCAATCTTAAGAACAGCATGTTATGAGCATGAATATTTTTTTCAGCAAATGTTGACAGTAATATAAGCAAGCCATCATGATATCATAGGAAAGTAACATACTACTGTAACAGCCGTTTGTAGCGATGACTGGAGTAGGCCAGCAATACGTCCAGCCATAGAAGGAGTCGACAGCGTAAATGAAGCCCTTGTGTTCAATGGCATAAGAGAACCATGGAGGATGTATGATCATGCGATGGACGTGCAGATTTATCCACTTACCGCAGTGACCTGTCAGATAGGCGAGACCGCGGTTAATACTTAAATAGTATAGCCAACTGTTGACTATAATAAAGTGCCATGTCATCTGTAGCCAACATGTATAACAATGGATACTCAAAAACTAATTCTTGAAGATCATTTCTTGCAAAGCACAATAAGAGTTATTTCTTCACAAGTTTTGGATGCAGGTTGAACAGTTGAACGCTTTTGTTTGCAAAAGATACTTTTTTATCTATTTCACCCGGATGTTTGTGAGCTCTAGAGATGAAATAATATCCGAACAAACCTATCGATACCCGTTACACATGAGATGACCCCCACATCCTTTGTCAAAATAAACAACTCCCCGATCAATGCATTCCACTCTTCCGTGCAACGCACGGGCACCTTACTATGGATTAGTACGACCAAAAATTGAACTAACATTATATATAGTATGATAAATGATGATGCATGTCACCTAAAATTATATCATTGAAAACTATGTTCAAATACGAATCCAACGATATTGTTTTTGTTGACATGCACTAACATTTTGTCAGTTAAATCTTCAGTCAAATTCAATGGGGGATAAACCACGACCGATGTAGTACTAGTGTAGAGGGCGGCGCTGCACGGGAGTCTCGGCCCGCTCGTGGCGCGGCAGTAAAGCCGTCATATCACAAAACCCAACCACTCCCTGTAATAAGTGGCCTGGTAAAATAAACGGACAAGCAACCATCACATCCCTCCGTCTTTTTTGCATTTCATCTCTCTGCATTTACTTTCTCCGGTTCATCTCGCACACTCGATCCCTAGCTACTACTCCTAGTATCCCTAGCTACTACTCCTAGGGCCAGTTCTTTTGGCGGCTTCCCCGGCTTTTCCCATAAGACTAGTCACAGTGGAGTGTAACATTAAGGTGCCTCACTCATTTATTTGGGCTTCTAAACTACTACTAGTAGTACCTCCGTCCTGGTTTATTCCTCACCATTGTAATTTGTGCTAAATTTTGACCAAAGATTTAACTGATAAAATATTAGTGCATGTGACATGCACTAACATTTCATTAGTTAAATTTATGATCAAAATTTGACACAGATTACAATGGGGACCAATAAACCAGGACAGAGGTAGTAGTTATGGGATTACTAATCTAGAAGCCTAAAAGAACAGGCCCCTGGTACTCCTACTAGTAGTAGTAGTACTCAAGTTGGAATTCCAATTGCACGGCAGAACTTGTTAGGCAAAAAATTCGATATAGGGTGTAGGAAGCGGTTTGGGAATTTGCATGCCTTTCCAACCAGTGAGATACTCCGTACAAAGTACGACAGAGAAATAACCACAGAGAAGGAAGCTAAAAGTAAACAATCAAACGAGCATTTTTGCATTTGTTTTGCATTGAATCGTTTCACAAGCTTGACTAGTGCTGTTTTTCTACTTTTACAAACACCGCATCGTAATGTTAAAACATGCATTTGCACGTACATAAGTAATAGTAGTACTCCCTCCGTCTAGGTGTATAAGTCTTCCCTCCTTCTTGGTCACGGTGCACAACCAAAGATGACTTATTGACCTGGACGGAGGGAGTAGCACAGTCTGCAAGCATATATCGCGAGAGACGTGTAGTGTGATAGTATATAGTAAAGTTTGTGCTATATGCACGTACTTGCAAAATGCGTACGAATACACAAGGTTTCCAAAATTTCCCTTTTACATACTTAATTAAGGACGCTAAATATTCCTGAACGTTCAGGATTTATCATTTGCGTCCCAAAGCTAATGAGATCGCCTTACGAAACAAAAATTATACTCCTCCTAAAAGCCACGGCGCTCGCAGGAGCGCTTGCGGCGCACCAAGAGTGCCCTAGTGCGCGGCCATTTCCCAGCGCGCCGACACAACGCCTCTTCCTCAGCCTGGCAAATTGCGAGGTGCTGATTGGCGGCTTGCCGGCGGGCGAGCGCGGTCTCACCGGTGTGGTGATCCGGCGCCAACAGGTACTCCTCCTCGCTGGAAGCGTGCACCTGGTCCACGTACCGCCAAGCGTAGATGAGGCGCTTGGGCCCGACTACACTCAGGGCGTCGGCACGGGCGTCCTCCGCCACCCTCACGGCCCTCGCACGAGCCTTCTGCCAAAGAGCCAATTCTCTGACTCTCTCGGACGCGACATAGGCCACCCAGGCAGCTTGTTCTGCGATGCGCTTCTCTTCCTCGACCTTCTTCTCTGCCTCTATTTTGGCGCGCTAAGCTGGAGGCAAAGCCTCCCACAAGGCGACATCCATTTCTTTCCAAAGCTCCTCAAGGCTGGGGGGCTCGGCGGGCGACGCGGCGTTCTCCTCGTAGCGGGGAGCCGACGCGTCCTCCGGCGCGCGTGCTGGCGAGATTGGGAACGCCGACGCGTCCACCTCGACGTGTCGCGGCGAGGAGCGGAACGCCGATGCGTCCTCCTCGACTAGTGGCGGCGAGGAACGGAACGGCGATGCGTCACGTCGCGGCGAGGAGCAGAACGCCAACGCGTCCTCCTCGACTAGTGGCGGCGAGGAACGGAACAGCGACGCGTCGCGTAGCGGCGAGGAGCGGAACACCGACGTGTCCTCCTCGACTAGTGGCAGCGAGGAAAGGAACGGCGACGCGTGACCGTCCGCGCGGTGCAGCAAGGGGCTCTTAGGGCTTGGGAGGGGCGATGCCATGGTGGTCGACGTGAGAAGGAAGGGAAGGAGATAGCGATGAACGTGAACGTGAGGGGGAGGAGATAGCGTTGTCGTGGGAGGCGCAGTATTTATAGCGAGCAATGGCACACCTACGTAAGATATGGACTGAGCTGCACTGACTTAACTGCGGGTCCAGTTGCGTCACTGACATGTGGGCATATTTGTTGGGCCCATATGTCAGTGACCCAATGCACCTACAGTTAAGTAACAGCTGCGTGGGCATATTTGTTGGAGTAAATTACGGGGGAGCGAAGGGGTGGAAATATTGCTGGTCGAGAGAGCGTCGCCCGCGCCGCTTCCGGGTGCACATGGCTGCTCCGCGTTCAAAGGTCGCAATAGCCGGCTACAACATGCATGTAAAAAGTTCTTGCGAGTCCGTGCTACAGCTAGCTGTCCTCCCCCAACTCGTCAATCTCTTCCATTAGTGCTAGTACTCCATGGCGCGATCCATCGACCAGCAGGCGGGAAAGTTATCGTATACTCGGTTTGCGGTGAGTGGCATGCCGAGCGACCGTGTGGGGTCGAGCTGTGGAGGAGGGTGAGACACGAACACGACAGACGTGCTTTAAACGTTGGTTTTGCTCGATGGCGCGATCCAACGAAATGAAACGTTGGTTTCTCTCCGTTTCCATTTTTTCTCCAAAAACGGAAACTTTCCACTCCATTTTCATTCCTATTCCAAGGTTGCCCCGTTACAACATTCCATCAAATACAAAGGAAAACTAACACGCATGCTGATGCATCTCAATGATTCACAGATCATAGCCAATATTTACTTCACAACTAAAGAAAAAAGTTGTACGAAAGAAAAACTACTGATGGGGTCACTACGACTTAAACCCTAAACCCTAAACATGATTTAATTTCCTGGCCAGGTAGAACCTGTCAAAGGAAAGACGGCTGGCACCCTCGGATCATACGATGCTTTTGTGCAGTTCCACTAAAATCGACCTGAGCATCCCTGATGGCAAAGATATTGAAGAAGTGTGATTAGAATAATAGTACTGGCACTAGTTCATGAGACATAAACTCATCACAAGTAGAAGCCAGTAGAAGTAGAGAAAGATCGACATGGAGATGGAGCTACGGCAGTGGAGCAAGCCGGCTCCAAAAGGAAGATGGACTACCTGGGACGTCGGGCTGTAGCTAGAAGGGCGGTTGGGACGCGGCATCGTCCCATACCGCGGTGACCCCCGATTTGGACGCACCGACTGTGGGTTTTCTCCCTCGCCGATGTCGACCGCGTCTACGCAGAACATTGTTCCCTTCCCCCAGCTGCGGGATCAGGCCCGTCGTTCTATGCTTGTGAAGAGAGCAACCTAAGCAAGCAGGCTTGTAGCTTAGGCTCCTGCTAGTGTATATATAGTGGTTTTCTTTTCCTCTCCATATCAACCATTTTATATTGCGTACGTGTCATTCAAGAGTGAAATGATGGTTGCTTCTTCCGACTAACTTACTATGTGATTTGACTGCTCCTTAGTGGCCCGTACACGTACTCCCCCTACGTGTATGCAACAGTCACACGTACACATGGACGCAAAAACGCGCACGACGCCCTAATGCATGCATGTCCGAGCACACGACGGAACACACACAGTCACGCTCAAGTGCTCAACCTACACGTGCATGCACACACATACTCAGTCAGGGTGATCTAGTGACCGTATAAAGACCGGAAAATATATATATTGAGCGCAATGAGCGTACTATGAAGTCCACTGACCGTATTTTTACAAATATACAGTGACAGACAGTGTATTTGTCTCGTTTGAAATTAAGCCATATTAACCGGAGAGGAGGCAGTATGGACTAACATTACTTTGCTGTGTCCCGTCAACTTGCCGAACGAGGAGAAGGTTGCAAGACGGGAAAAGCTTGCGCGCGGTGGCTCGCAGGACAAGGAGAAACTTTTGACTAATGCAAGCTCTCCCTCGCTCAGGCGGTGGACGTGCAACAGTTAATTTGGTGTCAGATTGCCAGAAGCATACACTATACTACTAGTGCTATTATTTTCCGACTTCCCGAATAGGCAAACAGCCAAGCGCAAAGTTTACTAGTACTACTACTATAGTCTATAAAGGTACGTACTATACTAGTACTATGAACCGGATGGAGGAGTGTCTGCACTCTTATTATAATTTTAAAATGTGATAAAGCAATCTTCAACACATTTGGTTCTCTTCGAGGGTTCTCGCATGTGATAATGGAAGTTGATTGCATGGAACACTCACCAGAATTCTCGCTTAATTCTGGCTCATATCCTGTTACAAATAGTAGCGCTCGGTAATATTTCCTCTTTTTTTGTTATTTAGCATGTAAACAGGTCAGCTAACCCTGCGGCGCATCTTCGTGCGAACCGTGCTTGCTGCACTTTGAATGTGGCCGAGAGCTGGCTTGATGAAACACCTCGCTTCCTACTTCTTTTTTTGCGGGGTACCTCGCTTCCTAGTGACCAGTGTCTTGGCTGATCGTCCTAAGAATGCTTATATATGAATAAAGCTCTCTCATTTACCCGCAAAAAAGATTAAGCCATATTAACCGGAAAGGAGGGAGTATGGACTAGCACTACTTTTTGGTGTGTCCCGTCAACTCGCAGAACGAGGAGAAGCTTGCAGGACAAGGTGAAGCTCGCTTACGCCTTTTGACTAATGCAACCTACCCTCGGTGGACATGCCTCATTCCATTCGGTGTCAGATTGTCAGAGGCATACACTGTAGTACCCAACATGCGGAGTACCATCATTGTTCGACTTCACGAAGAGGCGAAGAGCCAAGCATAGTAGTACGAGTAGTACTACTACTAGAACCGCATGGTGGAGCGTCTATACTCTTATTTTTATATCTCTGATAAAGTACACGTTTATTCCGGAGAAGGGCGGAAAACGGCAGCCCAACATGTAATGAATGATATCGATCAACCAACCATGCTCGAATATATCTTGGCCTCCGTGCGAGCCCGTCTGTGTGTTCTCGCTCCTCATCTCTCTCAAGGAACGGCGGGTTGGCTCTTTGCCGTTAATTGAGATCGGTTTGCTCACACTCCTGTCCCACATGTCAGTGATATGCCAAGAGGAGGTGCGTTGGCCGACTGGCCATACGCGTACTTGGTTTTGCACCTTCATACTACTCCTCCCTCCGTCACAGTTTACAGGGCGCGCTTCATTATGATGCATTTCTCTCAATGCATTTCCACCACCAGAGAGACTTTAGATGCGTTTGGTTTAATGCTCAATTAATTAGGGCGTGGTAACCGCAATCAAGGCCACAATTTTCTCTCCATGTACTGTACTACTCCCTCCGTTCCTAAATATAAGTCTTTTAGACATTTCAAATGGAATACAACATACGGATGTATGTAGACATATTTCAGAGTGTAGATTCACTCATTTTGCTCCGTATGTGGTCATTTGTTGGAATCTCTAGAAAGACTTACATTTAGGAGCGGAGGGAGTACTACGGAGTGGAGTAAGTGCATGCATGTGTGTACCCGGGGTGGAAGCACTGCATGCATGCGTGTACGCATTATTCCCTCTAGTAATAGACGCTGTGCTATAACTACCAATGCTATTTTTCAGGCCGATCGCTAGTCGCCTTGGTCCCACATATTTTTTTTTCTTTTTTCTGAAGCGCGTTGTATAAACAGTGACAGATGGAGTAGTATGAGCGGATTCAAAGAAGAGCGTATTGATGGTTGCTTCTTCAGAGCAACTTACAGTGGGAAAGGTGGGGCTTATGATTTGACTGCTCATTACTCACTATTAATGCGGCGCAACGACCGGGCTGAGTCTCCCATGCGGTTGTGCACTACCCCCTCGGTTCTTAAATATACTCTAGAGTATTTGTCTTTCTAGATATTTCAACGAGTGACTACTCAAATATTTGTCCTTTTGGAGATTTCAAATGGACTGGCACATACGGATGTATATAGACATATTTTAGAGTGTAGATTCACTCATTTTGCTCCGTATGTAGTCACTTGTTGAAATCTCTAGAAAGACGAATAGAATATTTAGGAACGGAGGGAGTACACATACGAAGAAAAATGAGTGAATCTACACTCTAAAATATGCCCGTTTGAAATTTGTAAAAAGACAAATATTTAGGAACGAAGGTGTATAATTTTGTGCATGGCACATGGACCCGGATGATGAAGAGGCTTCTGGCAATGCTATCAAGCTTTCATCATTTGTTTACATAATTGACGTACTATACAAATAATTTTCCAGCGACATGAAATTGTACAAGGTGTGAGCTTTCAGCTTTTGTTTCGCGTGTCTTGCCATCGATGCTCTTTGGGAAACAATAAAAAAATAACTTCCTTGCTAATGCATGTCAATTATTAGCAGATCAGAGCTAATAATTACATCACAACTGAAGACAGAGTTGTGAGAAGGTGTTAAATTAAAATTGATCCATGCTTTCATTGGCAGCAACGTCCCCCCAGCTCTGTCTAAATCAACAAGGCATGTTGGGAAAAAAAGTAGCTATCTGGAGCATGCAACATTCTGATCATTTTGTGCAGTTCCACTAAAATAGAGCTGAGCGTCCCTGTTCCAAAGATATTAAGTGTCATTACGATAATAGAGGACTGCTGATGAAACAATAAACACACAAATAGAAGTCGGTCACCTTTGCAGTCTCTCTTAAGACTAACTAGTTGGAGAAGATTAGGCTCGGAGTTGGATGAGGAGGATAGAGCAAAACCAATCTCCCTTTGTGCAGTCGCACTGAAATGTAGAGACGTTGCCCGTGTGACATTTTAGTACAACTGCTCAAAACACTCTTAAGAAAAAAGTGATTTGTGCAGTTCACCAAAAGGTCGCAATAGCAACGAGTAGAAAGGAAACAATTACTGGCCAATAACAGTTGATGACACATGCGACAACAAAAAAGAAGCATATTCCTTGTCCTAAGGGAAGATAACAACACGGTTATGTTTGTCTAAAACGGTGTGAGGACGAGAATGCAATATGGAAAGTACGCCGGACGAGCTACATTTTGGGCAAAGAACTATGGAAGATCCACATGCAGCGACGTGGGAAGACGGGCAGTGGAGCAAGGCCGGAGGGGATACCTGGAGGTCGTCGGGACGTAACTAGGTGAGCGGCGGCGGGCGGAATCTGCGAGCAGGTGGCGTAGGCCCTGCCGCGCCGGAGCTTGGTCAGAGAGAACGGCGTGTACCGCAGATCGGGACGTGCTGCCTCGGTGCCGTCAAATGGACAAACGATGCACTTCCTCCCTTTCCCCCGGCGGACAGGATGCGGCCGAATCAGTGACCAACGGTGAGAGAGAGAGGCTACCGCACTCCCTTTCCCCCGGCGGACGGGATGCGGCCGGATCAGTGACCAACGGTGAGAGAGAGAGAGGCCACCGCAGCCTTGTGTGAGATACTCTGAAGAGCGACAAACCAGGCAGGCAGGCTCCATTGTATATAGTGAGCGGACTACCTTTTTCTCCATAAAAATCGTTTTATATTCTGTGTACGTGCCATTCAGCGCTATAACTTTATTTAAAAATAACGCGGCACCGCGTCAAGTTTAACTTTGTTTCGTGCACGCGTGGTACACGACCTCCCTAGGTAAACAACCGCTACAGGCGTTCAAATTAGCACGTGGGCTGCCATTTCGTAAAGAAATGAGCTCCACCGTGTACCCGCGCGGGTGTGGCTGGGCACGAAGCGTGAGTACGTGCACGGTGCACCTATTCTCTTCTTGTATACATACACCACCTACGTGGGGTTGTGTGAGAGAGATACAAACCTAGAGAGATATAGTGTGTGGGTTCTTGAGAGTTTTTTTTTGGGGGGGGGGGTCAATCAAAAATTGTAACATATGCAATGTGTGTGAAATAGAGTCCTGGATATAACATATATATAGAGGGGGCGATCCACAAGAAGAGAGTGGAGGTATCATCGGCTTGAGGTGTCCATAGAATCGAAGAGAGGGATGATGCGTGTGTGTGTGTGTGCGCGCGGTCGATAAAGAGTGCCATCAAATTTGTGTGTGCCCACGTCAAAGATATAGAGTGGCTGGCCTACTGGAACGTGAGATGGGACATGTGCAGTTTGTCTCTTTGGCATGGATACCTACCTGCAGCGCTCGACTATCGGTGTGTGGTGGGGGAAGAGGGAGGCCCAATTAACTATAGAGGTACAATGGCTGGTATATGTGTGGAGGAGGAGAGATGCCTACCTCATGTATTAAGGAGATCGATCTGCCTCATGTATTAAGGGAGATCGATCGGCATCCATGCATATGTGCAGGAGAGGAATAAGGTTGGGAGAGAGACAGAGCTAGAGTGTTGGAGGGGGTGGTAGTGGAGTTGCTTCTAACAAATGGTGGGATAGGCTTGCTAGACAAACCGAGGGCACGCCCGCAATATCAGTAAGAGAGGAGATGGCTGCTTGTTGTCTGTGCACGTGCGTGTGAGAGACGGGTCAGGAGGCATGCACGAATGATGAGGGGGGATGATGTGCCTGTGGTAAGCAGACGTAACTACATAGGAAGATCAATCGCCCTTTGTTTGAGAAAGGAGAGACATAACTTGTGAGGTACGTCGATCGATGGGGGGGTAGTTAAAGTCGATCTAGGTATATGTTGGGAGATCGATCGGTATACATGCATGTGTGTGTTAGAAGCAAATGAGGCACGAGGAGAAGGATAGAGAGAGAGGGATGCATTAGGAGGTGGTACGAGAGGCATACTATATCGAGGCGGGAGGAGTGTGCGAGTACGAGAATGATGAAAAGAGTGGTGGGAGTGAGGCATGGACGGTGACAAGAGAAGAGGGGAAGCTTGTGTTTGTGCTAGGCACACCTGGCTAGAGAGGCATATCGATCGACGTGTGCCGTAAAGAAGGAGCCGGGGCCTACACACACCGTGGGTGAACGACCTAAAGTGAAAACACGAATTTGCGCGATGGAGCTAGAGAATGCTGAGGGAGGGTGAGAGGGATGCGGGCGTGTGCATGCACAAGAGAAAGTTAGCGCTAGCTACAAAGAAAAGAGGGTTGTGTGGGTGTAAAAGACGAATAGAGATCATATATACTTCATTATAAAAAGCGAATTCGGATATTTGAAGAATTTATCATAGTGTTTCAAACCGACACATGTGTGAATATATATAATGGTGATACACATGGTGTGGTTATGAACATGTTATACTACATTTAATATATTTTATCTCTACTCTTATAAAAAACGGAGTTGTTGATGATGGTGTGCCTGCCATCCTGCATTATAGGCCGTCCGATTTATATCTGGCGGATAGCAAGGAAACTATGATGGTTGAAGTTGGCAACAATCATGATTGTAGATTCTTATTGAAATAGAGAAACGAATTCAAATTTAGTTCGAATTGCAGCGGTAGTATAGACATTTGGAATGCACTAAAATGTTGGTATGAGTAGGTTACATGCATTATACAGCAAGCGAAAAAAATTAATCGGACATAACATGGATTCATACTCCCTCCTTCCATCTATATATGGCGTAATGAGATTTTTAAGACCGCCTTTGACTATTGACAAGATTAATAGTACATGACATGCACAATGTGAAAATTATATCATTGAAAGAACCTTTCACACACGAATTTAACGGTGTGCTTTGTGTAAGTTGCATGTCATATATCATTGCTCTAATATTTGGTCAAAGTTAGCATCGAAAAACGCATTAGGCCCTATATAGATGGAAGGAGGGAGTAGCTTTGAATAGCATTTGTATAGTAAAACGAGGCAAGACTCTCTCTTTGTGTGGTGTGAATAGTTTTATTTTTTTCGTTTTCTTTTTGGTTGAGGGAAGTGCGAATTGATTTGGTACAAGTACAATATTACTACACGTTAGGCTTGTCCCTAAAATTCAACCCGCGTCTTGTTATATCCCGAAAATTCAGATATCGTGCTCCCAAAACTGTCGCCTTCACAACCCGTGCCTTGCTATCCCGAAATAACAACGCGCGCGAAAACTCCCTCCAGCTGCCAAATCCCGACACGCAAAATCCCCCTTCTAACCCTGAGCCGAAAGGGCCGCTAGTTCAAATCGGTGGGGGTACTTTTGTAACACACCCTACATTTTGGACAAGCGCATCCCTAAGTCATGCTTCACTCCCTCCCATCGCCCCCTTTTCGCCATTCGAAATCCCGGGCCGCCATAACCTCTCCGCTCCAGCCGCGAAACCCCACCCTCCTCCGTCCGCCATGTCACTGCTGCCCAGCCGGAGCCTCTTCCCCGACGACGTCGTCCACCGCAACAGCTCGACATCCCTCGTCCACCTCCCCGGATGAGGATCCGTCGTCCATCTCGCCGTGCCGCCGGTTCAGCCGCGCCGTCCTCCACCTACAAGGAGTTGCTCCGACGATCGCCTCGTCTATCGCGGCTCATCCATCCCCACAGCGCCGCCTTAACCTGCTCCACCGGAACCGCAACATCCTCACCGACTCCTCGGACGAAGCCGAGGCCTACTCGGCGCCACCAAAGAGGTTGTACACTCATCACATCGCACGTTCTCCTTAACTCGACCTCCCGGCGCCGACGGTGCTCCATCCCGCACCGCCATGGAGCGGCTACCTTGAAGCCGGCGCCGCGGGCGACATCTCCACGGTGGCTCTCCCCCAGTGCGAGGCCCCTTCGGCGGCGGCGTCCATACCAGCCGGATCTGCTGCGGCTGCTCCGGCTCTCGCTCGCTCGCTCGCACTACTGCTGCTGCTCCGGCTCTCGCTCGATCGCTCGCTCGCCCAGCAGCAGCTGCTGCTCCCCCCCTCGCTGCTGCTCTGCTCTGATTAAGCCACACTTCAGTCGACTGAATCGACTTTTGGGTCAGTCGATTTTCAGGGGTTGGGGGGGCTCGCCGGAGTTATGGAAGAACCACCCGCAGCGGGGACGGGGGCTCGCCGGAGAGGTACCCCACTATCTATCTTAGGGTTCAGGGTGGGGCGGGGGCCTAGAGGGCTGGCCGGGGCGGCAGTGGCGAGTTGTTTCGGGGCGGCGAGGCGGCGCTGGGGCCGGCGGTTCGGCCGGTGGTGGCTGGCGGCTCAGGGGGGTGCAGGTTGAAGATGAACTGCAGGCCCTCCCTAAACTACATGTCAAGTGCCTCTTTGCTACCATTGCGTTCAGTTTCGATAGTAGCATTCAGATTCCACAGTAAATTTCAGTTTCGACAGTTAAGTTCAGAGTCAACAGTTTTTACCTCATCTGTTGTAGTCAGGTGGTTTTTGGTGATGTTAATTTTACATCCATTTTACATCATCTATTGGAGATGCTATTAGAATCCCACTTGAGATTGACGATGTCTGTCTTGTGCTGCTTCAGCCTTGACGTCTTACGGCTCACCGGAGCTGCTCCAACGACAGAACGATCCATCACAACAGAGTAGTGCCCTGGACGCCGTCTAGAGATTCCTCAGATCTTCCTCCACACCTCCGACAGCCACCTCTGCGTCAACTGCTTCGGCGACCAACCCAATGATGCTGAGGTCGACACGGCTACGGCAAAGAGGTTGTACACTTGTTGCATCACTTATTATTATACATTCACGTCGATCCATTAGGGCTATTTTGGTTCAACGAAAAAACGTCGATCCACTGGTTGTTACCATCACTCTAAATTTCTGCATGCTCTCCTTACATAATCTCACCCTATTTTTTTCGTATGCATGTCAGATATTGTACACAGTCATGCTGAACATGTAGAGAAAAAGAGAAGAGTTTTGCGCGGCAATACAATGTCATGCAGACATCGCTCCATGGTGGGTTCAATGGCAAACCCTCCCCACCCCTCTCCAGATTGTAATCCAGAAGAACATATCTGTTCTGAGGTGGATTCGGACGCCGCTGACCACTCCTATTTACCCCCCAAGGTGTTTGCTCTACCTTGGCATGATGATGTTAGTCATATCATGCATATGTTGCCTTGCAGTGCCTACTTTTGACATCATATATGTCATCTGCTTAGTTTAGACATGTTCTGTAATGCCACATGTTTAGTTTCTATATCATATATGGGAATTATGCAATCTCGTGTCTTTTAGCCAGCCATAATATATGTGAAATGTGCAATGCCATCCTGTTTAACCAGGCATCATATATTTGAATGATATCTTGCCCATCCTTTTCTTCATTAGATTTCCATTTGTCGGCAATGTTTGTACATTAAACTACTCTTCCTGTGAATCAGCCATTTGGGTGGGAGATGGAAAAATCTGGAGTGAAAACAAGGCCTTCAGAGCAGACAGTGCTACCTGTCGAAGCAGATCTCTTGTTGGGTCCCGATAGCTCCTCAGAGATGGATTCAGAGACAGATGACCAGTCCTATTCCCCCACTGAGGTGTATGCTCTAACTTGGCACGGTTATACTGCTCATAGCATGCATACGGTGTCTTGCATTGCATAGTTTAGACATCATATACACAATATTCAACACCATGTTCTTAGTTCAGACATCATATCGAATGCCCTCTGTTTAGCATATAAATAACATATGTGAATTAAATGATGCGATCCTGATTACTTAGATAACATGTAGGTGAATTATGTCATGTGATCCTATTTAGTTATTCATCATATCTTTGAATTATGTTATGCTATGCTATCTAGTTTAGATAGACATCATATATGTGAAATTATGTCATGCTATCCGTTTTAGTTAAACAATATACATGTCAACTATTTCATGCCCTCTTTTTTCCACACTATCTATTGCATCTGTCTCTCATACAATGTCTATACATTCAACTATGTTTCCTGTTTATCAGCCATTTGAATTGGAGCGGGTGATGCCAGTATCTAGCGGACTAAAAACACGGTATTCAAATAAAACAGTGCTACCTCTTGGTGGAGATAGCACCCCGATTGTACATGCACAAGAACCAGCCCTACCACACAAAACCCAAACTCTCGCAGATTGTACCCCTACTACGATGGACAGAGAACCAGCTTCACCCAATCTAACCCCAACCCCAGCCGATAGTAACCCAGTTCCTGTTGACACAGCACCATCTCCACCACAGAGCTCCCAAACAAGAGCAGTTAGTAAGGCAGCTCCAGTGCCCAAAGGGCCAGTACTATCACGGCGAACCCCAACTCCACCAGTTAGTACGCCTATTCCTGTGGAGGAAGCACAACCAGCTAGTTGTAGTTTAGCATCTATCGCATTTGATGTTGTTAAATCGTATGTGCGTATCTTCCCATCTTGGAAATATTATACTGAAGATGAAGGAAAATGCCAGTTGCAGGTGTTTGTCCAGGAGTTATTTGTAAGTAATGTTATTCATGGCAATTACTTTGCTTCGTCCCATACATCCTACCTCCATGATGGTTATAATACAGCAATTTTTCCCATTTTTCTCTATAGAGAAGGACCGATTTGGAAACTCAGGATGAGGTAACCTGTGCTAATACCTCTGCTATCTTCAAGAATGCTTGGTGGCAGTATCGGAATTACGTGAAGAAAACGTACTTCACCGGCAAAGAAACTCATCAAATTCCCTTACGTTCTCCCGAGACACATTTATTGGACGATGACTGGGAACGCCTTGTTCTGTACTGGTCCCGAACCAAGAATGTGGTAAGGTCTATGAGCTCATTTTCTATTTTTAAGTATTATATTCTTGCGTCTTACTGTACTCTGTTCATGTAGAACAAGTGCCTAAACCTGAAGAACAACTGTTCTAATTTAAGATTCCATTGCTATCATAGTTCAAAAAAGCGCTAGGCGTCACTACAAAAAAATACACTTCCATGATGATACGTGTTTGTCACAGTAGGTCGCGTTTTTTGTCATGCATGTACATCCATGACAAATTTATGACATAATCAAGATAGTCATACCTGTGCTATCGTAGAAGTGTTCCATGACATTACCAAAATTATCATCACGGATGTGTCCACTTCCATGACGATAAATCGCGCGTCACAGAAGTGCTTTCGTCAAGGGTGACCGACACGTGGCATCCACCGTAACGGAACGCCGTTAAGCTATCGGGTCGGGTTTTGGATCCGATAACCCGTTAACAGCCCCGACCAATGGGGATTTTCCACGTGCAAAATCATCATTGGCTGGAGGAGACACGTGTCAGGTCCGCGTTGGCACATGTGTCACTCATCCAATGGGCGAGACGCGCCTATGATATGTTGACATGTGGACCGGCCCATCAAGTTTAAATGGGCCGGCCCAACTGAAGGCCCACAAGATTTTGCGGACCATAATGGGCCGGCCCAGCTAAAGGCCCACGAGATTTTGCGGACCATAATGGGCTGGCCCAGCTAAAGGCCCACAAGATTTTGCGGGCCATAATGGGCCGGCCCAGGTAAAGGCCCACAAGATTTTTGTGTGCCATAATGGGCCGGCCCAGGTAAAGGCACACAAGATTCTTGCGGATCATAATGGGCCGGCCTAGCTAAAGGCCCATGAGATTTCGCCAACATTAATGGGCCGGCCCAGCTGTAAGCCCACAAGATTTTGAGGACCCTAGTAGGCCGGCCCATTAACTGGTTGCCATGTTTTGGGCCAAATGCCGGCCCATATTTGATCCGGTCCATTAATGGTCTGCCACGCTCCGGGCCTAATAGTGGCCCATATGAGATCCAGCCCATTAAAAGCCTAACACGTTCTGGGCCAAATTACGGCCCAGATCAGGTCCGGCCCTTTAAGAGGCTTTGGGCTCAATTATGGCCCATATCAGATTCGGCCCGTCAACTGGACACTATGCTTTTGGGCCCACTTGCTAAAGGCCCACTTAGTAATTTGGCCTGATATTAGTTTTGGCCTGTTAAGGGCCCGTTTAACATTTCGGCCCTATATTAATTTCGGCCTGTTAAAGGCCCGTCATATAGTTGGGCCTAACTACGGCCCGGTTTGCATCCGGCCTGCTCGCAGCCGATATCTGATTGGGCCAAACAAGGACCGAGACAATTTTGGCCTGTTAAAAGCCCGTGATTTGATTCGCACAATCATGGGACGGGGTTCATTTCGGGCTGCTGCCGGCCCGTGAGCTGTTCGGCACGTTTCAGGCCCAACCTACATCGTGATTGCATGACGGCCCGATTATGTACCGTAATTTTACGGTTTGGGCGGTTTACTGCGAAGACAGGATATATATACAGTAAAATAACTGAAGCATCATGAATAAGAAAAAACCTAGACTATACAATAAAGAAATTACGGCATATTACATCCACTGGGCATCAAAGTTCGCCACTATGATAATAAAGCACAAGCAGACAGCAGATTACATACACTGGGCATCAAAGATCGCCACTAGTGCAAATAAACATGCCGACAAAATAATATACAAAACCGACAGCACTTCAATAGAGTTCAAGAAAGGTTAGCCCTGCTAGGGAGCTGCAGCGCAAGCAGCTGAGCAAGATGATGAGACTGCGCTTGTTCAACACTTATATCTTCCTCACTCTGAAAGATAAACAAGCAGACAGATGACAGGTTTTGCACATAAAAGTATCAGTGCTGATAATTCATCACATTTCTTACTAACGAATAAAGTGACACAGTTTAAAATTGCATTAACACAATATGGTATTGTTCAGGTCAAGACATGGCAGGAAATGACATTGTGAAGGAGTTGGCAGCTTCACGACACCACTGGATTACAGATCAAGAACTCATAAGTATCAATGGTTAGTGTGCTGTCAATTTATACCATTTCAGATTGGCAAATAAAGAGACGGTTTAAATAATAGTAGAATGATATGACATTGTTCATAGTTAAGACATTGCAGAATATGACATTGTGCTGTAGTAGGTAGGTTCACGACACCACTGGATTACGGATGAAGAACATAAGCATACATGCAGTGCAAAAGAAGATCACTTGCATTGTATAGTTTAATTTACATGGTATGAAGAAGGAACTTGGTTGTACAACTGAAAACTAAAATTGAGAAAGGACAAACTTTTGTTTATGAACTACATAATAATCTTTAAACAAGCAATTTGATGCAAACACCAAAAATAAACAGCTGTTGCAGTCATGCCTAACCAAATATATACAACAAAGTTTGAAGGCTTGAGATGGACAAACTTACATTATTGGTGAAGACAGGCTCTATAAAGGCCTTGTCCATGCTGATGGGGGGGTGCAATTCAAGAAGTTTACCACAGAATCTTCTTCAAAAGCATTGCCTTTATTCTACATTTTGTTAAGAGTAAATATAGATGTGATAATATATGAAAAAATGGAGAATATTTAAGATAAGATGAAGAGTGATGCTACATAACCAAGTAGCTATAAATGTATGTGCAGTGATACAGGCAAAAGGTACAGCCAAGAGCAATGCACAGCTAAACTTCTTCAGTACCAACCTTGTGGTAAGAGTAAATATAGATCTGATGTGTAGAAAATGGAGGGCAAAGGAAAATAAGCTACAGAGTGATGGTACATGAACAACTACCTGTCATTATAAGTACACTGATAAAGGACAGCATGTACTTACAAGAACAATGCAGAGCTAAAAAAACATTGGCATTGGATATATTCTACACTAATGTAACCATTCATACAGATCAGATAATTTGGAGTGAACAATTGATAAGCAAGCTATCATGCATACTGCTGTCACATAATGAACCAGGTATGTATGCAAGTAAAGTGATACAGGACAACAGGTACTAACAAGAGCAAAGCAGCGGGCAACATATTTGCGATATCCTGTCGTTCTTGTCAAACCGGAATTCTTCTTCGAGCAGATTTCCTTGAAAAAGATCCGTAAGGCACATGCGGAAAAGTAGAAGTTCAAATTGTCATGTGATTTCATAGACAGTACCTCATCCTGGGAACGAGACCAGTGCATAACAAGGTTTTTCCATTCAATGTCTTCTAAATTTAGCACAGGAGACTGCACCGGAAATTCGTTTATAGACTTGCCATTAAAGTGAAGGTGCGGTACTGTTAAGATCAGTGTAACTCTCAAAGGCGACACAGCTCCCCGCATTTCCTTGCTATTCTTATAGGATTCAAGTGGGCAGGCCACTACAAATCATATTCCTATGTTTACAAGATCCTACGAATCAAAGAGGCTCAAAGTGTCCATCACAACCGACCGTATAGACCTCTACACTGCAAATGTCCCTGCTCATCTTCAGTACAAGGAACATACTATACTACTATCATACTCCCTCCGTTCCAAAATATAAGTCTTGGTAGAGATTCCCACTATGGATCACATACAGATGTATCCAGATACATTTTAGAGTGTAGATTCACTCATTTTGCTCCATATGTAGTCCATGGTGGAATCTATACAAAGACTTGTATTTAGGAACGGAGAGAGTACATATTAAAGAAGAACGGAAGAGGAACATGGTAAAGAAGAGCAAGCAGATTTTGGATAATAAAATGTTGGTTGCGCAGTGCCCACACATGATGAACCAGAGCGCATTAAGAATGCAACTCCCAGCTGTCTCTCGACCATTTCAGGCAGTTGGATGAAGATCCTACGTCTCCTAACCCATCTTCTTCCTCGTCTCTGATTCTTCCCATACAGAACACCGCACGGGCTGCCGGCCGGACCACCGGCCCCCGCCGCCTGTGTTCCTCCGCCACCCCCACCCCCCAGCCCCGCCCCAACCCCCACCCGCGTCGAGTTTTATTCGTTCGGCGAGGCCCCACAACCACCGGAGCCCCTTCGTTCGCACCGGTGAACTCCGGCGAGCTCTGAAAAATCGACTGACCCAATTTTGAAATTTAGTCTACTGTGATTTAACTAGTGTGGAATATAAAAGGGGAAAACCATAAGCATTGGGAGTATAGTGTTGAGTGTGCCATGGCGGATCTGAAGGTGCAAACCGGACAAAGGCAACTTCGCAACCAAGACAAGAAATCAGAGTAAAGCAGTGGCGATCTATTTTCTTGCTGCGATAAATAAGTTGAGCAGATACGAAAGAGTACCGCCTCTGGTGTGGTGCCATGTACGCATCTGCTGAGAATTTGATGGTGCTGCGGTAGTGACGGCTGTCGGCGGCGTGGAAGCAGATCTAGGAGGGTAGACGGTGGCGGCGGGGCGCGGTGGACGAGACGGTCATAGGAGCGGCGCCGACAAGGTGGACGACGGCGGGGATGAAGCAAGAGGACGGGATGCAAGGATCCTGGTCCGAAGCCGTGGATGAGAGAGGTCGATCTCTTGTAATGGACGGCGGCGTCGGGGTATCAGCTCCGGCATGGTGGAGGAGGACGGCGGTGGATGGGGTGGCGGACGGCGGCAGACGGAGGAGGGTGGGGTGGAGAGGGTGTTTTGGCGCCCACGGAGTACGAATGGGGAAAAGGGAGGTAGGGAGGAAGGGGGGAACCATGTATTCAGGGCGCGCTTGTCTCAAATGCGAGGAAATTTACAAACTTAGCCCCCGTTTCAAATTTCTACTACATCACAGCAACATTAGTCGGTTGGGGATAGGACGGTAATCTCGCATACACCGAATATTTGCCGACGAGAGTTTGTTTTTGGCGCCCACCGTGTATGAATATGAATCGGAGAGGGAGTCAATTTCGGCCGAGGACACACTGTGTTCTGGCGCCCACCGTGTATGAATCCGGGTGAGAGGCGGTTTCGTCATGTTTGGGTGAAATTACAAACCTACCCCTATCGAAACCTATAGAAATCCAGCAGATAGGCTTTGCATGGCACGGATAGGCAGTAGTGATTTCCATCTCGCAGATTTTGGTTTCGGGCGGTTACTGCGACTTTCCCCGCTTCGTTCAAATTTTGCAGAGTGCACGTTTACCGTGCCAACTCAATTCGAATCCCGTTTGTATTCTATTTTTTTCGGGCGGGATCCATTTTCAATTGGAATTACATTCTATATACATCATTTTTTTATATATACTTTCAAAAGCACAACAAAGAATTCTGCTCCTTTATATGTATAATATGATTTACCAGTACAACGATCTCGAAATCTTAAGGTTGAATTCGAAAAAAAATTAACCAAATTATGTTCTACTAAAATGTATGGATCAGTAATATCTACATATTAAATAACATAGATGTGCGTGAATTCATATGAGTATGCATGTTTGATCGATCAATTTTGGTTCGAGTATGGATTACATGTATCATCATCTCGAATTCAAATATTTGAATCCATTTTTTGTTCACTCCTTTCACGCCCATCTCTCTCGCATGCATGCTCCTTCAGGTAGCTATCACTCTCTTTTCTCCAGCTCACCCGCACGCTCACTTCATGTTTCTCCTATCCTCGCAAACATGGTCTCTCGACGTCTCCCTTGAGAAGTGTCACACTCTCCCTATCATTATACATTACACGGTTTTCATTATCTCTCACGTCTCTACTGTTCTCTGGTATCACTCGGTACCTAAGCTCTCTTTTTCACCGCCACACACACAGTCTCCACTCGTCTTTCACTTTGTCTTTCTCTCTATGGGATTCTCTCACACACCCTATATGTCTCTACATATGACTCATACCACTAAAATTACTCTCTCTCTCTCATGTAGACACAACATTTGTTGCGGTCTCCTTTTCGTCTCCATCCCAGACTGACATTATTCATTTGTTTACCGATCAGACAACCCCGACTACCGTCTCCTCTCTCTCTCTCTCTCAGACACACACACACAACTCCTGCTTCCACTCCCCTTCCCGACTACCGTCTCTCTCTCACACACACAAAACTCTCGCTTTCGCACCCCGACTCGTATTTCTCTCACAAACATTTATCAACTAGCTAGCCTCTAGATAGGTTTATACACCCGCACACTCGTGCTTCCACCATCGCATACATGTCTCTCTCCCGCTCCTTGTATCTATGTAGATTTTTCTTCCCTTCTTGAGACACGCCCTCTCGATTGTGCACACACACACTATCGCCTCATTTAAGCTGATACCTATCGCACGCACACTCCTTGTGTCTTTGTCACACATGCACTCCGTCCTCCTCCACTCTCCCTCTCTCTCTCACACACACATGGGCTTTTTGCAACAACTAGCAAGATGCCCATGCGTTGCACGGAACATCAAGATGCATTTGTATGAGTAGTTTATCTTGTGGGGGAAAAGGATGAACGAGGGAAGGCCTTATTTGCAAATGTGGAGAGGGGTGTGGGTATCTTTTTGCAAAATTGCCATAGTTTCCTTCCTATCCGTCAGATATAGATCGGACGGCCTATATTGCAGGATGGCAGACACACGATCATCACCGACAATGCTTTTTATAAGAGTAGGGATTAAAAATAGAGTTGGTGATGATGGTGGGCCTGCCATCCTGCAATGTAGGTCGTCTGATTTATATCTAACGCATAGGAAGGAAAATATGGCAATTTACCCGCACTCTTCACCACATTTGCAGATAAGGCCTTCCCTTGTTCATCCTTTTCTCCCACAAAATCTTGATGTTCCGTGCAACGCACGGGCATCTTGCTAGTAAGAGTAGAAATTAGACATATACCACTTCTCGAATCTTGAAACCAACAACATTCCTCCCTTATCTCATCAAAACCGCCAAAGGAATATATTCTGAGTGAAACATAACATATTTTTAGTGATATACGTATTTCAAAACTAGACTTTTTTCTATCAAATCGGTGAATATGTATTAATTTACTTTGATCGTGTGGCAACGCATTGGCACATTGCTAGTAGTTATTACAATTTTTTGGACACCAGACAAACGGTGGAGTACATATACGAAGAGAAGAGGCGCACGCACGCAGTCAGCCTCTCGCTGTCTCGCACACATGAGTGTTACGTAAAGGCGACGTTAACAAATAAACCCTAAAACCCTAGGTGCACGATTGCTGCATTCGCGGGTACCGGGTACGTGGTGGAGCACCTTTGTAGGAATAGTCAGCTCGCGTGATAATTTGATCCGTAGGAGTTGATGGTCGGGACAACAGGTGAACGACTTGGAGCGTGGTGGCTCGCCAGTTGCCACAGATCGAGTATCCACGTTTAAAATATCGTTTTTTAGCGGGGTTAAGAGTTCCAATTTTCAATGGCGCGTTATAAGTAGTAAGTAGTTTTTAGAACGATTGGTCTGGAGCGAAAATGGAATTCATAGTACTACGTACCTCCTTGGCGTATGGTTGTATGTTTTTTTTGCGATGGAGGTTGTATGGGTTTATGTTGCGAGATGTTGAACCTAGTAGTTCTAGGGCAAATACTATGGTTTAGATTTAGATGCTGGTTTTCAGTAATGAAAATCGGAAGGGGAAACCCTTCTTTGATTAAAAAAAACTACTACCTCCATTCTGGTTTACTAGTCCCCATCATACTTTGGGTCAAAGTTTGTCCACGAATTTTACTTGTAAAATGTGAATGGAAAACGAGATTTTGTTATACCCAAACAAAAAAGGACTGGAGGGAGTGATTACTCTGACACGGACGCGACCTCTCATAGCGCAGGCATTGAACCGGCGCGCCGGCCAAGAGGGCCGCACTCGCTGCAGGCCCGGCTGAGCACGCCTCCTCGCCGCGTGCAACTAGCTTAAGACTGCCCCGCCTGCCTTCATTGAATCCGCGCGTGTGCCGGCAACACGTCCTTCCGCGAGCCGGCAGGCATTTTAGAACACAAAAAATGACTAAAATATAATTAATTTATGCATGGTCTTGACTTGTTGTGCTTGCACTGGTAGCAGGAACTAGTAGAGGATTTTCTTTATTTATAACTCTCCTCACATTTTTTTTTGGCTTTGAAGTGAATCATGGTTGTGGACATTATGTATGAATCTGCAGATATCTGTGAACATGAGTTTGATGTGGAAGTTGAACTTGGAATGTCAGGCTTGCACGTGAACTATACCATGTCCAATGCTTCGTCTGTTATTGTTTGGAAAGTAATTGCTGTTATTACATGACCCGAAAAAAGCATTTGTGCCACATCAGTAGATGCACGGACATCACAACAGGCATGCTGACTGGATAAACATTTGGACCTAGCTATTATGAAGGAAATTTTGTACTGACAACAGTTTTAGATAGCAGGAGACGCCTAGCCTGCTCTGCCTCTGCTAGCTTATTTCTGGCTTCTTCCATCTCTTCTTTGGCTTGGGTGAAGAGAGCATCTGATTGCTCTTTTCGCTTCTTCAGGAACTCAGCTACATTCTCAAGGGCTGCTGCACGCTTTCTTTCAGCCTTTACTAATGCCACGAAGACACGAACAGCTGACGACTCGACCTGGCTTGTGTGTAATCCAGCATCATCTGGGAATTTGCACCTTGTGTCTAATCCAGCATCATTAGGGAACTGGCACCTTGTGTGTAATCCAGCCTCATTTTGGAAACATGATCTCGAGGTTGACCATACTTCCCTCCTCGCAGGAACTGCATCCTGACATGAAGTTACTTCTTTTCTAGATCAATACTCAGAGCAACCTAGATCCATTTAGTAGAAGCCAGATAAACAGAACTCGGAGAAGTGAATTCAAAAGGAAAATAAAAATAAAAACAGACTACAAGGTGAGAACACCCACTTCCTACATCAAGCTAAAAACGAAAGCATTAGGACGATTAAGACTCTTCTTATTACACATCGAAGAACACCATGCTTAAGAGAAACAGAAACTACAACATATACACATCAAAGAAGACGAGGCTACACGAAAGTAATTGAAAGGGTGTTACTTACCAAAGCTCGTTTTACAGGTTCGGTGCAGCTCCTCTTTAACATGCCACGCTCCTTGAAGATGTCCCGAATATCCCGTGTTTGGTCTTCATTGCTCCTCTGCATGTTCGCACTCGTGGTTTAAAATCTCAACATGGCAAGAAAAATATACTACTAGTAATACTCGCGCATCTTGTGGGCAACATTAAAGCACTCGTCTGCCATGTTAGAGCATCTCTAACAGAATCGCAACGCGTGGCGCTTTAAAAAAGCGTTTACAGTGCTCAGATCGAGAAGTAGATACTAGAGAGTAGAGGATAGTTCTCAGCATAGATAGATAAAAAAAGATAATTCAACTACTCCTCGTCGTCCGACTCCTCCTCGGTGATGTCCTCCTCCGACGTCTGACTGTAGGCGTGAAGATACAGATCGTCGTCGGATTCCCAGGGCGACGCTGCTCCTAGCCTCATGTTGAATTGAGCGTCCGCTTTTCACCTACGCATGTCCTCGCGATAGGCGGCTCGCTCCGCCCTCCTCTTATCCCTCTCCGCCCTTCTTTGCGCGTAGAACTCGCGCTCGTTGATGATGTCCTGCGGGAAGTGTTGGCGCCACAGCGCCATGGCTTCCTCGTCCATCTCGGCGATGCCGAGACGGTGCTCCCGCCTTCGGTTGTCGCGACGATCCTCGTCGGTGCTAAGCCGCGGCAGAGGCGTGAGCTCCTGCGCTCGCTCCCGTGTCGGCACGTTGGGGAAGTTCCATGTTCTATGAGGCCACCGGAGGCGCCACACCGCCGCGTCGTACGCGCGAGCGGCCTCGTTGGCGGTGTCGAAATTGCCTAGGCCGAGGCACATCCCGCGGAACCAGATCTCGGCGGAGAAGCCGCCGGAGGGGCGCGCGCGGACGCCGCGGTATCCCCAAGTTTCCCGGCGACGCGGCGGCATGGTGGCGCGGCGGCGGCGAGGTGAAAAAGAGCGGGGAGAGAGCGGTGGCGAGGCACAGAGCGGGGAGAGAGCGGTGGCAAGGCACAGAGCGGTGGGACGGCGTTGGATTTTATAAAGCGCGCCGGACGCCGCGCGCCAAAACTAGCGCACGCCCGGCGGCTTTTTCCCGCGCGCGCACGATCCTTTCCCGACGTCTCTGTTATCTCTACTCTCTTCTCTATTGTTATATTTGTTTTATATTTTATATTTAATATTTATCTCTACTTCCTTTACTGTCTACTTTTTTCTCTATACTTTTTTTCTTGCAATATAGGCCGTCCGATTTATATCTGACAGATAGGAAGGAAACAAATTGGAATTTTGCAAAAAGATACCCATACCCCTCTCCAGATTTGCAAATAAGGCCTTCCCTCGTTCATCCTTTTCTCCCACAAGATAAACTACTCATACAAATGCATCTTGATGCGTGCAACGCATGGGCATCTTGCTAGTTCTAAAAACCTTTCCATCATTTGCCACACTACTGGTTGCAGATGAAAAACCTACCCAAGCACAACGCGATACAGGAGCGACGCACAATTACAAGCTGATATTCTGTTGGACAATGGAGGCTATAACCAATTACTTTTACAGGAACAATAGCACCCAGGAAATTTGAAGGGTAGGTATGAACAAAATTGGAACTGCACATGTACTGCTAAGTGATTCAATACACACATTACCAATCGAGGAGGAGAACGATGGTCGCGGTGGCCTCTGTGAGTCATGGTCGGCAACGGGAGTCAGTTCATTGGCCACGACGGTGGTACTTCTGCGCTTGGCGTCGGCTTCCGGGAAGCAGATCCGAGACCGTGGAAGACGATGCCGGGGAAGAGGCTCCGTGCACGACGACGATGGTGGACCGGCTCTAGTGCGGCGTACGAGGTCGTCGATGAGGCAGATGTGCTGCGGTGGACGAGTGCGCTGATGTAAAGGGGAGGAGCACTAGTAGAAAAAGGGCCTTTAGTCCCGGTTTATAAGGGCCTTTAGTCCCGGTTCTGGAACGGGGACTGAAGGGTAGTTACTAAAGCCTCCCCCTTTAGTCCCGGTTCTTACACCAACCGGGACTATAGGAAATTTTATGAATTTTTTTTCAATTTTTTTTGAATTTTTTTTTATTTTCAAATTTCTGAATTTTTTTAACCTCTAATCTCTAATCACCACCCCTCATCACTGCTCAATTTAACCTCTAATCTCTAATCACCCTTCATTATTACAAATCATCTAACTTCCCGGACGGTCACCCATCCTCTCACTACCCCACCCTGAGCACGCTTAACTTCCGGGTTCTATTCTCCCTCGTTTCCAAGTCTGCACTTGTTGTTTTCCTGACAATAGTAAGATGTCAATCCTATTAACCCTCAGGAATTTAGCTTGAGCATGAAGTCACACATTTCACTGTTTGAGTTTGAAACTATTGCTTTAAAAAACAATAATTATTTAGTTTGACCATAGTTTGACCACAGTTTGACCATAGTTTGACCAGATTTGACCAAAATTCAAAAAAACTGAAATAATTATTTAGTAACACTAATATTTCTTGAATAATTAGTTTGACCATTGTTTGACCACAGTTTGACCAGATTTGACCAAAATTCAAAAAAACTGAAATAATTATTTAGTAACACTAATATTTCTTGAATAAGTAGTTCGACCACAGTTTGACCACAGTTTGACCAGATTTGACCAAAATTCAAAAAAAACTGAAATAATTATTTAGTAACATTAATATTCTTGAATAATTAGTTTGACCATTGTTTGACCACAGTTTGACCAGATTTGACCAAAATTCAAAAAAACTGAAATAATTATTTAGTAACACTAATATTCTTGAATAATTATTTAGTAACACTAATACTTCTTGAATAAGTAGTTTGACCATAGTTTGACCAGATTTAACAAAAATTCAAAAAAACTGAAATTTGAGCATAACTTTTTTCCTTTTAGAATTTGAGGATTCTAGAAATTTGCAAACAGGCCGTAAGCGGTCAAAATCGGATGCGGATTTTCGTGCTGAACATTTTGATATATTATAGGATTTTTTCTGAGCTCGTATGCAAAAGTTATAGCCGTTTTACATTTTCCCTACACTTTTTGCAAAACATGTCCAAATTTAAGTTTTTAAATTTTCCTAACTAGTACATGTAGTAACATAACTACATCTGGAAGGATTTTAATTTTTGAAGTTTTTATCATTTTCTTTTGCTTTTTTACAAAACTGAAAAGGCGATCCAAGGGGGGGTAGTGTTTGAAAATGGGACCTTTAGTACTAGTTCGTGCCATGAACCGGTACTAATGCCTCAAACCCCATTAGTACCAGTTGGTGGCTAGAACCGGGACTAAAGGTCTAACCTTTAGTACCGGTTGGTGCCACGAACCGGTACTAATGGGCATCGCACCCTTTAGTCCCGGTTCCAGTCACAAACTGGGACTAAAGGGCTCAGGTGAACTGGGACTAATGCCTTAGACGCGCGAACCGGGACCAATGCTCACATTAGTCCCGGTTCGTGACTGAACCGGGACTAATGTGTATATTGCCCTGTGACCAAAGCCCTGTTTTCTACTAGTGGAACGAAGGCTGTGGTGCCGTGGAGAAGTCTATTTTGCGGTGGGGATAGAAAATGGGGAGTATTCAGGTGTACTACTCTGGGTGCCGGGGTGGGGTTGGCCGGGTAGGGTGAGCCTGAAGTTACGAAAATAGCCCCCTACCAAGCGTCATCCGTAGGCCTGTTCCGAAGGCTATGATAGTAACTTCCCACTGCTCGAATCAGGGTCGCGGGAGATTTTCCCGCCGACCTCAAAATTTTGTGACACTGGACTCCCCGTGTGGCGTGTTGAGTGATTCGGCTAAGCAACTAGCGAGTAGTAGTAGTAAACTCTGCATATTAGGTTTGACCGAAGTCAAACTTCCTAAAGTTTGACCAAGTTTATAGAAAAATATAAACATTTACCATAACAAATATGTATGATGTGAAAGTACATTCAATAATGAATCTAATGGTATTTATTTGTTATTGTATATGTTAATATTTTTTGTTATAAGCTTTCTGAGAGTTTACAAAACTTGACTTTGACCAATGCTAATACGCGGACTTAAATAAAAACGGAGGGAGTACACATTTGTTTTCTTAGTTTGTAGTGAACTAATCATTTGTTGAAATTGTGAAATAAATATATTAGGCTATTGACTTCGAATATAAAGGTCTATACAATTCAATAGTTACAATCATTGTCGAATCCCAAGATGTATACAAGGTCTATAGTACTTCACAACATGCTCAAAGTCACATACACACACACACACACACACACACACACAAAGTAAACTAGAAGACAGTTCTCTCATGTATACACAACGTATCGGCATCTGCCTATGTCTCACTAATGCATGATCATTTGCACATTCACACCTCTCTATGTCTGTATCACATGCACACCATCTCCACATTGCCCTTCCGCCACAACACTCATATGGACACATACACACGTTCTCTCTCAGTCACACACACAAAATCAGTATTAAAAAAACTAGGGCGCACCTAAAACGTCCAAATCCAAATAAACACGAACTGGAGCTAAATTCAAATATATGGAAATATTGCAGCTTCAAGAACTTTCACAGGAAAAAAAAGTTGAGTAATATTCGAGGATTGTTTTCACACACACAAAAAGGTTCGGTGGATGTCCTTCGAGCGCGACACGGTGACGCACCGTTCGATCGACCGCGCGGCCGTGGTTCACGCGCTTGCACAGGATTCCGTATCGTGGTTGTGGTACTAACTAATAAAAGCGCTGCCTAAGTCTAATGTTTACGTGTACTAGTACGGTTTTCTTTTAAGTTTGACCAACCTTATATATAAAACTAAAGTAAGCTCCCACACGCGCACTCATCAATATGCCGCCGCCGCCGTTGCGCATGCCGGCGCCCGCCTGCTCCGGCCAACAATTTCTCGCCATCACCGCCGTGTCGCCGCCATCCCTGTGCCATGAAGCCGAAGGCTCGCCCGCTCACGTCGTCTGCAGTCCCTCCTCGTGATGCCGCCGCGCTGCCAAGCACACGAGCAGCTGGTGGAGCCACGTCTATGCACATAGCGTACGAAGAGGAGGACGAGCGCATGCTCCAGCACGCCGGCGAGGAGGAACTAGCGTGTCATTGTCGTCTCCTCCCGCGCGGAGGAGGCGCGCATGGTGGCTATCACGGCGGAAGCCGGTCGCGCGCACGTCGAGCCCGCAAACCGGGTGCGGACACGGAATCTACCTTCGAGACCTTGAATGCCACGTGGATCCTGCAATCTGAAGGAGCAATTTGGGTCAGTCGACTCATGTGAGCCGTTTGATGCAACATGGATGGCTATAAGGGCTTCTTCCACCTCGTCTGCCGTCTTCTTTCTTCGCTCCGTCGAACTTCTTTCACAAATCGACTGACCCAAATTATACTACTAGTACGAACGTATTAAGTACAGTAGGAACACGAAGATACGAGCAGTAGTACCAACTGCAAGAAGAACAGTAGTAAGACATAGTACTAGTACTACTGTACGTACTAAAGAGTTCAAATAACGAGAAAGAACTTAAACATAGTTCTGCTGGGGCCTCAGCACAACACACCCTTGAAAATAAACTAAGCAACTAGTCCGCTTGACACTGCAGTAGAACCAGCATGAGCGACGACACTACCACCTACTCGGAGTCCGAGTCCACGTCCTTGACTTCGTCCTCGTCCCTCTTCCTCTTCCTCTTCGCCGACGCTTCTTTGCTTGAACCGGACACTGGGCTCTGCTTCTTCATCCAACACTTGTAGATATTTAAACAAAGGTAGGCATCCATTGCTGCGTACAGGATGTGATCTTCATCTAATGTCTTCGACTCCCATGCATGATGAAACTCGTGATGAGGTTTCTTCAGTTTAGCGTACGAAGGATCAATCATGGCTGCTGCCAGGGTCAGCATTGAAGGTTGAGAGGAGGACACCAGGCTTGCCTTCTGGAGATTGAAGGGTTGGCCTACAACGAGACCTATCCGATGCAGGACATCCCTGTCGTTCTTAAAGCCTACAGTAATGAATTTCACTCTTTTGTCCTTGAGGAAGTTCTTAAAATCCTGGCACTCAATGTCGGCATGGCATATGTGGTAGACCAAGCAAACATTATGTACGCAAACCTGGATCATGGCGGGCTTCTTCCTCTCTTCGTCCTTTAGATCCTTCTCTCGTCCCAGGACTATGGTGTACTCAACATCTAGCCCAGCGACCCACTCATCCGTTGAACTGTTGAACATGCGTAGGAAGCGAGCAAGCCATGCTTTCACCGTCTCGGATCCATGTGTGTAGATGACGATGAACTGATCGCCGGTGATGGCTCTAACCTGGTACTCAGCGGCGACCATGGAGATTTGGGAGGCCATGGATTTTGGAGGAGGGTGAGGAGAAGTTGAACTGTTGTACCTCGCAAAAAAAACTGGGAGCGAACTAATGTGAAAGGACGGGACGACTGGGAGCGAACTGTTGTAAGGTAGAAGACAGGGACGAGTAGGGCGTGCGAACGGCATGGGGTTGCTGGCTTGCCCGGTGGATAAACGGCTGCAAGCCCCCAAAGAGTTCTCGAGAACTATGCGGGACCCACTAGATGTCATGCCTACTAGACCCATATCGTATGCCTGACGGTATTGCATCTGCCTATTCGCACGCCATGCCGGCGCGTGGATGTAACTTCACTTAATTCCGTCAAACGTCGCGCCTCCCACGACCTTCGCCTCCATCGCGCAGTCGCGCCCTTTGAGACTTCGACCGGCTATAAATGAGCTATTTTTTTGCCTTTTTTTAGACAAGCAATTTTTTTTGCCTACTCCGCATGCATGATACTCCCTCTGGTCCTTTTTACTCCCGTCAACCGTTTGCAAAGTGTTTGACCAAATTCATACTTTTTTTGAACACCACCTTATATTAATTAACCAGCCACACCAGTACACTCATTCGATACAATATTCACCACACAGGGCGGTACGTTATTTACAAGAATACCATCTAATCTATTGTCAAAGCTATACTTAGCGATTAAGTGTGCCACCTTATTGGCCGAACGGCTAATCTTTGACATTGAAGATTGTTGATCAACTTCGAGATGCTCAACGCTTTCATCTTCAGGTCTGCACCTGTCATAGTCCCCCGATGCAAGAGACGCTACCACAAAAGCGCAATCAGTCTCTAAAATTACAGGATTATGAAGAGAAATACCTATGTAGAGACCGGCAATGCAAGCCCTAAGCTCCGCTTCCTCCACGCTTTGACAGGCATCAATGAAATCCCACGACCAAATTTATACTAAAAATATCAATATCTACAATACTAATTATAATGAGTATAAGAGAGAGATGATTATAGTAACATAGGTAGATACCGTAACATAATAAATGTGATGCTACTATGTGTCATGCATGGCAATAAATGAGACCACCTATGATACTAATCTATGATACTATGCACTATAGAGGTAGTAACATAGACTAGTAACATATGCATGTTACTAGTCTAAGTTACTCCCCACTATGACCAGCCTTAGAGTACCACTACCTTCCTTCTAGTTTAAAGGGCTCGATTCAAAATTTTCACCTACTCTTAGCAAGATAGTAGAGGCGGTGGAATAGTTTTTGAAGTCTGCAAAAGTACTCAACTAGTGATGTCGTTCTTCACAAAAAAATGTGTTTACCAATGCATGCATGAACACTAGTTACTCTAACCCCCCTCTCTTCTTTAATTCTTTGCCACATCAGCATGTTTGCTATTCCCGTGTGCATGATACCAGCTAAGATACCACCATTATGGCCAACCTTAATCATCGCATGCAATAATTTAGTGCACCTTGAAATATGAACATGTGTGGGGCGTGTATGTTTTTAATGACTTGAGACTATACCTAGCCCGGCATGCAAGATGACTTATTATGCACCGCTCCCCATACCTGTAGGAAGCCCGTTCGTCTCCAAATCTTTTCCTCTCCATGTGTGGAAACAATATGCCTGCCAAACTCTCCTTCTCCCTCCGGCGGTCCAACCACTCCACCCCATGTGAAAAAATATGCATGCATGACTCTCCTCCCCCCACGCTCGTCCAATCCGTTGTGACCAGCAATATTTCCACCCCTTCGCTCCCCCGTAATTTACTCCAACAAATATGCCCACGTAGCTGTTACTTAACTGCAGGTGCATTGGGTCACTGACATATGGGCCCAACAGGGGTCTGGCCCACATGTCAATGACGCAACTGGACCTTTAGTTAAGTCAGTGCAGCTCAGTCCATATCTTACGTGGGTGTGCTATTGCTCGCTATAAATACCGCGCCTCCCACGACATCGCTATCTCCTCCCCCTCACGTTCACGTTCATGGCTATATCCTCCCCCTCCCTCTCACGTCGACCACCATGGCATCGCCCCTCCCAAGCCCTAGGAGCCCCTCGCTGCACCGCGCGGACGGTCACGCGTCGCCGTTCCGTTCTTCGCCGCCACTAGTCGAGGAGGACCCATCGGCGTTCTGCTCCTCGCCGTGATGCGACGCGTCGCCATTCCGTTCCTCGTCGCCACTAGTCGAGGAGGACGCGTCGGCGTTCCGCTCCTCGCCGCGACGCGTCGAGGTGGACGCGTCGGCGTTCCCAATCTCGCCAGCACGCGCGCCGGAGGACGCGTCGGCTCCCCGCTACGAGGAGAAGGCCGCACCGCCCGTCGAGCCCCCCAGCCTTGAGGAGCTTTGGAAAGAAATGTATGTTGCCTTGTGGGAGGCTTTGCCTCCTGCAGAGCGTGCCAAAATAGAGGCGGAGAAGAAGGCCGAGGAAGAGAAGCGCACCGCGGAACAAGCTGCCTGGGAGGCCTATGTCGCGTCCGAGAGAGTCAGGCAATTGGCTCTTTGGCAGAAGGCTCGTGCGAGGGCCGTGAGGGTGGCGGAGGACGCCTGTGCCGACGCCCTTAGTGCAGACAGGGCCAAGCGCCTCATCTATGCTTGGCAGTACGTGGACCGGGTGCATGCTTCCAGCGAGGAGGAGCACCTGTTGGCACCGGATCACCACACCGGTGAGATCGCGCTCGCCCGCCGGCAAGCCGCCAATCAGCACCTCGCGAGTTGCGAGGCTGAGGAAGAGGCGTTGTGTCAGCGCGCTAGGAAACGGCCGCGCACCAGGGCACTCGTGGCGCGCCGCAAGCACTCCTGCGAGCGTCGTGGCTTTTAGGAGGATTATAATTTTTGTTTCGTAAGGCGATCTCATTAGTTTTGGGACGCAAATGATAAATCCCGAACGTTCAGGAATTTTTAGCGTCCTTAATTAAGTATGTATAAGGGAAAGTTTGGAAACCTTGTGTATTCGTACGCATTTTGCAAGTACGTGCATATAGCACAAACTTTACTATATACTATCGCACTACACGTCTCTCTCGATATATGCTTGCAGACTGTGCTACTCCCTCCGTCCAGGTCAATAAGTCATCTTTGGTTGTGCACCGTGACCAAGAAGGAGGGAAGACTTATACACCTAGACGGAGGGAGTACTACTATTACTTATGTACATGCAAATGCACGTTTTAACATTATGATGCGGTTTTTGTAAAAGTAGAAAAACAGCACTAGTCAAGCTTGTGAAACGATTCAATGCAAAACAAATGCAAAAATGCTCGTCTGATTTTTACTTTTAGCTTCCTTCTGTGTGGTTATTTCTCTGTCGTACTTTGTACGGAGTATCTCACTGGTTGGAAAGGCATGCAAATTCCCAAACCGCTTCCTACACCCTGTATCGAATTTTTTGCCTAACAAGTTGTGCCGTGCAATTGGAATTCCAACTTGAGTACTACTACTAGTAGGAGTACCAGGGGCCAGTTCTTTTAGGCTTCTAGATTAGTAATCCCATAAGAGGAAGTACAATAGAGCTGAGTCAGCAGGCTATAAGAAATAAACTAGTACATTTCTGCTTAGTTGGAGGAAAGAGAAGAGGAGAGAGAAGGTAAGCGGGCTCTTCGTGAAGAGCCAGCTCTAGCACGTGCTCCTAGGCACTTTGTGAGAATGAGAAGTGGGCCACATAATAAAAAAGTAGTACAATCTTTTGATCTATTATTGTACATGTTGGCTATAAGATGGGCTGTAGATGACATGGCACTGGCTTATAGCCAGCAGCTGGCTATACTATTAACCATGCTGTAACTACTACCTCTGTCCTGGTTTATTGGTCCCCATTGTAATCTGTGTCAAATTTTGATCATAAATTTAACTAATGAAATGTTAGTGCATCTCACATGCACTACTCCATCCGTCTAGGTGAGTAAGTCATCTTAGGCTGTGCACCGTGACCAAGGAGGAGGAGAAAACGAGAAACGTCAATGTTTATTTGCTAATTAATAGTATTGCATGCAATGAACTAACCACTGCATGTCGTGTTTGATATCTCAAGTCATTAAAAGCATGCATACTCTTTATCTCTTATTGGTTGATATGTCAAGAAACAAGAAACGAGGTAGAAGTTAATGCACCGCGCCTAAGTGTTTTGGGATTATTTGGTTTTCGTAAGATGACTTACACACCTAGACGGAGGGATTACAATGGTGAGGAATAAACAAGTTAAATCTTTGGTCAAAATTTAGCACAAATTACAATGGTGAGGAATAAACCAGGACGGAGTAGTAGTTTAGAAGCCCAAATAAATGAGTGAGGCGCCTTATTGTTACTCTCCACTGTGACTAGTCTTGTGGGAAAAGCTGGGGAAGCCGCCAAAAGAACTGGCCCTAGGAGTAGTAGCTAGGGATCGAGTGTGCGAGATGAACCGGAGAAAGTAAATGCAGAGAGATGAAATGCAAAAAAGACGGAGGGATGTGATGGTTGCTTGTCCGTTTATTTTACCAGGCCACTTATTACTTGGAGTGGTTGGGTTTTGTGATATGACGGCTTTACTGCCGCGCCACGAGCGGGGTGAGAGGTGAGACTCCCGTGCAGCGCCGCCCTCTACACTTGTACTACATCGGTCGTGGTTTATTAGTCCCCCATTGAATTTGACTGAAGATTTAACTGACAAAATGTTAGTGCATGTCAGCAAAAACTATATCGGTCGATTCGTATTTGAACATAGTTTTCAATGATATAATTTTAGGTGACATGCATCATCATTTATCGTACTATATATAATGTTAGTTCAATTTTTGGTCGTACTAATCTATAGTAAGGTGCCCGTGCATTGCACGGAAGAGTGAAATGCATTGATCGGGGAGTTGTTTATTTTGACAAAGGATTGTGGGGGTCATCTCATGTGTAACGGGTATCGATAGGTTTGTTCGGATATTATTTCATCTCTAGAGCTCACAAACATCCGGGTGAAATAGATAAAAAAAGTATCTTTTGCAAACAAAAGTGTTCAACTGTTCAACCTGCATCCAAAACTTGTGAAGAAATAACTCTTATTGTGCTTTGCAAGAAATGATCTTCAAGAATTAGTTTTTGAGTATCCATTGTTATACATGTGGGCTACAGATGACATGGCACTTTATTATAGTCAACAGTTGGCTATACTATTTAAGTATTAACCATGCCCTTATACACCTAGACGGAGGGATTAAATCAGGATGACTTGGAAGGGGGCAGAGGATATGTAAGAAATGGTTCATCATAAGTCTTTCACCAGTACTGTAGTAAAAATTCATACATAGAAGATTCTAGACTAAACCATAAATGGATACACTTTTATTCATGCGCGATACTCCAATAGAGCAAGATCATGCATGGAAATCTCCACATGCTTAGACAGCGGATTACATTGAGCGAAGACTAATGATCAACATTTAACTTGATAATGTAGATGTCCAGGTGAACCTCCTTGGAGTCTCCGTGCACATTGTTGGGGGTCAAATAATACCATGCGTCTTCCATGTCCACATCGGTGGGAAGGTCCCAGCTCGGCAGAGTCCAAGTCAGCTTGACGTAGCCAGTGTCGCCGCCCACGTATCTCCGAGGGGTAGTAATAGTGAGCACGCACCCGTACAACGGCCTCGTGTCAGTGTCAGCGTCAGCGCCCCTGACGCACACTACAGAGACGGGGCGGCGGCCTGCGCGGGCGTCGCCGGTGCCCACGATCAAGAGGAAGACGCTGCCGTCCTCCTCCGAGACTAGCAGGCGGCGGTGATCCTCCAGCGACTCCGGCACGGTGAACAGGTAGCACGTCTTGTACTTGATGTTCTTCGCCAAGGGCCAGCAGTGACCGCTGCACGCATCCGTGAGGTGATGCACCATGTCCGCCGGCGAGCCACAAAACGGCATCGGGCACTCATAGCAGTGGACGAAGGGCTCCTTGGAGGCATCGACCAGGCCGTCCATGAAACGGGAGTGGCTGTAGGGGACGTTGCGCCAGTTGAATATATGAGCAAGTTACTACGAGATTTAATCTAAATAAGCACAAAATAAATCATGACGGCTATAACAGAGAGGAAACTAATCATGTGGACTAGCATAGTAGTAGGATACAGAGTAGAAACATGAATTCTACCATGATTTCGAACAGGAAGGACAGAAACACATACGGTGCAACGGGAGCAGCACCGTTGGTGTTGAGGTTGTCGCCCATGTCCAAACACCACGTAGACACGGTCTTTGAGCACGGTTCGTAGTTGTTCCACGCTCGGGCATTGAAGTTTGTAACTATTTTAGATTAGAATATACTACTCCTCCGGTGCTAGTAGTAGAGCAGAGTCCTACTCTACTACTCTACTCAAGCAAGTTTGGGCATAGCACTGTAGGGAGTACCAGTACTGTGATCACTCAAGCAAGTTGTCTAGCATCGACATGACCCTACGCTGCTGGTATGTGTCTCGTAAGTCAAGCGGCGTGTTGTCGTCATCATCACCTGTCCACTTCCCGTAGCACATATTCGCTTCTCCATCTTTGTCCGCACATAATCTCGTCCAATCTTCCATCCCCGCTAACAATGGCAGAACCGAGCAGCGTCCGCCGAAAGAGTGGCTGGAATTCGCTCCCCACAGAGGTAATCAAGCTCATTGTTTCGCGTGTGGACAATCTCAGTACCATGCCGCTCGCCGCGTGCTCGTCGGGGCTGTACCGTTTACTCAAGCCCTCAGGCCGGAGCTTTTTAAGCCAGCTCCTTGCTTGCTGATGCCGCCTGATCTTCAGAAACGGCGTGTCACACAGCATAACGATCGTAGGGTGGCGAGCATCAACCCCCTTGACTGCGATCCGATCCCCGTCAGCCTCAACTACATTAACGGTATGTACTGGGTCGGCATGAACACGTCTTGGATGGTGCTCGTCGACGGTCGCGGCAGCTGGATGCTCGTGGAGGTCTACACCCGGCGATTGATCCCCCTTCCTTCGATTAACACTGCACTGCTTTGGCACCGCGGCCCAGAATACTCAGAATCTTACAGTAGCCAACATGATACCAAGTTTGATTTGCTCAAGGTTGTAATCTGCCAAGTGCCCACAAGATCTGCGAATTATAAAGACTTCAGGCTAATTGCGTTCTTCAACCGTGGTCTCGCCTATCTGACAGGTCACTGCGGTAAGTGGATAAATCTGCACGTCCATCGCAGGATCATACATCCTCCATGGTTCTCTGATGCCATTGAACACAAGGACTTCATTTACGCTGTCGACTCCTTCTATGGCTGGACGTATTGCTGGCCTACTCCGGTCATCGCTACAAACGGCTGTTACAGCAGTATGTTACTTTCCTATGATATCATGATGGCTTGCTTATATTACTGTCAACATTTGCTGAAAAATATTCATGCTCATATCATGTTGTTCTTAAGATTGACTAAATCAAGAGCCCTTTTTTATTTGACTCCAACTTGATATGATGTTGTAGGCCGCCTGGTGTCCCTACCCTTCCTAATCCCAGAACCTTTCAAAGAAAAGCGACATGGCAGTTGTAGGTGGTTCCTGGCTCGATCAGACGACGGCGAAAGATTGATGATCGTTCGCACGTACCGGACGTGTTGTTTCGCGGAATACAATCACAGTCACTGCAAGGTCTTTGAGTAGGATCCCAGCTTCTCTGGGCCTTCTGGAATTTTTGACTGGAGGCTCGTAAGTAGCCTTGGTACACGCTCTCTGTTTGTCGGACTGAATTATCCGATTAACCAGGAGATAACCGACGGCAAGGATCATGATGGCAGCGCGGTTTCGTTCATCAGGAAAAACTGTGTGTACACAGCGTACCATGCGTCTCTGCACGCACCATACCCTGATATGTGCCGCCATGCTCTGCAGCCCAAAGTAGGAGAGAGGGTCGCAAGTATCAGACTTCGACCTGCTGGCTGGAGTTTCCCCCGTCAGGCACCCATCTGGTTCAAGCCGTCAGCCAATCTCCACAGCTTAATAAATAGTAACGTCTAACTGAGCCAGTTAGTTAGATGCGTACACTTGGTGTAGTAGGATCTTTATTTAGTTTGATGCATACACTTGTTCTTTTTTGGTAGCCCTTTTACAATGATGGTTGATGTTTGGTTTGGAAGAGAGAGCTGCGTCTTCACTCTTCTGGCCTACTTACTGCTTCTGTTGCACCCCCAGCCCTGGTTGTTGCTGCTGTTGTTTTCAATGTACAATCAGTAGTATATTTCGTCTGTTGGTTGAATAAATGTGTTGTTAGAACGACAAACACAATGTTTTGGAAGTCGTTGCACGATTTGATCCTTTAGTGCCCCGTACCGTACGTAGCGCATACTATTTTTCGTACGGAACACATTTTCCACTTGTTGATAACATGCAGCCCACTGATGAAGGCCCAATAGAGAAGCCCATAATTAACTGGAAGGGAGGCTCTCACATGAATCCGGCCCAGGTACATGCTCATGGTCCCCGAAACATAAATGAGTAAATAAATAAATAAAGCTAAATGCTCATGCACCAGTTCTTTCGGAAAATAGGTAGCCCAGTATTTCTTTTTGAAGAATACCCAAGCTAGGCCTATTTGTTTTCTCCGAATTACTGGGCTGCAAATCTTTCAAGAAGAGGAGGGATGCATTCCGGCCTGGCTTAAGAGTATGGTCAATGTCTGTTAAAAGTAATATCAAAAGGTGTTGAAAATTTCAAAAAATTTATAGCAAATGGGATATAAGTTTCTTTTTTTGTTTTTGTTCTTCACTGATATCTTATACGCATTTCATTGGATTTAACATGACATAGTACTAATTTATTTTTAAATTTGGTTTAGTATAGCTATTAATTTTTGGATTAAGAATATTTCATTTCCCAGCAAAAATTTGCAAATTTTCAAAATTTCCCACATATTTAGTTAATTTTTTGACCCTGGTACTGACCAGAAAATGGCCAGCAATTCTAAAAATGGAAAACGGGCTGCAATAAATTCCATATGAATTAGAAAATGAGTAAAAATTATAAAAATAATAGCAAATGGGTTGTACACGCCACAGATTTCGAGGCTGACTTGTTTACGCAAGGCTTTGTCAGTGAACACACGACGTGCTTCTTGAATCTCTGATCTTCCTGCTCTAGCCGCCTAAACTAGCGCCAGCGGGACTGCCTGCTCCCTCCTCTTGTGGCCCGCTATGATGCCGCGTAGGCTTCCCCGGCCCACCCTACTCCCTCCGCTGGCCTGGCCGCACGCAATCAACTGCCTCCTTATTACACGAAAAAAAATGATTCCTCCCACTGACATCTGGGGCCCACCTGTTGGGAGGCTGACCTGTGGGCCTACTAAGTTGACGCGTACGCAGGGCTTGTCAACTTAGTCAACAAACGATTCTAGCAGCAGTAACCGTTGGATTTGAATCGAACGGTCCTGCTGCTTCTTCAATCGCTGCTCTTCTTGCACCAACCGCCCAAACCAGCGCAGGGGAGACCGCCTGCTCCTGCCTCCAGTGGCCGGCTGTGCTGCCGTTGAGGCCTCATCGCCCCCTACTACTCCCACCGCTAGCCAGGCCATGCGGCGACGGCAGCCTCACACTGTAGCCGAACCAGTGAACCCTCGTACTCCTCTCCGCGTGGGCATCCACTGCCGCGTCTTCCCCGGCTCCTTCCTAGGCCTCGCCGTCGTCCACCGCCTTGGTGCTCTCGGCGCAGCGTGGTCAACGACATTCCATCGGAAGAGTATTGTACATGGAGGGGCTGACAGCTGGGTCCACGGCCACAGCCCAGTTTTTTTGTGATTTGCCAAGTAAGTCGCTTTGTCAGGCCTATTGGGCTGCAAATCTTAGAAGACGAGGAGAGCTTTCATTCGGCTGGCCGAGAAAATGGCCCATCAGTAATGAGAAATGGGTTGTACATTTTTAAAACACATCAAACCGGTAATTAGTTTCAAATATCTTTTTTTTCATTTCGAGATTTTAAATTACATTAATTTTTATGCGTGGATAATTTGTTGGATTTTATATTGATATACATTTATTTTTAAAATCAGTTTGAATGTGAGTCAAAATTTTAGGATTAAAAACAGTTCGGACCGCAGCAAAATATGCAAAATTTCGTATAATTTTTTAACCGTGGCCACAATATGGCCTGTAATGCTAACAAAAAGAATATGGGCTCCAAAAAAACCTTAATAATTAGCAAATGGGCTGTAAATTATTAGAAATAATGGCAGATGGGTTGTATGCTGTTTTCCACATATTTGAGGCTTTCCTAAAAAAAGGTTGACGCACAGGCACTGACTGTTGGATGTCCATCCAACGGCCGTCGTGCTTCTTCAATCTCTGCTCTTCCTGCTCCAGCCGCTCAAACAAGCGCCGACGGGACTGCCTGCTCCCTCCTCCCCGCGGCCGGCTCTGCTGCCGCGCAGGCCTCACCGCCCCACCGTACTCCCATCGCTGGCCTAGCCATCCCTCTACTCACCCACACCTGCTGTTATTCTCCGGCGACGGCAGACGAACCAGTAAACCCTCGTACAGTCGTACTCCCCTCCGCGTGGGAAACAACTGCCGAGTCTTCCCTGCCTCCGTGTCGTTCCCTTCCTAGGCCACGCCGTCGTCCACCGCACTGGTGCTCTCGGCGCGGCCTGGTCAACGTGGTCAACGACCGACACGCATCTGAAGTGGACTGTATGTGGAGAGGCCGACAGCTGGGTCCACGGCCGCACGCAAGGAAATGCCTCCTTATTACGCGCAAAATAATGATTCCTCCACCTGACATCAGGGACCCACCGAAAGGGCCTCTGTATTTCGCGAAAAAACGTTACCGCCGCTGACAGCTCGGACCCACCAGCTATATCTTCGCACGCAAGGAAGTGCCTCCTTATTACGCACAAAAAAATGAATACTCCCCCTGTTAGCTGGGACCCAGTATAGTGGCAGGCTGACTTGTGGGCCTACTAAGTTGACGGGGACGGAGGGCTTTGTCAACTTAGTCAATATGCACGATTCTAGCTCCAGTGACCGTACGATGTCCATCCAACGGCCGTAGTGCTTCTTCAACCTCTGGTCTTCTTGCTCCAACCGCCCAAAGCAGCGCCGGTCGTGCCGCATGCTCTTGCCTCCCATGGCCGGCTATGCTGCCGCAGAGGCCTCACCGCCCCCTACTATTCCCACCGCTGGCCAGGCCCTGCGGCGACAGCAGCCTCACACCACAGCCGAACCAGTGAACCCTCGTACTCCTCTCCGCGCGGGCTTCCACTGCTGCGTTTTCCCCGGCTCCCCGTCGTCCCCTTCCTAGGCCTCGCCGTCGTCCACCGCCCTGGTGTTCTCGGCGTGGCGTGGTCAACGTGGTCAAGGAACGACTTCCAACAGACGTGTACTGTAAGTGGAGAGGCTGACAGCTGGGTCCACGGCCGCAGCAAGGAAGTGCCTCCTTATTACGCGGAAAATAATTATTTCTCCACCTGACAGCTGGGACCCACCGGACGGGCCACTGTATTTCACAAAAAAAATGTTTCCCCCTGACTGCTAGGACCCACCAGCTACATCTTCGCACGCAAGGAAGTGTGTCCGGGCAAAAAAATGATTCGCCCCCCTGATTGCTGGGACCCACCAGCTACATCTTCGCAGGCAAGGAAGTGCCTGACAGTCGGGACCCACCTGGTCGAAGCGTACGTAGCGTTGTCATTCTGGTCGCGAACGTGTACGTACATATATACTGGTGGATGTAGAGGCGCGCACGTGTCGTAGTAGAGGCGCGTACGTGTCGTAGTAGAGGCGCGCACGTAGCATGTACACGTACGTACAGCGGCCAGGGTGCAAGAAAGAAAATACGGACATGTATGTGTACATACGGGCGGGGTCTCGAACGCCTACTCGCGCATACGTACGGCTAGGGCTCATGTACATGGCTGGGTCGGAACGGAGAAACAGTGTCGTCGTCGTGTTCATGGGGAGCCAACCGGCTGGGTCGAAACGGAATGCGTCGTCTTGTTCGTCGGGAGGGCTTGGACGGAACAACCGATGGAAACGAGGCCTGGCGTACCGCAGAACGGAGGAAACGGCCTTGTGTTCGACCGGCCACGTTTGAAACGGGATCCTGTTCATCGGGAGGGGTCTGGCGTACCGCAAAACGGAGGAAACGGACCTCCTACGGTCGAAACGGGGGTCCTGTTGATCGGGAGGGGTGTGGCGTACCGCAAAACGGAAGAAACGGACTTGTGTTGGAGCGCTACGGTCGAAACGGGGGTCCTGTTCATCAGGAGGGGTGTGGCGTACCGCAAAACGGGACTCCACGGGATACTGTTCATCTCCACCATCGACCCCCTCTAGCCTCCACGGGCTACTGTTCATCCACCGTCGACCTCCTCCAGCCTCCACCTGCGACTATTCATCCACGGGCTGCTGTTCATCCAGCCTCCACCACGCGCTACTCCACCGGCTACTGTTCAACCAGCCCTCTCCACGGGCTCCTGTTCAACCACCCCTCCACGGGCTACTGTTCATCCAGCCCTCCACCGTCTACTGTTCATTCTGCCCTCCACGGGGTGGTCCTATTCATCCTGCCCTCCACGGGGTCCTGTTCATCCAGCCCCAACCGGCTCGATCGATCGGGGTACTGTTCATCCAAAGGCAACACCACGGGGTCCTGTTCATCCACCCCCACCGGGAACTGTTCATCCAAACCCCCCAGCAACGCTCACTGTTCATCCAGAGACAGCATTGATCGGCTTCAGTTAGCAGCAGTAGCGAAGGAATCGCTCGGTCGGGTTCAGTTAACAGCCATCGATCGATCGCTCAGGTTCAGTAACGCGTAGCCTGTAGTGCAATCGCTCGGGTTCAGTTAGAGCCCAACGCCTCGCTCGGGTTCAGTTAGAGCCAATGCCTCGCACACACACGCGTACGTGTACGAGCGAAACGCGCATCGCTCGGCCCCCGACCTCCCACCGTAAACGGGAACTCCCGGAAATTTTCCTCGCCCTCGCTTCTACCACGGTTTTTTCCGTCATGGACGGCCCAAAGAATGTCATGCAGCTGCGTCTCCGGCCCGCCCAGGACAAAAAGCCCATTTTCTGTCATGATTTTTTGTCATAGAAGTAGGAGCCCACCACATCTATGATGATACCGGGTTTTGTCACAATTATCGTCATAGAAGTGTCATACGTATGACAGAAAAAAATTCGTTTGGCCCAAAATGTCACGGATGTGTCTTTTTTTGTAGTGCGTTAATTGTGCGTTTTGCCACCGCCTTGCGCTTTACTGACCAAAGCGCATGCTTATGCGCAGTTATGCACAGATTATGCGTAGTTATGCGCAATGCGTTTTGCCAACGCCTAGAGCCTAGGCGCGCTTAAGCGCTCGCTTAGGCGCGCCTTTTTTAACTATGATTGCTTTGCTCTTGTATCACTGTATTTACTCATACAAACTTATTTTTAAATTGAAGGATCCAATCAAAACTCCAATGGCATAGCAGGTATGTTCACGCATGTTTCTTTAATAGGTTTGCTCTTATCAATAGCTCTGTTGATTTCAATTTCAATTGTGTATACAGTTGACTCTCATATCATGCACATTACTAGCATCACAACAGAGCCAATAGTGTTGTACATGTAGACCCGTGGTACCCATCTGAAATCTTGTTGTGCCGTGTAGTTTCCTACGCTTTGTATTCTTTCACTGCTGCTTTGTCTTGAACTAATATGATTTGAACCGTGTCTCTATTTTGATTTGGCAAGACAATGCAGTGACCATAGGACATAGATATATGTTTGTTTGATGCTTTTATTATGTACTAGTACTTGGCAATAGAAGACTTGGTAGTTTAATCCTGTCCACCTTACTAATGAACTGGTTCACCGAAATGAGTTTCATATACTAGTACATGCTAAACTTGTTATGTGTCTGCTTGTTTCTTCTTTTAGAATGCTGACAGAATATTGGGGAAGAGTGCCTTATTAAGCAATGGTAAAGGAAGTAATGCAGATAAGGTTCAGGATAGTGACACATCCTTGTTGGTCTCCAACAAAGCTGATAAAACAGCTAAGGAAGACTATCTTGAAGACAGCGAGACAACCCCAAAGTCCTGTCTTGGTTTAGTGTTCGAGTTACTGGCCACTACCGCTTGCACAAGCTATTCAAACTCACTGTCTGAATCAGTTCGGTTTCTTGAGTCTCAACTACAAGTTGAAAGACATCGATCAGCTGTGCTGCGACAAGAAGCAGAAGGACCGCGGAAGTCCCTGGAGCATTCAGATGCATACTTTCTGGTGCAACAGCAAGCGTTGGAGGATTTTAGCGCCAAACAGGACAAAGCTAATCAGCTTGCTAAGCTTATTGCCAGCATGGTGGATACCTAGGATAACGTTTCTTGGGCTCTTCTGAAGTTGTTTCAGTTATGCTCTTGTTTTGCTGCCGCATTTATTTGCACTGGTGGCCAATTTTGACGGCCAGTGTATGTAATGTGCTGCTTTGTTCCCTATATTTGCACTGGTGGCGAACTTTGATGCCCAGTGGATGTAATATGTGTAATAGCGGTAATAGGCTAGCGTTAATTGCTTGCTTATTTATTTCCTTATTGTCTTGTTTAGTTGTTTGCTTGTAGTCACTGCAGTTCTTTTTCTGTTTTTTTCTAGTGGCCACAATAGACTATTTTTGGTAACTAGGCCAAAATAATCATGGCAACACACGGACTGTTGTAACCATGGGCCTCCTGCCGGCCGTATGATCCATGGGCCTTCGTCCGGCCATAGGATCCATCGGCCTTCTATACAGGCCTTAGGGTCCATGGGCCTTCTACGGGCCGTAGGGTCCATGGGCCTTTTACGGGCCGTACGATCCATGGGCCTTCTACGGGTCGTACTATCCATGGGCCTCATACGGGCCGTAGGATCCATGGGCCTTCTACGGGGCGTATCATCATTTCGCTAATCATGGGCCATACTATTCGTGGACCATAACGGGCCGTTAATAGGCTGTATTTGATAACTCTATGAAAACAGCCCAACGGGTTTTTTTGACATGAAAACGGTCCAACGTATTAACGGTTCGCAAACGGGCCGACTGTAACGACGGGCTGAATTTGGCCCACAAGCAGAAAATGACAGTAACGGGCCGTATGTAACCGAATGCTGCAAATGAGCCCAAGAATCAATGGGCCCTGAGAAGGCCGAAAGATAACTTGGGCTGGAAACGGCCCAATGGAATAACGGGCCATTAATGGGTATAAAGTGATACACTGTTCATTACGGGCCAGTTTCACCACGGGCCGTTAATGGGCCAAGAGTTACAAAGGTCCTCATATGGGCCGAAAGAAGTCATGGGCCACACATGGGCCGGAAGTTAAAACGGGCTGAATCATATTGGACAGCCCAGATGACGCTACTGGACCTAATTCGGATAGGGAATAACGGGCCCTGGGTTAGCGGGCTGTAAATGGGCTATATGCGAACAAGCCGTTAACAAACTTTCCGTGGGCCGGCCTGCCACCTTTTGACCAAGTCAAACGGGCCGGCCTTTTCACAGGAATGGGCCTCTATTGGTCCGTGCCACGTGTCGCCGTATCATAGGCGCCTTCGGTCCAATGAGCGGATGGCATCTGTCCCAACGGTGAGCCGACACGTGTTTCCTCCAGCCAATGATGATTTTACACGTGGAAAATCCCCATTGGTCGGGGCTGTTAACGGGTTATCGGATCCAAAACCTGACCCGATAGCTTAACGGCGTTCCGTTACGGTGGATGCCACGTGTTGGTCACCCTTGACAAAAGCACTTCTGTGACGCGCGATTTATCGTCATGGAAGTGGACACTTCCGTGATGATAATTTTGGCAATGTCATGGAACACTTCTACGACAGCACATGTATGACTATCTTGATTCTGTCATAAATTTGTCATGGATGTACATGCATGACAGAAAACGCGACCTACTGTGACAAACACGTATCATCACGGAAGTGTATTTTTTTCTAATGGTTGCTGCTGCCGATCCGAAAATCATCACCGTTGCGGTCGAAGAGTGGAGCGCCGGTTCCGTACCGGCCATGAAGATCGCAACCCGGTTTGGCAGATCAAAGGGGTCCGGAATACTGTCGCCATCGGAACAGCCCCCAATCCGGCCATCTTGTAACTGATATAACGACTCAGTTTCTCCGGTCGATGACTCGTCGCCGGAATAAACAACGGTCTCATCACCAGATTCCGATCTATCCTCAGATTCCCCTCCATGGATAACTCCCACGAAGGCACGCTTCAGACAAGCTTGACCCGAGCAGATCTCGCACGCTGAGCCGTTTCAACAAGGTCGGTGCAGATGTCCGGCTCAGGGCCCGGTTCGCTGATCTTGCCAATGAAAATGTGTATACCACCAAAGGGGACCCGGTACCCGTACTCGATTGAGCCGGCCTCGGGGCCCCAGCCTGCATCGTCGATGTAGAGCTTGCCGCGACGACTCATGGTCATCCGGCCCACATCGTAACCCTTAAGTCCTTCGAAGATGCCCTCCAAGAACATGAAACCATCGTGCGATAGCCCCATGGTGGGCGCCAGCTGTCGTGGTTTGTCACGGCAGATGTCCTAGAGAAAGGACTTAATCATGGAGCCATCGCTACGGGTTAACTTAAAGGGGTTAAAGCGGACAAGGGATGCAAGAGAGTTTTATACTAGTTCGGCCCCTTACGATGAAGGTAAAAGCCTACGTCTAGTTGTGATGGAATTGCTGGGGTTTCGATGACCAGGGAGCGAATACGCTTTGCCTGAGTCTCGAGTTGTTGTCTGTTGTCCTTGAACCGCCGCCGGGTCGTCCCCTTATATACATGGGTTGACGCCCGTCGGTTTACAGAATCCCGAGGCCGGCTCATAATCGTGTCCGGCTCGGTCTCTGCTACTTCTATCTTACAACACAATTTTACATATCAATACCGGTTTATGTCTACAGGCCTTAAACCGGCTTTGGGCCCTGGGCCTTCATAAAGCGTCACCGTCTGTCTTCCTGGACTTCAGATACAGATGAACTACTTATGGGGTTAACCCGGCCTCTCCTGGCCGGTTTACGCCCAGTGGTAATATCCCCAACACTTATGATGAAACTACTTCTATGCTTGATACTACTGTGCCACTTGGTGAATTTCTTGATGAACAACTTGCTAGGGCTAGAGAGCATGAAATTATTGAAACTGATAATATTGATGAAAGTGATGATGAAGATTCTCCCCCTAGATATGAATTGCCTGTTGTGCCTGAGGGCTATGTTATGGATGAAGAAACTGCTAGAGACTTTCTTGCTTGCAATGATAGAAGTGATCTTAAGAAATTATTAGCTAAGTTGAAACAAAAAATCTCTGAATGCTAGAATGAAATATGATCCTGCTTATGCTACTTCACCTATCTTTGTTACTGATAAGGATTATGAATTCTCTATTGATCCTGATATAATTACTTTGGTTGAATCTGATCCTTTCTATGGCTATGAATCTGAAACTGTTGTGGCACATCTTACTAAATTAAATGATATAGCCACCCTGTTCACTAATGATGAGAAAACTCGCTACTATTATATCCTTAAAATATTCCCGTTCTCATTAAAGGGTGATGCTAAGATATGGTTTAATTCGCTTGATCCTGGTTGTGTGCGTAGTCCCCAGGATATGATTTATTATTTCTCTGCTAAATATTTCCCTGCTCATAAGAAACAAGCTGCTTTAAGGGAAATATATAGTTTTGTGCAAATTGAAGAAGAGAGTCTCCCACAAGCTTGGGGGAGGCTTCTCCAATTACTTAATGCTTTGCCTGATCATCCTCTCAAGAAAAATGAAATACTTGATATCTTTTATAATGGACTAGCCGATACTTCCAGAGACCACCTGGATAGTTGTGTTGGTTGTATTTTCAGGGAAAGAACTGTCGATCAAGCTGAAATTCTATTGAATAATACGTTGACCAATGAAAGTAATTGGACACTTCCTAAACCAACTCCTAAGCCAACCCCAAAGAAAAGGGGTGTTCTATTTCTTAGTCCTGAAGATATGCAAGAGGCAAAGAAATCTATGAAAGAAAAAGGTATAAAAACTGAAGATGTTAAGAATTTACCTCCTGTTGAAGAAATACATGGTCTTAATTTACCACCTGTTGAAGAAACACATGGTCTTGATAACCCGAAACATGTAGTAAAGGTAAATTCTCTTTATAGATTTGATGAAGGTGATATTCCTCGTTATAACTCTGCTAGCCAATGCTTAGATGAGTTTGATAATTTATTGTCAAACAAGAAAACTTCAATGCTTATGTTGGTAGAGAATTAAAACTCAATGCTTATATGATTGAACACTTGAGTGATTATATGTCTAGAGTTAAAGGTGAACTTAAACTCATTAGTAAACATGCTTTTATGGTTACCACTCAAGTAGAACAAGTACTTAAAGCTCAGAATGATTTGCTCAATGAATTGAATAGTAAGAATAATGACTTTGTTGTTAGAGTTGCAACTAGAGGGGGTAAAGTGACTCAAGAACCTTTATATCCTGAAGGTCACCCTAAGAGAATTGAGCAGGATTCTCAGAGAAATCATGTTGATGCACCTAGTCCTTCTAAGAGGAAGAAAAAGAAAAATGATAGGACTTTGCATGCTCCTAGTGAACCTGTTGTTGACACACATGAGAATCCCAATGATATTTCTATTTCTGATGCTGAAACACAATCTGGTGATGAACATGAACCTAGTGATAATGTTAATGATGATGTTCATGTTGATGCTCAACCTAGTAATGATAATGATGTAGAAATTGAACCTGCTGTTGATCTTGATAACCCACAATCAAAGAATCAACATTATGATAAGAGAGACTTTGTTGCTAGGAAGCACGATAAGGAAAGAGAGCCATGGGGTCAGAAACCCATGCCTTTTCCTCCTAAACCATCCAAGAAAAAGGATGATGAGGATTTTGAGCGCTTTGCTGAAATGATTAGACCTATCTTTTTGCGTATGCGATTAACTGATATGCTCAAAATGAATCCTTATGCTAAGTATATGAAAGAAATTGTTACTAATAAAAGAAAGGTACCAGAAGCTGAAATTTCCACCATGCTTGCTAATTATACTTTTAAAAGTGGAATACCAAAGAAACTTGGAGATCCAGGAGTACCTACTATACCATGCTCCATTAAAAGAAATTATGTTAGAACTGCTTTATGTGATCTTGGAGCCGGTGTTAGTGTTATGCCTCTCTCTTTATATCGTAGACTTGATTTGAATAAGTTGACACCTACTGAAATATCTTTGCAAATGGCTGATAAATCAACTGCTATACCTGTCGGTATTTGTGAGGATGTGCCTGTTGTGGTTGCAAACGTTACTATTTTAACGAACTTTGTTATTCTTGATATTCCCGAGGACGATAGTATGTCTATTATTCTTGGAAGACCCTTTTTGAATACTGCAGGGGCTGTTATTGATTGCAACAAAGGCAATGTCACTTTTCATGTTAATGGTAAGGAGCATACGGTACACTTTCCGAGGAAACAACCTCAAGTCCACAGTATCAATTCTATTGGAAAAATTCCATCGATTATTTTTGGAGGTTTTGAATTTCCTCTACCTACTGTCAAGAAGAAATATGATATTCTTATTATTGGGGATGTGCATATCCCCGTTGAGGTAACAGTGTTATTCGAAATTTCTCCGGTTCCATGTTATTCGGAATGAGTTTGTTAACAAGACTTGATCAACCTTGTTAGTGGATTCCTTTTGATGAACTTGAGATGGATGAAGTTAGAAAGCACAACTTTCTGTACCCTCCTTTTACTTTCTGTTATTTAGCATAAATAAAGCAAAATAGTATTTTCTGTCAGTTTTCTGAATTATCCGTGCAACAAAAAAATACCCCGAAAATAAAAGTTCTCCAAATGCCCCGAAAATGAAATATGATTTTTTCTAGAATATTTGAGAATATTTGGCACTGAGAACACATCAGGGGGAGCAAGCACGTGGCCATGAGGGTCCTGGGCGCGCCCACCCCCCTGGGCGCGCCCCCTGCCTCATGGGCCCATGGTGGCTCCCGTCCATTTATTCCTGCACCCACACACTCCTTCTTCCTCCCAAAAAAATCACCAACCAGCTCAAGCACGAGTTCTAGCTCATTTTGCTGCGATTTTCGATCTCCTTGCTCAAAGCACCTCTCACAAAACTGCTTTGGGGGATTATTCCTTGGTATGTGACTCCTCCAATGGTACAATTAGTTTTTGTTCTAGTGCTTTATTCATTGCAAATTTGTGCTGCCTAGGTGACCATGTGTCTTGAGCTTGCATGTCAAATTTATATGGTTCCAAGTGGTTCTAATGCATGATATAGTCTCTAGGCACTTGTGGGAGTAGTTGCTATCAATTTTGTTGAGCTTGGTTCACTTTTATTTGAAGTTACTAAAAATTTCAGAAATTTTCAGAAAATGATGAAGAGATTTTTGAGGGGCTCTTCGAGCCGAAGCTCGAAGGATAAGCAAAGTGAAGAAGAAGAGAGGCCCAAATATAATCTGCCTCGCACCGCGGAGGTTCGGCCGTGTGAATGGCTTGTGATGATTTCTTGAGAGCAGCCGGGATTTATGATGATTTTTATGAATTGGCTGAGAATGAAGGCCTCACCGACTTCCTCCGCGACCAACGCGAACAGTATCTCTTACTCACTAATACCTTTGTGCAAAATTTTCATTTCCATTCTAGGAGGTCACCACCTACGGTGGATTTTTATTTTATATGATGAGTATAAGGAGATGACCCTTCGTGAATTTTGTGAGGTTTGCAAGTTGCCCTTTTCGGGCATCATAGAGGAACCACATCGTGACGATGTGGATGGGTTTATTGATACCATTGCTGTAGGGGAAACGAGGAAGGTTTCCGACGCACGAATTACTAGCATACACTTTCCTGTTCTACGTTACTTTGCTATATTTGCTAGTAGATGCTTAATTGGTTGAGGAAACTGTGGCAACCTAAGTGCCCTTGACATTGTTATTTTGTTTCATGCCTTGTTTCGTGATGACACATTTAGTATGGGCGCTATTGTTGCAAAGCGGTTAAATCTTAACCGTACTAAGGACCCTATCTTGGGAGGCATCTTCGCCTCGCGCCTCGCTGCATACTATAACATACATATTAGGCATTATGAGAAAGAAGAAAAGTTGCTGCCTCATGTTTATCTAGATTATAAGAGTATGGTAGCGAATGATTTTATTGTTACGAATAGGGAAAAGGCGCTTAAGTACAAACTCTTATTTGATAAAAATCACCCTAAGACTATTACCTTGCCTGCTCCTTCCCTGTTTGACTTATCTGCAGGCAAGTATCTCGTTCCGCTGGCGGCCATCCACGCCTACCGGAACCCTACATCAGCTACAGAGCCAGAGCCGGAACCACAATTTGATCCTCCACGATAGTCTGATTACCAGTGGGATCTGGAGGTGATTGCCAACCAGTGGCAATCCGAGGCTTCTTCACAGTATGACCCCAACTATAGCTTTGGATATCCGCCAGGCCAGCCGTGGCAATAGACCAACTTAGGCCAAAAGCCTAAGCTTGGGGGAGTACGTATCTCTCACCGATATTACATTCATGTTCACACACTCATTGCTAGATGTCTGTGCTCATACTTTTTCACTATAATATCCATGCTAGTTTATTTTCCTTTTTATGCTTTCTTCTTGTGTGTTTGAAAAACCTTAAGAAAACCAAAAAAATTAGTAGTAGCTTTTAGCTAGTTTACTTTCTTGCTGTAGTAGTAATAATTAAAAGAAAACCCAAAAAAGATTTCTAGTTCTTCTTTTGCTTGTTGGGAGCTTTCCCGTGTAAATAGTTTTACTTCTTTTCTTTTCTTTGGGGGTCAATAGGAGAAGACCATAATAAAATTGTTGAAGTGGCTCTTATATGCATTGTTGTTGATTTAACCAAGGGCCCATATTGCCTTGTCTTCTCCTGTTTATTGAATGCTCGCAGATTCCAGCTTAGTCCAATGCATGTGCACTATTATTATTATTCACATCATTCGGCCGTGCAAGTGAAAGGCAATTATGACGATATATGATGGACTGATTGAGATGAGAGAAGCTGGTATGAACTCGACCTCTCTTGTTTTTGTAAATATGATTAGTTCATCATTCCTGATTCAGCCTATTATGAATAAACATGTTTGCAATGACAATTAAAGATTATAGTTGCTTATGCCATGCTTAATTAGCTAGGAGTTTATAATGGTTTACCTTGCGTGCCAACATGCTATTAAAATGGTTGTGATGTGGTATAATAGGGTGGTATCCTCCTTTGAATGATTCGAGTGGCTTGACTTGGCACATGTTCACATATGTAGTTGAAACAAATCAACATAGCCTTCACGATATTTATGTTCATGGTGGATTATATCCTACTCATGCTTGCACTCAATGTTCGTTCATTTTAATGCATGTTCATGACTGTTGTCGCTCTCTAGTTGGTCGCTTCCCAGTCTCTTTCTAGCCTTCACTTGTACTAAGCAGGAATACTGCTTGTGCATCCAATCCCTTAAAACCCCAAAGTTATTCCATATGAGTCCACCATACCTTCCTATATGCGGTATCTACCTGCCGTTCCAAGTAAATTTGTATGTGCCAAACTCCAAACCTTCAAATGAAATTCTATTTTGTATGCTCAAATAGCTCATGTATCAACTAGGGTTGTCCGTATCTTCCATGTTAGGCGGATCATTCTCAAGAGGAGTGGACTCCGCTCCACACTCACGAGAAAATGGCTGGTCACCGGGATGCCCAGTCCCATGCTTTATGCAAATAAAATCAAAATAATTGCAAATAAAACTCCCCCGGGACTGTTGTTAGTTGGAGGCACTCGTTGTTTCGAGCAAGCCATGGATTGATGCTTGTTGGTGAAGGGGAGTAAAAACTTTACCATTCTGTTTGGGAACCGCCTATAATGTGCATAGCATGGAAGATATCGCCATTCTTGGTTGTTATGTTGACAATGGAAGTATGCCGCTCAAAATATTATTTATCTCTATTTCAAAATCGAGCTCTCGCACCTCTACAAACCCCTGCTTCCCTCTGCGAAGGGTCTATCTATTTACTTTTATGTTGAGTCATCACCCTCTTATTAAAAAGCACCACCTGGAGAGCACCGCTGTCATTTGCATTCATTACTGTTAATTTATATTGGGTATGACTATGACTGGATCTCTTTTACCATGAATTACAATGTTTAGTCAGTCCTTGATCTTTAAAGGTGCTCTGCATTTATGTTTTGCGGTCTCAGAAAGGGCTAGCGAGATACCATCTTGTTATATCATATTATGATTGTTGTGAGAAAGTGTTTTCATCCGAGATTTATTATTATTGCTCGCTAGTTGATTATGCCATTGATATGAGTAAACATGAGACCTAAGTGTTATTGTGAATATGGTTAGTTCATAATCTTTCCTGAAAACTTGAATGCTGCCTTACACATTTGAAACAACAAGAGAAAACAGAGTTTGTAAATCAACTGAATTGCTTGAGGACAAGCAAAGATTTAAGCTTGGGGGAGTTGATACGTCTCTGTCGTATCTACTTTTCCAAACACTTTTGCCCTTGTTTTGGACTCTAACTTGCATGATTTGAATGGAACTAACCCGGACTGACGTTGTTTTCAGCAGAATTGCCATGGTGTTATCTTTGTGCAGAAACAAAAGTTCTCGGAATGAACTGAAACTTCACGGAGATTATTTTTGGAAATAAAAAAAAATACTGGCAAAAGAATCAAGGCCAGGGGGCCACACCCTTTCCACGAGGGTGGGGGGCGCGCCTACCCCCCCTGGGCGCGCCCCCTGCCTCGTGGGCCCCCTGGAGCTCCACCGACCTCAACTCCAACTCCATATATTCGTGTTCGGAGAGAAAAAATCAGAGAGAAAGATTCATCGCGTTTTACGATACGGAGCCGCCGCCAAGCCCTAAACTCTCTCGGGAGGGCTGATCTGGAGTCCGTTTGGGGCTCCGGAGAGGGGAATCCGTCGCCATCGTCATCATCAACCATCCTCCATCACCAATTTCATGATGTTCACCGCCGTGCGTGAGTAATTCCATCGTAGGCTTGCTGGACGGTGATGGGTTGGATGAGATTTATCATGTATTCGAGTTAGTTTTGTTAGGGTTTGATCCCTAGTATCCACTATGTTCTGAGATTGATGTTGCTATGACTTTGCTATGCTTAATGCTTGTCACTAGGGCCCGAGTGCCATGATTTCAGATCTGAACCTATTATGTATTCATGAATATATGTGAGTTATTGATCCTATCTTGCAAGTCTATAGTCACCTACTATGCGTTATGATCCGGCAACCCTGGAGTGACAATAATCGGGACCACTCCCGGTGATGACCATAGTTTGAGGAGTTCATGTATTCACTATGTGTTAATGCTTTGGTCCGGTACTCTATTAAAAGGAGGCCTTAATATCCCTTAGTTTCCATTAGGACCCCGCTGCCACGGGAGGGTAGGACAAAAGATGTCATGCAAGTTCTTTTCCATAAGCACGTATGACTATATTCGGAATACATGCCTACATTACATTGATGAATTGGAGCTACTTCTATGTCACCCTATGTTATGACTGTTACATGATGAACCGCATCCGGCATAATTCTCCATCACCGATCCAATGCCTACGAGCTTTTCACATATTGTTCTTCGCTTATTTACTTTTCCGTTTCTACTGTTACAATCACTACAAAACCCAAAAATACTACTTTTGCTACCGTTACCGTTACTTCCATACTACTTTGCTACTAAATACTTTGCTACAGATATTAAGTTATCCAGGTGTGGTTGAATTGACAACTCAATTGCTAATACTTGAGAATATTCTTTGGCTCCCCTTATGTCGAATCAATAAATTTGGGTTGAATACTCTACCCTCGAAAACTGTTGCGATCTCCTATACTTGTGCGTTATCAAAGGTCTACAAAGAACTACTCATGCATCATCGGAGAGGCACCAATGGAGGTGGTGAACCCCATCCGAGATGGTGTCTAGATTGGATCTGTTGGTTCTGGACTCTGCAGTGGCTGGATGAATATTTCGTCAACTCCCCTAGGGTTTCTGGAATATTGGGGTATTTATAGAGCAAAGAGGCGGTCCGGAGGGCACCAGGGGTGGGCACAACCCACCAGGGCGCGCCTGGGCCTCCTGGCGCGCCCTGGTGGGTTGTGCCCCCGTCGAGGCACCCCCCAGGCGTAGCCATGGCCCATTATGTTCCTTATTGTCCAAAAAGAATCTTCGTGAAGTTTCATTGCATTTGGACTCCGTCTGATATTGATTTCCTGCGATGTAAAAAACATGCAGAAAACAACAATTGGCACTTGGCACTATGTCAATAGGTTAGTACCAAAAAATGATATAAAATGACTATAAAATGATTATAAAACATTCAAGATTGATAATATAACAGCATAGAACAATCAAAAATTATAGATACGTTGGAGACGTATCAGGGAGTGTGCTGCTTTGTGTGGCGATGCGAGGTGAAGTGTGGCAGCTGTGGCGTTCACCGGCGGGGGATCGGCTTTTATAGCCGCGGCCGGGCGACGAGAGCCTGCATGGCAGGCGACGCGTGGCGGGAGCAGGCGGGACGCGCGTCGGTGGCGCCTTCACTGCGCCGCCCGTGAGGCATCATTGGAGGCTGAACGGCGCGGCAGCCTTGGCCAGCCTTCGCATTGATTCCCGCGGGAACCGAGGCGATGAGGACGACGAAGCGGCGTCTCGCTGACGCGGCGGGTCCATCCCCGTTCGCGCCAAAAACGCGCTCCCGGCGCCCCCAGGCGCCCCCCAGCACGCCGGGTTCGGCCTGGGTCCATCGGCATCAGTTTCGGCCCAAACCGGTGAAAAACGGGCTCCTGGGGGCGCGACTGGGCCGATTTTCGGCCGCAGGCGACGAAAAAACATCTGGGGAAGGCCTGTTGTGGGCGCGGCTGGAGATGCTCTAAGTTGACAAGAGTCCAAGTCAAACCACGTATTCTTTTACCGAATCTAAATTGGACTCGTATTTTTAAATAGAAGCATCTAAATTGGGAGATGCTACGCGTTGGCCGGCGGATCTTTTTAAAAGATCTGTGGCCTCGCGAGCCGTCAGATGTGAGACAATCTAGCGACCGTGTGCTGTCCTTTAATTTTGTAACAAAAGCCTTGTTGCGGAACCTTTTGTAACATAAATCATGTTGCGAACATATTTGTAACAAAGGTTGTGTTGCAAAAAGTTTGTAAATTTTCTTTGTAATAGAAATCATATTGCAGAAACATTTGCAATGAAGGTTGTGTTGCAGATTTTTTTTTTTTTGCAGCAGAGATCATATTGTAGAAATATTTATAATTTTTTCTGTAATAGAGGCCTTGTTGCGGAAAATTTATGCAACAAAGATAATGTTGCAGGAACTGTATTGCGGCGGCACCGGCGGTTGCGACTGAGCTCGAGGACGAGACAACCATGAACGTTGTGCTCCTCCGGAACACCGCGACATGGAACGATGGGAGACGGCGGACGAGGCTCCAAAGGCGGTGTGCCTCGCGGAGGCGGGCAACGGCGGGGCAGTGTAGTCCGTGCATCGGTGTTGCTCAAGTCAAAGGCGGCGCTGATTAAATTGGTGAGAGAGAGAAAGTATTGATGAGGAAGGAAATGAGGAGGGACACGGATGGCCGAGCACTTAGGGGATGGCATGATTCAGCTGGTTGCGATTTCGCAAGACGCATTAGGGGATGTATTGCTGGATAAATAAATCATGGAGGTGATTGCTTGAGAGGATAAGATAAGCATCAGCGTGTGTATAACGTGAGGAGGTTTTCAGACGTGGCCTGCGTGTGGCCCACGGGATGCGTGGCACGCGTGCAAGGCGGCGGACGTGTTGTTGTTTTCGGCCGGCGGACTCACAGCTTTTCCCATCTAAATTAGACACTGATTGCCCAAAGTCAATATGCGAATAGAGTTTGGAAAACGTTTAAATTAAGCCGGCTGATTTCCACGCCGCGCAAACCGCCTGAAGCGCACGACACGTGTTCAGCCTCATGCGTCGCTCGCAACCGCCCCAGCCTTATCTTCTCCGTGTCCACAAGTTCGCCCCACTCCTTCCCAACCCTTGTTGTCACGCACGGGAGAAAGAGGCATGGTGCTGCAACACGGAGGGACGCCGGTGCTGTAGCGCAACACGGGAAGGGCGGAGGCGGGTGCCGTCCATTGTCGGAGGAAGTCGTGTCCTTGTGGATCTCGTCACGACGGCGGAGCTACAATACAGAGCGGCGCCCCGACCTCGTGAAGCTCGCCGGCGGACGTACTGCTTGGCTGCAAGGGAGCTCTCGCCAACGGCTCCTAGTGTTGCGTTGCAGCGCTCGCGCCGGCTGCCGAAGTTGCAGTGCTTCACGCAGCATCCGTGGTGCTGCTCACCGGCGACAGAGCTGCAACGCAGCAGCGATGGTGCTTCAACGCAACATCCATAGCGCTGCTCGCCGGCGGCAGAGCTGCAACGCAGCAGCGATGGTGCTTCAATGCAGCATCCATGGTGCTGCTCGCCGCCGACGAAAGCTTCAAAGCAGCATCCATGGTGCCCGGCCGGAGCTGCAATCGAGCTTAGACGGAGCGTCAGTGCTGCGTTGGAGCTCGGCCGGAGTTGCAAGGAAGCTCCGTCGGAGCCATTGGAGCTTTATCGGGGCTGCAATGGAGCTCGGCCGGAGTTGCAATGGAGTTCGTCGGAGGGTCGTTGCTGTGCTGGACCTCCGTCGGGTTGCAATGGAGCTCACCGGAGGCCATCAGTGCTGCGTTGGAGCTTCCCGCGGGGCTGCAATGGCGCTGCGTTGAAGCTGTTGCTCTCACTCCTGCCTATTGTCATCCAACGACTCCCAACATGCTATCCGACGGCTGAACAGGCGGATGATTTCTTCATCCGGCTGATTTGTAGCATCGCCCATAGAGTTTTCTGTGCCCAAACTAGTAGCCTGCAGACTAGTAGCGCGGGTTTTCTTTTTTATGTTTTTCCTTTTTATTATTTTTTGTTTTTATTTTCATTTTCCAATTTACCTTCAAGGTTTATGGAAGTTTTGTGTCTTTCTTTTTCTTTTCATGTTCCTTATTAGAAGTTTTTACAAATCCTATAAATCGGGAATGCCCAACAAGAAAGGGTCTATTTATTCTATGCCATTTTGGTAACTTTCTGCTACGGGAAGAAAATAGGGCTCCTCATGTACCATGTGCAACCTCAGGTAAGTTCATTTGCACCCAACTTTGTGCCCAAATCAAATAAATTGACTTCTGGCTACAAACTTTGAAGTACTACTGTGAGAGGGCTGGCACTACGAATTCTCCTAGATTCTACTCTTTTTTTTTGCGAGGGCTCCTAGATTCTACTTTCAAGTGCCATTTTAAACTGGCGTTTTGGCTCCCGGGAGCATTTGCTCCCGGATAAACAGTAACGCGAAAAAAATATTAAATATTTTCGAAAAATTCTGAAATTTTTTGTGGATAATTGTATTAGTGTCGCAAACATGCATGACAATTTTCAAGCGAAACGGAGCTGCGGTGTTTCGTCGGCAAAAAAAAATTTGGGATGACATCTTGGGGTTACTTTTCGTGCTCAATGTGTTTTTTTGTACAAGCCAAAATGTTTAATCTTTTTGCCTCAAAATTTGCAGGTAGCATTTGGATGTGACTAAATACACAAACAAATTTTGTCTTGATTTTTTTTTCACTTCAAGAATTTTTTTTGGCCCCGGGAGCCAAATTGACTTCCCGCATTTTAAAGTACTACATGTGGATGCACTTCTCAACACATGCATTTTAAGTGCATCCACGAGCATGACACTGCGAATTCTCCTAGACTCTACTTCGCATCATTAGGAAAACATGAACTAGTGTGATTTATTTAACTACTACTTAATAAGACTTGAACATTCACAAGTTAGCTACTGAATAGAATGATCAATAATGGTATTGGTACTATCATCTAAACATTCATACAACATTCAACAAAGAGCAAAAAAAGCAGAAGAAGACCAGTTTGCATCATCATGTTGAACATCACAAGTGAACATATATGCATGACAGTAAACAAAAAGCTACTACCTTTGCAACTTAATATAAGACGTTTTTTGACACTAGTCTTATATTAAGTTACAGAGGGAATAATGGTTCGGAAAAAAATTCACACAACGCCTTGCACCTTCAAAAGTGCAATGATCTGAAATAGACTCTGACAGTCCGAGTCAGTATGAGAATACAATTTCCCTTTTTTAGAAAAAAAAAAGTATGCGAAACATACCGTAAAATGACATATATAGCGATACTTTCCTCATGGGCTACAGACTAGTAGCGGCGGTTTTAATTTTCTGTTTTTCCTATTCTTTTTATGGTTTATTATTCATTTCTTGGTTCACCTACTGTTTTTTTGCACATTTTTCTGAATTTTTAGTTTTTATTTTATTTTATTCCCTTTTCTTTTCATGTACCTTCTTTTATAAATTTATTTTAGAACACTACAAAAATATTTATAGATTTTTTGAAAATATATTTTAAAATTACTTCATCTTTTAAAAGATGCGTGAACACGTTTAAATTACACAAACAATTTAATATTCTTATTTTGATAATTCTAAATCTAGAATATACATAAAAATCTGTAAGAAACTTTTTTAGTCACAAGAATGCATGAGATTTTAAAAAAATATGAATTTTTTTAAGTAAATAAATGTTTTAAATTCTGTGTATACATTTTTAAATTACATGAATCATTTTTTGAAACACAGGAATATTAATTAAAACACGTGAAGACTTTATAAATACAAATATGTATTAAAGGACATTAACCCCCATTTTAAACTATTTCGCAAAAAACCATTTGAAAATACATGGGCATTCTATTATAATTATGGAACATTTTTCGGGACTACACAAACATTTTATACATACACATTCTTGATAATTTGAGGGAATTTTCAAAAAAAGATTTTTTTTATGTGTGTCATGGTTATTACTCCTGCATTCATTCTCAGATGCACAAGTAATAATTAATCACAAGTCTTACTGAGGCCAGACTAGATCTCACCGGCTAGTGTGGCACATTGGCCACCGCCATATTGGCACGGGGGGTCGTCGAGGTGTTTTATACCTAACAATAACCGTAATCATGAATGTCTAAAATTATTTCATTGATGGGATATAATGATCGAGTACACCATGTGTTCCGAACTCGACGAGTCGGGGATGGACGATCTAGACAGTTTACTTAGTATCTAATCAACTAGGTTAATTTGATAGATTTTGAGGCTTCACACACTTCTGGCCCTGTCAAAGATGTCCATGTTTCCATTGAGTGTCCGTTAATCTATTAGGGTCTTGCTCGGTTGCTTTGGCCGTCTTTGTCTCGGTCTCCTTGCTCGCTTTCTTTTTACAATAAGTAGACTTTATTCCTCAAATGATGATCATATTGTTTTACAATGAGGTGAGAAATAAAGTCAGGGCTTGAGGATTCCCCAAAACTAGAAGATCTAGTGCTAAAAGAGTATTTTGCTAAGCCATCTACAACTCCATTCGCCTCTTGGCAACAATGCTGGTAAGAGACTTTTGCAAATTCCATACTTAGTTGCTTTGTCTGCATGATACTCGCCACATCCGGTCCAATATATACATCATGTTGGATCGCAACATCAACAACAAAGGAACAATCTGACTCCAAAGCCATACTAGTACACTCAATATTTGCTGCCAGGTATAAGCCATTCCTAGTAGCAATAATTTATACTGAACGATAGTACTCACGTTGGGTAGAAACCATGTTGTGGCCACTATAAAGTTACCCCGATCATCGCGAGTAACACCTCCAGTAGCACCTGACAAAGTTTCAGACTGAAACGAGGTATCAACATTGATTTTTACAATTCCATTGTGCGGCTTCTTCCACATGTGATTACTCTTTCTGACTGGATGTTTAAGGGTTAGAGATCTAATGCAATTTGTTGCTGGTACCTTAATTTATATCGCGGATATCTCAAGTGACTATCATTTCTCGTTTCACAAATTGTCGGCGGTGCCACCATAACTACCATGCCGTTATTACAACTAGCTATGACGTAGGTAGCTCACCCGAGAATGAATTCAATCGTGCCAAAATTTCCATAGTGATTGAGCCTGAACAATTTTCCATCACCTCTTATTATATAATCTCAAACAAGCCTCAGATCAAACGTCTTTCGCTGGTCGACAAGTAAACAGTGTTGGATGTCCACACATCCGATCAAGCAAATTATCATCGGGCTGAGCATGGGATATGGCGTCCCACTAGAGTTCCATAACAGGGGAGAGTACCCCGAAGAACCTTAGAGACAAAAACCTTTCCTGAGACTTGCAACCGCCAAATCTCCTTCCAAATCATATGGGTATTTCCTTGCCCATCAGACCTCATCAGACAACCACCAACCGAGCCACTCGCCCTTGACGTGTTTGCTTATAACCTTTTCCTCCTTTTTCACTTTCTTTTCCATTTTTTGCTACAAATGTTTTGTCCAGGTTTTTTATTTTTCTATTTTTTTCATTGTCATTTTTATTTTTTCTTGGAATGTTTTGTTCTTTTTTGCTAAACTTTTTTCAAATACATGAATTTCTTTTCAATCTTGTGCACTTATTTTCAAAATTGATATTTTTTTTAAATTTGCTGAACTTTTTCCAAAATTGATGAACTTTTTTCAAATTTAATAACATTTTTTTAAATTCAACGATATTTTTTTCAAATTTGATGAACTTTTTTTGAAAATCTATGACCTATATTTTTAAATTTGATGGACTTTCTTTAAATTCGATGAATTGTTTTGAAGTTTTTAAACTATTTTTCAAAATCATGGTGAACATTTATTCTGTGATTTTTTAAAAGTGGATGGTTGACCGGTCAGCTAATCTATCCCAGCCAACCAGCTGGACCAAGCGAGAGATTTATCAAAAAAAGCTGGATCAAGCGAGCGAATTTCTCGAGCGCCAGAACGCTAAACCGCCGCTCTTAGCTTGAAGCCCCTCCGCTCCAGTAAGGAAGGAAACCAGGGAGTGGCATGTTGTGGAAGTTGGTGCTCTGGATGTGGGACCCTTCTGTCATCTTTTCCTGGGCTATTTTGGGCCTGGCCCGAGCCCCCTCGACGCAGGTCCACCTGGAGATAGAAAAAGGCCCAGCCCGTGTCAGGTCACTCGACCCGGATCGGACCCTCCCAACACACACACGGGAAAGTAGCTGCTCTCTCTCGCTCCCCTCAAAAAAAGGAAAAAACTGCTCTCTCTCGCGTGCGGCAGCGGCGGCGTCCCGGCGGCCGGCGGCGCTCCAAGCAAGGTGACTTGTGCGCCCAGTTCCCCCTCTCCCCCTGACTCGGGTCTAGCCACCGAGCTCCCCTCCTAGTACAAGTTTCTCTCTACCTCCCCTTCCCCTCCCGACTCCCGACTTAATCGCGGCGGCGGTGGCGACCTTCAGGTAACCTCTCCTCCCCGCCCCCTCGCCCTGCTCCCGTCCCGGGCCACTGCTGTTTCTGCTCGACGCCACCCCCTCCCTGCTGTTCTCCGCTTCTGCTCCCGGACACCCCCCCCCCCCCCCCCCCCCCCCCCTTCTGCTTCTCCCCGCTTCTGCTCCGGGGCCTCTCTCCCCTCGGATGGTTCTCTCCAATTACCGGTTCCCTGAATTCAAAGCTTTTTCCATTACTCCAGTATTATGCTATTAAATGTCTGCTCGAATTGTTGTCTCCAATAACCGAGCTTCGTACCATGGTCTCAATGATACCATCCACAGTTCCTGAAACTGGAATGGAGCAAAACGTTAGTCAAGATAATACTCCCTCTCCCAAAATAATCCACAGTTCCTGAAATTGGAATGGAGCAAAACGTTAGTCAAGATAATACTCCCTCTCCCAAAATAAAAGCAGTACAAAAGTTAGTACAAAGTGGGGACACTTATTTTGGGATGGAGGGAGTAACATAGTATGCATAGCAAAAGCTTAAGTAAAACTGTGATCAGGCATACTACCTCTATTTCTCTGTGCATTATTAATTTTGACCTGTAGGGGGCTTCCCAGTTTAACATTTTTGTTTTTTTATAACTTTGATACATTTTGATTTTGAAGTTATTTAGTACATTTAGAAGTTAAATTTGTGTTACAACTTACAATCTGGTTTGAAATTTTAGCAAACCGACAAGACTGACTGAATACTTGCCTCTTTAAAGTTTGGTTAGTGCACATTAATCTGGTTGCAAACCTGTTAATTTCTTGGTGCCCTGTTGAAGGCCTAACTTTCTGTTTTTTTTTTTAAAGATGGATGCCACAGCCCTTCATTATGAAAACCAGAAGTTGGTGCAGCAATTGGAAGCACAGAAGTCTGAAATGCATTTGTTGGAAGCTAAGTTCAAGGAGTTGAGGAATGAACAATCTTCTTATGACAATGCTCTGATTTCCCTGGATAAGATGTGGAATCAGGTTCTTTCCTCTGAGTCATGTAAACTCTGTTTTATGGTTCTTTTCCGGTTCGTAATTCTTCTTACTAATATATGTTAATTATAGCTTGTTGATGATTTAATCCTGCTTGGAGTTCGATTTGGTGGCGGTTTGAATAATTTGCCTGCACTTGACCATGAAGAGTTGTCACAAGGTTGCTTTCTGAGATGTGCTTTTTTGTTTCAGTAGCGATGTTGCCTTAGCTGATTGTGTGTTCTTTTTTGTTGCTCAGAATCTATCGAGTCATGTCCTTCTGAGGAAATTTTTCTCTTCATGCTCTTGAAGTCCAACAATTATGGAAAAAAGGACGACAATACCTTGTTGGAATTCGCTGAAGAAGCTCTTGCTTTGCGCCGTTCGGCAACTCTTGCTCTGATGAGGTCCCTTCAAGAGGCTATTGCTGCACAACAGGCTAGAAGTGAATATTTGTCATTAGCTTTAAATGGAGAGAAGTCAAATGAAGGTAAAGACAAAAAGTAATATCTGGCTTTTCCCCTCCATTTTTTTTGCAGTGTACCTTTATTATTTGCTAATTACCCGTCTTCTTGAACTTTAATTATTTAATTTAGATGTTGTTGCTGCCATTTAGATGTTGTTGTTGCCCTTCAAAACCATAATGATCACTTGAAAGAGGTGATTGGCAATGTCCGTGAAGCTATTTCTATCGTCAATGAGAAGCATAAAAGGTATCTGGATGAGATTGAGGCTTTCAAAAGCAGCTACTCAAAAGAATTGCAGGAAATCAAGCATCTTTCAGGTGTTAAAAAGTCACTCCTTTCCTCATTCGATATATTTGTTAAATTTTTGTCTCGTGTGCATATCTGGGCATTCACAGTTATTATCTTCTCCGTAGTTACCTGACTCACTAAACCACCCTCCGAACCCCAAACCTCCAATCTCGATTGGGGTTCGAGTTCGGTGCCAATCGGTAAGGATGCGGTGACCGATCATTCAGGTGGACCATTAGATTCCAACCAAGGAGATTGAGAGAAAAATGGAAGGAATTGCCATGCAGCTATCTCATGTCGAGTAGATCGAGTTGACACCATTGGGTGCTCTCGAGTAGGTTGGCATGGTATGGGCTGCGGCTGCAGCCATAGCCATGAACCATGTGTGGATGAGGTGAGAAAGATGGAGTCGATAGAATCCCTAAGGAAAGCTTTATGGAAGCAGATCAAACAAACTGGAGGGGTGGCGCTCCATGCTCGATAGGGTAGGCAGTCACGATGCTTATTAGGGATGGGAGTTGGTAGTTGGGACCCAGGATCGTTTATGGGCTGTGTGGGCTGACTAGGCCCGTTTCTTGCTTTGCCTATTTTCCAATGCTTCTGTGTACAGAACCATGTGCTACTTTAGTGTCTGTGCCTAAGATCTAGTGTTCACGAACCCCAACCTCCGATTTGCCGAACCCTGATCTCTGATTTGCCGAACCCGACCTTCGATTCGCCGAACCCCAATCTCTGATTTGAGATCTGCCAAACCTGACCTTTGATTCGCCAAACCCCGATCTCTGAGTTGCCAAACGTGACCTTCGATTCGCCGAACCCTAATCTCTGGTTTGCCGAACCCATTCTCCGATTCGTGAATCAGAGATGTACAACGCCTATTGAACTCGATACGGGCTGAGGTAGCGAATCGTGAAGCCGAATAGCAAATCGCAAATCAGGTAACAATACGCTAATGCATTTGGCTTAATTTTAAAACATACCATTTCCTTCTGTCATCTGGATGATTAAAAGTTGCCCCCCGCCCCCCTTTTTTTTAGAACAAAGCACTGTTCTGTTGGCAAGGCGTGCAGATGCGCAGCCAGCCCAACCACATTCGAGTCTCGGCTCGCACGCATGGTGCTCAAGGTTGCCTCTTCCATTAAAAAATGCCGCCAAGGACTAGTCCTGGCTGGTCCCTTTTTCTTTAAACCTGCCCCTTTTCATAACAAACTCGGCTTTGCATTCTTGACAAGATTGACCTTGCATCACAGTTTGCATATTTCATACGGAAATAATTTGTGGCATTAATTGTGCTAAAACTTGCTGCCAATACAATTGGAAGTAATGTACTAAGATATGTTAACAGACCCTTGCCAAATAAAACAAAAAAACCTTATCTTGTTCAGTGCTTCCAAATTTTGAGCTATGAAACTGGTCAAGCTTTGATTCTAAAGCAAAGCAATCCATATTCATGTGCTTATGCAGGAGAGCTAGAGGAAACCATGGCGGAGCTTGAGGAAAGTCGACGGAAGTTGGTTATTCTCCAGTTGCAGAGGCATGGAAGTTCGCTAATGAACATGTCTGGTCCAAACGCTGTGAATGGTGCTGTTTCAGCTGATAAATCTTCAGACGAAAACATGGGCTGGGGAGATCTTAAAGATGCTGTTGATGAAGCTAAGGTACTTTTAACCAGACCGAATTCCATTGCATATATGCTTTTTATATGCCTTATCTGCTCAGCATTCATCTTATAGTATAATTTGTCCAATGGAGGGCAGACCCTTGCAGGAAACCGCCTGCTTGAACTCCATGAGACTCAAGAGGATAATCTAATACTGTCTAACCAGTTAGAAGATCTGCAGGTTGGCACCTTCTTTGTAATGGATGGCTGACATATTTGTTGTACTTTCAAGTTGTATCCTGGGTCTTCTTATTCCTATAATTTGCATTCTGGTGCTATGTGCGCAGGCTCAATTAAAAGATGATAACTATGTTTTCACATCAAAACCATATACGATTCTTAGCGATCAGTTACATCATCTGAATGCTGAGATAGAACGATACAAGGGTTTGGTTGAAGTATTACAGGTAATGTGCTTTTCCTCTGTTGTGCTGTTGTTTTGCAAGGTATTTTCTCTTGACCAGCTTTTCCTTTCTTTGACTTTAGAATGATAAGAACCAGTTCTTGCAAAGGGAGAAAGAAATGTGTGCAAAAGGAGAATCCGTTGACAATATTAAACAATCCATTACCGCTTATGAGGCCAAAATCGAAGAACTGGAACATCAGATTCTGAAATCCATGGCTGAGAAGAATGATCTTGAGATCAAAGTTGAGGAATCATTGCAAGATTCAGGTATTGAGGCCTGACTTAGTGGCTTGCTAAATCGAGATCTGTGTTTACCTCCTTCTGCAGTGTAATATATACTTTGTTCTGAATTCCACCACTGTCTAGGTAAAAAAGACTTTAAGGATGAGATTCATGTCATGGCTGCAGCACTCTCTAAAGAGATGGAAATGATGGAGAATCAATTGAATAGATCAAAGGATGCGGCTTCTGAAGCACTTGCATTACGTGAAGAAGCTGAATCGTTGAGAACCTTGTTAGCTAAGAAGGTATGTCATTGATCTGGATCTATTGATGTTTCCAAACTGGATCTCAGTCTGCATCTGTTGCCATGTCTGTGAATGTCACTGAAACTTAACATGATTGTACTTGGTAGTGAGATTGCCACACAGTGTGTAATGAAAAATAAATCATTTATGTTTCTTCATTGTGATTCCTGTACACATTTACTCACTTTGCATTGATTTTATCTGATAGGATATTTTCTGCATTCATATATCTGACATATAGATTAAGTACAAAGAGCAAGCACCACATACCTGAACTAGTCCATTCTTACCGTGTCATGAACTGAGTTGAACAAGGGGTTGGAAATGGAATAAGATGGATTAAGGTAGAATGACATTAGATTGAAGGGGTTACCAGTTGGGGTAGTAACACTAGAATAGCTGGTCAAGGAAAGTTTGTTTACTGATCGCCTTCTACAAAGAAGCAAAGTCATCACTTAAATAGTCGACTGCTAGCACATAACCAACTCAATTTAAACCAACCAAATCTAAAATATAGCATGTTCTTTGAGAAGTTTTCCAGATGCACAAGTATCTAAAACCTAGCTCAAGCAACCACCTCTGTATGTACATTTACTTTTCCCAATATAGTATGCAGAAGTGTTTATGTTTGTCACTCAAAATATATTTGTCATAAAATTTATTCTATGTCATTTTTCTGAATATTTTATCTCTAAAGTATACGAAAAGTAATAGTTAATTAGGTGTATCAGAGACCGTGTCTGATCTCCAAAATGAGAAGTGAAGAGAAAGGTTATATTATCTTCAGGCTATCTCTGCTTTATTAAAGCTGGGTGATTATTTACAAAAAACAGGATTAACTCAATACTCTAGGGTATACTCATGTGTACTTTGATGCTGTTATATGCTTGCATTGTTACATGTTTTTAGGATCATTGATAGATCTTCAAACAATATTATTCACAAACTATTTCTGTAGAGTTTTATCCTCTGAACTATACCTGAGAAATTGTGGATAGACCTCTAGCATAATCGAAACATCTGACGGAAGTATCTCCAATTTTCAGATAAGTGAGCAGAAGGAAATATCTGATAGATACAACGCACAAGTCTCTGAGATCAAGTCCCTCAAAGAATTGGTATGGTATCATGAAAATCTCTCGTCTTCTAATTGTGCTGACAGCCTGAGATATATTTGCGTTATCTGAAAATGTTGCTTTTCCCTCCACCATGGTTCTCTCAGCTCGGAGAAATTTTCGAGTTATTACAGAAGCAATTATATCTGATTTGTTATTACTTATTAGCGTAGACTCACCCCATAGATGGCCAAAGGAGCAACTTGGAGAGCAAGTAGCTTGGGCCTTAAGCCAATTATATATAAGGAAATATAAAATTAGTTACGTTAGGGTGAGATATGATCAAATAAGGTTAGATCTGTCAAGATTAGTCTACATGTCCGTTAGGCTACATGCTACCTGTGAAGATTTAGTCCTTGCTCTATAACAAAGCCATTCTTTAAAAAGAGACAGCATGCGCCATTAGGTTATCTCTACTTGTCATTAAATAAGGTCAGATCTGTTAAGATTAGACCTTGCTTGATACCTGCTTTCTGAAAATATATTATGGATTAACAGTTAGTTCTTAGTCTTTCAAGCATTGGTGTATATTCAGCTTTTGCAACTAGCTACCTGAAATTGTTGTTATTTTCCAACTGTGTGCAAACAAACATCTGGTAGTGAATATGCAACTAACAGTATGTGCCCTTAAATTTTAAACATTTGTGGGCAAACAAACATCTGGTAGTGAATATGCAACTAAGAGAGGTTACATATATGAGCATAAATATAAAAATCTTCCATTTTCTTAAGAAAAACAAGGAAGTATTGCCCTTCAATGGTCCGAAGCCAAGCTCTTGCAATTTTGCACTGTGTCTGGATTGCCATTCATGTTTTCTGAATGAAATTTCAACAGATTGAGACATTGGAAAAGGAAAATCAGGAGTTGGAATTTATTGTGGATATGTATGGGAAAGAATGTTCTGAGTCGAGGTATGACTTGATTGTTATTGTTATCACTTATCAGTTGTGTTGATTTTTTATGACTGTGACTTATGCTGTTCTCTTAGATGATCACGTAGTCCACCAGATTTTTAAAGTCTCTGTTAGAAAATGTTTTCTACTTACTTGGGATTTACAGTTTACCACACCTTGGGAACAAGAGATAAAGTTGACACATCCCTTTATGATTCTTAAAGTTCTACTATCATTCAATGCATTTTTTTCTTCTGAATAAACATGTTATACTGTATGCCTAAAAGAAGTCCATCTTTACTCTAATCCTCAATTTCAGCTATATACTTTACATATGAAAATTTGCGGTCAGGTTAAATCTATCAAGTTGTTAAAACATGTGATTGTTAAGCTTCATGCACTAGCCAACGCAAACAGAAGTCCAAACTGATGGAAAGGGCTAAGCAATCCACATAGACACTTCAACAGTGATGAGAGTGTTAATTTGGATGCAATCTGCTAACACTAGCTGACATAGGTGCTATGTGACATTTGTAAATGCCGAAAGAAAAATATACTAGTTTAGATCGCTGAAAATAAAATGTTCAAAATGGCAAGGAATAAAAATCATTGTTCATATAGGCTAAGAACTCAAAAAATGGAGAGAAAAAAACAAGTTGGTTACCTCTACGCTTTCCTCCATTACCAAATCCCCATTGTTCACAGCTTTCATCAATTTTGCATACTAATATATTTTTGCTTCATTTGTTAGATTCTTATTTTACTCTGTGAATCTAGGACAATTACAGAGATCAAGGAATCAGAAAATCGAGCTCGCAAGCAGGCTGAATATTTGAGAACTAGTCTAGAGGAGCATAGTCTTGAGCTTCGTGTAAAAGCAGCAAATGAAGCCGAAACTGCATGCCAGCGAAGGCTTTGCATTGCTGAAGCAGAACTGGAAGAGTTAAGGACCGATGTAGATGCATCTGAAAGGTCAGTTATCTTCTCCTAGTGACAATTCGATATGTGTTCTCCAGTTTACTGGCACTGAAATAGTTCTCCATTACTTGGATTGCTATTTCAAACGAGTTTTCCATTGAGGGGATCAGGATCTTAATTATTGCAGTTGTTTCATCCTGGTTGCTGCTATTAATGACGTGAAAAATGTTGAGTGTGTTAAATACATACTTTCTCCGTCCGGAATTAGTTGATGTTATTCAAACGGATGTATCTAGCATCAAAATACGTCTCGATACATCCGTTTGAGCGTCAATTAATAGCGTATGGAGTACTATTTAATAACGGTTAACAGTCCTTTATAGGTTTCAAAACCGCCCATTTTGCCGCTCAATGGCCAATACACTCCCTTAACCCCCCATACTTGATCACAACTTCCATTGGAAATCCGAGCATATGCACCTTGTTCCTAAATTCTTAATAAACTCATAGGCTCAAAATGCACAAACAAACTGGACTTTTTTTTTGCAGCCGTTAATCAGCCCAGGTGAAATCAGAACTGGCTAGGTTCCAGTTTAACTCCTGCAACTGGTTCGCGCACTAGCTAGTAATACATATATTTTGTGCCTTACTGTCCTGTTTGGCCAACTAGGTTAAAACCTAATTCGAACTCAATAATCCTAAAAAGACTTATATTTAGGAACAGAGGGAGTATTATCCAACTAATTCTAGTGATCAGTAGTTTAAATGAGCTTTTATATTTTCCTACAGCTGGCACTATATGTTATGCTTGTGAACCATTAGATATTTTATTGTTTGATGAGGACTTGGTATTCTGTATCATCTCCGCAGCTTCATCCCTTGTATGATCTGTTTTGCAGAGATGTTCTGGAACTCAAGGAGGCAATAAGAATTAAAGAAGCAGAAGGAGATGCTTATATCTCTGAAATTGAGGTTAGCTCATTTTTAGTTTTCTTATCAGCAGTTCTTTTTTCTGTTTGTGTGTGCGAGTGTGTTTGAAAGCAAATGATGCTGTCACTGCAGACAATTGGTCAAGCATATGAAGACATGCAGACACAAAACCAGCATCTTCTTCAACAGGTTGCCGACAGAGATGATTTTAACATAAAGGTGTGTATCTGATACCAGTGCAGATCATCGCTGCCAGCTTGCTGGGATTTCTGTGGTGGAGTCCGTGCTTCTGTCTCACGGGCGTTTCCCCTTTGCTGTCGGCATGGCACCCCCCTCAATATAGCTAGGCACCACTAGGATCCTGTTACATGCTCCATGTGCACAAGCATGGTGATAGCTGCGGCTGTTGGGCTAGGTGGCCTGGTGTATTTCTCTTTTCCGTTTTCCATCTCTATCTATTACTGTAGATAGTTACTCCAGTTTCTGCTACTTGTTGATTCATATAGCGTGTCCTTGCAGCACGTCTCTAGCACTACAGATGCTGGGGCAGTAGTCCAGTGCATCACCTTGCCTTATCACCTTATTAACCAGGCATTTTAACCCCACATCATTTATACTCTGTTGAATTGCCAGAAGAAACACTGTTTGTTTTTCTTATTGGTTCCATCAGTAACTTGTTTCTCATGTAACAGCTAGTATCAGATAGTGTGAAGACAAAGCAAGCCTCTGCTTCCCTTCTCTCTGAAAAGCATTTGTTACAGAAGCAACTCCATCAGGTGAACAGTTCACTGGAGTCATCTAAACAAAAACTCTCGCGTGGTGAAGAGCAGGTAATCTCTGACTCATGCCCTGTGTGTTATTTATGGTTCAGTTTGCTGTCTGCCAACACCCAACAGTAACTGAAAATCACTTCAAAGCGAATATTTATTGTATTAAAAATATATTGTTTTTGTGTGTCTGTGTTTACCACTGAGCTGGTTTTGAAGTGTCTTTATTTGAATAAACCTTACAGATGAAAGCCTATGTCGCACAAGCTATAAAAGCTTCTTCAGAGAACAGGCATCATGCAATTACCATTGAAAAGACCCTGCTGGAGGTATCTGAAGCAGAGAAGGAGCTCAAGTGGCTTCGGTCCGCCGTTGGATCCTCTGAGAAAGAATATGAGCAAAACCAGAAAAAAATAGCTGAGCTCAGAACGGAGCTGGAGCGTGAGAGGTTAGGCTTGCTGGTGTGGTGTTAATTTTTGGTTCCAAGTTGGTCTTGCTGTAATGCCACCAGGGCTTGTTACATTCTCTTGCTATCTTATTATAGAAGCGAGAAGAGAAAGCTTGAGGAAGAATACGAGGAGGTGAAGAATGAAGTCATGGAGCTGACCTCCGAGAACGAAGAGGCTACTATCCAGAAGCTCCAGGATGAGATAAATGACTGCAAGGCTATTCTGAAGTGTGGCGTGTGCTTTGACCGGCCGAAAGAGGTAAATAATTGTCCGTTGAATCGCACAGCTTAATTTTTAATGATGCGGATTGGTACGCGACACGATTTTAGAAGCTGAGATCTACGTTTATTTCTATTCCCATATCACCGAAGTTCCAGTTTCTCTGTTATGGTCTTAAACCTACGACCACCTACAGCTGAGTGCTGATTAACCTTCTGTTCCTTGTTTGGTTGTTGTCAGGTTGTGATCACCAAATGCTTCCACCTATTCTGCTCGACATGTATCCAAAGGAACCTTGAGCTACGCCACCGGAAGTGCCCGGGGTGCGGCACCCCTTTCGGCCAAAACGACGTGCGAGAGGTGAAGATATGAAGTCTCGGCGAGTTTGCCTTTGATGACCTGGTAGTAGGTCGTTGGTGCCTCTGGACATCATCATCCATCTGCTCTCCGTGCTTGTCTCTTGTAGATATGTAATGGTTTCCGTTGTCTTGTGGGGGCACTTAGATCCAGCAAAGAAGTAATAAAACCTAAGTAAGATAAATGAACAAGTAACAAAGAAGTGAAAAAGAAGTTTGTTGTAACTTTACCACCTGTTTGATGTTTGATTGCTGGGTGATCTCTTGCCTCTACTCGAGGCGATTGCAATGGTGGTTTGAAGCGTGTTATTAGGAGTAAATAAGAAATGAATGGATGGTGAAGATTGTTGGCCTGCCTTATGTGTTTTTCTGTAGATCATAAGCAACAGCTGTTTCTGCGGAGCTGCTCTTGCTGGAGTTGAGAGGCTCCTGTCCTGCTGCAGAACAAATATACATCAAGATGAGCAAGCTTGACGGGCAACTTCCTTCATAATTACTCCCTCCGTCCCATAATATAAGAACGTTTTATACACTAGTGTAGTGTAAAAAACGTTCTTATATTATGGGATGGAGGGAGTATTTGCCAAAATCATAGTTAAGAGTACAGAAGATGCAGATCATTCTCATTGAAAGAAAAATCATAGTTAAGATATTTTGAACATATAAAGATAGCAAACAGTTACATACTCCCTCCGTCCCATAATATAAGAAAGTTTTTGACACTAGAAGGAGTACAAAACATTTTATTTGTTGAAATATCTTTGGATTTTTTCATGAACATTTTATTTGACACTGAATATTTTTTTTTTGTATATGTTAAAACATATTGTTTTACAAATACTTTTGAATAAAGTATTTTTTAAGAACTCTTATAAAATTTGAAAATAATAATCTATAGAACATGATGTATATTTTATTCGGCAATATCATTTACGGTTGCTATTTTCTATTGGCGCATCTTGTTTGCCCCCCTCCCCCCACCCCGGATCATAAATTGCTCGATAGCTCTAAGTAGGCATGCCATCATTGTGCTATGCGCTACGGAAAAACAAAAATGCTCCAATCACCTAACCCTTAAATAGCTGCCGACCCTTGGTGGGCTAGCGCTAGCCGTGCCTCATAATTTATAGGGAAGGGACGCAAGGTTTCTTGAGTGACCTTATGAATCTATTTCTACATCGCTTTTGGTAAATTTTGTACCTGTCATTCTAATAATTTTGCCACCGCCTACCGGTTGCGTTAGCCGATGGTGTAGGGTAGGGCGGCAGAATGTGAAGCAACAGACGTGAAGTCGTTTCCGATGTGGCGGGCGTGGGGAGGGAGAGGCGGAGATGTTGCCGCCCATTGTCCATGTGGTGGGTATGCACAGTGACACACGTCACTGGGCATGAACTCCCCTTCCATATTGTTTTTTTTCTTAAGTATCGGTGAAGATTATGTTCCAAAAGGGACCATGCATACAATATTTTGAGTTGGGTTATTGTAGACATGAATCTCTGCAACGTAGACCGTTAGATCGACATCAACCGATGGGTGATATCAACGTTTCAGCTTAAGGATTCAAATTTCAGAATTGGCAAGATAAGTTTAACAACCCCTTGGTGATAGGAACTTTTTTTTAAGCATAGAGGTTTTTGGGTAAATTTAGAGTTTGCAAAGGAACCGGAGCCCAGCACAGCCAGTTTCATCTCAACGAGATAAGCTAAGGGCGAGTTTGGTTGCCTGCATCGAGGCCAACTAGGCCCGCGCGGTGCAGCATCTTTTCGGCGTCGGTTGTTTGGTTCCCCGCATACACTGTTCAGTCCGCATAACACGGTTCTTAAAGCACCCCTGGACCTGGCCCGTTGGGAACGGCCGAATCGGCAGTTTCCCGAAAGCCCGGCCCGAACGATGCTTCAAGACGCACGTGGGTGGCTCTCTGAAGACGTGTGTCTCGAGTTAATCCCCCTCTCTCTCTCCCTAATCCTCAATCCCCTCACTCTCCCTCCACTCCAGTGCGCGTTGATCCCGTCCGTCGGCGCCTGCGGCGACGGCGACGACTGGTGCAGCCGAGAGCCCACACGTCGGACGCCGGCCCCTGCTCCTCGCCGCGCGCGACCTCCAGCGCCATGAACGCCGGCGTGCCGCCCATCGGGAGCAAGGAGTCCACGGCCCTCGCGCAGCCGAAGTCCGTAGGCCCGGATGGCGGACTCCGGGAGGCAGCCTCAGTTCCTGACGGCCTCGTCGGCGAGCGAGTCGCCGGGCACGACCTCGAGGAAGTGGGAGCCGAGGCAGGGGATGGAGTGCGGCGAGTACCAGCTCTTCCAGGCCAGTCTGCTGGTTGCAGGTTGAGCTCGATGCAGGCAGGGGATGATGTGCGGCGAGCGCGCTCCGCGAGGCGTTCGTGCATTGCATGCAGTCCCTGCCCCGCGCGTCCGGCATGTCGCTCTTCGACACCTGCTACGACCTCGCCGGGCGGCAGAGCATGCAGGTGCCCGCGGTGGCGCTGCGGTTCGAGGGCGGCGGGGAGCTGAAGCTGCCGGCGAAGAACTACCTGATCCCGGGGGACGGGGCCGGGACCTACGGCCTGGCGTTCGCGGGGACGAGCGGGCCCGTGTCCATCATCGGCAACGTGCAGCAGCAGGGCGTGTGCGTCAGCTTCGACACAGCCAAGAACACCGTCAGCTTCACCGCCGACAAGTACTAGTGGGCGCGAGCGAGCGAGCTTGGTCTTCGGTAAGAAATTTCCTCACCACGGCGACATCCATCACTGGTCTTCGGTGTTCCGGTTGGATTGATTCTGAGCTGACTTTGTATGGTTGCCCGCATACAAGCAGAAGGCGTGTTTGATTCCACCTGAGTCAGCTCAAACTCGTCCACGACCGCGGCGAGCCGGGCGCGGCCACGGCCAGGGCGGCGAGCCGGCCACGGCCACGGCGTCGAGCTGGGCGCGGCCACGGCCGCCGGGAGCTGGTGGTGGGCACGATGGGCAGTGGAAGCTCCGGCGCACTCGAGTGTTTGACGAAATGTCAAGTCCAACATGATAGCTGTTAAGTTTTGTTGTTAACGCTGGTACTCATATGCATGTATGAAATCAAATGCCGGGTGAAAATTGCATCTCGATGACAAGACCTTCAAATGCAGGTAACTAATTAACTGGTCATCTACGTTTTTGACCCTGTTTTTGCTTATCCAGGCCCTGCTCAGCGTGACTCGTTTTCCCCCTCTGAGCCAGGCCCGACAGCGAAAGCAACCAAACACGCCCTAAGCCCAGCCTAAATTGATTTCTGTTCGTTTCCACGAGAGAGGAAAACCTACCACTCCACCGCCGCCGCCGTCACTACCCCCCCCCCCCCCCCCCCACACACACACTGTTAGACTTCGTATTGTAGCCCTACTGTGTAAACCATATCTTATTTGTATTGGACTTGTATGTCATCATTATATATATGTGATAGGCCACCCCTTTGAGGGTTGAGCCAGTTTTCCCAAAACCTACGTTTTACATGGTATCGAGTCTAACCTAGGTCCTCCACCTCCACCCCACCCGCCGCCGCCGCCGCACCAAAACCCCAAACCCTAGGGCTGCCGGCGCCGGCGCCATGACCGCTTCCGCTTCAGGCGCCGCCAGCTCCGGGTCTATCCCCGCGTCGCTTGCCGCCCTCCTCAACCTCCTACCTCGCCCTGGCTCCGCCAGTGCCTCAGTTCTTCGGCACCACCGCCGCCGGCTCCCTGTTTTCAGTGCCGATCCCACCGTCACCGCCCGCGACGGCCTCAGCACCAGTCGCGCCGCCGCCGCCCGCGATGGCCTCCTCTGGATTCTCCTCGACACTCGCCGTCATCCCGGCGACCTCGGGGGAGACGCTGCCCGCGGAGCCACCCGCGGCCTCGCTCACGGCACCACCCGCGGCCGTGATCCCGATCGTCCCCGCACCGCCACCCGCGGCATCAGTCGCGGTCGTGGATCCTGTCGTGGCTCCGCCGCCAATCATCCCTGCTGCTGGCGCAATCACGCTCACCGGGCCGTTCCACTTCGACAACTTGATCGCCATCCGACTCACGCCGGACAACTACTTGTTCTGGCGCGCCAAGGTCCTACCGCTGCTACGCAGCCGGTCTCTCCTCGGGTTTGTTGATGGTTCGCTATCGTGTCCTCCGCAGGTCATCCCTACCGTCCACGGCTCGGCCATCAACCCGGAACACCGTATGTGGGTGCAGCAGGACCAGGCGATCCTCTCTGCCATCCAGGGTTCCCTCGGCGACGGGGTCGCTGGCCTTTGTCTCTTCGCCGCCACCTCCATGGACGCCTGGACGACCCTGGAGCACGCCTTTGCCTAGGTCTCTACCTCCCGCTCGATGGCCCTTCACAGCGAACTCGGCGACATCAAGAAGGTGGACTCCTCCGCTACGACCTACTTCAATAAGATGAAGGTGCTGGCGGACACGCTCACCTCTATTGGTCGGCCGCTTAGTGACGAGGAGTTCGCCGGCTTCGTCATCAAAGGCCTCGACGCCGACTACGACAATCTCGCCGAGGCCGTCCACAACGCCAAGCCAGCGATGCCTCCTCACGAGCTCTACTCACGCCTCCTCTTCATCGAGCAACGCGTCGAGGCTTGTCGCTCCTCCGCCATCATCACCGCCCAGCCGGCGGCCTTCTGGGCCTCTCGTGGCCAGCGCCCACCTGCCCCGTCACCTGGCAAGGCAGCCCCGCCCCTGCATCGACCCTGGGTGGGGGCCCTAACACTAGGATGGTGTGCCAGCTATGTGGTCGTGAACGCCATGTCGCCTCCAAGTGTCACCGCCGCTTTCAGAGGAGCTTCCTTGGCATCGGCAATGACGGCAAGGGCAACGAGCGCCAGTTTGCCATGGCAGACTTTGTTCCTCCCGCCGCCGCCCCGGCTGCCCACATCACTGCTGCCCCGTCTGCCCACATCGCCGCCAAGGGCAAGGACCCGCGCGTCGATCAGGGATACACACCTTCCTACCCTGTTGATCCAGCCTGGTACATGGACCCGGCGCCACGGATCACATGACAAACGAGCTCAACAAACTCTCCACCTACCAGCCCTACTACGGGCACGATCAGGTTCACACCGCCAATGGTGTTGGTATGCCCATCTCTCATATTGGCCAAGCATCTCTTTTAACTAGTCATCCCTCTAGGCAGCTCCATCTTCGTAATGTTTTACGGGTACCCTCGGTAACTCATAATCTTTTATCTGTCCCTAAGCTCACCCTTGATAATCATGTCCTATGTGAATTTCACCCTTTTAATCTTTTTGTTAAGGATCGAGCAACCCGGGACGTTCTGCTTAGTGGCCGGTTGAGCCAAGGCTTGTACCGTTTGGAGGATCCATCCGCCCCGTGCGTCTTCAGCGGTGTTCGTGTGTCGCCTTCCCGGTGGCACTCTCGCTTTGGTCACCCTGCCACACCCATCGTTCGCCACATAATCCACCGTCATGAGCTGCCATTAGTGTCTAGCAATAAAGAGATGTCCGTGTGTGATGCCTGTCAGCAAGGCAAGAGTCATCAGCTACCTTTTGTTTCATCTACTAGAGAAGTAAAGAACCCTCTTGAAATTGTGTTTTCTGATGTGTGGGGTCCGGCACAAACATCTGTTAGTGGTCACAACTATTATGTCAGTTTTGTTGATGCCTATAGTCGCTTCACTCGGCTTTATCTTCTTAAGCGCAAATCTGATGTGTTTGATATATTCATACAGTTTCAACTGCATGTTGAATGTCTACTCAAGCATAAAATTATCCATGTTCAATCAGATTGGGGGGGGGGCGAATATCGCAACCTCAAAACCTTCTTTAATAAGCTTGGGATCTCTCATCGTTTATCATGCCCGCATACACATCAGCAGAATGGCACTGTTGAGCGCAAACATCGCCATATAGTTGAGACCGGCCTCACACTTCTTGCTCATGGTTCTGTACCCTTTCGTTTTTGGAGTGATGCTTTTGCTACCGCGTGTTTTCTCATTAACAGATTACCTACGCGTGTTCTTAATATGAAAACTCCGATTGAGCTTCTCTTAGGTGAAACTCCTGACTATACATTTTTTAAGGTGTTCGGGTGTGCCTGCTGGCCTCATCTTCGTCCTTATAATGATCGCAAACTTGAGTTTCGCTCCAAAAAGTGTGTGTTCTTAGGGTATAGTTCTGTCCATAAAGGCTACAAGTGTCTCCATGTCCCAACCAATCGAGTCTACATATCTCGGGATGTTGTTTTTGATGAGACCGTCTTCCCCTTTTCTGCCATGCCTCAGTCATCCACCACAACACCTTCTATGCATTCATCTCCTCTTATGCCTGGCCAATTTGAAAATGTTGCATATTCGCCTGTGTTGTTACCTAATCATGGTGCAGGAATTGGACGTGGAGCTCGCCTGGAACTCCTCCCTGACGGACCCGCTACGTCGCCTGTGGTGCACGTCGATCGGCCGGTGCATGCACCGCCTCCCGCCCTCGACCCCGCACCGGGCGCCCCGTCTCCAACCGCGCCTGGGCCGGAGCCCATGCTGGCTACTGCGACCGGGCCAGAGCCTGCGACGGCCTCCTCTGAGCAGTCTCCGTAGCCACCTCCTCGCCCGGACTCCCCTCCATCGTCGCCCTCGCCATCCACGCGGGCGTCCTTGGTGCCTACATCGCCCGGGTCTGCAGCGGCTCACACGCCGCTGGGGCCTACGCCGCCTGGCCTGCTGTCGCCTGGTCCGCCGTCGCCCGGCCCGACGTCACACGGACCTTCTTCGTCGGAGTCCCCTGGACCAGCCTCACCTGCTCCGGACATCCCGCCGGCCCCGGTGTTTGCTCCCCCGCGGCGTCCACACACTCACAGCCGCAGTGGCATTGTTTGTCCCAAGGAGCGCATCGATGGCACGGTCACCTATCTTGCTGCTTGCCTGGCTCATGCTGTGGATGATCCAACCGCCGAACCACACAGTTATGAAGCCGCTATGAGTATTCCACACTGGAGGGCTGCTATGGAACAAGAATACCATGCTCTTATGAAGAATAAGACCTGGACACTTGTTCCCCCTCCGTCTCGCGTCAACATCATTGATTCGAAGTGGGTGTTCAAGGTGAAGAAACATGCAGATGGTTCCATTGAGCGCTACAAAGCGCGTCTCGTGGCTAAGGGCTTTAAACAGCGTCAGGGCCTGGATTATGAGGACACATTCAGCCCAGTTGTCAAGCCTACCACTATTCGACTTCTTCTGTCTCTGGCAGTTTCTCGCGGATGGTCTCTCCGCCAGCTAGATGTGCAGAACGCTTTTCTTCATGGATTGCTTGAAGAAGAGGTTTACATGCGGCAGCCACCTGGATTTGTTGATCACACTCAGCCTCATCATCTCTGTCATCTGACGAAGGCCATATATGGACTGAAGCAGGCTCCCCGTGCCTGGCATGCTCGCCTGGCTTCAGCTCTACGTACTCATGGGTTCATTCTTTCGACGGCTGATACTTCACTGTTCTTGTTTCAGCGACCGAGTGTGACCATGTACCTCCTTGTGTATGTGGATGATATTGTCCTGGTGAGCTCATCTCCGACGGCTGCTGATGCTCTTGTGACTGCACTTGGTCGTGATTTTGCAGTTAAGGATTTGGGACAACTTCATTTCTTCCTGGGTATTGAGGTCGCTCATCAGTCTCGTGGCAGTTTGGCTCTCACCCCGAAGAAGTACTCTCTTGATCTCTTGCGCCGTGCTGGTATGCTCAAGTGCAAGCCATCGCCTACGCCCATATCCTCCACTGACACCCTTTCTGCTGCTGATGGTGCTCTTCTCTCTCCCGAGGATGCTACTGAGTACAGGAGTATTGTTGGTGGCCCGCAGTATCTGACGATCACACGTCCTGATCTCTCATTTGCGGTTAACAGGGTGTGCCAGTATCTTCATGCTCCCACTGATGTACACTGGTCTGCTGTGAAGCGCATACTGCGTTATGTGCGTCTCACTGTCTCCTTTGGTCTTCACCTGCGCCCCAGTTCCTCCGGAGTTCTTTCTGCATTCTTTAATGCTGATTGGGCTGGGTGTCCAGATGACAGGCGATCCACGGGGGGACATGCTGTGTTCTTGGGTCCTAATCTGATCGCCTGGAGTGCACGCAAGCAAGCCACTGTTTCCCGCAGCAGCACAGAAGCTGAGTACAAGTCGGTTGCCAATGCAACTGCTGAACTTATATGGATTGAGTCCCTACTTCAAGAGCTAGGAGTTGCTCAGCCACATCCTTCGGTCCTTTGGTGTGACAACATCGGTGCTACGTTTCTGTCGTCAAACCCGGTGTTCCATGCATGGACTAAACACATTGAGATTGACTATCATTTTGTGAGGGAACGTGTTGCATAGAAGCTACTACAAGTCAGGTTTATCTCTTCAAAAGATCAACTTGCGGACATCTTCACCAAGCCTCTACCTTCTCCCATGTTTGAGGTCCGTAGGCGCAATCTCAACCTCCTAGATACTTCAGGAGTGAGTTGAGATTGAGGGAGGGTGTTAGACTTCGTATTGTAGCCCTACTGTGTAAACCATACCTTATTGGTATTGGACTTGTATGTCATCATTATATATATGTGATAGGCCACCCCTTCGAGGGTTGAGCCAGTTCCCCCAAAACCTACGTTTTACACACACAAGCAGAGCAGGATGAGTTCCCAGCCGGCGACCACGGCGGCGGCCGCATGAGCAGCAGTGACGCATCTCCTCCCTGGCCTCCTAGATGAGGTCGTGATCTGGAAGATCCTGGTCCGCCTGCCCCCCAAAGCCATCCTCCGCTGCCGCACCGTCCGCCGCGCCTGGCGCCTCGCCACATCCACCTGCGACTTCCTCCTCGCCCACCACGCCCGCCAGCCCACCACCCCCCTCGTCTACGGCTACAACTGCGCCAGCGACGTCGTCGAGTCCCTAGACATCATTCCGTTGGACAACGTGGCAGGGTCGACCAGCTCCAGTACAGCGCGCGACTTGGCATTCGCAGCGTTTATGGCCACGGCCTCCTGCGATGGACTCCTCCTCCTCTCCCTCTACAGCACGCACTTCTCCATCTACAACCCGTCAACTCGTCAGTATGCTCCCCTCCAGCAGCTTCGTGGCTTTTTGCCCTTGGGGATGTATCGGCACGACCCTACCGGCGAGTATCGACTGCTGCTGCGCTCGTTCACAAGGTCGACGTGTGATGGACCGCTGCCAGACGCTCAACATGGCGCCTATGTCTTCTCGTTAGGATCCGGCCAGCAGCCAAGGTGCATCGGGTGCTCTGATGCGGAGGATTTGATATACCTTTCATCTGGATCTGTCCTGCTTCATGGTAGCCTGCATTAGTACGTAAACAATTACATAACGGTATTTGACACCATTGTTGAGTCGTTCCGGTTGATGCGATGTTCGACAGTTATTGGCTGCGGTGACATGTTTGAGATGGGTAGCATGCTTGGCATGTTTGGTCTTAATTATGAAGGGACAAGCGTTGAAATATGGGTGATGCAGGACTACGAAGCTGAGATCTGGGCCTTCAAGTATCGGGTCGAATTGCCGGTGACGGACATCAGCTTGCAATGTGGAAAGTTTGACCATCGTTGGGAGGTGATTGTCACGTCGTCTTGGGACGGTGATGTGCTTGTGCTGGTCCATTTTGATGGTTGGCTACTTCAGGTTGGCATGGAAGGCCAGTTGGTTGCCAGTTTCCATCGCAAAGGCCTCTGTCCTACTCGACTTCGACTCAAAGAAAGTCTAGTTTCACATGCCTTCTGTCCGACACTAGAGGGTTATGTTGTCAACGACTCACCTTTCATCAGATGATAATGTGGTGAGCACACATATCCTTTCATCTGAGGCTTGTTGAGTGTGGTGGTGCTTCTTACATCCTAACTCTCTGTATTCACACTAGCTGCAGTATTTGGGGCCAGTTTGTTTCAGCTGCAGATTCTGCAGGAGTGGATTTAGCTGAACTGGACGCACTATGAGCCTGCTGCTTGCTAGCTTCTTTGTTGAAGGATAAAAACTTATGATCAAGAAGCTCTGACTCTTACATGGATGAGTTATATTTCTTTGAATATCCTGATGTGTCTGCCATCAATGTTGAAGCCAAAATTACAAGTCATTTGGGTAAGTAGTTAAAGGTTTCCTGTTTCTGTGTTTTGTTTTAGCTGAAGAAGAAATGAGGCAGATTACCCTCCTTGTTGACTAGCAAGTGGCACCTTATTTTGAACCAGAACTCTGAGCACTAGACCACTAGTTAACCTGAAAGATTGCATTATAATTATGGTTAAGTATTGATATTATAAATCTACCTTTGCTTTGCATCATTTGGAATTGTATTTATTATTCATGTTAGCTGCTGACCATTTCAAGGAATTAAACACTTCTTGTGATGTCCAATCTTAACAGAAGCTTGTGAAATGATACTTGCACTTATAAGAAGAAGTATTTATCATTGCTCAGCTCAGGTTCCAAATTCCCCTTCAGATTCTGTAACTGCAATTTTCATTTTTATTTAGTTTTTGTAAATGGAGCAAGACCATCTTGAGTACCATTAGCCGAAATCAGATTTGCCTCAAACAGAACATCACCAGGAACCGTGTCTCAACCAGATTGTCTCAACTTCACTCCAATCGTATGCTCTGGATGTACTATGTGACATTGGTGATTGCTCAGCTACCCACATTCAGTTTTCTGTACCATGCACATTTGCATTTGTGTATCTGAGTTTTTTTTGTGTGTGTGTGACATGTTACAGTTTACACTGTCCCTGGAATATACAAGTTTAACACCCATATTGTTAATGGGGTCTGAAACCGGTGAAAAGTATCTTGGATCTCAAACTGTATTCTCAGCAGGGCTCCTTCTATGTTCTTTTAGCTGACGATGAAATGAAGCAGATAATCCTCCTTGTTTAGCAAGTTGCACCCGATTTTGTTAGAGAGTTCAGAACACTAGTTAAACTGAAAGAAATATTGCATTATAACTCTGGCTAAGTATTGAAACATAATACAATTCTGCTTATGTGTTGCATCTTTTGGAACTATATTTATCATTACCATTTCAAGGAATCCGCACTTCATGTGATGTTCGATCTCAACTTCGGCTTGAGAAAAATGTACTGATAAGCAAATTATCATGGTCCGACTCATGTTGAAGATTGTGCACCCCGGTTGAAAGCAGATTGCCTCAAGCAGGAAATCACTAGGAATGTGCTTCTGGATGTAGTATGCGCCATTGGTAATTGCTCAGCTACCTACATTCAGTTTTGTGTGGCATGCGCGTTGGCATCTGCGTGTGTGTGAGTTCCTTTTCCTGTGATGAATGTACATACTGGCGAATTGTGTGTGTTTGGGGTTACAATTTACACTTCGATGGAATATAGTACTCCAGCCCACATCAGATCCCACAACATTAGTGTTTCTACAGTCTGCGGCAAAAAGTATCTTGATCTCAGACTATATTCCCTGCTTTTTCGTTGGAGGGTTTCAGTTTTTCTACCTGAGATGATCGACTGATTGCACACGGCCAATGCAGGAGTAACCATGAAGAAAACTAGCATGTGCATGTAAGCAGGATACCAACCAGCTTTTGATTTGACCATGAGCAACTTGTTCCATCTATCGCCTTGAGTTTTTTTTGAACTTATCTATCGCCTTGAGTTAATTAACAACAGGATCATTAGCGGTGGAGAGTTAACTTTTACTCCAGGTTGCACGCTCAGTAATCCATGCATAAATTGTATTGTTTCGAAACAGGGATATACAATAACGTCAGCTGAGATATATTACATCCTTGGGAATACATACTCATATACGTATTATTTTTGTCAGTTACGCTGCTCCATTTCATCCGAACGGTGAAGCCCTTTATTGAAAGTACAAACACATGAGGTTATACACACAACAAGTTGGGCTCCATATTTAGTTTAACACATGACGAAGACAATTAAGGTTTGGCATTGCCAAACCCGGACCCAGAGCCGCTGCCACCACCGCTACCACCATTTGCGCCATATCCACCGCCACCGCCGCCACCATTATAATTTGCATTTGCAGTACCTTGTGCATAGCGGTAGTTACTAACTGCATCACTAGAGCCAGATCCACAACCATTACCAGATCCATAATATAAATTTCAAATGACAGTTGCTTTTTATAATGTAAATCTTCATGCATGCCCAAGGTCTTGTAACAATACAGCGCATGCCTTAGTTGCGCATTGAACTAGTTTAGGGAATGGCACTTATGAATTCTGGTTAGGCAAATTCCTTGATGTTGTAATGAACTCTGTAGCTAGTGATTTAACCAGCAGGTTACTGTAATGGAATAGTATGTGTTCCTTTCAAAAAAAATGGAAACTGTTATTTTACTATATGTTTGAAATCTGCAGTGGCATCTATCTATAACCGTGGATGGCCCGCAAGTACAGAGGTGCATTGAAATAACCCAGAAATGTGTGTCTTTTAACATGGGGCACAGCCAGGACATTTTGTCAATTGATTCACTATGGATTTGGGTATGAACTAACTTAAATTTTGTAGTTCCAGACTATATAGTTCAAGTTCTAACATAATTGCCGTCGTTAAAATTGCAGTCGTCGTTATTTCACACAAATCAGTTTTACCATAATTGTCCCTAATGATGTATGGTTTAGTAGGTATCCCTGGATCGACAGGTACTCGGTCAAATGTAACGGTGAGCTACTTGAGGCTTTTACACCGTCGAGAGGCCTACGACAGGGGGACCCGCTCAATCCCTATCTCTTTCTCTTTGTGGCTGGCGGTCTGGTTAGTCTAATGAAGGAGATAGAGGATGGTAACCTGACCCCCATCAAAATCGCTAGAAATAGCCCAGGCATATCCAACCTTCTCTTTGCTGATGACAGCTTAATTTTCTTCAAGGCTACGGTAAAAGAAGCTGAGACGGTGAAGAGGATCTTGGCCTCTTTCCATAGCTGTACGGGCCAGTTGCTGAGTGAAAGTAAATGTTCCCTCCTCTTTAGAGAAGCTTGCCCGCAGGAAACCAGAGAAAACATCAGAAGGACTCTAGGGGTCGTCCCATCATCGTTTGAAAGTAAGTATTTGGGACGGTCTGAAGGAAGAATGAAAGATGACAACTTCCAACCAATCATGGACAGATTCTGGAAAAGGTGCAGCGATTGGTCGGAGAGGTTCATGTCGTATGCAGCCAAAGAGGTGCATGTCAAGTCTGTGGTACAAGCTCTTCCATGTTTCACCATGGGTGTTTTCTCGCTATCGAAGGGATACTGTGAGAAGTATGAGAAAATGATCCGGGATTTTCGGTAGGGCGATGAGGAGGGGCATCGTAAGGAACATTGGATGTCGTGGGAGCACATGATCCGCCCCAAACGTGCGGGAGGTATAGGATTCAGAGATATGCATCTTTTCAATATCGCACTTCTTGCAAAACAATGTTGGAGACTTTTGCAGAAACCGAAGAGTTTGTGTGCGAGAGTGCTCAAGTCAAAATACTACCGGCATGGAAACTTGCTTGATATGGTGTTTGCATCGGATGCATCACCTGTTTGGAGAGGCATTGAGGCGGGACTAGAACTAATAAAAAAAGGCGTCATCTGAAGAGTTGGGGACGGCCGGAAAATCCAAATCCAAAGAGATCAATGGATCCCGCGTAATGAAGGGCTTAGGATAACAGCCCTTGTGAGAAGGTCAAGACTCTTCTAGGTGAATCAGCTTATGCGTGCAGACAGCAAAGAATGGAACACAAATCTGATTAAGAAAAATTTTCATAGTTTCGATGCAGATGAGATTTGCAAAATCCCCATTCCATCCTCAGCAGCAGAGGACCGCCTGGCATGGCACTATGAGAGGAATAGCATCTTCACTGTGAGAAGTGCCTATAAATTGGCCGCCTCTATCCATGGACAAGTGCGGCAGATCCCGTCCAGCTCCTCTAGTGAGCCAAATGAGAGGAGCATATGGGATATCATCTGGAAGTCTAGCGCCCCGCCCACCAAAAGTAAAGATTTTTGGCTGGCGGGTTGCGACTAACACCCTGGCCACAAAGCAGAACAAATTTAGGCGCACCCTTGAGCTTGACTCTACCTGCAATATATGTGGAAATGGTGAGGAAACGGAATTCCATGCGGTAGTTGAGTGTACCAAAAGCAAGGCCCTCAGGAACTCAATGAGAGAAGTTTGGGAGCTCCCCGAAGAACTTTCTTTCAGGTACACCGGCGCTGATTGGCGGCAGATGCTCCTCAGCACTGAATGTGAGGACATTTTTTCGACAAAGTGAATGTGAGGACATGAGGAGAAGAATTTTATTGCTGCTCTGGAGATGTTGGTATCTCTGTGATGATTGTGCTCACAGCCTTGGGAAAGAATCGGTCCATCAGTCTGTTAGTTACCTGATGCGGCTCGAGGAAGATGCTGCAGATGCTGGCCTGCAGGGGAGTTCATGGAAGGGGAAAGAAAAGCTGGCACCGTCGAGACCCATGGAATCAATCGAGCCAGCATTAACATCCGTGCAGTCGGTTCCTCCGGCTCAAGGGATGGTTAAATTGAATATGGACGCTAGTTTTCAACAGGACAGCGGACGGGGTTGGGCAGGCGCTGTGGCCAGAGATCACCTGGGCAGAGTGTACCTGTCGAAGTGCCCTGACTTGGGCAGTGTGCAAGAAGCTTGGCCAAAGTTTACAGGGACCAGTGACACTGGAGATGGATTGCAAATGGGTGAGTACCTGAACTCGGATATAACCAGCCTTGCCACATGCTATGGAGTGATCCAAGACATCAAGGAGGCCCTATCTGTTTTCTCCTCAGCCGAAGTTGTTTTTGCCGGGAGGAGATGCAACGCTCTGGCCCATGAGATGGCTGCCGAGGCGAGACAAAACGGAGAAGTGCTGCTAATTGCAGGGGTCCCAGACAGATTAAGACAACTGATGCAGGCTGGGTGTAGCCTTCCTACTTGAGTATCTATATATACTGTTGTATTCTCAAAAAAAAAAAAGTATTCAATAGTGTAGCGCTGCGGTATGCCTCGCACCCACAGTTTAGGATGAAGAGAATGTTCGCTGGTTTCAAATCGCAGACACACTGAGATACATTTATCCAAGTGTTAAACTTCATACTGAATCGACAATGTAAACTGTAACACGCACTCTGGTTTATTTTGGTCTTCAGTACGAATATTTATCACAAACACAGGGCAGAAGTCCGAAGGGGCATGCACACAGAGATAATTAACCATGAGTAGCCTACAAGTGAAGTGAGCGGCTGAGCAGATTACCATGCAGAAATGGCACATCACATGTGCTGTACTCAACATGGCCTTCCAACAGTTACAGAGAAAAAAGGAACATGATCGTGCAGTTAAGAGTGACCGAGGAGTGTGTGATCTGGGACCTAAGCCTGACCATTAAAGAGATACGGAGTACTTTCAAACAATGCAACAGCAATGATGGATTTATAACAGAAGAATTAAAATACCTAACCAGATGCAATGAACACACACGGAAGAATGAATTGCAACATAACATTACACTAATGAGTTGACAATGTGTAGACATAGCAGCCATCTTGAGCTTCAGGTCCCAGCAATAACCGGTACTCGCCCGTAGGGCCGTGCGGGTACATACCCAAGAAAATGAAGTCAGAAAGCAGAGGAAGTGGAGCATACTGACGAGTTGCCGGGTTGCAGATGATGAAGCGGGCATAGTTCATGGTGAGGACGACCAGGCCGTCGCAGGAGGCCAACGGACGGAAGAAGGCGCGTCGAAGTTGTGCGACGGACCGGAGCTGGTCGGTGGGGGCGACCCCTGCCCGGTGGTCGAAGGGGATGATGTCTAGGGACCCGATTTTGTCGCCGACAAAGTTGTAGCCGTAGAGGAGGGGGAGGCTGGGCTGCCGGCCATGGTGGGCGAGGAGGAAGTCGCGGTTGGAGGTGGCGCGGCGCCAGGCGTGGCAGACGGCGCGGCAGCGGAGGAGGGCTATGGGGGCCAGGCGTACGAGGATCTCCCAGATGACGATCTCATCCGGGAGGCCATGGTGTGGAGGAGGCGATGCTGCTGCACTTGCGGCTCAAGATGGCAATGGGGCCCCGAAACCCGCGTCCCCGTGGGTTTTTACCCTATTAGGGGACAGGGATGGGCACCTTTTCATCCCCGCGGGGCTGTTATTGGGCACATTTTACAACCGACACGTTTCATGGGTTTACACCCGTTTCGATAGTCTCCGTCCCCGAAACCCGACAAAACCCGGTAAAATACATATGCATTGATCCGGCCCAGCCCAAAGCCACACAGCCCAACCCCCAGCGTCGAGGCCAAGCCAACCCCTCGCTGTGCCTCAAGATGGCAATGGGGCCCCGAAACCCGCGTCCCCGTGGGTTTTTACCCTATTAGGGGACGGGGATGGGCGTCTTTTTAACCCCGCGGGGCTGCTGTTGGGTAAACTATAAAACCCGACACGTTTCACGGGTTCAAACCCGTTTCAACAATACCTGAACCCAAAACCCGCCATCCCGTTCAAAATACTACAATAAGCATATTCGAGGAGTAAAATCTTGAGAGTGATGATGATCATGGACAACCATCTTGCTCATTCTCTTCTTTGCAAGCACCATTCCTTATGTCACTCTTCAATGAACGTGTTGCTCCAAAATGGCCAACATCTTTTAGGATGAAATCTGAGCTAGACCGTTACTTGGAAGAAGAGCTAGTTCCATTGTCCAAAGATAAATTAAGTGTGTTAGATTGGTGGAAAGTTGGTGGAACACGCTATCCAACTTTGAGGCTGCTAGCATGTGATATTTTTGCAACTCCGGTCAGCACGGCTGCCTCAGAATCAACATTTAGCACAAGTCGTAGAGTTCTAGTTCTAAGCGGTAGAACTCTAGTCCTTATGTTCGCTTAAATATGCCGATTTCCCCGTGGGTTTCCCGTGGGTTTAGAAAACCCGATGGGTTTAGGGGACGGGCAAAAGCCTATCCCCGCGTACGGTGACGGGGACGGGGACGGGCTTCCGAATTTTTCGTGGGGATGGGTTTGGGAAGGCAAAACCCGGTGGGTTTCGTCCTCGTTGCCATCTTGACTTGCGGCCGCCGCCATGGTCGCCGGCTGAGAGCTCTGGGTCCGCGGTGGAGCTGTGCTCTGTGTTGGTAGTGAGATGGCGGCGGCGGCGGATGGAGGTCTTTTTGCAGATGCATTTGGGCTGAGCCCATCTCCCATTCTCATTCTCAAACAAGCTGGGCTTGGCCTGGACCATGTCAGAACCATGCACGCTAGAGATTTGTGATCAGCTTTGAATTTTGAGCAGTTTTTAGTCTTATCATACTCCTGCCAAGTTTCATTGTATTTGGTGAGTCAAAAAAAAAGTTTCATTGCAATTACATTTGTTTTCAAATAATTTTTCCAATCTTATACAACAAGCGCCAATCTGATGCGGAAACTTTGGAATTGATATTTGTTTTTTCAGTACTTTGTCTCAAAAAAAAAAGTTTCATTGTAGTTGGAGAGTAAAAAAACGTGTTATTGCATTTATATTTTTTCCAAATATTTTTTTCTCATATTGTACAACAACCGCCCGTCTGATCCAAAAAACTTTGGAATTGATATTCGCTTTTTTGTTAGTAGCTCGAATTAAATCTTCTATTGCGCTAGATTTATAATCAACAACTATGAGATTTCAGATTAAGAAAATACTAATAGGTTCACATTCGGGGTCGAGGCATCCACGGGGTAGCAGGATGAGGGCAGATAAACTAATCCTGCGCTTTAATCTTTTCTTTTTTTGGGGGGGGGGGGGGGGTGGATTTTTTGAGGGATATCCAAGCGGCAAGAAGGGAACACGGACCAAATTCACCTCATATACCACCCAAACAAATGCATCCGGGGCGAAAATAATTGACAAATCTCAAATCTGATGCCCGTGAAACCCATAATTGTAACTGATGTCTGCAACTTTACCAAGGTTTATTTGCAAGTTCAAAATTATATTCATGTTTCGTGCTTTCAAAAACCCTAAAAATAAATAAATTTGCATGCAGATGCTCACAATGGACCTACACAGTATTTTACACAGAAAATAATCTTTAATATTAGCTGACACAAACTATAAATAGGTGAATCTGTAATGGATTTACCACTCACCATTATACATCCACACATTTAAGTTTTCGTGTAGCAAACAAACTAGAAAAATTATTAATTAACTTTTAAAAATATGTAGCGCATGCTCAAGTGTACATGTGGGATGGTTTATAAAATTTCTAAACTTTTATTCTTATTACTTTTGATAAATTTCAAGCATCACAGAGCCCAAGAGTCGAAAGTCTTGGTCCTCTAGGATCATTCTGAGAGGCAATACTCTCTCCGGCCAGGTTTATAAGTTTCGCAGATATTTGAATGAAAGCTTTGATCATTAATATGGTCACTAAAATATTGTGTGTATGTCTATATCATCATATTAACATTTCAACTGTATAATTTGCAACCCCGCTCCTCCCTTTGCCTCTTCCACATCTATTTCTGAATCTTGATTTGGGTGGCATATAACTCATATTTTGTTGACTAAATTAGTGGTCATACTTACAAACCAAGGTAGATGGAGTAGTAAAGATGGCTCTTTATGCTCTATAACAGAAGAAGCTCTTTGATTATTCATTGTCTAATGCATGTTTTTTTTACCATAAATTTCCCACTTCTAAAATGCCAACAACACTACTAAAAGGACAAGTGATACAAAACTATTTTGGAAGACAATTAAAGCGATATGATAGATGTCCATTCCATATTTCAAGATGGCACTGGGCCAGGTTCGTCTCGGGTTGACCAATGTCAAGTCCATACCCAAATCCATGAAGTCATTCTCTGTCTGTCCACAAAAAAACCCATGGGCGGAAAATTATGCCCATGTCAAAACCTGATGAATATCCATCGGGTTATCTCAACACGTATACATAAGACATAGCCCAGAATTCACATAAGCTCTCGAACCCTCACAAAATGACATAGCAGATGTGCACACCATCAAAAGCTCTTGGATTGTCACAAAGTGACATAGGATAAATGCACATCACCAAATAAGCTCTCAAATTCTCACAAAAATGACAAAACATCAAATAAGCATATACGTAAACAATTCTCAGCCCTCACAAAATGACATAGCAATAGCACAAAATCATTTCTCGATCTTAGTTTCTTACAAAATGGCATACCATAACTTCAAACAAGCAGGGGTTGAGGTACAACCATAAGTGTGTCTCAAGATCTCATTATAACTAAAGAAAGGTATAGTTTTAGGCATCATCTTCCATTCTTCACATCAATGTTCTAGGCATCATCTTCTAGGATTTAGTTATCATGGACTCGGGCTCGTCCTTAAAGTGAACAGATCAAAAGCATAAGAGTGTGGGCCAGATGTCTGACTTACATAGAGGAGCTGATAGAGATCATTCAAGAAGAGGACTCCTTTTCAATCATGGAGATGTGGGCACATGGCCCTACAACAGATACGGACGATGCTCTCCGCACGCAAGCATGCTTGTGATGAGATGAGAGCCGTGTTTGAGGCAAAAATTGTGCAGCATTTCGGAGACATAATGGATGAGTCCCGAGGAGCAACGTTGGAGCCTGGAGGGAAACTTGCAGGACATGCTTGCAAAGGACACAATGGTGGTCGTATCACTCAACAAGGCATGACGGTCAAGTAACTAGCAGTATTGCTCGCCATGGGAATCTTTGTTGTGTTAGCCATCTCTCTAAGGTTCTTCAACTCTAGGAACATCAATGGACGTTCTACTGCAAGCTTGTTTTGTTATCTTTGTTCCATAACAAGCTTGCGAATGTAAATGTATACATTTTATGCTACTCCTGTGATCTTGCATCTGTTTGGTGTAGGCCTGATGTTGTCGTGCCTTAACATTGTGTTTGGGTCTTGTCATAATTTAGTCGTCGAAACACTTTGGGTGTTCTAATTTGTTTTATACATAACAACACGATGGTTAGTTAGCTATATTATAAATAAATATCCAAGTTTCTCTTTTCCCGTTGCCATTTTATGTTCCTTCCAACCACAATACCTGAAGGAGTTTTCTCAAAGCAGTACGAAAAACTCAAGTTCAAGTCCTTGTTTTTTTTCCGACCAAGGGCAATATAATAATATCAAGATGACATCCCCATAGCGATCTGGCTAAAGGGAAAATGGTGGTAACTTAAGGACAACGCCGCCGACAATCCATGGTGAGAAGCACGCCGAGTTCCTGCACACGGCTGCCGGAGCGTTGGACAAAGCCTCCTGCTGGATGGATTAAAGTGAATGTTGATGGAGCTTGGAGGGAGTCAGACATTACCGTGGGTGCTGGCAACTATCTATTCATCATGCAGGTTCATTATTTCCTGCGCTAGCCCACTTGAGGCGGATGTACAAGCATGTAGGGAGGGAATTGCCCTCGCATTGGAGTGGAGCGACAACGAACCATTCATACCGGAAACTGATATCACCACTACTACCAACATGATCAATGAGACGGACCAGAACAGATCACCTGTAGAGCATGTGATATCACATGTGAGTAGGAGTAGAAATAAAGTTAGTCATATGTTAGCCCAAATGGGACATTCGATCCCCCGTACTGCTGTTTGGTTGTGGAATGGACCAGCAGGATTGTAATGAGCTACCCTGATTAATACAATCATTACTGTTCTAAAAAAATGACACTCATAATACCCAGACTTTGCAACAATGCATTATGAAGACTTAGTCCAGCAATTAAAGATGCAAACAACCATAAAAATAAAAATAAAGAAAGGCGGCGCAACCAACAACATGCAACAAACAAGTAACAACACAATCATTCACCATTCTCGCCAACATGTGAACTACGAGAAAGGTTCTCCGAAAGCCACACCTGCTTCATTTTCTAAGAAAGATTGACAGAAAGAAATAGGAAAGGAAAAGCCACAGGGCTTATCCTATTGGGCCGAATGCAAATAATAATGGGGCCTTGGGAAGCTGGGCGTCAAACTGAATCACTCTGACTCAACATAAGAAACAACTCTGTATTACTTACAACTGGACATTACGAACAACGAATATATTCCATGAAAATCAAAGGCAAAGACGTTTTAGAGACTAAGTTGGGCCTTAACTTTGTGTTCGAGTCTAGTCAAAATTTATCCGTAGCAATACTCTGGGTGTTCTAATTCGTTTTATCCATAGCAAAACGAGTGTACTTAGCTATATTATCAAGAAATGTCCAATTTTTTTGTTCCTTCCAATCACAATACATGAAGGAGTTTTCTCAAAGCAGTATGAAAATTCAAGTGCAAGTCCTTGTTTTTTTTTCAACAAAGGGCAATATAATAATATCAAGAGGATACCACTAATACCTAGCCTTTGCAACGATACATTATAAAGACTTAGTCGAGCCATTAAGGTTGCACACAAGCATAAAATTTAAAATAAAAAAAGGCGACGCAACCAACAACAAGCAACAAACAAGCAGCAACAACATCATTCACCATTCTCAACAACATGTGAACTACGAGAAAGGTTCTCCGAAAGCAAAGTCTGCTTTATTTTCTAAGAACTCTTTTTGTACGAAATATTTTCTAAGCAAGATTGACACTGCAGAGCTATGGCTCGCTTATAGCGAGACCATAGCTCCTCTCATCGAAGGAAATCTTCATCCCGCATAGACTTGGGCCAGCCCGTTTGCCCTCTCTTTTTCGATCGATGGCACACGACGGTCGCTCGCGAGCGAGTGTTTTCTAAATCCATTTTTTCTCTTTCGGTTTTTTCTTTCTTCTCTATTTTCCATTGGGTTTTCTGCTTGTCCTTTTTGTTTTCATCAGTTTTCTTTCATTTATTCATGGTTTTTGTTGTTTTTTCGTTTTCCTTGTGGCTTTTTTGTTTCTTTCTCAGTTTTCGCTGGTTTTCTTTGTTTCTTTCTCAGTTTTCACTGGTTTTCTTTGTTCTTTCTCAGTTGTCACGGGTTTTTTGTTGTTCTTTGTTTTTAATTGTTTCTTGCTGTTTTCACTGATATTTTTGTTGCTTTTAATCGCTTTTCTTTGTTTTTCCTTATTTCTTTTTTTGGTTCTCTTGGTTTCATTCTTTTGCATTCGTTTCGTTGGTTTTCTTTGGTTTTCATTCTTTTGCTTTGTTTTATTTTTTAATTGGTAATTTTTTTTTCTTTGTTTCTATGTCGATTTTCATCGGTCTCTTTTTTTGTTCAACACATGTTAACTATTTCAAAACACATTCAACAATTTTTTCTTAAACATCAGAAAAAATATTTCATGTAGATGCTTGACATTTTGCAAATGCATGAGTTACATTTTTTGAAAACTTATTTTTATGTCTACTTTTATTCCATATTGATTGTAATTATTTTGGTATATATGTAATACATTTTCCTAAAACATGTTCATCATCTTTCAAATACTAGTTTAATATTTTTAGTACATAGCCAATATATTATCTATGGACATTCAACATTTTTAAATGCTTTATTGACATTTTTCAGGTATAAGATTAACATTTTCTTAATACATGGTCAAAAAATTCTATACACATTTAAATTTTTTCAAATGCTTGATTACATTTGTCAAATACAAGACTTATATTTTTTAATACATGGTCAGCATTTTTTCTATACACATTTACCATTTTTTGAATGCTCGATTAATATTTTTAAAATACTTGTTTTAAAAAATGCTTGACTAACAGTTTTTAAATACATGATCAACTTTTTTTTCTCACCAATTCTTTTTTTGTATGCATTTTTAGTATACATGAGAAATATTTTCTCTATACGCATTTAACATTTTTCAAAGGTTTGGTCAACATTGTTTTCAATGTTTGATGTAAAGTGTTTTTGTAATATGCACCTTCCGCGCTAAAATAAGGTGTACTAAAGTTGAGACACTTACTTTTGAAAAGGGGGAGTATTTATTTAGAATATTTGGAAGTATAAAAAAAAGAAAGGAAAAAACAAAAACATGAGAAAACAACAAAACAAAAACGAAGTTGGGGGTTCCGCGCGCCTGGACCAGCCAATTCACTCTCGCCTTCAGCAAGGCTTCCCGATTGACAGAAAAAAAAGGAAAGGAAAAGATAGAAAGCCTTTCCTATTGTGCCGAAAGCAAATAATGGAGGCCTTGGGAAGCTGGGCCTGCAACTGAATGACTCCGGCCCAACATAAGAAACAATTTCGGATTACTTACAGCTGGACGTTTCGAACAAAGAATAATCCATCGAGGAAATGAGGATAAAAAATTATTAGAGAAAAAGAAAATTTAATTTGTTGAGAGTGGGATTTGAACCCACGCCCTTACAAAACACACCCTGAATGTGCCGCCTTAGACCATTCGGCCATCCCAACAATTTTTAGGAATAAGATATTCTATTTAATAAATAATTTAGCGTAAGACGCTTCATCTCTCTTGTGAACCAGAGGAAATAGTAAGTTGTACCTGGAAGAAAAACTCTCCACAATGCATGAGTAGTATATAAACTGGGAGGGGCTGCAAGCACATGCGTTTTATCAGCTACTCCTAGGATCTTTGTCAACAGACACAAGCGTCTGCATCACACAATTGGCGAACGCCCCACTACTAGAAATGAAAAAACTGAACCAAGGCACGTAGTGATGAACCACACGTAGTGACGAACCAACCGACACGGTTAGTACATGTCTTCACATATTCAGCTGGAGGCCTGCGTCCATCCAACATCAGGTGCTTTCCACCCCTAAGAACTCCCATCAGGTTTCAGCTTCATTTCTCAACTGTTGATGTTAAAGCATGCATATACTCATATTATACCTCCTTGACCAGTCGTCTGTTCGACAAAGGAGCCAGCCCTCAATGCTGAGCTTGATCCACCCCTCACCATTTTCCATCTGGGAAACTGTCTAATGTATCCTCTGCCGCCTTGCTTCACCATACATCTTCTGCTTACCTTCCTTTTCCTTATTACGGTCACACACACATGGTAATCAGGATGTGCAGAGACGAAATAATTCTGGACAAAGGCACCACTGGTACCATTACCTTTGCTGCAAGTAAATAACGCCATTCCTCACTGTACCCACAACATCAGCAAGGCTTTGCTCATGATCACTTCCCTACAGGACGCCAACAGAACTAACAACCAGTCACGGCCTGAATTTCTGAGCATCAGCATGCTTGCTCATAGAAAGTACAAGGAATCGGTAGCCTCGTGCTCTATGCCAAAGGGAGGTTAAATAACAAGACCAACAACGGCACGGATCATCAGTTCCTTACAAACCTACTAGGAATCTGGCAACCAGTTAGGCACTTGGCCTGCGCACACATCTCCACGAACAAAATGTCGACAACCACAACAATTGATGAGCTCACCGACACACACAGACTCAACTCATCTTCTTTCTTTCTTGCAAACTACATGCACTGTGGTGCAAGAGGAAACACATGAGTATACTGTTTTTTTCCTTGACATACCTGACAATGAACTATTTTCCTTGACATAACGGACAGTGAACTATTCTTACAAACTAGCAAGGGAAAGTTGTAGCTGAGCACTGCACCCTGTTATCCAGCCCATTCAATACACTACTAGAAAAAGGGCTATAGATGGGATTGACACTAATGGCGCACCAGACAAGCGGTGCGCCATTAGTATATACTAATGGCGCACCACCTTCTGATACGCCATTAGAGTTGAAACTACTAATGGCGCACCAGGCGCAGGGTGCGCCATTAGTATCAATTTTTTTTTTAACTAGTGCGCCTGTCCAAACATACTAATGGTGCATCCAGACACAGTGCGCCATTACTAGTTGTAACTAGTAATGGCGCACCTGGCCCAGGGTGCGCCATTAGTATCAATTTTTTTTTAACTAGTGCGCCTGTCCAAACATACTAATGGCGCATCCAGACACAGTGCGCCATTACTAGTTGTAACTAGTATTGGCGCACCTGTCCCAGGGTGCGCCATTAGTATCAATTTTTTTTAACTAGTGCACCTGTCCAAACATACTAATGGCGCATCCAGACACAGTGCGCCATTACTAGTTGTAACTAGTAATGGCGCACCTGGCCCAGGGTGCGCCATTAGTATCAATTTTTTTTTAACTAGTGCGCCTGTCCAAACATACAATGGCGCATTTAGAGTTGGTGCGCCATTAGTAAGTGGGCAGCAACAAGATATTTTGGACAACCTCTCCTACCCACACTCACTTTCTCCCCACTTCATTCTCTCCACCTCCTCCTTGTCTCGGGTGCCTCCTCTTTTTCACCTCATTTCCACCATAGATTCATTCAATTTAAGTGGTTAAATTACCTTTTTTGATAGGTAAGTAAGGGGGGAAGCTATATTTATGTTGTTCTCCCTACAACGATGTGCACATGCACTTTTTATGGGCTAGCTAGATCTATGTATGTTCGTGGTGTTGCATATGTTTGTGGTGTTGCATATGTGTTTGTGTTTGGAGGTGTACCGGTATTTGAAATGCGATAGTTGCCAATATTTTGCCGGAATGTTGATTCATTTCCGTTTCGGCGAGAATTTTGGCATTAAGCATTCTTTTTGGTCCTATTTTTAGGGAAAGTCATGCCAAATTTTTTCTTGGTTCTAAAATATCGTTTTGCTCTACCCCGCAAGCGACCATGGTCCGCATGATGACCGAAGGCATCGTGAATAGGTTTTTGAGGTCCGCGAAGGCCGAGATGCTTCAAAAGAACGAGACGGAGATAAGATGTCCGTGTCGAAGATGCAAGCTGAAGAGCCTTATTGCGGACCCGGAATCCTGGCAGGTGCGGGACCACCTGCTCTTGCGTGGTTTCATGGATGGCTATCGGTGGCAAGGTGATGAAGATGACTACGAAGTCGTCCATGGGGGCCGGGCAAGAAATGAGGAAGGGCAGCAAGACAACCACCGCGGCTCGGGCGGGCGAGAAGACGAAGAATCCCCAGGAGATGATCACGACGGTGATGCTGTACACAATCATCATGTAGAAGATGCAGGACATGATGATGAGGAAGATGCCGGAGCAGACGACGGGCATGATCATGAAGATGATGATGCCGGCGGAGCAGACGACGCTGGACCATCGATGGGCTGGGTGCAGGACCCTCATATTCAAGAGCTGCTTCTCAAGCAGACGGATAACGCAAGAGCTGCCACCCGAGAGAAAGCCAAGATGGATCAACTTGAGTTAGACGCGGTTACTCCATTGAATGAAGGATGCAGGCCCGAGGATACCCGCCTAAAAGTAACGCTCATGGCTCTGGAGATGAAGGTAAAACACAAAATGACCAACGCATGCTTCGACGAGAACATGTTATTCTGGCACGAACGTCTTCCCAAGGGGAACAAGTGCCCGACCAGTTTGGAGGAGGCGAAGAAAATCGTGTGTCCTCTGGATTTACCGCACGTCAAATACCATGTGTGCATGAACAATTGCATCATTTATCGGGACGAGCACGCGGAGTCTACCATATGTCCGGTGTGCGGCCTCACTCGATACAAGAAGAGGAAGAAAGCTCCTCGAAAAGTGGTGTGGTACTTTCCGATCACTCCTCGTCTGCAGCGGTATTTCGCGGACCCTAAGGTAGAAAAGCTCCTGCGTTGGCACGCGGATAGGGAGGAGAAGAAGCGAGAAGATGACGCAAATGATCCGGAGATAGATAAAAAAGACAAGATGCTGAGTCACCCTAAGGATGCGAGCCAGTGGCAAGCGTTGAACTTCGAAGACATAGAATTTGGGAACGATCCAAGGAACATCGTGCTGGGCGCGAGCACCGATGGAGTCAATCCGTTTGGCAGCCAGAGAAGCACACATAGCACCTGGCCTGTGTTTGTGTGGATGTACAACCTTGCCCCCTGGTTGTGCATGAAGAGGAAGTACATTCACATGAGTATGCTAATCGAAGGACCGAAACAACCAGGGAACGACATCAATCTGTATCTGGGGCTGCTGAAAGAGGAGCTTGACACGATGTGGAAAACGCCAGCCAATACGTGGGACGCCGCAGAGAAAGAATATTTCCCTATGAGAGCCGCGCTGCTCACGACGGTGCACGACTATCTCGGTTACGGATATGTCGCGGGGCAGGTGGTCCACGGATTTTCTGGATGCGTCAGGTGCATGGATGACACAACGTATCGCCAGCTAGATAGAGATCCCGGGTCTTCGAAAACCGTGTTCATGGGACATCGAAGGTGGCTTCGCGACGATGACCCGTGGAGAAAACGCAAGGATCTATTCGATGGTGAAACCGAACCCCGAGGACGCCCGCGTACGAGGAGCGGCGAGGAAATAGACGAGCTGTTGAAAAATTGGAAAGACTGCCCACTGCCGGGAAAGAAGCAAAAGGCGCCAGAGCTGGGAAAGAAGCGAAAGGCGCCAGAGCCGCTGCTGAAGGTATGGAAAACGAGGTCTGTTTTCTGGGACTTGCCGTACTGGAAGATCCACCGTGTGCCTCACAGCCTTGATGTCATGCATATCACGAAGAACGTGTGCGAGAGTCTGCTTGGTACCCTGCTCAACATGCCAGAGAGGACCAAAGATGGGCCGAAAGCAAGGGCAGACTTGAAATCAATGGGCATCAGGCAGGAGCTTCACGCTATATATGATGATGATGATGATGATGATGATGATGATGAGGCGAAGCAGGACACGGAAAGTCGTCGCAAAGGCAAAAAGGCCAAGAAGACCGGAAATGACTACCCTCCCGCGTGCTTCACTCTAAGTCAGGAGGAGATCGAGCAGTTTTTCACCTGCCTCGTAGGAGTAAAACTTCCTTACGGTTACGCGGGGAAGATAAGCAGATACCTAGACCTAGCGAAGCTGAAGTTCAGCGGGATGAAGTCTCACGACTGTCACGTGCTGATGACGCAGATACTTCCAGTTGCAATCCGTGGGATCATGGACGCGCACGTCCGTGAAACGCTATTTGGCCTATGCAACTTTTTCGACGTCATCTCTCGGAAGTCTGTTGGCGTGAGGCAACTCAGAAGGCTACAGGAAGAGATCGTGGTGATACTATGCGAGCTTGAGATGTACTTCCCGCCCGCATTCTTCGACGTTATGGTGCATCTGCTGGTCCATATCGTGGACGATATCATCCAACTCGGGCCGACGTTCCTGCACAGCATGATGCCGTTCGAAAGGATGAATGGTGTCATCAAAGGATACGTTCGCAACATGTCACGTCCAGAGGGAAGCATAGCCAGGGGCTTTCTGACCGAAGAGTGCATCTCCTACTGCACGAATTATCTAGGCATCGAGAACCCCGTTGGTCTGCCCGTCAACAGGCACCTCGGCAGGCTCGCTGGATGGGGTCACCGTGAGGGTTGCCGCGAAATGCATGTCGACTTCGAGGGTCGACTCGCCGACTTTGAAAGAGCAAACCTAGTCGCGCTACAACACATAGACGTGGTCGATCCTTGGGTGGTAGAGCACAAAACCTTTATTAAGAAGACGTACAATGACCGAGGCCAACAGAGGACGGACGGAGATATACTCAAAGAGCACAACTCATGTTTCACGCGTTGGTTCAAGCAGAAGCTTCTGTCGTACCCTTTACATGAGGATTCTTCCGCGGAAGAACAACTCATATTCGCCTTGTCACAGGGCGCCGAGCACAACCTGATGACCTATGAGGCGTACGATATCAACGGCTACACATTCTACACCGAGGCCAAGGACATGAAGAGCAATGGTTATCAGAACTCCGGGGTAACGATGGAATCCTACACCGGTAACGACAAGGACAGATACTACGGAAGGATCGAGGAGATCTGGGAGCTGAGCTACGCTGGAGAGAAGGTCCCGATGTTCCGTGTCAGATGGGCCAAGAGCGTCCTAAAAGAAGACCGGTATTTCACCACCATGGTTATACCCGAAGCCAAATCCAAGACCGCAGGCGCAAACGTCACCGCGAAAAATGAGCCATGGGTACTGGCTTCCCAAGTGGACCAATGCTTTTCATTACCGACCCGTCAAAGCCCAGTCGTGTTGTCGTGAGGAGAGGCAAAAGGAAGATCATCGGAATGGATGGAGTAGCCAATGAGCAAGACTTCGACAAGTACGGCGACCCGAGAATCGAACATGACGACGATGATGAAGTAGCAGCATACACCACAAGAAGAAGCAGGACCACCCTACCTAAAGGACGTCCGTTCCACAGAAGAACTCCATTTGCGAAAAAGAAGGGCAAGAAGATTGTGAACAGATAGGTAGCTAAGATCGATTGTATTTAAATCGTCGGCTTCATTTCTCGATTGTATTTCATGGGCACTTTTTGAACTATCATGAATATTTTTAAATTTCATGGACACTCGATCTCGATCCCCCTCCATCTCGATCGCTATCCCACCTCGCCAGATCCGGTCCCCCTCGCCGCCGAGCACCCCCCGGTCCACCGGCCCCCCGCACCCCGCGCACCCTCCCCCGCTCCACCGGCATTACTGTTTGATGATAGTTTTTAAATAATTATTACTGTCTTATAAAAAAATATTACTGTTATGATTTAAACAAGTTTGAACATATTTAAACACAAATAAATATCAAACAACATTTTAAATGCATAAAAAAATTGTGGAGCCTGGGAATCGAACCCAGGACCTCCTAGTGTGAGAACTGGCTGCTGACCAGTCGAGCTAGTAGAGGGAACTTGGTGTGGACCAGGTCAGGTGGAAGATAACCTGTTGGCTCGAGCAGAAATAAAAAAAAATTACTAATGGCGCACCAGGGTGAGGTGCGCCATTAGTATGGATGTACTTATGGCGCACCGAGGGGTGGTGCGCCATTAGTATTGTGCCCTCGCCCTCGCCTATCCCCGGCCCAAACCTATCCCCTCTCTCTCCCTCGCCCTCGCCCTCGATCCCCTTCCCCTCTCCTCTCCCGACGCCGCTGCCCCGCCGCCTCGACGCCGCCCCGTCGTCCTCGTCTCCGCCCCGACGCCCCGACGCCGCTGCCCCTTCCCCTCTCCTCTCCCGACGCCGTTGCCCCGACCTCCTCCTCGCCCCTCGACGTCGCCCTCGATCCCCTTCCCCTCTCCTCTCCCGACGCCGCCGCCCCGTCGTCCTCGTCCTCGCCCTCCTCCTCGTCCGCGCCGCCGCCGCGCCGCTCCGACCTCCTCCTTGTCCCCTCCGGCCTCCTCCGCCTCCTCAGGTACTGCCCCCACCTCTCCATCCCCCTCCGGCCTCCTCCTTCCTCTTTGAATGCTTAATGTGGAACACAACTTACAGTAAGCAGGTACATGTTTTACAGGTATTCAGTCATACACAGATGTTTCATACAAATCCTGAAATCAAATTGTAATCTAAAGTCAATCCGCACAAATCGAAATTCAGAAGCAATTTCAGTACTTGTATGTTCTCGTCAGAGAGTAATAATTTTGGTTCATTTGATTCTCAAGCCATCCTAAGATGCCGATTGAGCGTGCAGATAGGTGCTTACTACAGTACAGCCTTATCTATTTTGTGGGTTGACTAGACGATCTATGTTTCCCAACTGTCAATACTTCTATCGTCTCTAAGCAATGCTAAATAGATAACATCAAGCTTGATAGAACAGGCACAAGTGCAAGAGATTTTTCTTTCAAACGTGGAACACAGCCGCCAGGTTGAATGCTTAATGTGGACTTACAGTAAGCAGGTAAACGTACGGTACGTACACTATATGCTATACGAGTAGTGGTATATTGCTATGTCAAATATTATCCAGGAGGAGCAACAAAGACACTAAATAGAATGTAAACATGATATTTCTACTAATTAGGGTGTGTCAAAAGAAAAAACCTTAGTAAAAATGGTTAGGATGCTCATGCTGGACTAAAACCATGGAATAAAAAAGGCAGCGGTAACAGTTTTTTTTTGGCGGTAACAGAGTTTTTTAGCAATGCATAGAACACCATAACTTTAAATTAAACACCACCTACTTACATACAAGGGGAATCTTGAGTAATCCTACTCATATTGAACAGATAATAAGTTTCTTTTTTTAGAGCACATGTTTCTAACCAACATATTTGAACAGTATATGAGCAGTAAAAGTAAGAGTGAGCAAACTCACCTCATGAGTAGAAGCTGTCTATCTGATTCTGAAGCAATATAGTCATCATTGTCTTGGGAAGAATAGTAGTTAGTTCTGCTTGTACCATTGTCCTGATGTCTTGCCATTGCAGGATTGCTCTTCCCCTTTTCAACAGCCCTTTTTACAGTACCAATCTGGTGGTTGTCCAAAGATACCAATCCAAAATAAATAGACTTCACTTTGCCAATCGTAAAGATAAAAGCACACTAACATAAATGTCATTCCCATCTGTCTCCTCTTTACATGCTAAAGGATGTCATCATATTCAGCTGTAATAGTGCCATCCATGCATGCTCAAGAGTACCCCATTTTTGTTCTAAAAAGGGAGAGAGTACATGTGCCTCATTGGTAATCCTATGATATAGCTAGAAGAAAAACAATGAAGGAAATCTGTAGTATAACTTGTTCAGGAATAATCCTCAAGCCAGTCCAGTTATTAAAATAAAGGCAGAGGAAGTATGTAAATGAATGATGGAACACATAAAGAAATACCTGATTACGAGCAGAGCCAGTCCAGTTCCGTCGTCTGGAGAGTTCAACTTCATCGAGTCCATAATACGCTGGATCCCTTGATGCAACTGAAATTGACAGAAATGATGGAACACACAAAAAGCAACTATGGAACAAAACAACACAGCCAGGGTAGTCAGGTTAGCTTCAAAAATGTTACGGCACTTATTCTGGCAGTCACAGGAGCTGACGGAGTAGTCCAAACAACAGTGGCAAAAAAATTAGGTATAAAAACAGTAGCAAATAAAAAAAGAGTAGCAAATATAGCTAGGGAAATTTTGTTTAGGTATAAAAACAATAGCAAATAAAAAAAGCAGTAGCAAATTAAAAAACAGTAGCAAAAAATTAGGTATAAAAACAGTAGCAAATATAGCTAGGGAAATTTTGTTTAGGTATAAAAAACAGTAGCTACAATTTGTAAAAAGCATGAGCAACTGATCTGATTCATCTCATCCTCTCTCGATCTGCAGGATACAAGTGGAACAGGGCAGGGGCGTAGGTGCTTGCTACTCAGGCAGGGCGGCAGAGCCAAGCACACCCTCCTCTCCCAAGGTACCAACCCCTCTTCCTCTCCCCCTGTATATACTGCTGTCCAGTACATTTTTTGGGTCAATTTGCTGCTGTCCAGTACATCTTGTTAAAATTGCTGCTGACCAGTACATCTTTGCAATATATGGTGATGTGTACCATTCTTGATAGGATGTATCAATTGTAGTAGATGGTCAAGAAGATGTATCAATTCTTCACATGCCAATGTATTTTCCATGTTGTGATGGAGGCCTTTTTTGCCTTGTCCACCCGAGAGGCCCTTGAGTTTGCCGGAATGTCGATTAACTTCCGTTTCGGCAAATTCGGGTACTCCATATGTCCTATTTTCAGCAAAGGTCATGCTGAAATTTTCCGTGAATTTTAGCATGACTTTGCTAAAAATAGGACATATGGGGTACTTGTGACTAATGCATGGGCCGGGGTATCTTAGTAGTTAATTAAGTAGGATCAAGTGCCCCGGCGTACTTGTGACTAATGCATGGCTTTTAGGGTGCCTCGGTGTCGATAAAAACCGAAATGATGAAAGCTTAGGCTTTTAGGGTGCCTCGGCGTCGAAAAACCCTCAATGATAAAAGCTTAGCTTTTAGGATGCCTCGGTGTCGACAAACCCTAAATGATGAGACCATGATCTTGTTCCTTGACAATAACCAACTTTTTGACCAAACTTTGTTCCTATTTAGAGAGAAACATGGCCAACAACGATGAGGCCGGGGGTTCGGGCGTCGACAAGCCATTCTGGAAGCTGTCCCAGGAGATGGAGGAACAACCTCACTTGTATGAGGACGCCGCCTTCCCCACCGATCCTGAGACCACTGATGGTACCACCGAGGATGACCCTACTGATGCCACCACTGATGGTGCCGCCGAGGATGCCACCACTGATGGTGCCGCCGAGGATGCCACCACTGATGATGGCGGCGCACGCACAGATGGCAGCCAACCGAAGAGGCAACGGAAGGACCAGTGCCCGACCGTGCTCCGCACCCTTAAGGAGGAAGTTACTGAAGTGGACTCCGACGGGAATCCAACGGCGCCTGAACGAATAGTCAAGGGGTACTCGCTTCAGCTCGGGTGCATTCTCTGGAGCACCGTCTCGATCAACACCGTGAACCTGAGGCATCCTGACCGAGGGAATTTGCGCAACCTCCTCTTCACAAAGCTGCACGAACGATACAAGTTCCCCGCTGAATTTGAAAACACAAGCCTCAAAGGGAATAAAGTGAACAATGCTGCCCTCACGAAGATGAGCAAGGCCCTGTCTACTTGGAAAAGCAATGTGAAGAGAATGATCGAGAAAGGTGAGAGTTATGAGAAGATCAAGGAGAAAAATCCTTCGATCACCAAAGATGACTACAACGACTTCAAGATCAATTGCTCGAGCACCGCAAACTCCGAATCAAGTAAGTGGGGGAAAGAAATGCGGGAGCTGAACTTAGGGGAACACACACTCGGTCCCGGCGGTTACAGAGTGGCGGAGCCTATATGGGACAAGGAGGAGGCGGACCGTGCCGAGCAAGGCCTACCGCCACTCTTCGATAAATATGGTGACAAGCAGACCAGGAACTTTGTCAGGGCCCGGTACAAGAAGGACCCGAAAACAAAGGAGCTTACCACGGATCCGAAGACCAGGGCGCTTGAGCTTGTTCTATTAAGGAATACACCCCCGCGTAATTAGCTCCATATGGTTGCATTCTAATTAATGAAGCCAAATTTCTAAATGGTTCACATTCCTTCCGCAGGCGACTGAAAGCAGTAGCGCGGGGTCGACTAAGAGCAACCCTTGGGACACCACTCTAAATAGGGCGTTGAATGTAATGAAGAACAAGGATAAGCTCAGTAAGCCGACGTCAGCTGGTCGTGTGGCCGGCAAAGGCTTGTCGACAAAATGGTCGTCATACTATAACACTGCTGGGCGAAAGGAGAAAAAGACCAGCTCGGAAAGCCAGGCGCGCGAGGTTCAAGAACTCAGGGCACAGGTGGCGCGGATTCCGGAGATTGTCCAAGAGCAAGTGCAACAACAACTCGGAGCGACGATCACCGCCATTGTGCCTACCTTGATCCAGGGGATTAGTGCGTGGATTGCGGGCGGCCAACAGGGGCCGCCCCCGATTCCAAGCTTCACGGCCAGCAACTCGCAGAACACGATGGCGGGGCCATTGGTGTCTCCGGCGGAGCCGGCATTGGTGTCTCCGACGCCGGCACGGGAGCTTAATGCACCCGGGTGTACGCCGGCCGGCACCTCTGCAGCAAGCGGCCCCTCCGTCAACTGCACGCCCGCCGTTGGCGGTGCCTCGACATTAGCCGAGCTCGACGCCATCATCACGGTAACTAATTAAGCCTCTCTCGGCCGAGGACTTCATCTCCTTGCCTTTGACTGGGCATCCCTAACGCCCTACATGTTTTCGCAGGGCGCCGCCGACGTTCCGTGCACTCTCCTGCACTTCGTGAACAACGAGTTGGTCGATGTCGCCAAGGGCAAAATCGTTCAACCAGGCAACCCCTTGTTCCACGGTACCCAGATGCCACCCAACTTGTTTAGGGTTCAACTGGTTCGGGTGCTGCCAGGCTGCGACGAGGTGTTACCTCCGATTCGACCCATCGGGGCCGACGATGATGACGTGATGAACCTCAGCGCCTGCCTAAGCTGGCCTCTGCTTTGGCCGAAGAGCCAGATTCGTTTGGGGGCGGGGGACACCACCCCAAAGACAACACCGCCAGTCGTGCCGGCGCCAAGTCGGCCCCATGGCAAGACCGCCGCAACGGTGCCGAACATCCCTATGCCACTGGATCCAAACATGCATATGGCACAGGATCAGAACAACGACGACGACGATACATTTGCCAACGTCGATCAGTACTTTGCCGATCATGGGGACGGTGGCGACTTCATGGGGCCTCCTTCTCAAGAACCCAACCCAACAAAAGACGTGTGCGATCTAGCTGGTACCGCGGAGAAGCCAAGTTGCAACAGGCGTCATCTGCAGTTCAGCTCTCAGGAGACACCTCCAGCTGCCGACTTCACCGAGCCTCAGATAGGCAAGGTGCAAAATATGATCAGCCCCAACACACTCAAGAAGGCGGTCTGTGAGCAGAACTCGGTCCCATTACAGGAGATCAAGAAGAAGGCACGCAAAAGAAAGACTAACAAGGGTGCGGGCCAGCCGGCACCGAGTACGATCCGTGCTCAGGACGGGCCACCTTCAACTGCGGATATCTCGAGGAGGGTGCATGTGGCGGGTAGGCCGATGCTACCGAGAAATATGCTCGATGCTGCAACCGGTGCTATGCGGAGTCTGCATGACAGTGTTCTTTCTTTGGAAAAGCGGCGTCTCCGAGAGAAGGATGTGGCATACCCGGTTTTCGCGGCCAAGGTGCCAGAGGGCAAGGGCTTTGTGGATAACTCCATCGGGGGTACGATCGTCCTGCGGTTTGATGACATCCACGCTATGTTGAACCTTCATCCGCTGCACTACACCTTCGTTCGTCTATTTTCGCTGAGTATGGAGATGCGGATCATTCGCGACAAGACCCCGGACATCGTGATAGTCGACCCCTTCTACATGCGTGCCAAGATCTTGGGCAGCGCTGGGGACCGGCAAGTCGCGAGTTCTTACCTCGAAGGCGTCATTCTGGCAAACCAAGATAAGGACAACTTCCTCGTGCCTTACTTTCCCGAGTAAGTCCTCCCCTCAACCGCCCCGTAACATATGAATTCTTAGATTTCGATCGTTTTTCTTTTAACATTCCGTGTTTTCTGCAGTGACACACATTGCACGCTCATCCTCCTAAGCCCCAAATATTCCATGGCCACGTATTTCGACCCGAACCGTCAGTCGAAAATAGACTACACAAATGTCAAGAAGGTTCTTGATGATGTTCTCCCCGGCTACGTCAAATCTGGAGGCACCTTCACCAGGCCTATTCGTAAGTACGGCAAGCACGTGTTCTCCCACAATACTACGTTCTGCCGCGTCAAGCAGCCGCCTGGCGGTCAGAAGGGTGCCTACTACGCCATCCATCACATGCGGGCGATCGTACGGGACCATCATCAACTACTGCTACCGAGTAGACTCAAAGATTGGGCCGCGAGCGTGTCGGCAATCCAGGACGCGGACATCAGACAAGAATTCTTTCGCATCCAGTCGGAGTTTGCGGAAATCATCCATCAAGATGTCCTTCGTACCTCGGGGCAGTTCTACCTCAGAAATCAACCGTCCAACAGTGACATCGACACAATCCTACAAATGCAGGCTGACAACGCCCGTTGTTTCATGACTCCCACGATAGACGGCGGCTTCATCCACGCTCCGGTCCCTTGAGTCGAGTCGAAAGCAGTGATGCTGTGTCTAGTTCTGAAACATCGATTGGCTCATGTTGTAATTAAACTTTAATGAACTTGTAGTATGTCTCTTTGGTTTCGAGAGTCCTTCAACTTAGATGTAATCGATGCTATTAATGTCTTGCTTTTCTCTTTCGATCGTTCTGTTGCATACTTATATATTGCTTATGTATTGTCTGTGAATTGGTACTAACGTTTCGTTTGGCTACTGCATAGCGATGCCGTGGTATGTCGTGTACAAGGGTAAGGTTCCCGGAGTCTACGACGACTGGGAGGAGTGTCGGAGAAAGGTTCACCGATTCAGCGGTAACAGTTACAAAGGGTACACCACTAGGGCCGAGGCCGAATCTAGATACGCCCGCTATCTAGCGGGAGAGGGGAGGGAGCGTTGGAGGAACCGGATGAAGACGAGTTTCATCGTGATGATGCTCATCGTGATGACCGCAGCTCTCTTCTATGTGATGGTAGTTTAGATGATCGATATCGACTTGTAATGTGAAGACAAACTCGCGGTCTCGAGACTTGTAATATAATGTTCTATCTTTGTTCGGTCTTTTCAATTCGGAGACTAATATGATGAATTGTATTCGGAGACTAAAATGATGAATTGTATTCAGAGACTAATCTTCTATTGTATTCGATGAATCTGTTGTTGATGTGTGCTGTCTATATTTTGTCCAATTATACATTTTCTAACCTGTGCAAAAAACAGAAAATAAAAAAATAAAAAAAACCTAATATTCATACTAATGGCGCATCACATCATAGTGCGCCATTAGTATGCCAGAGGATACTAATGGCGCATCACTAAACAGTGCGCCATTAGTATGCCGAAGTTACTAATGGCGCATCCAGTTGTTGTGCGCCATTAGTATGCCAAAGCACCTGGGTATAGATGGCCCCCTGGGAGGCATACTAATGGCGCACTGTTGTATATACTAATGGCGCATCTGGGGTGCGCCATTAGTATACCAGATACTAATGGCGCACCAGTGGTGCGCCATTAGTAAAATATACTAATGGCGTGCTACTAATGGCGCACCACTAATGCGCCATCAATAGCCAAATTAGGTGCGCCATTAGTAGGCCTTTTCCTAGTAGTGATATCTCCAAGATTCGTGCTACTGACACTGCCTTTTGGGCCCATACGGGGTAATTAGCAGCAAGCAATAGATGTCCTCCACAGCTCAATACATAGTTTGAACTGCGAGCATACCTGGCAGTGAACTATATTTTCCTTGTGATAGATGGCAGCCGATTGCTTGCATAGCCTAATAAGAATACATCTTTTAGGTAAGTTATCTTGTGTGGGGATGGAAATCAGGTGCCATAGTTTCTTGAATACAGTGAGCAGCAAGTAATCCCTCATGGTCAAATCAATAAGCAGAAACTGCAGTTAAAAAAACACCAGTGAGAAAGGCACCACAAATACCAGCCCTACTTAGTCCATTATCATCTATACATAGGTGATCCTAATTGCCACAGGAATAGTGCCAGTATAGTATTCATTCCTTAAAATGGTTACATCCCAAGTGAAATGATAATTCCAAATGACGCAACAAGAACCTGGAATCATAACAGGATATTCCAAATGATGCAATGGATTTATGAAGAATGAAATGTGGCAGAACATTTCTGAAAAGGTGACTATAATGTAATCACTTAATATAACAAAGGTAGTGCTCCAAGCTCTTCTGAAATTGGGTGCAACTTGCTAGTCAACAAGTGGATAAACGGCCTCATTTCAGCGATGATTACAGCCAATAGACATCGTTAATTCTTCAGTTTGATAAACAGAGACACGTGGCAGCTAGATTGCTAACTATTGAGTACTGAGAAGAACATGCCCTTGGGCTAAACACAAGACGAAATTCAAAGTTTGCAAGTCTAACAAGGAATGCTGCTTCACGAAACAGTGAAGACCACAATCTCATCCTGCCATACATATATTCCATCTAAGTCCCACAATTGGTCTCGTAAATGACATGCCAAACTGTTCAGCTAAACTAATGCTGCTGTTGATTAGTGCCACTGCATCAGCATGCAAAGCAACAGCATCATCACCGCCCGAACCGCTTTTATCATAAGATAAGAGACTAACTGTCAAGATTCTCTTCACCGGCAGCAGCTGACAAATTTCTTTCATGACAAGCTGGCTAACCTTCATGATTCAGAAATAGAAAAACACAAGTATGAATCTGGATGTAGAACTTGCATCCCGAATCAACAATATAAACTGTAACCACACACAATCTGGACCTCAGTCTGTCCATGATAGATCTTTCTTCTGCTCATTAGTACAAGTTTCATTGCTGGAGCATGAAGCATTGATTCCTTAAAATAATTAGCAGCTAAAGTGAAATTATAAATATAATTCCAAATTGATGCAACGACAAAGGCAAAACTATAATATGTCTCAATACCTAACCAGAACTATAATCAAGCTTTTAAATCTAAGCCGATACGACCGATATATAGGCTGATATATCACTTTTAGGGCTCCACCGATATCAACATAACATATCATTTTGCAAATATCATTTTCCAACATATCATCCGATATGGACCGAAATATCGACCGATATGGCCGATATCTAGCCCGATATGTCCAGCGATATAGAACGATACGTACATGGCAACAATTATTTATTGGATAGTAGTGAAATAAGATTGTGCATTTACAACTTCATTATATATTATCGAAGTCATTCACAATGTTTCATACAAATGCATATATATCGTACTGTTTTTAATCATAGAGTAAGGATTTTGTGAATCTTTCCTTAATAGTTTCTTAATAAACAAATCAATAAACTGGGAATCTAAAAGTGCTATGTTAAAGCATTGAAATCATACATTTTCTTTTACTAAAAAATGTTTTGAACAAGAATAATGAAAAAAACTAGAGACCGATATATCTACATATCGTCCGATATATCACCCGATATCCGACATCCGATATGTCAAAGCCAAACCGATACGGACCCGATATCCGATATTTTGAAGCTTGACTATAATGCAATCTTTCAATTTAACTAGTGCCCCGAACTCTTGTAAAAATTCAGGTGCAACTTGCTAGTCGACAAGGAGGATAATCTGCCTCATTCATCATCAGCTAAAACAAAACACGGAAAGATAAAAGACATGTATATTTGCAAAATTTTAGTGTTACAAGAGGACTACCCGGTAATCTCTAAATAAGGAAACCTTATAAAAGGGCATGTCAGTTCTTCAATTCAATAAACAGATACAAGAGGCAGCTAGATTGCTAACTATTGAGTGCTATAAAGACCGCCATATATATAATATAGAGAAAATAAGCATAGTCCATTCTCCAGTTCAAGAAAACAGAAACACGGGTCAGATCATCAACACTCACAGCAGATACTTCAGCCCAAAGGAATATTCCACAAAATAGAGCACAACCATGAAATAATTCTAGTTTCTTCATCATAATTTTTAATACATCAACAAAGAAGGTAGCGGGTTCATAGTGGATCGGATTAATAGATACTGCAGCTCAAGTGGATATAGAGTGCTAGGCCCATAAGAAGCACCACCATGCTCAACAACCCTTGGATGAAAGTCTAAGTGTTGACAACATAATCTTCTGGTCAGATTAAAGGTGGAGCCCGACGACAGTGCGTGACCTGCAGTGTTTGGCACAAACACTACTGAAATTTTCACGTACGCCGGGTGTAATGCTCTTCGCCGAGTGCTAAAACACGGACACTCGACAAATCAAGCTTTGCCGAGTGTCACTCTCGGCAAACCCACCTTCACGGCAAACTGCCATCTTTGCCGTCACTGCCTCACGGCAAAGAGGCACCGCACGGCAAACCCTGCAGACGACGAGAGCCGCTCACGGCAAAGAGGAGCCACGTGGCATGCCCGTCCGCAACAGACGGCTCTGTCACTTACTGCGTACTTTGCCGGGTGTCACTCTCAGCAAAGCATATGCAACATCCTATTTTTTTTGTGTGTGTTCTTTCTAACTGACATGTGGTCCGACTGGTCACATTTATCAGTAACAGTTTTAAATAATTTGCTAATTTTTTTTAAAATGACGATATCTTTGCCGAGAGCGGCTCTCGGCAATCCTTCCCACCAGTACGACAGCGTGGCCCACATGGGGGCTGACAGTTTACATAGCTTTGCCGAGAGCTATTCTCGGCAATGCTCGCCTTCTTTTCCGAGAGCTGCTCTCGGAAAAGTTGTGGCACAACAGTAGTGTCCCAGACGACCATGTTTCCGAGAGGAGCTCTCGGTAGTATATCGTTTTCCGAGTGTTGCTCTCGGAAATCTTTCCCATTGATTCTGCTGTCAAGCTATTTGTTTTCTGATCCCTGCAGATAAAAACAACTACAGTGCAATTTGATCATATATAGGCATAATTTGATCTAGTCCACACATATATAGGCATAATTTGATCTAGTCCACACATATATAGGCATAATTAGGGATTGTCCACATATTGTCACACACAAGTCGAATGTATTATCCTAGTAGACGTCACACACAAGTCGCAAATTCATACATATTGTCACTACTTGCAAAACACGTGCACATCACAATAGAAGTACACTTGTTCATATATAGATCATCTTGAGGAGGAGAGGCCATGGGGTTTACATTCCGGAGGAGGGGCATCACTTGCACTGCTTCGAGATTGCATAAGAACCTATAAAAGTAGAGTCACGTGAGGGTGGTTCGTCCCTATGTAATGAATCTTCTACTCTAGTTTGGATAATGTTCTACCTGTAGTTGATCCTCAAGCAGCTTCAACCTCTTGTTCGTGTCTTCCCGTTCCTTTTCTCTGGACTCCTGCTCAGCCTGCCGCCTTTGCTCCTCTTCAATAGTCCGCTGCGCCATTAAATCCTGTAACATGGCATTAGGCTCATATAGGTTGGAACGATGCTATTTCGAGGCATGGACATAAATGAAAGGTTAGGATGCTAACCTTGAGACGCGCTATCTCACGTGATGTCGCGGTTGGGCGACTCCGTATGGATGGAGTTGAGCTGGTGCTCGACGCGCGTATCTCGTGCAGCTTGCGATGCGAGGAGGTGGCGATCGCCCCGTTGCAAAGGAGGTGGCAGCTACTTGATCGCCATCCGACTCACGCCGGACAACTACTTGTTCTGGCGCGCCAAGGTCCTACCGCTGCTACGCAGCCGGTCTCTCCTCGGGTTTGTTGATGGTTCGCTATCGTGTCCTCCGCAGATCATCCCTACCGTCCACGGCCCGGCCATCAACCCGGAACACCGTATGTGGGTGCAGCAGGACCAGGCGATCCTCTCTGCCATCCAGGGTTCCCTCGGCGACGGGGTCGCTGGCCTTTGTCTCTTCGCCGCCACCTCCATGGACGCCTGGACGACCCTGGAGCACGCCTTTGCCTAGGTCTCTACCTCCCGCTCGATGACCCTTCACAGCGAACTCGGCGACATCAAGAAGGTGGACTCCTCCGCTACGACCTACTTCAATAAGATGAAGGTGCTGGCGGACACGCTCACCTCTATTGGTCGGCCGCTTAGTGACGAGGAGTTCGCCGGCTTCATCATCAAAGGCCTCGACGCCGACTACGACAATCTCGCCGAGGCCGTCCACAACGCCAAGCCAGCGATGCCTCCTCACGAGCTCTACTCACGCCTCCTCTTCCTCGAGCAACGCGTCGAGGCTCGTCGCTCCTCCGCCATCATCACCGCCCAGCCGGCGGCCTTCTGGGCCTCTCGTGGCCAGCGCCCACCTGCCCCGTCACCTGGCAAGGCAGCCCCGCCCCTGCATCGACCCTGGGTGGGGGCCCTAACACTAGGATGGTGTGCCAGCTATGTGGTCGTGAACGCCATGTCGCCTCCAAGTGTCACCGCCGCTTTCAGAGGAGCTTCCTTGGCATCGGCAATGACGGCAAGGGCAACGAGCGCCAGTTTGCCATGGCAAAGTTTGTTCCTCCCGCCGCCGCCCCGGCTGCCCACATCACTGCTGCCCCGTCTGCCCACATTGCCGCCAAGGGCAAGGACCCGCGCGTCGAGCAGGGATACACACCTTCCTACCCTGTTGATCCAGCCTGGTACATGGACCCGGCGCCACGGATCACATGACAAACGAGCTCAACAAACTCTCCACCTACCAGCCCTACTACGGGCACGATCAGGTTCACACCGCCAATGGTGTAGGTATGCCCATCTCTCATATTGGCCAAGCATCTCTTTTAACTAGTCATCCCTCTAGGCAGCTCCATCTTCGTAATGTTTTACGGGTACCCTCGGTAACTCATAATCTTTTATCTGTCCCTAAGCTCACCCTTGATAATCATGTCCTATGTGAATTTCACCCTTTTAATCTTTTTGTTAAGGATCGAGCAACCCGGGACGTTCTGCTTAGTGGCCGGTTGAGCCAAGGCTTGTACCGTTTGGAGGATCCATCCGCCCCGTGCGTCTTCAGCGGTGTTCGTGTGTCGCCTTCCCGGTGGCACTCTCGCTTTGGTCACCCTGCCACACCCATCGTTCGCCACATAATCCACCGTCATGAGCTGCCATTAGTGTCTAGCAATAAAGAGATGTCCGTGTGTGATGCCTGTCAGCAAGGCAAGAGTCATCAGCTACCTTTTGTTTCATCTACTAGAGAAGTAAAGAACCCTCTTGAAATTGTGTTTTCTGATGTGTGGGGTCCGGCACAAACATCTGTTAGTGGTCACAACTATTATGTCAGTTTTGTTGATGCCTATAGTCGCTTCACTTGGCTTTATCTTCTTAAGCGCAAATCTGATGTGTTTGATATATTCATACAGTTTCAACTGCATGTTGAATGTCTACTCAAGCATAAAATTATCCATGTTCAATCAGATTGGGGGGGGGGCGAATATCGCAACCTCAAAACCTTCTTTAATAAGCTTGGGATCTCTCATCGTTTACCATGCCCGCATACACATCAGCAGAATGGCACTGTTGAGCGCAAACATCGCCATATAGTTGAGACCGGCCTCACACTTCTTGCTCATGGTTCTGTACCCTTTCGTTTTTGGAGTGATGCTTTTGCTACCGCGTGTTTTCTCATTAACAGATTACCTACGCGTGTTCTTAATATGAAAACTCCGATTGAGCTTCTCTTAGGTGAAACTCTTGACTATACTTTTTTTAAGGTGTTCGGGTGTGCCTGCTGGCCTCATCTTCGTCCTTATAATGATCGCAAACTTGAGTTTCGCTCCAAAAAGTGTGTTTTCTTAGGGTATAGTTCTCTCCATAAAGGCTACAAGTGTCTCCATGTCCCAACCAATCGAGTCTACATATCTCGGGATGTTGTTTTTGATGAGACCGTCTTCCCGTTTTCTGCCATGCCTCAGTCATCCACCACAACACCTTCTATGCATTCATCTCCTCTTATGCCTGGCCAATTTGAAAATGTTGCATATTCGCCTGTGTTGTTACCTAATCATGGTGCAGGAATTGGACGTGGAGCTCGCCTGGAACTCCTCCCTGACGGACCCGCTACGTCGCCTGTGGTGCACGTCGATCGGCCGGTGCATGCACCGCCTCCCGCCCTCGACCCCGCACCGGGCGCCCCGTCTCCAACCGCGCCTGGGCCGGAGCCCATGCTGGCTACTGCGACCGGGCCAGAGCCTGCGACGGCCTCCTCTGAGCAGTCTCCATAGCCACCTCCTCACCCGGACTCCCCTCCATCGTCGCCCTCGCCATCCACGCGGGCGTCCTTGGTGCCTACATCGCCCGGGTCTGCAGCGGCTCACACGCCGCTGGGGCCTACGTCGCCTGGCCTGCTGTCGCCTGGTCCGCCGTCGCCCGGCCCGACGTCACACGGACCTTCTTCGCCGGAGTCCCCTGGACCAGCCTCACCTGCTCCGGACATCCCGCCGGCCCCGGTGTTTGCTCCCCCGCGGCATCCACACACTCACAGCCGCAGTGGCATTGTTTGTCCCAAGGAGCGCATCGATGGCACGGTCACCTATCTTGCTGCTTGCCTGGCTCATGCTGTGGATGATCCAACCGCCGAACCACACAGTTATGAAGCCGCTATGAGTATTCCACACTGGAGGGCTGCTATGGAACAAGAATACCATGCTCTTATGAAGAATAAGACCTGGACACTTGTTCCCCCTCCGTGTCGCATCAACATCATTGATTCGAAGTGGGTGTTCAAGGTGAAGAAACATGCAGATGGTTCCATTGAGCGCTACAAAGCGCGTCTCGTGGCTAAGGGCTTTAAACAGCGGCAGGGCCTGGATTATGAGGATACATTCAGCCCAGTTGTCAAGCCTACCACTATTCGACTTCTTCTGTCTCTGGCAGTTTCTCGCGGATGGTCTCTCCGCCAGCTTGATGTGCAGGACGCTTTTCTTCATGGATTGCTTGAAGAAGAGGTTTACATGCGGCAGCGACCTGGATTTGTTGATCACACTCAGCCTCATCATCTCTGTCATCTGACAAAGGCCATATATGGACTGAAGCAGGCTCCTCGTGCCTGGCATGCTCGCCTGGCTTCAGCTCTACGTACTCATGGGTTCATTCTTTCGACGGCTGATACTTCACTGTTCTTGTTTCAGCGACCGAGTGTGACCATGTACCTCCTTGTGTATGTGGATGATATTGTCCTGGTGAGCTCATCTCCGACAGCTGCTGATGCTCTTGTGACTGCACTTGGTCGTGATTTTGCAGTTAAGGATTTGGGACAGCTTCATTTCTTCCTGGGTATTGAGGTCGCTCATCAGTCTCGTGGCAGTTTGGCTCTCACCCCGAAGAAGTACTCTCTTGATCTCTTGCGCCATGCTGGTATGCTCAAGTGCAAGCCATCGCCTACGCCCATATCCTCCACTGACACCCTTTCTGCTGCTGATGGTGCTCTTCTCTCTCCTGAGGATGCTACTGAGTACAGGAGCATTGTTGGTGGCCCGCAGTATCTGACGATCACGCGTCCTGATCTCTCATTTGCGGTTAACAGGGTGTGCCAGTATCTTCATGCTCCCACTGATGTACACTGGTCTGCTGTGAAGCGCATACTGCGTTATGTGCGTCTCACTGTCTCCTTTGGTCTTCACCTGCGCCCCAGTTCCTCCGGAGTTCTTTCTGCATTCTTTAATGCTGATTGGGCTGGGTGTCCAGATGACAGGCGATCCACGGGGGGACATGCTGTGTTCTTGGGTCCTAATCTGATCGCCTGGAGTGCACGCAAGCAAGCCACTGTTTCCCGCAGCAGCACAGAAGCTGAGTACAAGTCGGTTGGCAATGCAACTGCTGAACTTATATGGATTGACTCCCTACTTCAAGAGCTAGGAGTTGCTCAGCCACATCCTTCGGTCCTTTGGTGTGACAACATCGGTGCTACGTTTCTGTCTTCAAACCCAGTGTTCCATGCACGGACTAAACACATTGAGATTGACTATCATTTTGTGAGGGAACGTGTTGCACAGAAGCTACTACAAGTCAGGTTTATCTCTTCAAAAGATCAACTTGCGGACATCTTCACCAAGCCTCTACCTTCTCCCATGTTTGAGGTCCGTAGGCGCAATCTCAACCTCCTAGATACTTCAGGAGTGAGTTGACATTGAGGGAGGGTGTTAGACTTCGTATTGTAGCCCTACTGTGTAAACCATACCTTACTGGTATTGGACTTGTATGTCATCATTATATATATGTGATAGGCCACCCCTTTGAGGGTTGAGCCAGTTCCCCCAAAACCTACGTTTTACACACACAAGCAGAGCAGGATGAGCTCCCAGCCGGCGACCACGACGGCGGCCGCATGAGCAGCAGTGACGCATCTCCTCCCTGGCCTCCCAGATGAGGTCGTGATCTGGAAGATCCTGGTCCGCCTGCCCCCCAAAGCCATCCTCCGCTGCCGCGCCGTCCGCCGCGCCTGGCGCCTCGCCACATCCACCTGCGACTTCCTCCTCGCCCACCACGCCCGCCAGCCCACCACCCCCCTCGTCTACGGCTACAACTGCGCCAGCGACGTCGTCGAGTCCCTAGACATCATTCCGTTGGACAACGTGGCAGGGTCGACCAGCTCCAGTACAGCGCGCGACTTGGCATTCACAGCGTTTATGGCCACGGCCTCCTGCGATGGACTCCTCCTCCTCTCCCTCTACAGCACGCACTTCTCCATCTACAACCCGTCAACTCATCAGTATGCTCCCCTCCAGCAGCTTCATGGCTTTTTGCCCTTGGGGATGTATCGGCACGACCCTACCGGCGAGTATCGACTGCTGCTGCGCTCGTTCAGAAGGTCGACGTGTGATGGACCGCTGCCAGACGCTCAACATGGCGCCTATGTCTTCTCGTTAGGCTCCGGCCAGCAGCCAAGGTGCATCGGGTGCTCTGATGCGGAGGATTTGATATACCTTTCATCTGGATCTGTCCTGCTTCATGGTAGCCTGCATTAGTACGTAAACAATTACATAACGGTATTTGACACCATTGTTGAGTCGTTCCGGTTGATGCGATGTCCGACAGTTATTGGCTGCGGTGACCTGTTTGAGATGGGTAGCATGCTTGGCATGTTTGGTCTTAATTATGAAGGGACAAGCGTTGAAATATGGGTGATGCAGGACTACGAAGCTGAGATCTGGGCCTTCAAGTATCGGGTCGAATTGCCGGTGACGGACATCAGCTTGCAATGTGGAAAGTTTGACCATCGTTGGGAGGTGATTGTCACGTCGTCTTGGGACGGTGATGTGCTTGTGCTGGTCCATTTTGATGGTTGGCTACTTCAGGTTGGCATGGAAGGCCAGTTGGTTGCCAGTTTCCATCGCAAAGGCCTCCGTCCTACTCGACTTCGACTCAAAGAAAGTCTAGTTTCACATGCCTTCTGTCCGACACTAGAGGGTTATGTTGTCAACGACTCACCTTTCATCAGATGATAATGTGGTGAGCACACATATCCTTTCATCTGAGGCTTGTTGAGTGTGGTGGTGCTTCTTACATCCTAACTATCTGTATTCACATTAGCTGCTGTATTTGGGGCCAGTTTGCTTCAGCTGCAGATTCTGCAGGAGTGGATTTAGCTGAACTGGACGCACTATGAGCCTGCTGCTTGCTAGCTTCTTTGTTGAAGGATAAAAACTTATGATCAAGAAGCTCTGACTCTTACATGGATGAGTTATATTTCTTTGAATATCCTGATGTGTCTGCCATCAATGTTGAAGCCAAAATTACAAGTCATTTGGGTAAGTAGTTAAAGGTTTCCTGTTTCTGTGTTTTGTTTTAGCTGAAGAAGAAATGAGGCAGATTACCCTCCTTGTTGACTAGCAAGTGGCACCTTAGTTTGAACCAGAACTCTGAGCCCTAGACCACTAGTTAACCTGAAAGATTGCATTATAATTATGGTTAAGTATTGATATTATAAATCTACCTTTGCTTTGCATCATTTGGAATTGTATTTATTATTCATGTTAGCTGCTGACCATTTCAAGGAATTAAACACTTCTTGTGATGTCCAATCTTAACAGAAGCTTGTGAAATGATACTTGCACTGATAAGAAGAAGTATTTATCATTGCTCAGCTCAGGTTCCAAATTCCCCTTCAGATTCTGTAACTGCAATGTTCATTTTTATTTATTTTTTGTAAATGGAGCAAGACCATCTTGAGTACCATTAGCCGAAATCAGATTTGCCTCAACAGAACATCACCAGGAACTGTGTCTCAACCAGATTGTCTCAACTTCACTCCAATCATATGCTCTGGATGTACTATTTGACATTGGTGATTGCTCAGCTACCCACATCAGTTTTCTGTACCATGCACATTTGCATCTGTGTATCTGAGTTTTTTTTGTGTGTGTGTGTGACATGTTACAGGTTACACTGTCCCTGGAATATACAAGTTTAACACCCATATTGTTAATGGGGTCTGAAACCGGTGAAAAGTATCTTGGATCTCAAACTGTATTCTCAGCAGGGCTCCTTCTATGTTCGTTTAGCTGACGATGAAATGAAGCAGATAATCCTCCTTGTTTAGCAAGTTGCACCCGATTTTGTTAAAGAGTTCAGAACACTAGTTAAACTGAAAGAAATATTGCATTATAACTCTGGCTAAGTATTGAAACATAATACAATTCTGCTTATGTGTTGCATCTTTTGGAACTATATTTATCATTACCATTTCAGGGAATCCGCACTTCATGTGATGTTCGATCTCAACTTCGGCTTGAGAAAATGTACTGATAAGCAAATTATCATGGTCCAACTCATGTTGAAGATTGTGCACCCCGGTTGAAAGCAGATTGCCTCAAGCAGGAAATCACTAGGAATGGGCTTCTGGATGTAGTATGCGCCATTGGTAATTGCTCAGCTACCTACATTCAGTTTTGTGTGGCATGCGCGTTGGCATCTGCGTGTGTGTGAGTTCCTTTTCCTGTGATGAATGTACATACTGGCGAATTGTGTGTGTTTGGGGTTACAATTTACACTTCGATGGAATATAGTACTCCAGCCCACATCAGATCCCACAACATTAGTGTTTCTACAGTCTGCGGCAAAAAGTATCTTGATCTCAGACTATATTCCCTGCTTTTTCGTTGGAGGGTTTCAGTTTTTCTACCTGAGATGATCGACTGATTGCACACGGCCAATGCAGGAGTAACCATGAAGAAAACTAGCATGTGCATGTAAGCAGGATACCAACCAGCTTTTGATTTGACCATGAGCAACTTGTTCCATCTATCGCCTTGAGTTTTTTTTTGAACTTATCTATCGCCTTGAGTTAATTAACAACAGGATCATTAGCGCTGGAGAGTTAACTTTTACTCCAGGTTGCACGCTCAGTAATCCATGCATAAATTGTATTGTTTCGAAACAGGGATATACAATAACGTCAGCTGAGATATATTACATCCTTGGGAATACATAGTCATATACGTATTATTTTTGTCAGTTACGCTGCTCCATTTCATCTGAACGGTGAAGCCCTTTATTGAAAGTACAAACACATGAGGTTATACACACAACAAGTTGGGCTCCATATTTAGTTTAACACATGACGAAGACAATTAAGGTTTGGCATTGCCAAACCCGGACCCAGAGCCGCTGCCACCACCGCTACCACCATTTGCGCCATATCCACCGCCACTGCCGCCACCATTATAATTTGCATTTGCAGTACCTTGTGCATAGCGGTAGTTACTAACTGCATCACTAGAGCCAGATCCACAACCATTACCAGATCCATAATATAAATTTCAAATGACAGTTGCTTTTTATAATGTAAATCTTCATGCATGCCCAAGGTCTTGTAACAATACAGCGCATGCCTTAGTTGCGCATTGAACTAGTTTAGGGAATGGCACTTATGAATTCTGGTTAGGCAAATTCCTTGATGTTGTAATGAACTCTGTAGCTAGTGATTTAACCAGCAGGTTACTGTAATGGAATATTATGTGTTCCTTTCAAAAAAAACGGAAACTGTTATTTTACTATATGTTTGAAATCTGCAGTGGCATCTATCTATAACCGAGGATGGCCCGCAAGTACAGAGGTGCATTGAAATAACCCAGAAATGTGTGTCTTTTAACATGGGGCACAGCCAGGACATTTTGTCAATTGATTCACTATGAATTTGGGTATGAACTAACTATTGTATGCAGTGGCAGAGCTCGCTAAAAAATCCAACCTAAGCTGGCCGCAAAAAAATTCCTTCACAACTTGATTTAAGGCTGGGGTCCAATGCCCCTCCCCTCCCCCCCCCCCCCCCCCCCCCCCGATATGTGCATAGCTCTACCTTGGTTGTTTGTACATGCTCATACTATCTCGCAAATTACAACACATAGAACACAGAAATAAGGAACCAAATACTTATAATTTTTCCTTTGTTGCAGATAAGTCTCATAAATATGACTGGAAAACACAGTACCAAATGATTAGGGGAATTTGTCAGGCTTTGAACTGTGTAGACAACCACCGCATTAATCAATTGGACTTAAAACCCGACAATATTGTATTGGATGCTTGTTTGGAGCTTAAAATTACAAACTTCGGGATATCAAGATGCTTTGATAAAGGAATATCAAGATTTACACTAAAATCGTTCGTTGGAAACTATACGCTAAGATTATCAAAGTTTTTCCTTGATCCTACTCGGTATGTCATATTGCTTTACGAAAACATATTAAAATTTGCCCTCATATTGTCATACAGGGGGAGCATTGCACCAAAGATCATCAGCAATGGAGAAATAACATTCAAGTCAGACATGTATGGTTTGGGTATCATAATCATAAAAATATTAACAGGGGATAACAATTATGATTTTGAAAATGTAAGAACAATTTACTTTTTCATTTCAGTCATTATTTTAGCAAACTTAAATTTTGTAGTTCCAGACTATATAGTTCAAGTTCTAACATAATTGCCGTCGTTAAAATTGCAGTCGTCGTTATTTCACACAAAGCAGTTTTACCATAATTGTCCCTAATGATGTATGGTTTAGTAGGTATCCCTGGATCGACAGGTACTCGGTCAAATGTAACGGTGAGCTACTTGAGGCTTTTACACCGTCGAGAGGCCTACAACAGGGGGACCCGCTCAATCCCTATCTCTTTCTCTTTGTGGCTGGCGGTCTGGTTAGTCTAATGAAGGAGATAGAGGATGGTAACCTGACCCCCATCAAAATCGCTAGAAATAGCCCAGGCATATCCAACCTTCTCTTTGCTGATGACAGCTTAATTTTCTTCAAGGCTACGGTAAAGGAAGCTGAGATGGTGAACAGGATCTTGGCCTCTTTCCATAGCTGTACGGGCCAGTTGCTGAGTGAAAGTAAATGTTCCCTCCTCTTTAGAGAAGCTTGCCCGCAGGAAACCAGAGAAAACATCAGAAGGACTCTAGGGGTGGTCCCATCATCGTTTGGAAGTAAGTATTTGGGACGGCCTGAAGGAAGAATGAAAGATGACAACTTCCAACCAATCATGGACAGATTCCGGAAAAGGTGCAGCGATTGGTCGGAGAGGTTCATGTCGTACGCAGCCAAAGAGGTGCATGTCAAGTCTGTGGTACAAGCTCTTCCATGTTTCACCATGGGTGTTTTCTCGCTATCGAAGGGATACTGTGAGAAGTATGAGAAAATGATTCGGGATTTTCGGTAGGGCGATGAGGAGGGGCATCGTAAGGAACATTGGATGTCGTGGGAGCACATGATCCGCCCCAAACGTGCGGGAGGTATAGGATTCAGAGATATGCATCTTTTCAATATCGCACTTCTTGCAAAACAATGTTGGAGACTTTTGCAGAAACCGAAGAGTTTGTGTGCGAGAGTGCTCAAGTCAAAATACTACCGGCATGGAAACTTGCTTGATACGGTGTTTGCATCGGATGCATCACCTGTTTGGAGAGGCATTGAGGCGGGACTAGAACTAATAATAAAAGGCGTCATCTGGAGAGTTGGGGACGGCCGGAAAATCCAAATCCAAAGAGATCAATGGATCCCGCGTAATGAAGGGCTTAGGATAACAGCCCTTGTGAGAAGGTCAAGACTCTTCTAGGTGAATCAGCTTATGCGTGCAGACAGCAAAGAATGGAACACAAATCTGATTAAGCAAATTTTTCATAGTTTCGATGCAGATGAGATTTGCAAAATCCCCATTCCATCCTCAGCAGCAGAGGACCGCCTGGCATGGCACTATGAGAGGAATGGCATCTTCACTGTGAGAAGTGCCTATAAATTGGCCGCCTCTATCCATGGACAAGTGCGGCAGATCCCGTCCAGCTCCTCTAGTGAGCCAAATGAGAGGAGCATATGGGATATCATCTGGAAGTCTAGCGCCCCGCCCACCAAAAGTAAAGATTTTTGGCTGGCGGGTTGCGACTAACACCCTGGCCACAAAGCAGAACAAATTTAGGCGCACCCTTGAGCTTGACTCTACCTGCAATATATGTGGAAATGGTGAGGAAACGGAATTCCATGCGGTAGTTGAGTGTACCAAAAGCAAGGCCCTCAGGAACTCAATGAGAGAAGTTTGGGAGCTCCCCGAAGAACTTTCTTTCAGGTACACCGGCGCTGATTGGCGGCAGATGCTCCTCAGCACTGAATGTGAGGACATTTTTTCGACAAAGTGAATGTGAGGACATGAGGAGAAGAATTTTATTGCTGCTCTGGAGATGTTGGTATCTCTGTGATGATTGTGCTCACAGCCTTGGGAAAGAATCGGTCCATCAGTCTGTTAGTTACCTGATGCGGCTCGAGGAAGATGCTGCAGATGCTGGCCTGCAGGGGAGTTCATGGAAGGGGAAAGAAAAGCTGGCACCGTCGAGACCCATGGAATCAATCGAGCCAGCATTAACATCCGTGCAGTCGGTTCCTCCGGCTCAAGGGATGGTTAAATTGAATATGGACGCTAGTTTTCAACAGGACAGCGGACGGGGTTGGGCAGGCGCTGTGGCCAGAGATCACCTGGGCAGAGTGTACCTGTCGAAGTGCCCTGACTTGGGCAGTGTGCAAGAAGCTTGGCCAAAGTTTACAGGGACCAGTGACACTGGAGATGGATTGCAAATGGGTGAGTACCTGAACTCGGATATAACCAGCCTTGCCACATGCTATGGAGTGATCCAAGACATCAAGGAGGCCCTATCTGTTTTCTCCTCAGCCGAAGTTGTTTTTGCCGGGAGGAGATGCAACGCTCTGGCCCATGAGATGGCTGCCGAGGCGAGACAAAACGGAGAAGTGCTGCTAATTGCAGGGGTCCCAGACAGATTAAGACAACTGATGCAGGCTGGGTGTAGCCTTCCTACTTGAGTATCTATATATACTGTTGTATTCTCAAAAAAAAAAAAGTATTCAATAGTGTAGCGCTGCGGTATGCCTCGCACCCACAGTTTAGGATGAAGAGAATGTTCGCTGGTTTCAAATCGCAGACACACTGAGATACATTTATCCAAGTGTTAAACTTCATACTGAATCGACAATGTAAACTGTAACACGCACTCTGGTTTATTTTGGTCTTCAGTACGAATATTTATCACAAACACAGGGCAGAAGTCCGAAGGGGCATGCACACAGAGATAATTAACCATGAGTAGCCTACAAGTGAAGTGAGCGGCTGAGCAGATTACCATGCAGAAATGGCACATCACATGTGCTGTACTCAACATGGCCTTCCAACAGTTACAGAGAAAAAAGGAACATGATCGTGCAGTTAAGAGTGACCGAGGAGTGTGTGATCTGGGACCTAAGCCTGACCATTAAAGAGATACGGAGTACTTTCAAACAATGCAACAGCAATGATGGATTTATAACAGAAGAATTAAAATACCTAACCAGATGCAATGAACACACACGGAAGAATGAATTGCAACATAACATTACACTAATGAGTTGACAATGTGTAGACATAGCAGCCATCTTGAGCTTCAGGTCCCAGCAATAACCGGTACTCGCCCGTAGGGCCGTGCGGGTACATACCCAAGAAAATGAAGTCAGAAAGCAGAGGAAGTGGAGCATACTGACGAGTTGCCGGGTTGCAGATGATGAAGCGGGCATAGTTCATGGTGAGGACGACCAGGCCGTCGCAGGAGGCCAACGGACGGAAGAAGGCGCGTCGAAGTTGTGCGACGGACCGGAGCTGGTCGGTGGGGGCGACCCCTGCCCGGTGGTCGAAGGGGATGATGTCTAGGGACCCGATTTTGTCGCCGACAAAGTTGTAGCCGTAGAGGAGGGGGAGGCTGGGCTGCCGGCCATGGTGGGCGAGGAGGAAGTCGCGGTTGGAGGTGGCGCGGCGCCAGGCGTGGCAGACGGCGCGGCAGCGGAGGAGGGCTATGGGGGCCAGGCGTACGAGGATCTCCCAGATGACGATCTCATCCGGGAGGCCATGGTGTGGAGGAGGCGATGCTGCTGCACTTGCGGCTCAAGATGGCAATGGGGCCCCGAAACCCGCGTCCCCGTGGGTTTTTACCCTATTAGGGGACAGGGATGGGCACCTTTTCATCCCCGCGGGGCTGTTATTGGGCACATTTTACAACCGACACGTTTCATGGGTTTACACCCGTTTCGATAGTCTCCGTCCCCGAAACCCGACAAAACCCGGTAAAATACATATGCATTGATCCGGCCCAGCCCAAAGCCACACAGCCCAACCCCCAGCGTCGAGGCCAAGCCAACCCCTCGCTGTGCCTCAAGATGGCAATGGGGCCCCGAAACCCGCGTCCCCGTGGGTTTTTACCCTATTAGGGGACGGGGATGGGCGTCTTTTTAACCCCGCGGGGCTGCTGTTGGGTAAACTATAAAACCCGACACGTTTCACGGGTTCAAACCCGTTTCAACAATACCTGAACCCAAAACCCGCCATCCCGTTCAAAATACTACAATAAGCATATTCGAGGAGTAAAATCTTGAGAGTGATGATGATCATGGACAACCATCTTGCTCATTCTCTTCTTTGCAAGCACCATTCCTTATGTCACTCTTCAATGAACGTGTTGCTCCAAAATGGCCAACATCTTTTAGGATGAAATCTGAGCTAGACCGTTACTTGGAAGAAGAGCTAGTTCCATTGTCCAAAGATAAATTAAGTGTGTTAGATTGGTGGAAAGTTGGTGGAACACGCTATCCAACTTTGAGGCTGCTAGCATGTGATATTTTTGCAACTCCGGTCAGCACGGCTGCCTCAGAATCAACATTTAGCACAAGTCGTAGAGTTCTAGTTCTAAGCGGTAGAACTCTAGTCCTTATGTTCGCTTAAATATGCCGATTTCCCCGTGGGTTTCCCGTGGGTTTAGAAAACCCGATGGGTTTAGGGGACGGGCAAAAGCCTATCCCCGCGTACGGTGACGGGGACGGGGACGGGCTTCCGAATTTTTCGTGGGGATGGGTTTGGGAAGGCAAAACCCGGTGGGTTTCGTCCTCGTTGCCATCTTGACTTGCGGCCGCCGCCATGGTCGCCGGCTGAGAGCTCTGGGTCCGCGGTGGAGCTGTGCTCTGTGTTGGTAGTGAGATGGCGGCGGCGGCGGATGGAGGTCTTTTTGCAGATGCATTTGGGCTGAGCCCATCTCCCATTCTCATTCTCAAACAAGCTGGGCTTGGCCTGGACCATGTCAGAACCATGCACGCTAGAGATTTGTGATCAGCTTTGAATTTTGAGCAGTTTTTAGTCTTATCATACTCCTGCCAAGTTTCATTGTATTTGGTGAGTCAAAAAAAAAGTTTCATTGCAATTACATTTGTTTTCAAATAATTTTTCCAATCTTATACAACAAGCGCCAATCTGATGCGGAAACTTTGGAATTGATATTTGTTTTTTCAGTACTTTGTCTCAAAAAAAAAAAGTTTCATTGTAGTTGGAGAGTAAAAAAACGTGTTATTGCATTTATATTTTTTCCAAATATTTTTTTCTCATATTGTACAACAACCGCCCGTCTGATCCAAAAAACTTTGGAATTGATATTCGCTTTTTTGTTAGTAGCTCGAATTAAATCTTCTATTGCGCTAGATTTATAATCAACAACTATGAGATTTCAGATTAAGAAAATACTAATAGGTTCACATTCGGGGTCGAGGCATCCACGGGGTAGCAGGATGAGGGCAGATAAACTAATCCTGCGCTTTAATCTTTTCTTTTTTTGGGGGGGGGGGGGGGTGGATTTTTTGAGGGATATCCAAGCGGCAAGAAGGGAACACGGACCAAATTCACCTCATATACCACCCAAACAAATGCATCCGGGGCGAAAATAATTGACAAATCTCAAATCTGATGCCCGTGAAACCCATAATTGTAACTGATGTCTGCAACTTTACCAAGGTTTATTTGCAAGTTCAAAATTATATTCATGTTTCGTGCTTTCAAAAACCCTAAAAATAAATAAATTTGCATGCAGATGCTCACAATGGACCTACACAGTATTTTACACAGAAAATAATCTTTAATATTAGCTGACACAAACTATAAATAGGTGAATCTGTAATGGATTTACCACTCACCATTATACATCCACACATTTAAGTTTTCGTGTAGCAAACAAACTAGAAAAATTATTAATTAACTTTTAAAAATATGTAGCGCATGCTCAAGTGTACATGTGGGATGGTTTATAAAATTTCTAAACTTTTATTCTTATTACTTTTGATAAATTTCAAGCATCACAGAGCCCAAGAGTCGAAAGTCTTGGTCCTCTAGGATCATTCTGAGAGGCAATACTCTCTCCGGCCAGGTTTATAAGTTTCGCAGATATTTGAATGAAAGCTTTGATCATTAATATGGTCACTAAAATATTGTGTGTATGTCTATATCATCATATTAACATTTCAACTGTATAATTTGCAACCCCGCTCCTCCCTTTGCCTCTTCCACATCTATTTCTGAATCTTGATTTGGGTGGCATATAACTCATATTTTGTTGACTAAATTAGTGGTCATACTTACAAACCAAGGTAGATGGAGTAGTAAAGATGGCTCTTTATGCTCTATAACAGAAGAAGCTCTTTGATTATTCATTGTCTAATGCATGTTTTTTTTACCATAAATTTCCCACTTCTAAAATGCCAACAACACTACTAAAAGGACAAGTGATACAAAACTATTTTGGAAGACAATTAAAGCGATATGATAGATGTCCATTCCATATTTCAAGATGGCACTGGGCCAGGTTCGTCTCGGGTTGACCAATGTCAAGTCCATACCCAAATCCATGAAGTCATTCTCTGTCTGTCCACAAAAAAACCCATGGGCGGAAAATTATGCCCATGTCAAAACCTGATGAATATCCATCGGGTTATCTCAACACGTATACATAAGACATAGCCCAGAATTCACATAAGCTCTCGAACCCTCACAAAATGACATAGCAGATGTGCACACCATCAAAAGCTCTTGGATTGTCACAAAGTGACATAGGATAAATGCACATCACCAAATAAGCTCTCAAATTCTCACAAAAATGACAAAACATCAAATAAGCATATACGTAAACAATTCTCAGCCCTCACAAAATGACATAGCAATAGCACAAAATCATTTCTCGATCTTAGTTTCTTACAAAATGGCATACCATAACTTCAAACAAGCAGGGGTTGAGGTACAACCATAAGTGTGTCTCAAGATCTCATTATAACTAAAGAAAGGTATAGTTTTAGGCATCATCTTCCATTCTTCACATCAATGTTCTAGGCATCATCTTCTAGGATTTAGTTATCATGGACTCGGGCTCGTCCTTAAAGTGAACAGATCAAAAGCATAAGAGTGTGGGCCAGATGTCTGACTTACATAGAGGAGCTGATAGAGATCATTCAAGAAGAGGACTCCTTTTCAATCATGGAGATGTGGGCACATGGCCCTACAACAGATACGGACGATGCTCTCCGCACGCAAGCATGCTTGTGATGAGATGAGAGCCGTGTTTGAGGCAAAAATTGTGCAGCATTTCGGAGACATAATGGATGAGTCCCGAGGAGCAACGTTGGAGCCTGGAGGGAAACTTGCAGGACATGCTTGCAAAGGACACAATGGTGGTCGTATCACTCAACAAGGCATGACGGTCAAGTAACTAGCAGTATTGCTCGCCATGGGAATCTTTGTTGTGTTAGCCATCTCTCTAAGGTTCTTCAACTCTAGGAACATCAATGGACGTTCTACTGCAAGCTTGTTTTGTTATCTTTGTTCCATAACAAGCTTGCGAATGTAAATGTATACATTTTATGCTACTCCTGTGATCTTGCATCTGTTTGGTGTAGGCCTGATGTTGTCGTGCCTTAACATTGTGTTTGGGTCTTGTCATAATTTAGTCGTCGAAACACTTTGGGTGTTCTAATTTGTTTTATACATAACAACACGATGGTTAGTTAGCTATATTATAAATAAATATCCAAGTTTCTCTTTTCCCGTTGCCATTTTATGTTCCTTCCAACCACAATACCTGAAGGAGTTTTCTCAAAGCAGTACGAAAAACTCAAGTTCAAGTCCTTGTTTTTTTTCCGACCAAGGGCAATATAATAATATCAAGATGACATCCCCATAGCGATCTGGCTAAAGGGAAAATGGTGGTAACTTAAGGACAACGCCGCCGACAATCCATGGTGAGAAGCACGCCGAGTTCCTGCACACGGCTGCCGGAGCGTTGGACAAAGCCTCCTGCTGGATGGATTAAAGTGAATGTTGATGGAGCTTGGAGGGAGTCAGACATTACCGTGGGTGCTGGCAACTATCTATTCATCATGCAGGTTCATTATTTCCTGCGCTAGCCCACTTGAGGCGGATGTACAAGCATGTAGGGAGGGAATTGCCCTCGCATTGGAGTGGAGCGACAACGAACCATTCATACCGGAAACTGATATCACCACTACTACCAACATGATCAATGAGACGGACCAGAACAGATCACCTGTAGAGCATGTGATATCACATGTGAGTAGGAGTAGAAATAAAGTTAGTCATATGTTAGCCCAAATGGGACATTCGATCCCCCGTACTGCTGTTTGGTTGTGGAATGGACCAGCAGGATTGTAATGAGCTACCCTGATTAATACAATCATTACTGTTCTAAAAAAATGACACTCATAATACCCAGACTTTGCAACAATGCATTATGAAGACTTAGTCCAGCAATTAAAGATGCAAACAACCATAAAAATAAAAATAAAGAAAGGCGGCGCAACCAACAACATGCAACAAACAAGTAACAACACAATCATTCACCATTCTCGCCAACATGTGAACTACGAGAAAGGTTCTCCGAAAGCCACACCTGCTTCATTTTCTAAGAAAGATTGACAGAAAGAAATAGGAAAGGAAAAGCCACAGGGCTTATCCTATTGGGCCGAATGCAAATAATAATGGGGCCTTGGGAAGCTGGGCGTCAAACTGAATCACTCTGACTCAACATAAGAAACAACTCTGTATTACTTACAACTGGACATTACGAACAACGAATATATTCCATGAAAATCAAAGGCAAAGACGTTTTAGAGACTAAGTTGGGCCTTAACTTTGTGTTCGAGTCTAGTCAAAATTTATCCGTAGCAATACTCTGGGTGTTCTAATTCGTTTTATCCATAGCAAAACGAGTGTACTTAGCTATATTATCAAGAAATGTCCAATTTTTTTGTTCCTTCCAATCACAATACATGAAGGAGTTTTCTCAAAGCAGTATGAAAATTCAAGTGCAAGTCCTTGTTTTTTTTCAACAAAGGGCAATATAATAATATCAAGAGGATACCACTAATACCTAGCCTTTGCAACGATACATTATAAAGACTTAGTCGAGCCATTAAGGTTGCACACAAGCATAAAATTTAAAATAAAAAAAGGCGACGCAACCAACAACAAGCAACAAACAAGCAGCAACAACATCATTCACCATTCTCAACAACATGTGAACTACGAGAAAGGTTCTCCGAAAGCAAAGTCTGCTTTATTTTCTAAGAACTCTTTTTGTACGAAATATTTTCTAAGCAAGATTGACACTGCAGAGCTATGGCTCGCTTATAGCGAGACCATAGCTCCTCTCATCGAAGGAAATCTTCATCCCGCATAGACTTGGGCCAGCCCGTTTGCCCTCTCTTTTTCGATCGATGGCACACGACGGTCGCTCGCGAGCGAGTGTTTTCTAAATCCATTTTTTCTCTTTCGGTTTTTTCTTTCTTCTCTATTTTCCATTGGGTTTTCTGCTTGTCCTTTTTGTTTTCATCAGTTTTCTTTCATTTATTCATGGTTTTTGTTGTTTTTTCGTTTTCCTTGTGGCTTTTTTGTTTCTTTCTCAGTTTTCGCTGGTTTTCTTTGTTTCTTTCTCAGTTTTCACTGGTTTTCTTTGTTCTTTCTCAGTTGTCACGGGTTTTTTGTTGTTCTTTGTTTTTAATTGTTTCTTGCTGTTTTCACTGATATTTTTGTTGCTTTTAATCGCTTTTCTTTGTTTTTCCTTATTTCTTTTTTTGGTTCTCTTGGTTTCATTCTTTTGCATTCGTTTCGTTGGTTTTCTTTGGTTTTCATTCTTTTGCTTTGTTTTATTTTTTAATTGGTAATTTTTTTTTCTTTGTTTCTATGTCGATTTTCATCGGTCTCTTTTTTTGTTCAACACATGTTAACTATTTCAAAACACATTCAACAATTTTTTCTTAAACATCAGAAAAAATATTTCATGTAGATGCTTGACATTTTGCAAATGCATGAGTTACATTTTTTGAAAACTTATTTTTATGTCTACTTTTATTCCATATTGATTGTAATTATTTTGGTATATATGTAATACATTTTCCTAAAACATGTTCATCATCTTTCAAATACTAGTTTAATATTTTTAGTACATAGCCAATATATTATCTATGGACATTCAACATTTTTAAATGCTTTATTGACATTTTTCAGGTATAAGATTAACATTTTCTTAATACATGGTCAAAAAATTCTATACACATTTAAATTTTTTCAAATGCTTGATTACATTTGTCAAATACAAGACTTATATTTTTTAATACATGGTCAGCATTTTTTCTATACACATTTACCATTTTTTGAATGCTCGATTAATATTTTTAAAATACTTGTTTTAAAAAATGCTTGACTAACAGTTTTTAAATACATGATCAACTTTTTTTTCTCACCAATTCTTTTTTTGTATGCATTTTTAGTATACATGAGAAATATTTTCTCTATACGCATTTAACATTTTTCAAAGGTTTGGTCAACATTGTTTTCAATGTTTGATGTAAAGTGTTTTTGTAATATGCACCTTCCGCGCTAAAATAAGGTGTACTAAAGTTGAGACACTTACTTTTGAAAAGGGGGAGTATTTATTTAGAATATTTGGAAGTATAAAAAAAAGAAAGGAAAAAACAAAAACATGAGAAAACAACAAAACAAAAACGAAGTTGGGGGTTCCGCGCGCCTGGACCAGCCAATTCACTCTCGCCTTCAGCAAGGCTTCCCGATTGACAGAAAAAAAAGGAAAGGAAAAGATAGAAAGCCTTTCCTATTGTGCCGAAAGCAAATAATGGAGGCCTTGGGAAGCTGGGCCTGCAACTGAATGACTCCGGCCCAACATAAGAAACAATTTCGGATTACTTACAGCTGGACGTTTCGAACAAAGAATAATCCATCGAGGAAATGAGGATAAAAAATTATTAGAGAAAAAGAAAATTTAATTTGTTGAGAGTGGGATTTGAACCCACGCCCTTACAAAACACACCCTGAATGTGCCGCCTTAGACCATTCGGCCATCCCAACAATTTTTAGGAATAAGATATTCTATTTAATAAATAATTTAGCGTAAGACGCTTCATCTCTCTTGTGAACCAGAGGAAATAGTAAGTTGTACCTGGAAGAAAAACTCTCCACAATGCATGAGTAGTATATAAACTGGGAGGGGCTGCAAGCACATGCGTTTTATCAGCTACTCCTAGGATCTTTGTCAACAGACACAAGCGTCTGCATCACACAATTGGCGAACGCCCCACTACTAGAAATGAAAAAACTGAACCAAGGCACGTAGTGATGAACCACACGTAGTGACGAACCAACCGACACGGTTAGTACATGTCTTCACATATTCAGCTGGAGGCCTGCGTCCATCCAACATCAGGTGCTTTCCACCCCTAAGAACTCCCATCAGGTTTCAGCTTCATTTCTCAACTGTTGATGTTAAAGCATGCATATACTCATATTATACCTCCTTGACCAGTCGTCTGTTCGACAAAGGAGCCAGCCCTCAATGCTGAGCTTGATCCACCCCTCACCATTTTCCATCTGGGAAACTGTCTAATGTATCCTCTGCCGCCTTGCTTCACCATACATCTTCTGCTTACCTTCCTTTTCCTTATTACGGTCACACACACATGGTAATCAGGATGTGCAGAGACGAAATAATTCTGGACAAAGGCACCACTGGTACCATTACCTTTGCTGCAAGTAAATAACGCCATTCCTCACTGTACCCACAACATCAGCAAGGCTTTGCTCATGATCACTTCCCTACAGGACGCCAACAGAACTAACAACCAGTCACGGCCTGAATTTCTGAGCATCAGCATGCTTGCTCATAGAAAGTACAAGGAATCGGTAGCCTCGTGCTCTATGCCAAAGGGAGGTTAAATAACAAGACCAACAACGGCACGGATCATCAGTTCCTTACAAACCTACTAGGAATCTGGCAACCAGTTAGGCACTTGGCCTGCGCACACATCTCCACGAACAAAATGTCGACAACCACAACAATTGATGAGCTCACCGACACACACAGACTCAACTCATCTTCTTTCTTTCTTGCAAACTACATGCACTGTGGTGCAAGAGGAAACACATGAGTATACTGTTTTTTTCCTTGACATACCTGACAATGAACTATTTTCCTTGACATAACGGACAGTGAACTATTCTTACAAACTAGCAAGGGAAAGTTGTAGCTGAGCACTGCACCCTGTTATCCAGCCCATTCAATACACTACTAGAAAAAGGGCTATAGATGGGATTGACACTAATGGCGCACCAGACAAGCGGTGCGCCATTAGTATATACTAATGGCGCACCACCTTCTGATACGCCATTAGAGTTGAAACTACTAATGGCGCACCAGGCGCAGGGTGCGCCATTAGTATCAATTTTTTTTTAACTAGTGCGCCTGTCCAAACATACTAATGGTGCATCCAGACACAGTGCGCCATTACTAGTTGTAACTAGTAATGGCGCACCTGGCCCAGGGTGCGCCATTAGTATCAATTTTTTTTTAACTAGTGCGCCTGTCCAAACATACTAATGGCGCATCCAGACACAGTGCGCCATTACTAGTTGTAACTAGTATTGGCGCACCTGTCCCAGGGTGCGCCATTAGTATCAATTTTTTTTAACTAGTGCACCTGTCCAAACATACTAATGGCGCATCCAGACACAGTGCGCCATTACTAGTTGTAACTAGTAATGGCGCACCTGGCCCAGGGTGCGCCATTAGTATCAATTTTTTTTTAACTAGTGCGCCTGTCCAAACATACAATGGCGCATTTAGAGTTGGTGCGCCATTAGTAAGTGGGCAGCAACAAGATATTTTGGACAACCTCTCCTACCCACACTCACTTTCTCCCCACTTCATTCTCTCCACCTCCTCCTTGTCTCGGGTGCCTCCTCTTTTTCACCTCATTTCCACCATAGATTCATTCAATTTAAGTGGTTAAATTACCTTTTTTGATAGGTAAGTAAGGGGGGAAGCTATATTTATGTTGTTCTCCCTACAACGATGTGCACATGCACTTTTTATGGGCTAGCTAGATCTATGTATGTTCGTGGTGTTGCATATGTTTGTGGTGTTGCATATGTGTTTGTGTTTGGAGGTGTACCGGTATTTGAAATGCGATAGTTGCCAATATTTTGCCGGAATGTTGATTCATTTCCGTTTCGGCGAGAATTTTGGCATTAAGCATTCTTTTTGGTCCTATTTTTAGGGAAAGTCATGCCAAATTTTTTCTTGGTTCTAAAATATCGTTTTGCTCTACCCCGCAAGCGACCATGGTCCGCATGATGACCGAAGGCATCGTGAATAGGTTTTTGAGGTCCGCGAAGGCCGAGATGCTTCAAAAGAACGAGACGGAGATAAGATGTCCGTGTCGAAGATGCAAGCTGAAGAGCCTTATTGCGGACCCGGAATCCTGGCAGGTGCGGGACCACCTGCTCTTGCGTGGTTTCATGGATGGCTATCGGTGGCAAGGTGATGAAGATGACTACGAAGTCGTCCATGGGGGCCGGGCAAGAAATGAGGAAGGGCAGCAAGACAACCACCGCGGCTCGGGCGGGCGAGAAGACGAAGAATCCCCAGGAGATGATCACGACGGTGATGCTGTACACAATCATCATGTAGAAGATGCAGGACATGATGATGAGGAAGATGCCGGAGCAGACGACGGGCATGATCATGAAGATGATGATGCCGGCGGAGCAGACGACGCTGGACCATCGATGGGCTGGGTGCAGGACCCTCATATTCAAGAGCTGCTTCTCAAGCAGACGGATAACGCAAGAGCTGCCACCCGAGAGAAAGCCAAGATGGATCAACTTGAGTTAGACGCGGTTACTCCATTGAATGAAGGATGCAGGCCCGAGGATACCCGCCTAAAAGTAACGCTCATGGCTCTGGAGATGAAGGTAAAACACAAAATGACCAACGCATGCTTCGACGAGAACATGTTATTCTGGCACGAACGTCTTCCCAAGGGGAACAAGTGCCCGACCAGTTTGGAGGAGGCGAAGAAAATCGTGTGTCCTCTGGATTTACCGCACGTCAAATACCATGTGTGCATGAACAATTGCATCATTTATCGGGACGAGCACGCGGAGTCTACCATATGTCCGGTGTGCGGCCTCACTCGATACAAGAAGAGGAAGAAAGCTCCTCGAAAAGTGGTGTGGTACTTTCCGATCACTCCTCGTCTGCAGCGGTATTTCGCGGACCCTAAGGTAGAAAAGCTCCTGCGTTGGCACGCGGATAGGGAGGAGAAGAAGCGAGAAGATGACGCAAATGATCCGGAGATAGATAAAAAAGACAAGATGCTGAGTCACCCTAAGGATGCGAGCCAGTGGCAAGCGTTGAACTTCGAAGACATAGAATTTGGGAACGATCCAAGGAACATCGTGCTGGGCGCGAGCACCGATGGAGTCAATCCGTTTGGCAGCCAGAGAAGCACACATAGCACCTGGCCTGTGTTTGTGTGGATGTACAACCTTGCCCCCTGGTTGTGCATGAAGAGGAAGTACATTCACATGAGTATGCTAATCGAAGGACCGAAACAACCAGGGAACGACATCAATCTGTATCTGGGGCTGCTGAAAGAGGAGCTTGACACGATGTGGAAAACGCCAGCCAATACGTGGGACGCCGCAGAGAAAGAATATTTCCCTATGAGAGCCGCGCTGCTCACGACGGTGCACGACTATCTCGGTTACGGATATGTCGCGGGGCAGGTGGTCCACGGATTTTCTGGATGCGTCAGGTGCATGGATGACACAACGTATCGCCAGCTAGATAGAGATCCCGGGTCTTCGAAAACCGTGTTCATGGGACATCGAAGGTGGCTTCGCGACGATGACCCGTGGAGAAAACGCAAGGATCTATTCGATGGTGAAACCGAACCCCGAGGACGCCCGCGTACGAGGAGCGGCGAGGAAATAGACGAGCTGTTGAAAAATTGGAAAGACTGCCCACTGCCGGGAAAGAAGCAAAAGGCGCCAGAGCTGGGAAAGAAGCGAAAGGCGCCAGAGCCGCTGCTGAAGGTATGGAAAACGAGGTCTGTTTTCTGGGACTTGCCGTACTGGAAGATCCACCGTGTGCCTCACAGCCTTGATGTCATGCATATCACGAAGAACGTGTGCGAGAGTCTGCTTGGTACCCTGCTCAACATGCCAGAGAGGACCAAAGATGGGCCGAAAGCAAGGGCAGACTTGAAATCAATGGGCATCAGGCAGGAGCTTCACGCTATATATGATGATGATGATGATGATGATGATGATGATGATGAGGCGAAGCAGGACACGGAAAGTCGTCGCAAAGGAAAAAAGGCCAAGAAGACCGGAAATGACTACCCTCCCGCGTGCTTCACTCTAAGTCAGGAGGAGATCGAGCAGTTTTTCACCTGCCTCGTAGGAGTAAAACTTCCTTACGGTTACGCGGGGAAGATAAGCAGATACCTAGACCTAGCGAAGCTGAAGTTCAGCGGGATGAAGTCTCACGACTGTCACGTGCTGATGACGCAGATACTTCCAGTTGCAATCCGTGGGATCATGGACGCGCACGTCCGTGAAACGCTATTTGGCCTATGCAACTTTTTCGACGTCATCTCTCGGAAGTCTGTTGGCGTGAGGCAACTCAGAAGGCTACAGGAAGAGATCGTGGTGATACTATGCGAGCTTGAGATGTACTTCCCGCCCGCATTCTTCGACGTTATGGTGCATCTGCTGGTCCATATCGTGGACGATATCATCCAACTCGGGCCGACGTTCCTGCACAGCATGATGCCGTTCGAAAGGATGAATGGTGTCATCAAAGGATACGTTCGCAACATGTCACGTCCAGAGGGAAGCATAGCCAGGGGCTTTCTGACCGAAGAGTGCATCTCCTACTGCACGAATTATCTAGGCATCGAGAACCCCGTTGGTCTGCCCGTCAACAGGCACCTCGGCAGGCTCGCTGGATGGGGTCACCGTGAGGGTTGCCGCGAAATGCATGTCGACTTCGAGGGTCGACTCGCCGACTTTGAAAGAGCAAACCTAGTCGCGCTACAACACATAGACGTGGTCGATCCTTGGGTGGTAGAGCACAAAACCTTTATTAAGAAGACGTACAATGACCGAGGCCAACAGAGGACGGACGGAGATATACTCAAAGAGCACAACTCATGTTTCACGCGTTGGTTCAAGCAGAAGCTTCTGTCGTACCCTTTACATGAGGATTCTTCCGCGGAAGAACAACTCATATTCGCCTTGTCACAGGGCGCCGAGCACAACCTGATGACCTATGAGGCGTACGATATCAACGGCTACACATTCTACACCGAGGCCAAGGACATGAAGAGCAATGGTTATCAGAACTTCGGGGTAACGATGGAATCCTACACCGGTAACGACAAGGACAGATACTACGGAAGGATCGAGGAGATCTGGGAGCTGAGCTACGCTGGAGAGAAGGTCCCGATGTTCCGTGTCAGATGGGCCAAGAGCGTCCTAAAAGAAGACCGGTATTTCACCACCATGGTTATACCCGAAGCCAAATCCAAGACCGCAGGCGCAAACGTCACCGCGAAAAATGAGCCATGGGTACTGGCTTCCCAAGTGGACCAATGCTTTTCATTACCGACCCGTCAAAGCCCAGTCGTGTTGTCGTGAGGAGAGGCAAAAGGAAGATCATCGGAATGGATGGAGTAGCCAATGAGCAAGACTTCGACAAGTACGGCGACCCGAGAATCGAACATGACGACGATGATGAAGTAGCAGCATACACCACAAGAAGAAGCAGGACCACCCTACCTAAAGGACGTCCGTTCCACAGAAGAACTCCATTTGCGAAAAAGAAGGGCAAGAAGATTGTGAACAGATAGGTAGCTAAGATCGATTGTATTTAAATCGTCGGCTTCATTTCTCGATTGTATTTCATGGGCACTTTTTGAACTATCATGAATATTTTTAAATTTCATGGACACTCGATCTCGATCCCCCTCCATCTCGATCGCTATCCCACCTCGCCAGATCCGGTCCCCCTCGCCGCCGAGCACCCCCCGGTCCACCGGCCCCCCGCACCCCGCGCACCCTCCCCCGCTCCACCGGCATTACTGTTTGATGATAGTTTTTAAATAATTATTACTGTCTTATAAAAAAATATTACTGTTATGATTTAAACAAGTTTGAACATATTTAAACACAAATAAATATCAAACAACATTTTAAATGCATAAAAAAATTGTGGAGCCTGGGAATCGAACCCAGGACCTCCTAATGTGAGAACTGGCTGCTGACCAGTCGAGCTAGTAGAGGGAACTTGGTGTGGACCAGGTCAGGTGGAAGATAACCTGTTGGCTCGAGCAGAAATAAAAAAAAAATTACTAATGGCGCACCAGGGTGAGGTGCGCCATTAGTATGGATGTACTTATGGCGCACCGAGGGGTGGTGCGCCATTAGTATTGTGCCCTCGCCCTCGCCTATCCCCGGCCCAAACCTATCCCCTCTCTCTCCCTCGCCCTCGCCCTCGATCCCCTTCCCCTCTCCTCTCCCGACGCCGCTGCCCCGCCGCCTCGACGCCGCCCCGTCGTCCTCGTCTCCGCCCCGACGCCCCGACGCCGCTGCCCCTTCCCCTCTCCTCTCCCGACGCCGTTGCCCCGACCTCCTCCTCGCCCCTCGACGTCGCCCTCGATCCCCTTCCCCTCTCCTCTCCCGACGCCGCCGCCCCGTCGTCCTCGTCCTCGCCCTCCTCCTCGTCCGCGCCGCCGCCGCGCCGCTCCGACCTCCTCCTTGTCCCCTCCGGCCTCCTCCGCCTCCTCAGGTACTGCCCCCACCTCTCCATCCCCCTCCGGCCTCCTCCTTCCTCTTTGAATGCTTAATGTGGAACACAACTTACAGTAAGCAGGTACATGTTTTACAGGTATTCAGTCATACACAGATGTTTCATACAAATCCTGAAATCAAATTGTAATCTAAAGTCAATCCGCACAAATCGAAATTCAGAAGCAATTTCAGTACTTGTATGTTCTCGTCAGAGAGTAATAATTTTGGTTCATTTGATTCTCAAGCCATCCTAAGATGCCGATTGAGCGTGCAGATAGGTGCTTACTACAGTACAGCCTTATCTATTTTGTGGGTTGACTAGACGATCTATGTTTCCCAACTGTCAATACTTCTATCGTCTCTAAGCAATGCTAAATAGATAACATCAAGCTTGATAGAACAGGCACAAGTGCAAGAGATTTTTCTTTCAAACGTGGAACACAGCCGCCAGGTTGAATGCTTAATGTGGACTTACAGTAAGCAGGTAAACGTACGGTACGTACACTATATGCTATACGAGTAGTGGTATATTGCTATGTCAAATATTATCCAGGAGGAGCAACAAAGACACTAAATAGAATGTAAACATGATATTTCTACTAATTAGGGTGTGTCAAAAGAAAAAACCTTAGTAAAAATGGTTAGGATGCTCATGCTGGACTAAAACCATGGAATAAAAAAGGCAGCGGTAACAGTTTTTTTTTGGCGGTAACAGAGTTTTTTAGCAATGCATAGAACACCATAACTTTAAATTAAACACCGCCTACTTACATACAAGGGGAATCTTGAGTAATCCTACTCATATTGAACAGATAATAAGTTTCTTTTTTTAGAGCACATGTTTCTAACCAACATATTTGAACAGTATATGAGCAGTAAAAGTAAGAGTGAGCAAACTCACCTCATGAGTAGAAGCTGTCTATCTGATTCTGAAGCAATATAGTCATCATTGTCTTGGGAAGAATAGTAGTTAGTTCTGCTTGTACCATTGTCCTGATGTCTTGCCATTGCAGGATTGCTCTTCCCCTTTTCAACAGCCCTTTTTACAGTACCAATCTGGTGGTTGTCCAAAGATACCAATCCAAAATAAATAGACTTCACTTTGCCAATCGTAAAGATAAAAGCACACTAACATAAATGTCATTCCCATCTGTCTCCTCTTTACATGCTAAAGGATGTCATCATATTCAGCTGTAATAGTGCCATCCATGCATGCTCAAGAGTACCCCATTTTTGTTCTAAAAAGGGAGAGAGTACATGTGCCTCATTGGTAATCCTATGATATAGCTAGAAGAAAAACAATGAAGGAAATCTGTAGTATAACTTGTTCAGGAATAATCCTCAAGCCAGTCCAGTTATTAAAATAAAGGCAGAGGAAGTATGTAAATGAATGATGGAACACATAAAGAAATACCTGATTACGAGCAGAGCCAGTCCAGTTCCGTCGTCTGGAGAGTTCAACTTCATCGAGTCCATAATACGCTGGATCCCTTGATGCAACTGAAATTGACAGAAATGATGGAACACACAAAAAGCAACTATGGAACAAAACAACACAGCCAGGGTAGTCAGGTTAGCTTCAAAAATGTTACGGCACTTATTCTGGCAGTCACAGGAGCTGACGGAGTAGTCCAAACAACAGTGGCAAAAAAATTAGGTATAAAAACAGTAGCAAATAAAAAAAGAGTAGCAAATATAGCTAGGGAAATTTTGTTTAGGTATAAAAACAATAGCAAATAAAAAAAGCAGTAGCAAATTAAAAAACAGTAGCAAAAAATTAGGTATAAAAACAGTAGCAAATATAGCTAGGGAAATTTTGTTTAGGTATAAAAAACAGTAGCTACAATTTGTAAAAAGCATGAGCAACTGATCTGATTCATCTCATCCTCTCTCGATCTGCAGGATACAAGTGGAACAGGGCAGGGGCGTAGGTGCTTGCTACTCAGGCAGGGCGGCAGAGCCAAGCACACCCTCCTCTCCCAAGGTACCAACCCCTCTTCCTCTCCCCCTGTATATACTGCTGTCCAGTACATTTTTTGGGTCAATTTGCTGCTGTCCAGTACATCTTGTTAAAATTGCTGCTGACCAGTACATCTTTGCAATATATGGTGATGTGTACCATTCTTGATAGGATGTATCAATTGTAGTAGATGGTCAAGAAGATGTATCAATTCTTCACATGCCAATGTATTTTCCATGTTGTGATGGAGGCCTTTTTTGCCTTGTCCACCCGAGAGGCCCTTGAGTTTGCCGGAATGTCGATTAACTTCCGTTTCGGCAAATTCGGGTACTCCATATGTCCTATTTTCAGCAAAGGTCATGCTGAAATTTTCCGTGAATTTTAGCATGACTTTGCTAAAAATAGGACATATGGGGTACTTGTGACTAATGCATGGGCCGGGGTATCTTAGTAGTTAATTAAGTAGGATCAAGTGCCCCGGCGTACTTGTGACTAATGCATGGCTTTTAGGGTGCCTCGGTGTCGATAAAAACCGAAATGATGAAAGCTTAGGCTTTTAGGGTGCCTCGGCGTCGAAAAACCCTCAATGATAAAAGCTTAGCTTTTAGGATGCCTCGGTGTCGACAAACCCTAAATGATGAGACCATGATCTTGTTCCTTGACAATAACCAACTTTTTGACCAAACTTTGTTCCTATTTAGAGAGAAACATGGCCAACAACGATGAGGCCGGGGGTTCGGGCGTCGACAAGCCATTCTGGAAGCTGTCCCAGGAGATGGAGGAACAACCTCACTTGTATGAGGACGCCGCCTTCCCCACCGATCCTGAGACCACTGATGGTACCACCGAGGATGACCCTACTGATGCCACCACTGATGGTGCCGCCGAGGATGCCACCACTGATGGTGCCGCCGAGGATGCCACCACTGATGATGGCGGCGCACGCACAGATGGCAGCCAACCGAAGAGGCAACGGAAGGACCAGTGCCCGACCGTGCTCCGCACCCTTAAGGAGGAAGTTACTGAAGTGGACTCCGACGGGAATCCAACGGCGCCTGAACGAATAGTCAAGGGGTACTCGCTTCAGCTCGGGTGCATTCTCTGGAGCACCGTCTCGATCAACACCGTGAACCTGAGGCATCCTGACCGAGGGAATTTGCGCAACCTCCTCTTCACAAAGCTGCACGAACGATACAAGTTCCCCGCTGAATTTGAAAACACAAGCCTCAAAGGGAATAAAGTGAACAATGCTGCCCTCACGAAGATGAGCAAGGCCCTGTCTACTTGGAAAAGCAATGTGAAGAGAATGATCGAGAAAGGTGAGAGTTATGAGAAGATCAAGGAGAAAAATCCTTCGATCACCAAAGATGACTACAACGACTTCAAGATCAATTGCTCGAGCACCGCAAACTCCGAATCAAGTAAGTGGGGGAAAGAAATGCGGGAGCTGAACTTAGGGGAACACACACTCGGTCCCGGCGGTTACAGAGTGGCGGAGCCTATATGGGACAAGGAGGAGGCGGACCGTGCCGAGCAAGGCCTACCGCCACTCTTCGATAAATATGGTGACAAGCAGACCAGGAACTTTGTCAGGGCCCGGTACAAGAAGGACCCGAAAACAAAGGAGCTTACCACGGATCCGAAGACCAGGGCGCTTGAGCTTGTTCTATTAAGGAATACACCCCCGCGTAATTAGCTCCATATGGTTGCATTCTAATTAATGAAGCCAAATTTCTAAATGGTTCACATTCCTTCCGCAGGCGACTGAAAGCAGTAGCGCGGGGTCGACTAAGAGCAACCCTTGGGACACCACTCTAAATAGGGCGTTGAATGTAATGAAGAACAAGGATAAGCTCAGTAAGCCGACGTCAGCTGGTCGTGTGGCCGGCAAAGGCTTGTCGACAAAATGGTCGTCATACTATAACACTGCTGGGCGAAAGGAGAAAAAGACCAGCTCGGAAAGCCAGGCGCGCGAGGTTCAAGAACTCAGGGCACAGGTGGCGCGGATTCCGGAGATTGTCCAAGAGCAAGTGCAACAACAACTCGGAGCGACGATCACCGCCATTGTGCCTACCTTGATCCAGGGGATTAGTGCGTGGATTGCGGGCGGCCAACAGGGGCCGCCCCGATTCCAAGCTTCACGGCCAGCAACTCGCAGAACACGATGGCGGGGCCATTGGTGTCTCCGGCGGAGCCGGCATTGGTGTCTCCGACGCCGGCACGGGAGCTTAATGCACCCGGGTGTACGCCGGCCGGCACCTCTGCAGCAAGCGGCCCCTCCGTCAACTGCACGCCCGCCGTTGGCGGTGCCTCGACATTAGCCGAGCTCGACGCCATCATCACGGTAACTAATTAAGCCTCTCTCGGCCGAGGACTTCATCTCCTTGCCTTTGACTGGGCATCCCTAACGCCCTACATGTTTTCGCAGGGCGCCGCCGACGTTCCGTGCACTCTCCTGCACTTCGTGAACAACGAGTTGGTCGATGTCGCCAAGGGCAAAATCGTTCAACCAGGCAACCCCTTGTTCCACGGTACCCAGATGCCACCCAACTTGTTTAGGGTTCAACTGGTTCGGGTGCTGCCAGGCTGCGACGAGGTGTTACCTCCGATTCGACCCATCGGGGCCGACGATGATGACGTGATGAACCTCAGCGCCTGCCTAAGCTGGCCTCTGCTTTGGCCGAAGAGCCAGATTCGTTTGGGGGCGGGGGACACCACCCCAAAGACAACACCGCCAGTCGTGCCGGCGCCAAGTCGGCCCCATGGCAAGACCGCCGCAACGGTGCCGAACATCCCTATGCCACTGGATCCAAACATGCATATGGCACAGGATCAGAACAACGACGACGACGATACATTTGCCAACGTCGATCAGTACTTTGCCGATCATGGGGACGGTGGCGACTTCATGGGGCCTCCTTCTCAAGAACCCAACCCAACAAAAGACGTGTGCGATCTAGCTGGTACCGCGGAGAAGCCAAGTTGCAACAGGCGTCATCTGCAGTTCAGCTCTCAGGAGACACCTCCAGCTGCCGACTTCACCGAGCCTCAGATAGGCAAGGTGCAAAATATGATCAGCCCCAACACACTCAAGAAGGCGGTCTGTGAGCAGAACTCGGTCCCATTACAGGAGATCAAGAAGAAGGCACGCAAAAGAAAGACTAACAAGGGTGCGGGCCAGCCGGCACCGAGTACGATCCGTGCTCAGGACGGGCCACCTTCAACTGCGGATATCTCGAGGAGGGTGCATGTGGCGGGTAGGCCGATGCTACCGAGAAATATGCTCGATGCTGCAACCGGTGCTATGCGGAGTCTGCATGACAGTGTTCTTTCTTTGGAAAAGCGGCGTCTCCGAGAGAAGGATGTGGCATACCCGGTTTTCGCGGCCAAGGTGCCAGAGGGCAAGGGCTTTGTGGATAACTCCATCGGGGGTACGATCGTCCTGCGGTTTGATGACATCCACGCTATGTTGAACCTTCATCCGCTGCACTACACCTTCGTTCGTCTATTTTCGCTGAGTATGGAGATGCGGATCATTCGCGACAAGACCCCGGACATCGTGATAGTCGACCCCTTCTACATGCGTGCCAAGATCTTGGGCAGCGCTGGGGACCGGCAAGTCGCGAGTTCTTACCTCGAAGGCGTCATTCTGGCAAACCAAGATAAGGACAACTTCCTCGTGCCTTACTTTCCCGAGTAAGTCCTCCCCTCAACCGCCCCGTAACATATGAATTCTTAGATTTCGATCGTTTTTCTTTTAACATTCCGTGTTTTCTGCAGTGACACACATTGCACGCTCATCCTCCTAAGCCCCAAATATTCCATGGCCACGTATTTCGACCCGAACCGTCAGTCGAAAATAGACTACACAAATGTCAAGAAGGTTCTTGATGATGTTCTCCCCGGCTACGTCAAATCTGGAGGCACCTTCACCAGGCCTATTCGTAAGTACGGCAAGCACGTGTTCTCCCACAATACTACGTTCTGCCGCGTCAAGCAGCCGCCTGGCGGTCAGAAGGGTGCCTACTACGCCATCCATCACATGCGGGCGATCGTACGGGACCATCATCAACTACTGCTACCGAGTAGACTCAAAGATTGGGCCGCGAGCGTGTCGGCAATCCAGGACGCGGACATCAGACAAGAATTCTTTCGCATCCAGTCGGAGTTTGCGGAAATCATCCATCAAGATGTCCTTCGTACCTCGGGGCAGTTCTACCTCAGAAATCAACCGTCCAACAGTGACATCGACACAATCCTACAAATGCAGGCCGACAACGCCCGTTGTTTCATGACTCCCACGATAGACGGCGGCTTCATCCACGCTCCGGTCCCTTGAGTCGAGTCGAAAGCAGTGATGCTGTGTCTAGTTCTGAAACATCGATTGGCTCATGTTGTAATTAAACTTTAATGAACTTGTAGTATGTCTCTTTGGTTTCGAGAGTCCTTCAACTTAGATGTAATCGATGCTATTAATGTCTTGCTTTTCTCTTTCGATCGTTCTGTTGCATACTTATATATTGCTTATGTATTGTCTGTGAATTGGTACTAACGTTTCGTTTGGCTACTGCATAGCGATGCCGTGGTATGTCGTGTACAAGGGTAAGGTTCCCGGAGTCTACGACGACTGGGAGGAGTGTCGGAGAAAGGTTCACCGATTCAGCGGTAACAGTTACAAAGGGTACACCACTAGGGCCGAGGCCGAATCTAGATACGCCCGCTATCTAGCGGGAGAGGGGAGGGAGCGTTGGAGGAACCGGATGAAGACGAGTTTCATCGTGATGATGCTCATCGTGATGACCGCAGCTCTCTTCTATGTGATGGTAGTTTAGATGATCGATATCGACTTGTAATGTGAAGACAAACTCGCGGTCTCGAGACTTGTAATATAATGTTCTATCTTTGTTCGGTCTTTTCAATTCGGAGACTAATATGATGAATTGTATTCGGAGACTAAAATGATGAATTGTATTCAGAGACTAATCTTCTATTGTATTCGATGAATCTGTTGTTGATGTGTGCTGTCTATATTTTGTCCAATTATACATTTTCTAACCTGTGCAAAAAACAGAAAATAAAAAAATAAAAAAAACCTAATATTCATACTAATGGCGCATCACATCATAGTGCGCCATTAGTATGCCAGAGGATACTAATGGCGCATCACTAAACAGTGCGCCATTAGTATGCCGAAGTTACTAATGGCGCATCCAGTTGTTGTGCGCCATTAGTATGCCAAAGCACCTGGGTATAGATGGCCCCCTGGGAGGCATACTAATGGCGCACTGTTGTATATACTAATGGCGCATCTGGGGTGCGCCATTAGTATACCAGATACTAATGGCGCACCAGTGGTGCGCCATTAGTAAAATATACTAATGGCGTGCTACTAATGGCGCACCACTAATGCGCCATCAATAGCCAAATTAGGTGCGCCATTAGTAGGCCTTTTCCTAGTAGTGATATCTCCAAGATTCGTGCTACTGACACTGCCTTTTGGGCCCATACGGGGTAATTAGCAGCAAGCAATAGATGTCCTCCACAGCTCAATACATAGTTTGAACTGCGAGCATACCTGGCAGTGAACTATATTTTCCTTGTGATAGATGGCAGCCGATTGCTTGCATAGCCTAATAAGAATACATCTTTTAGGTAAGTTATCTTGTGTGGGGATGGAAATCAGGTGCCATAGTTTCTTGAATACAGTGAGCAGCAAGTAATCCCTCATGGTCAAATCAATAAGCAGAAACTGCAGTTAAAAAAACACCAGTGAGAAAGGCACCACAAATACCAGCCCTACTTAGTCCATTATCATCTATACATAGGTGATCCTAATTGCCACAGGAATAGTGCCAGTATAGTATTCATTCCTTAAAATGGTTACATCCCAAGTGAAATGATAATTCCAAATGACGCAACAAGAACCTGGAATCATAACAGGATATTCCAAATGATGCAATGGATTTATGAAGAATGAAATGTGGCAGAACATTTCTGAAAAGGTGACTATAATGTAATCACTTAATATAACAAAGGTAGTGCTCCAAGCTCTTCTGAAATTGGGTGCAACTTGCTAGTCAACAAGTGGATAAACGGCCTCATTTCAGCGATGATTACAGCCAATAGACATCGTTAATTCTTCAGTTTGATAAACAGAGACACGTGGCAGCTAGATTGCTAACTATTGAGTACTGAGAAGAACATGCCCTTGGGCTAAACACAAGACGAAATTCAAAGTTTGCAAGTCTAACAAGGAATGCTGCTTCACGAAACAGTGAAGACCACAATCTCATCCTGCCATACATATATTCCATCTAAGTCCCACAATTGGTCTCGTAAATGACATGCCAAACTGTTCAGCTAAACTAATGCTGCTGTTGATTAGTGCCACTGCATCAGCATGCAAAGCAACAGCATCATCACCGCCCGAACCGCTTTTATCATAAGATAAGAGACTAACTGTCAAGATTCTCTTCACCGGCAGCAGCTGACAAATTTCTTTCATGACAAGCTGGCTAACCTTCATGATTCAGAAATAGAAAAACACAAGTATGAATCTGGATGTAGAACTTGCATCCCGAATCAACAATATAAACTGTAACCACACACAATCTGGACCTCAGTCTGTCCATGATAGATCTTTCTTCTGCTCATTAGTACAAGTTTCATTGCTGGAGCATGAAGCATTGATTCCTTAAAATAATTAGCAGCTAAAGTGAAATTATAAATATAATTCCAAATTGATGCAACGACAAAGGCAAAACTATAATATGTCTCAATACCTAACCAGAACTATAATCAAGCTTTTAAATCTAAGCCGATACGACCGATATATAGGCTGATATATCACTTTTAGGGCTCCACCGATATCAACATAACATATCATTTTGCAAATATCATTTTCCAACATATCATCCGATATGGACCGAAATATCGACCGATATGGCCGATATCTAGCCCGATATGTCCAGCGATATAGAACGATACGTACATGGCAACAATTATTTATTGGATAGTAGTGAAATAAGATTGTGCATTTACAACTTCATTATATATTATCGAAGTCATTCACAATGTTTCATACAAATGCATATATATCGTACTGTTTTTAATCATAGAGTAAGGATTTTGTGAATCTTTCCTTAATAGTTTCTTAATAAACAAATCAATAAACTGGGAATCTAAAAGTGCTATGTTAAAGCATTGAAATCATACATTTTCTTTTACTAAAAAATGTTTTGAACAAGAATAATGAAAAAAACTAGAGACCGATATATCTACATATCGTCCGATATATCACCCGATATCCGACATCCGATATGTCAAAGCCAAACCGATACGGACCCGATATCCGATATTTTGAAGCTTGACTATAATGCAATCTTTCAATTTAACTAGTGCCCCGAACTCTTGTAAAAATTCAGGTGCAACTTGCTAGTCGACAAGGAGGATAATCTGCCTCATTCATCATCAGCTAAAACAAAACACGGAAAGATAAAAGACATGTATATTTGCAAAATTTTAGTGTTACAAGAGGACTACCCGGTAATCTCTAAATAAGGAAACCTTATAAAAGGGCATGTCAGTTCTTCAATTCAATAAACAGATACAAGAGGCAGCTAGATTGCTAACTATTGAGTGCTATAAAGACCGCCATATATATAATATAGAGAAAATAAGCATAGTCCATTCTCCAGTTCAAGAAAACAGAAACACGGGTCAGATCATCAACACTCACAGCAGATACTTCAGCCCAAAGGAATATTCCACAAAATAGAGCACAACCATGAAATAATTCTAGTTTCTTCATCATAATTTTTAATACATCAACAAAGAAGGTAGCGGGTTCATAGTGGATCGGATTAATAGATACTGCAGCTCAAGTGGATATAGAGTGCTAGGCCCATAAGAAGCACCACCATGCTCAACAACCCTTGGATGAAAGTCTAAGTGTTGACAACATAATCTTCTGGTCAGATTAAAGGTGGAGCCCGACGACAGTGCGTGACCTGCAGTGTTTGGCACAAACACTACTGAAATTTTCACGTACGCCGGGTGTAATGCTCTTCGCCGAGTGCTAAAACACGGACACTCGACAAATCAAGCTTTGCCGAGTGTCACTCTCGGCAAACCCACCTTCACGGCAAACTGCCATCTTTGCCGTCACTGCCTCACGGCAAAGAGGCACCGCACGGCAAACCCTGCAGACGACGAGAGCCGCTCACGGCAAAGAGGAGCCACGTGGCATGCCCGTCCGCAACAGACGGCTCTGTCACTTACTGCGTACTTTGCCGGGTGTCACTCTCAGCAAAGCATATGCAACATCCTATTTTTTTTGTGTGTGTTCTTTCTAACTGACATGTGGTCCGACTGGTCACATTTATCAGTAACAGTTTTAAATAATTTGCTAATTTTTTTTAAAATGACGATATCTTTGCCGAGAGCGGCTCTCGGCAATCCTTCCCACCAGTACGACAGCGTGGCCCACATGGGGGCTGACAGTTTACATAGCTTTGCCGAGAGCTATTCTCGGCAATGCTCGCCTTCTTTTCCGAGAGCTGCTCTCGGAAAAGTTGTGGCACAACAGTAGTGTCCCAGACGACCATGTTTCCGAGAGGAGCTCTCGGTAGTATATCGTTTTCCGAGTGTTGCTCTCGGAAATCTTTCCCATTGATTCTGCTGTCAAGCTATTTGTTTTCTGATCCCTGCAGATAAAAACAACTACAGTGCAATTTGATCATATATAGGCATAATTTGATCTAGTCCACACATATATAGGCATAATTTGATCTAGTCCACACATATATAGGCATAATTAGGGATTGTCCACATATTGTCACACACAAGTCGAATGTATTATCCTAGTAGACGTCACACACAAGTCGCAAATTCATACATATTGTCACTACTTGCAAAACACGTGCACATCACAATAGAAGTACACTTGTTCATATATAGATCATCTTGAGGAGGAGAGGCCATGGGGTTTACATTCCGGAGGAGGGGCATCACTTGCACTGCTTCGAGATTGCATAAGAACCTATAAAAGTAGAGTCACGTGAGGGTGGTTCGTCCCTATGTAATGAATCTTCTACTCTAGTTTGGATAATGTTCTACCTGTAGTTGATCCTCAAGCAGCTTCAACCTCTTGTTCGTGTCTTCCCGTTCCTTTTCTCTGGACTCCTGCTCAGCCTGCCGCCTTTGCTCCTCTTCAATAGTCCGCTGCGCCATTAAATCCTGTAACATGGCATTAGGCTCATATAGGTTGGAACGATGCTATTTCGAGGCATGGACATAAATGAAAGGTTAGGATGCTAACCTTGAGACGCGCTATCTCACGTGATGTCGCGGTTGGGCGACTCCGTATGGATGGAGTTGAGCTGGTGCTCGACGCGCGTATCTCGTGCAGCTTGCGATGCGAGGAGGTGGCGATCGCCCCGTTGCAAAGGAGGTGGCAGCTACTTGATCGCCATCCGACTCACGCCGGACAACTACTTGTTCTGGCGCGCCAAGGTCCTACCGCTGCTACGCAGCCGGTCTCTCCTCGGGTTTGTTGATGGTTCGCTATCGTGTCCTCCGCAGATCATCCCTACCGTCCACGGCCCGGCCATCAACCCGGAACACCGTATGTGGGTGCAGCAGGACCAGGCGATCCTCTCTGCCATCCAGGGTTCCCTCGGCGACGGGGTCGCTGGCCTTTGTCTCTTCGCCGCCACCTCCATGGACGCCTGGACGACCCTGGAGCACGCCTTTGCCTAGGTCTCTACCTCCCGCTCGATGACCCTTCACAGCGAACTCGGCGACATCAAGAAGGTGGACTCCTCCGCTACGACCTACTTCAATAAGATGAAGGTGCTGGCGGACACGCTCACCTCTATTGGTCGGCCGCTTAGTGACGAGGAGTTCGCCGGCTTCATCATCAAAGGCCTCGACGCCGACTACGACAATCTCGCCGAGGCCGTCCACAACGCCAAGCCAGCGATGCCTCCTCACGAGCTCTACTCACGCCTCCTCTTCCTCGAGCAACGCGTCGAGGCTCGTCGCTCCTCCGCCATCATCACCGCCCAGCCGGCGGCCTTCTGGGCCTCTCGTGGCCAGCGCCCACCTGCCCCGTCACCTGGCAAGGCAGCCCCGCCCCTGCATCGACCCTGGGTGGGGGCCCTAACACTAGGATGGTGTGCCAGCTATGTGGTCGTGAACGCCATGTCGCCTCCAAGTGTCACCGCCGCTTTCAGAGGAGCTTCCTTGGCATCGGCAATGACGGCAAGGGCAACGAGCGCCAGTTTGCCATGGCAAAGTTTGTTCCTCCCGCCGCCGCCCCGGCTGCCCACATCACTGCTGCCCCGTCTGCCCACATTGCCGCCAAGGGCAAGGACCCGCGCGTCGAGCAGGGATACACACCTTCCTACCCTGTTGATCCAGCCTGGTACATGGACCCGGCGCCACGGATCACATGACAAACGAGCTCAACAAACTCTCCACCTACCAGCCCTACTACGGGCACGATCAGGTATACACCGCCAATGGTGTAGGTATGCCCATCTCTCATATTGGCCAAGCATCTCTTTTAACTAGTCATCCCTCTAGGCAGCTCCATCTTCGTAATGTTTTACGGGTACCCTCGGTAACTCATAATCTTTTATCTGTCCCTAAGCTCACCCTTGATAATCATGTCCTATGTGAATTTCACCCTTTTAATCTTTTTGTTAAGGATCGAGCAACCCGGGACGTTCTGCTTAGTGGCCGGTTGAGCCAAGGCTTGTACCGTTTGGAGGATCCATCCGCCCCGTGCGTCTTCAGCGGTGTTCGTGTGTCGCCTTCCCGGTGGCACTCTCGCTTTGGTCACCCTGCCACACCCATCGTTCGCCACATAATCCACCGTCATGAGCTGCCATTAGTGTCTAGCAATAAAGAGATGTCCGTGTGTGATGCCTGTCAGCAAGGCAAGAGTCATCAGCTACCTTTTGTTTCATCTACTAGAGAAGTAAAGAACCCTCTTGAAATTGTGTTTTCTGATGTGTGGGGTCCGGCACAAACATCTGTTAGTGGTCACAACTATTATGTCAGTTTTGTTGATGCCTATAGTCGCTTCACTTGGCTTTATCTTCTTAAGCGCAAATCTGATGTGTTTGATATATTCATACAGTTTCAACTGCATGTTGAATGTCTACTCAAGCATAAAATTATCCATGTTCAATCAGATTGGGGGGGGGGGCGAATATCGCAACCTCAAAACCTTCTTTAATAAGCTTGGGATCTCTCATCGTTTACCATGCCCGCATACACATCAGCAGAATGGCACTGTTGAGCGCAAACATCGCCATATAGTTGAGACCGGCCTCACACTTCTTGCTCATGGTTCTGTACCCTTTCGTTTTTGGAGTGATGCTTTTGCTACCGCGTGTTTTCTCATTAACAGATTACCTACGCGTGTTCTTAATATGAAAACTCCGATTGAGCTTCTCTTAGGTGAAACTCTTGACTATACTTTTTTTAAGGTGTTCGGGTGTGCCTGCTGGCCTCATCTTCGTCCTTATAATGATCGCAAACTTGAGTTTCGCTCCAAAAAGTGTGTTTTCTTAGGGTATAGTTCTCTCCATAAAGGCTACAAGTGTCTCCATGTCCCAACCAATCGAGTCTACATATCTCGGGATGTTGTTTTTGATGAGACCGTCTTCCCGTTTTCTGCCATGCCTCAGTCATCCACCACAACACCTTCTATGCATTCATCTCCTCTTATGCCTGGCCAATTTGAAAATGTTGCATATTCGCCTGTGTTGTTACCTAATCATGGTGCAGGAATTGGACGTGGAGCTCGCCTGGAACTCCTCCCTGACGGACCCGCTACGTCGCCTGTGGTGCACGTCGATCGGCCGGTGCATGCACCGCCTCCCGCCCTCGACCCCGCACCGGGCGCCCCGTCTCCAACCGCGCCTGGGCCGGAGCCCATGCTGGCTACTGCGACCGGGCCAGAGCCTGCGACGGCCTCCTCTGAGCAGTCTCCATAGCCACCTCCTCACCCGGACTCCCCTCCATCGTCGCCCTCGCCATCCACGCGGGCGTCCTTGGTGCCTACATCGCCCGGGTCTGCAGCGGCTCACACGCCGCTGGGGCCTACGTCGCCTGGCCTGCTGTCGCCTGGTCCGCCGTCGCCCGGCCCGACGTCACACGGACCTTCTTCGCCGGAGTCCCCTGGACCAGCCTCACCTGCTCCGGACATCCCGCCGGCCCCGGTGTTTGCTCCCCCGCGGCATCCACACACTCACAGCCGCAGTGGCATTGTTTGTCCCAAGGAGCGCATCGATGGCACGGTCACCTATCTTGCTGCTTGCCTGGCTCATGCTGTGGATGATCCAACCGCCGAACCACACAGTTATGAAGCCGCTATGAGTATTCCACACTGGAGGGCTGCTATGGAACAAGAATACCATGCTCTTATGAAGAATAAGACCTGGACACTTGTTCCCCCTCCGTGTCGCATCAACATCATTGATTCGAAGTGGGTGTTCAAGGTGAAGAAACATGCAGATGGTTCCATTGAGCGCTACAAAGCGCGTCTCGTGGCTAAGGGCTTTAAACAGCGGCAGGGCCTGGATTATGAGGATACATTCAGCCCAGTTGTCAAGCCTACCACTATTCGACTTCTTCTGTCTCTGGCAGTTTCTCGCGGATGGTCTCTCCGCCAGCTTGATGTGCAGGACGCTTTTCTTCATGGATTGCTTGAAGAAGAGGTTTACATGCGGCAGCGACCTGGATTTGTTGATCACACTCAGCCTCATCATCTCTGTCATCTGACAAAGGCCATATATGGACTGAAGCAGGCTCCTCGTGCCTGGCATGCTCGCCTGGCTTCAGCTCTACGTACTCATGGGTTCATTCTTTCGACGGCTGATACTTCACTGTTCTTGTTTCAGCGACCGAGTGTGACCATGTACCTCCTTGTGTATGTGGATGATATTGTCCTGGTGAGCTCATCTCCGACAGCTGCTGATGCTCTTGTGACTGCACTTGGTCGTGATTTTGCAGTTAAGGATTTGGGACAGCTTCATTTCTTCCTGGGTATTGAGGTCGCTCATCAGTCTCGTGGCAGTTTGGCTCTCACCCCGAAGAAGTACTCTCTTGATCTCTTGCGCCATGCTGGTATGCTCAAGTGCAAGCCATCGCCTACGCCCATATCCTCCACTGACACCCTTTCTGCTGCTGATGGTGCTCTTCTCTCTCCTGAGGATGCTACTGAGTACAGGAGCATTGTTGGTGGCCCGCAGTATCTGACGATCACGCGTCCTGATCTCTCATTTGCGGTTAACAGGGTGTGCCAGTATCTTCATGCTCCCACTGATGTACACTGGTCTGCTGTGAAGCGCATACTGCGTTATGTGCGTCTCACTGTCTCCTTTGGTCTTCACCTGCGCCCCAGTTCCTCCGGAGTTCTTTCTGCATTCTTTAATGCTGATTGGGCTGGGTGTCCAGATGACAGGCGATCCACGGGGGGACATGCTGTGTTCTTGGGTCCTAATCTGATCGCCTGGAGTGCACGCAAGCAAGCCACTGTTTCCCGCAGCAGCACAGAAGCTGAGTACAAGTCGGTTGGCAATGCAACTGCTGAACTTATATGGATTGACTCCCTACTTCAAGAGCTAGGAGTTGCTCAGCCACATCCTTCGGTCCTTTGGTGTGACAACATCGGTGCTACGTTTCTGTCTTCAAACCCAGTGTTCCATGCACGGACTAAACACATTGAGATTGACTATCATTTTGTGAGGGAACGTGTTGCACAGAAGCTACTACAAGTCAGGTTTATCTCTTCAAAAGATCAACTTGCGGACATCTTCACCAAGCCTCTACCTTCTCCCATGTTTGAGGTCCGTAGGCGCAATCTCAACCTCCTAGATACTTCAGGAGTGAGTTGACATTGAGGGAGGGTGTTAGACTTCGTATTGTAGCCCTACTGTGTAAACCATACCTTACTGGTATTGGACTTGTATGTCATCATTATATATATGTGATAGGCCACCCCTTTGAGGGTTGAGCCAGTTCCCCCAAAACCTACGTTTTACACACACAAGCAGAGCAGGATGAGCTCCCAGCCGGCGACCACGACGGCGGCCGCATGAGCAGCAGTGACGCATCTCCTCCCTGGCCTCCCAGATGAGGTCGTGATCTGGAAGATCCTGGTCCGCCTGCCCCCCAAAGCCATCCTCCGCTGCCGCGCCGTCCGCCGCGCCTGGCGCCTCGCCACATCCACCTGCGACTTCCTCCTCGCCCACCACGCCCGCCAGCCCACCACCCCCCTCGTCTACGGCTACAACTGCGCCAGCGACGTCGTCGAGTCCCTAGACATCATTCCGTTGGACAACGTGGCAGGGTCGACCAGCTCCAGTACAGCGCGCGACTTGGCATTCACAGCGTTTATGGCCACGGCCTCCTGCGATGGACTCCTCCTCCTCTCCCTCTACAGCACGCACTTCTCCATCTACAACCCGTCAACTCATCAGTATGCTCCCCTCCAGCAGCTTCATGGCTTTTTGCCCTTGGGGATGTATCGGCACGACCCTACCGGCGAGTATCGACTGCTGCTGCGCTCGTTCAGAAGGTCGACGTGTGATGGACCGCTGCCAGACGCTCAACATGGCGCCTATGTCTTCTCGTTAGGCTCCGGCCAGCAGCCAAGGTGCATCGGGTGCTCTGATGCGGAGGATTTGATATACCTTTCATCTGGATCTGTCCTGCTTCATGGTAGCCTGCATTAGTACGTAAACAATTACATAACGGTATTTGACACCATTGTTGAGTCGTTCCGGTTGATGCGATGTCCGACAGTTATTGGCTGCGGTGACCTGTTTGAGATGGGTAGCATGCTTGGCATGTTTGGTCTTAATTATGAAGGGACAAGCGTTGAAATATGGGTGATGCAGGACTACGAAGCTGAGATCTGGGCCTTCAAGTATCGGGTCGAATTGCCGGTGACGGACATCAGCTTGCAATGTGGAAAGTTTGACCATCGTTGGGAGGTGATTGTCACGTCGTCTTGGGACGGTGATGTGCTTGTGCTGGTCCATTTTGATGGTTGGCTACTTCAGGTTGGCATGGAAGGCCAGTTGGTTGCCAGTTTCCATCGCAAAGGCCTCCGTCCTACTCGACTTCGACTCAAAGAAAGTCTAGTTTCACATGCCTTCTGTCCGACACTAGAGGGTTATGTTGTCAACGACTCACCTTTCATCAGATGATAATGTGGTGAGCACACATATCCTTTCATCTGAGGCTTGTTGAGTGTGGTGGTGCTTCTTACATCCTAACTATCTGTATTCACATTAGCTGCTGTATTTGGGGCCAGTTTGCTTCAGCTGCAGATTCTGCAGGAGTGGATTTAGCTGAACTGGACGCACTATGAGCCTGCTGCTTGCTAGCTTCTTTGTTGAAGGATAAAAACTTATGATCAAGAAGCTCTGACTCTTACATGGATGAGTTATATTTCTTTGAATATCCTGATGTGTCTGCCATCAATGTTGAAGCCAAAATTACAAGTCATTTGGGTAAGTAGTTAAAGGTTTCCTGTTTCTGTGTTTTGTTTTAGCTGAAGAAGAAATGAGGCAGATTACCCTCCTTGTTGACTAGCAAGTGGCACCTTAGTTTGAACCAGAACTCTGAGCCCTAGACCACTAGTTAACCTGAAAGATTGCATTATAATTATGGTTAAGTATTGATATTATAAATCTACCTTTGCTTTGCATCATTTGGAATTGTATTTATTATTCATGTTAGCTGCTGACCATTTCAAGGAATTAAACACTTCTTGTGATGTCCAATCTTAACAGAAGCTTGTGAAATGATACTTGCACTGATAAGAAGAAGTATTTATCATTGCTCAGCTCAGGTTCCAAATTCCCCTTCAGATTCTGTAACTGCAATGTTCATTTTTATTTATTTTTTGTAAATGGAGCAAGACCATCTTGAGTACCATTAGCCGAAATCAGATTTGCCTCAACAGAACATCACCAGGAACTGTGTCTCAACCAGATTGTCTCAACTTCACTCCAATCATATGCTCTGGATGTACTATTTGACATTGGTGATTGCTCAGCTACCCACATCAGTTTTCTGTACCATGCACATTTGCATCTGTGTATCTGAGTTTTTTTTGTGTGTGTGTGTGACATGTTACAGGTTACACTGTCCCTGGAATATACAAGTTTAACACCCATATTGTTAATGGGGTCTGAAACCGGTGAAAAGTATCTTGGATCTCAAACTGTATTCTCAGCAGGGCTCCTTCTATGTTCGTTTAGCTGACGATGAAATGAAGCAGATAATCCTCCTTGTTTAGCAAGTTGCACCCGATTTTGTTAAAGAGTTCAGAACACTAGTTAAACTGAAAGAAATATTGCATTATAACTCTGGCTAAGTATTGAAACATAATACAATTCTGCTTATGTGTTGCATCTTTTGGAACTATATTTATCATTACCATTTCAGGGAATCCGCACTTCATGTGATGTTCGATCTCAACTTCGGCTTGAGAAAATGTACTGATAAGCAAATTATCATGGTCCAACTCATGTTGAAGATTGTGCACCCCGGTTGAAAGCAGATTGCCTCAAGCAGGAAATCACTAGGAATGGGCTTCTGGATGTAGTATGCGCCATTGGTAATTGCTCAGCTACCTACATTCAGTTTTGTGTGGCATGCGCGTTGGCATCTGCGTGTGTGTGAGTTCCTTTTCCTGTGATGAATGTACATACTGGCGAATTGTGTGTGTTTGGGGTTACAATTTACACTTCGATGGAATATAGTACTCCAGCCCACATCAGATCCCACAACATTAGTGTTTCTACAGTCTGCGGCAAAAAGTATCTTGATCTCAGACTATATTCCCTGCTTTTTCGTTGGAGGGTTTCAGTTTTTCTACCTGAGATGATCGACTGATTGCACACGGCCAATGCAGGAGTAACCATGAAGAAAACTAGCATGTGCATGTAAGCAGGATACCAACCAGCTTTTGATTTGACCATGAGCAACTTGTTCCATCTATCGCCTTGAGTTTTTTTTTGAACTTATCTATCGCCTTGAGTTAATTAACAACAGGATCATTAGCGCTGGAGAGTTAACTTTTACTCCAGGTTGCACGCTCAGTAATCCATGCATAAATTGTATTGTTTCGAAACAGGGATATACAATAACGTCAGCTGAGATATATTACATCCTTGGGAATACATAGTCATATACGTATTATTTTTGTCAGTTACGCTGCTCCATTTCATCTGAACGGTGAAGCCCTTTATTGAAAGTACAAACACATGAGGTTATACACACAACAAGTTGGGCTCCATATTTAGTTTAACACATGACGAAGACAATTAAGGTTTGGCATTGCCAAACCCGGACCCAGAGCCGCTGCCACCACCGCTACCACCATTTGCGCCATATCCACCGCCACTGCCGCCACCATTATAATTTGCATTTGCAGTACCTTGTGCATAGCGGTAGTTACTAACTGCATCACTAGAGCCAGATCCACAACCATTACCAGATCCATAATATAAATTTCAAATGACAGTTGCTTTTTATAATGTAAATCTTCATGCATGCCCAAGGTCTTGTAACAATACAGCGCATGCCTTAGTTGCGCATTGAACTAGTTTAGGGAATGGCACTTATGAATTCTGGTTAGGCAAATTCCTTGATGTTGTAATGAACTCTGTAGCTAGTGATTTAACCAGCAGGTTACTGTAATGGAATATTATGTGTTCCTTTCAAAAAAAACGGAAACTGTTATTTTACTATATGTTTGAAATCTGCAGTGGCATCTATCTATAACCGAGGATGGCCCGCAAGTACAGAGGTGCATTGAAATAACCCAGAAATGTGTGTCTTTTAACATGGGGCACAGCCAGGACATTTTGTCAATTGATTCACTATGAATTTGGGTATGAACTAACTATTGTATGCAGTGGCAGAGCTCGCTAAAAAATCCAACCTAAGCTGGCCGCAAAACAATTCCTTCACAACTTGATTTAAGGCTGGGGTCCAATGCCCCTCCCCTCCCCCCCCCCCCCCCCCCCCCCCCCCGATATGTGCATAGCTCTACCTTGGTTGTTTGTACATGCTCATACTATCTCGCAAATTACAACACATAGAACACAGAAATAAGGAACCAAATACTTATAATTTTTCCTTTGTTGCAGATAAGTCTCATAAATATGACTGGAAAACACAGTACCAAATGATTAGGGGAATTTGTCAGGCTTTGAACTGTGTAGACAACCACCGCATTAATCAATTGGACTTAAAACCCGACAATATTGTATTGGATGCTTGTTTGGAGCTTAAAATTACAAACTTCGGGATATCAAGATGCTTTGATAAAGGAATATCAAGATTTACACTAAAATCGTTCGTTGGAAACTATACGCTAAGATTATCAAAGTTTTTCCTTGATCCTACTCGGTATGTCATATTGCTTTACGAAAACATATTAAAATTTGCCCTCATATTGTCATACAGGGGGAGCATTGCACCAAAGATCATCAGCAATGGAGAAATAACATTCAAGTCAGACATGTATGGTTTGGGTATCATAATCATAAAAATATTAACAGGGGATAACAATTATGATTTTGAAAATGTAAGAACAATTTACTTTTTCATTTCAGTCATTATTTTAGCAAACTTAAATTTTGTAGTTCCAGACTATATAGTTCAAGTTCTAACATAATTGCCGTCGTTAAAATTGCAGTCGTCGTTATTTCACACAAAGCAGTTTTACCATAATTGTCCCTAATGATGTATGGTTTAGTAGGTATCCCTGGATCGACAGGTACTCGGTCAAATGTAACGGTGAGCTACTTGAGGCTTTTACACCGTCGAGAGGCCTACAACAGGGGGACCCGCTCAATCCCTATCTCTTTCTCTTTGTGGCTGGCGGTCTGGTTAGTCTAATGAAGGAGATAGAGGATGGTAACCTGACCCCCATCAAAATCGCTAGAAATAGCCCAGGCATATCCAACCTTCTCTTTGCTGATGACAGCTTAATTTTCTTCAAGGCTACGGTAAAGGAAGCTGAGATGGTGAACAGGATCTTGGCCTCTTTCCATAGCTGTACGGGCCAGTTGCTGAGTGAAAGTAAATGTTCCCTCCTCTTTAGAGAAGCTTGCCCGCAGGAAACCAGAGAAAACATCAGAAGGACTCTAGGGGTGGTCCCATCATCGTTTGGAAGTAAGTATTTGGGACGGCCTGAAGGAAGAATGAAAGATGACAACTTCCAACCAATCATGGACAGATTCCGGAAAAGGTGCAGCGATTGGTCGGAGAGGTTCATGTCGTACGCAGCCAAAGAGGTGCATGTCAAGTCTGTGGTACAAGCTCTTCCATGTTTCACCATGGGTGTTTTCTCGCTATCGAAGGGATACTGTGAGAAGTATGAGAAAATGATTCGGGATTTTCGGTAGGGCGATGAGGAGGGGCATCGTAAGGAACATTGGATGTCGTGGGAGCACATGATCCGCCCCAAACGTGCGGGAGGTATAGGATTCAGAGATATGCATCTTTTCAATATCGCACTTCTTGCAAAACAATGTTGGAGACTTTTGCAGAAACCGAAGAGTTTGTGTGCGAGAGTGCTCAAGTCAAAATACTACCGGCATGGAAACTTGCTTGATACGGTGTTTGCATCGGATGCATCACCTGTTTGGAGAGGCATTGAGGCGGGACTAGAACTAATAATAAAAGGCGTCATCTGGAGAGTTGGGGACGGCCGGAAAATCCAAATCCAAAGAGATCAATGGATCCCGCGTAATGAAGGGCTTAGGATAACAGCCCTTGTGAGAAGGTCAAGACTCTTCTAGGTGAATCAGCTTATGCGTGCAGACAGCAAAGAATGGAACACAAATCTGATTAAGCAAATTTTTCATAGTTTCGATGCAGATGAGATTTGCAAAATCCCCATTCCATCCTCAGCAGCAGAGGACCGCCTGGCATGGCACTATGAGAGGAATGGCATCTTCACTGTGAGAAGTGCCTATAAATTGGCCGCCTCTATCCATGGACAAGTGCGGCAGATCCCGTCCAGCTCCTCTAGTGAGCCAAATGAGAGGAGCATATGGGATATCATCTGGAAGTCTAGCGCCCCGCCCACCAAAAGTAAAGATTTTTGGCTGGCGGGTTGCGACTAACACCCTGGCCACAAAGCAGAACAAATTTAGGCGCACCCTTGAGCTTGACTCTACCTGCAATATATGTGGAAATGGTGAGGAAACGGAATTCCATGCGGTAGTTGAGTGTACCAAAAGCAAGGCCCTCAGGAACTCAATGAGAGAAGTTTGGGAGCTCCCCGAAGAACTTTCTTTCAGGTACACCGGCGCTGATTGGCGGCAGATGCTCCTCAGCACTGAATGTGAGGACATTTTTTCGACAAAGTGAATGTGAGGACATGAGGAGAAGAATTTTATTGCTGCTCTGGAGATGTTGGTATCTCTGTGATGATTGTGCTCACAGCCTTGGGAAAGAATCGGTCCATCAGTCTGTTAGTTACCTGATGCGGCTCGAGGAAGATGCTGCAGATGCTGGCCTGCAGGGGAGTTCATGGAAGGGGAAAGAAAAGCTGGCACCGTCGAGACCCATGGAATCAATCGAGCCAGCATTAACATCCGTGCAGTCGGTTCCTCCGGCTCAAGGGATGGTTAAATTGAATATGGACGCTAGTTTTCAACAGGACAGCGGACGGGGTTGGGCAGGCGCTGTGGCCAGAGATCACCTGGGCAGAGTGTACCTGTCGAAGTGCCCTGACTTGGGCAGTGTGCAAGAAGCTTGGCCAAAGTTTACAGGGACCAGTGACACTGGAGATGGATTGCAAATGGGTGAGTACCTGAACTCGGATATAACCAGCCTTGCCACATGCTATGGAGTGATCCAAGACATCAAGGAGGCCCTATCTGTTTTCTCCTCAGCCGAAGTTGTTTTTGCCGGGAGGAGATGCAACGCTCTGGCCCATGAGATGGCTGCCGAGGCGAGACAAAACGGAGAAGTGCTGCTAATTGCAAGGGTCCCAGACAGATTAAGACAACTGATGCAGGCTGGGTGTAGCCTTCCTACTTGAGTATCTATATATACTGTTGTATTCTCAAAAAAAAAAAGTATTCAATAGTGTAGCGCTGCGGTATGCCTCGCACCCACAGTTTAGGATGAAGAGAATGTTCGCTGGTTTCAAATCGCAGACACACTGAGATACATTTATCCAAGTGTTAAACTTCATACTGAATCGACAATGTAAACTGTAACACGCACTCTGGTTTATTTTGGTCTTCAGTACGAATATTTATCACAAACACAGGGCAGAAGTCCGAAGGGGCATGCACACAGAGATAATTAACCATGAGTAGCCTACAAGTGAAGTGAGCGGCTGAGCAGATTACCATGCAGAAATGGCACATCACATGTGCTGTACTCAACATGGCCTTCCAACAGTTACAGAGAAAAAAGGAACATGATCGTGCAGTTAAGAGTGACCGAGGAGTGTGTGATCTGGGACCTAAGCCTGACCATTAAAGAGATACGGAGTACTTTCAAACAATGCAACAGCAATGATGGATTTATAACAGAAGAATTAAAATACCTAACCAGATGCAATGAACACACACGGAAGAATGAATTGCAACATAACATTACACTAATGAGTTGACAATGTGTAGACATAGCAGCCATCTTGAGCTTCAGGTCCCAGCAATAACCGGTACTCGCCCGTAGGGCCGTGCGGGTACATACCCAAGAAAATGAAGTCAGAAAGCAGAGGAAGTGGAGCATACTGACGAGTTGCCGGGTTGCAGATGATGAAGCGGGCGTAGTTCATGGTGAGGACGACCAGGCCGTCGCAGGAGGCCAACGGACGGAAGAAGGCGCGTCGAAGTTGTGCGACGGACCGGAGCTGGTCGGTGGGGGCGACCCCTGCCCGGTGGTCGAAGGGGATGATGTCTAGGGACCCGATTTTGTCGCCGACAAAGTTGTAGCCGTAGAGGAGGGGGAGGCTGGGCTGCCGGCCATGGTGGGCGAGGAGGAAGTCGCGGTTGGAGGTGGCGCGGCGCCAGGCGTGGCAGACGGCGCGGCAGCGGAGGAGGGCTATGGGGGCCAGGCGGACGAGGATCTCCCAGATGACGATCTCATCCGGGAGGCCATGGTGTGGAGGAGGCGATGCTGCTGCACTTGCGGCTCAAGATGGCAATGGGGCCCCGAAACCCGCGTCCCCATGGGTTTTTACCCTATTAGGGGACGGGGATGGGCACCTTTTCATCCCTGCGGGGCTGTTATTGGGCACATTTTACAACCCGACACGTTTCATGGGTTTACACCCGTTTCGATAGTCTCCGTCCCCGAAACCCGACAAAACCCGGTAAAATACATATGCATTGATCCGGCCCAGCCCAAAGCCACACAGCCCAACCCCCAGCGTCGAGGCCAAGCCAACCCCTCGCTGTGCCTCAAGATGGCAATGGGGCCCCGAAACCCGCGTCCCCGTGGGTTTTTACCCTATTAGGGGACGGGGATGGGCGTCTTTTTAACCCCGCGGGGCTGCTGTTGGGTAAACTATAAAACCCGACACGTTTCACGGGTTCAAACCCGTTTCAACAATACCTGAACCCAAAACCCGCCATCCCGTTCAAAATACTACAATAAGCATATTCGAGGAGTAAAATCTTGAGAGTGATGATGATCATGGACAACCATCTTGCTCATTCTCTTCTTTGCAAGCACCATTCCTTATGTCACTCTTCAATGAACGTGTTGCTCCAAAATGGCCAACATCTTTTAGGATGAAATCTGAGCTAGACCGTTACTTGGAAGAAGAGCTAGTTCCATTGTCCAAAGATAAATTAAGTGTGTTAGATTGGTGGAAAGTTGGTGGAACACGCTATCCAACTTTGAGGCTGCTAGCATGTGATATTTTTGCAACTCCGGTCAGCACGGCTGCCTCAGAATCAACATTTAGCACAAGTCGTAGAGTTCTAGTTCTAAGCGGTAGAACTCTAGTCCTTATGTTCGCTTAAATATGCCGATTTCCCCGTGGGTTTAGAAAACCCGATGGGTTTAGGGGACGGGCAAAAGCCTATCCCCGCGTACGGTGACGGGGACGGGGACGGGCTTCCGAATTTTTCGTGGGGATGGGTTTGGGAAGGCAAAACCCGGTGGGTTTCGTCCTCGTTGCCATCTTGACTTGCGGCCGCCGCCATGGTCGCCGGCTGAGAGCTCTGGGTCCGCGGTGGAGCTGTGCTCTGTGTTGGTAGTGAGATGGCGGCGGCGGCGGATGGAGGTCTTTTTGCAGATGCATTTGGGCTGAGCCCATCTCCCATTCTCATTCTCAAACAAGCTGGGCTTGGCCTGGACCATGTCAGAACCATGCACGCTAGAGATTTGTGATCAGCTTTGAATTTTGAGCAGTTTTTAGTCTTATCATACTCCTGCCAAGTTTCATTGTATTTGGTGAGTCAAAAAAAAAGTTTCATTGCAATTACATTTGTTTTCAAATAATTTTTCCAATCTTATACAACAAGCGCCAATCTGATGCGGAAACTTTGGAATTGATATTTGTTTTTTCAGTACTTTGTCTCAAAAAAAAAAGTTTCATTGTAGTTGGAGAGTAAAAAAACGTGTTATTGCATTTATATTTTTTCCAAATATTTTTTTCTCATATTGTACAACAACCGCCCGTCTGATCCAAAAAACTTTGGAATTGATATTCGCTTTTTTGTTAGTAGCTCGAATTAAATCTTCTATTGCGCTAGATTTATAATCAACAACTATGAGATTTCAGATTAAGAAAATACTAATAGGTTCACATTCGGGGTCGAGGCATCCACGGGGTAGCAGGATGAGGGCAGATAAACTAATCCTGCGCTTTAATCTTTTCTTTTTTTTGGGGGGGGGGGGGGTGGATTTTTTGAGGGATATCCAAGCGGCAAGAAGGGAACACGGACCAAATTCACCTCATATACCACCCAAACAAATGCATCCGGGGCGAAAATAATTGACAAATCTCAAATCTGATGCCCGTGAAACCCATAATTGTAACTGATGTCTGCAACTTTACCAAGGTTTATTTGCAAGTTCAAAATTATATTCATGTTTCGTGCTTTCAAAAACCCTAAAAATAAATAAATTTGCATGCAGATGCTCACAATGGACCTACACAGTATTTTACACAGAAAATAATCTTTAATATTAGCTGACACAAACTATAAATAGGTGAATCTGTAATGGATTTACCACTCACCATTATACATCCACACATTTAAGTTTTCGTGTAGCAAACAAACTAGAAAAATTATTAATTAACTTTTAAAAATATGTAGCGCATGCTCAAGTGTACATGTGGGATGGTTTATAAAATTTCTAAACTTTTATTCTTATTACTTTTGATAAATTTCAAGCATCACAGAGCCCAAGAGTCGAAAGTCTTGGTCCTCTAGGATCATTCTGAGAGGCAATACTCTCTCCGGCCAGGTTTATAAGTTTCGCAGATATTTGAATGAAAGCTTTGATCATTAATATGGTCACTAAAATATTGTGTGTATGTCTATATCATCATATTAACATTTCAACTGTATAATTTGCAACCCCGCTCCTCCCTTTGCCTCTTCCACATCTATTTCTGAATCTTGATTTGGGTGGCATATAACTCATATTTTGTTGACTAAATTAGTGGTCATACTTACAAACCAAGGTAGATGGAGTAGTAAAGATGGCTCTTTATGCTCTATAACAGAAGAAGCTCTTTGATTATTCATTGTCTAATGCATGTTTTTTTTACCATAAATTTCCCACTTCTAAAATGCCAACAACACTACTAAAAGGACAAGTGATACAAAACTATTTTGGAAGACAATTAAAGCGATATGATAGATGTCCATTCCATATTTCAAGATGGCACTGGGCCAGGTTCGTCTCGGGTTGACCAATGTCAAGTCCATACCCAAATCCATGAAGTCATTCTCTGTCTGTCCACAAAAAAACCCATGGGCGGAAAATTATGCCCATGTCAAAACCTGATGAATATCCATCGGGTTATCTCAACACGTATACATAAGACATAGCCCAGAATTCACATAAGCTCTCGAACCCTCACAAAATGACATAGCAGATGTGCACACCATCAAAAGCTCTTGGATTGTCACAAAGTGACATAGGATAAATGCACATCACCAAATAAGCTCTCAAATTCTCACAAAAATGACAAAACATCAAATAAGCATATACGTAAACAATTCTCAGCCCTCACAAAATGACATAGCAATAGCACAAAATCATTTCTCGATCTTAGTTTCTTACAAAATGGCATACCATAACTTCAAACAAGCAGGGGTTGAGGTACAACCATAAGTGTGTCTCAAGATCTCATTATAACTAAAGAAAGGTATAGTTTTAGGCATCATCTTCCATTCTTCACATCAATGTTCTAGGCATCATCTTCTAGGATTTAGTTATCATGGACTCGGGCTCATCCTTAAAGTGAACAGATCAAAAGCATAAGAGTGTGGGCCAGATGTCTGACTTACATAGAGGAGCTGATAGAGATCATTCAAGAAGAGGACTCCTTTTCAATCATGGAGATGTGGGCACATGGCCCTACAACAGATACGGACGATGCTCTCCGCACGCAAGCATGCTTGTGATGAGATGAGAGCCGTGTTTGAGGCAAAAATTGTGCAGCATTTCGGAGACATAATGGATGAGTCCCGAGGAGCAACGTTGGAGTCTGGAGGGAAACTTGCAGGACATGCTTGCCAAGGACACAATGGTGGTCGTATCACTCAACAAGGCATGACGGTCAAGTAACTAGCAGTATTGCTCGCCATGGGAATCTTTGTTGTGTTAGCCATCTCTCTAAGGTTCTTCAACTCTAGGAACATCAATGGACGTTCTACTGCAAGCTTGTTTTGTTATCTTTGTTCCATAACAAGCTTGCGAATGTAAATGTATACATTTTATGCTACTCCTGTGATCTTGCATCTGTTTGGTGTAGGCCTGATGTTGTCGTGCCTTAACATTGTGTTTGGGTCTTGTCATAATTTAGTCGTCGAAACACTTTGGGTGTTCTAATTTGTTTTATACATAACAACACGATGGTTAGTTAGCTATATTATAAATAAATATCCAAGTTTCTCTTTTCCCGTTGCCATTTTATGTTCCTTCCAACCACAATACCTGAAGGAGTTTTCTCAAAGCAGTACGAAAAACTCAAGTTCAAGTCCTTGTTTTTTTTCCGACCAAGGGCAATATAATAATATCAAGATGACACCCCCATAGCGATCTGGCTAAAGGGAAAATGGTGGTAACTTAAGGACAACGCCGCCGACAATCCATGGTGAGAAGCACGCCGAGTTCCTGCACACGGCTGTCGGAGCATTGGACAAAGCCTCCTGCTGGATGGATTAAAGTGAATGTTGATGGAGCTTGGAGGGAGTCAGACAGTACCGTGGGTGCTGGCAACTATCTATTCATCATGCAGGTTCATTATTTCCTGCGCTAGCCCACTTGAGGCGGATCTACAAGCATGTAGGGAGGGAATTGCCGTCGCATTGGAGTGGAGCGACAACGAACCATTCATACCGGAAACTGATATCACCACTACTACCAACATGATCAATGAGACGGACCAGAACAGATCACCTGTAGAGCATGTGATATCACATGTGAGTAGGAGTAGAAATAAAGTTAGTCATATGTTAGCCCAAATGGGACATTCGATCCCCCGTACTGCTGTTTGGTTGTGGAATGGACCAGCAGGATTGTAATGAGCTACCCTGATTAATACAATCATTACTGTTCTAAAAAAAAATGACACTCATAATACCCAGACTTTGCAACAATGCATTATGAAGACTTAGTCCAGCAATTAAAGATGCAAACAACCATAAAAATAAAAATAAAGAAAGGCGGCGCAACCAACAACATGCAACAAACAAGTAACAACACAATCATTCACCATTCTCGCCAACATGTGAACTACGAGAAAGGTTCTCCGAAAGCCACACCTGCTTCATTTTCTAAGAAAGATTGACAGAAAGAAAAAGGAAAGGAAAAGCCACAGGGCTTATCCTATTGGGCCGAAAGCAAATAATAATGGGGCCTTGGGAAGCTGGGCGTCAAACTGAATCACTCTGACCCAACATAAGAAACAACTCTGTATTACTTACAACTGGACATTACGAACAACGAATATATTCCATGAAAATCAAAGGCAAAGACGTTTTAGAGACTAAGTTGGGCCTTAACTTTGTGTTCGAGTCTAGTCAAAATTTATCCGTAGCAATACTCTGGGTGTTCTAATTCGTTTTATCCATAGCAAAACGAGTGTACTTAGCTATATTATCAAGAAATGTCCAATTTTTTTGTTCCTTCCAATCACAATACATGAAGGAGTTTTCTCAAAGCAGTATGAAAATTTAAGTGCAAGTCCTTGTTTTTTTTTTCAACAAAGGGCAATATAATAATATCAAGAGGATACCACTAATACCAAGCCTTTGCAACGATACATTATAAAGACTTAGTCGAGCCATTAAGGTTGCACACAAGCATAAAATTTAAAATAGAAAAAGGCGACGCAACCAACAACAAGCAACAAACAAGCAGCAACAACATCATTCACCATTCTCAACAACATGTGAACTACGAGAAAGGTTCACCGAAAGCAAAGTCTGCTTTATTTTCTAAGAACTCTTTTTGTACGAAATATTTTCTAAGCAAGATTGACACTGCAGAGCTATGGCTCGCTTATAGCGAGACCATAGCTCCTCTCATCGAAGGAAATCTTCATCCCGCATAGACTTGGGCCAGCCCGTTTGCCCTCTCTTTTTCGATCAATGGCACACGACGGTCGCTCGCTCGCGAGTGTTTTCTAAATCCATTTTTTTCTCTTTCGGTTTTTTCTTTCTTCTCTATTTTCCATTGGGTTTTCTGCTTGTCCTTTTTGTTTTCATCAGTTTTCTTTCATTTATTCATGGTTTTTGTTGTTTTTTCGTTTTCCTTGTGGCTTTTTTGTTTCTTTCTCAGTTTTCGTTGGTTTTCTTTGTTTCTTTCTCAGTTTTCACTGGTTTTCTTTGCTCTTTCTCAGTTGTCACTGGTTTTTTGTTGTTCTTTGTTTTTAATTGTTTCTTGCTGTTTTCACTGATATTTTTATTGCTTTCAATCGCTTTTCTTTGTTTTTCCTTATTTCTTTTTTTGGTTCTCTTGGTTTCATTCTTTTGCATTCGTTTCGTTGGTTTTCTTTGGTTTTCATTCTTTTGCTTTGTTTTATTTTTTAATTGGTAATTTTCTTTTTCTTTGTTTTCATGTCGATTTTCATCGGTCTCTTTTTTTGTTCAACACATGTTAACTATTTCAAAACACATTCAACAATTTTTTCTTAAACATCAGAAAAAATATTTCATGTAGATGCTTGACATTTTGCAAATGCATGAGTTACATTTTTTGAAAACTTATTTTTATGTCTACTTTTATTCCATATTGATTGTAATTATTTTGGTATATATGTAATACATTTTCCTAAAACATGTTCATCATCTTTCAAATACTAGTTTAATATTTTTAGTACATAGCCAATATATTATCTATGGACATTCAATATTTTTAAATGCTTTATTGACATTTTTCAGGTATAAGATTAACATTTTCTTAATACATGGTCAAAAAATTCTATACACATTTAAATTTTTTCAAATGCTTGATTACATTTGTCAAATACAAGACTTATATTTTTTAATACATGGTCAACATTTTTTCTATACACATTTACCATTTTTTGAATGCTCGATTAATATTTTTCAAATACTTGTGTTTAAAAATGCTTGACTAACAGTTTTTAAATACATGATCAACTTTTTTTTCTCACCAATTCTTTTTTTGTATGCATTTTTAGTATACATGAGAAATATTTTCTCTATACGCATTTAATATTTTTCAAAGGTTTGGTCAACATTGTTTTCAATGTTTGATGTAAAGTGTTTTTGTAATATGCACCTTCCGCGCTAAAATAAGGTGTACTAAAGTTGAGACACTTACTTTTGAACAGGGGGAGTATTTATTTAGAATATTTGGAAGTATAAAAAAAAGAAAGGAAAAAACAAAAACATGAGAAAACAACAAAACAAAAACGAAGTTGGGGGTTCCGCGCGCCTGGACCAGCCAATTCACTCTCGCCTTCAGCAAGGCTTCCCGATTGACAGAAAAAAAGGAAAGGAAAAGATAGAAAGCCTTTCATATTGTGCCGAAAGCAAATAATGGAGGCCTTGGGAAGCTGGGCCTGCAACTGAATGACTCCGGCCCAACATAAGAAACAATTTCGGATTACTTACAGCTGGACGTTTCGAACAAAGAATAATCCATCGAGGAAATGAGGATAAAAAATTATTAGAGAAAAAGAAAATTTAATTTGTTGAGAGTGGGATTTGAACCCACGCCCTTACGGCCATCCCAACAATTTTTAGGAATAAGATATTCTATTTAATAAATAATTTAGCGTAAGACGCTTCATCTATCTTGTGAACCAGAGGAAATAGTAAGTTGTACCTGGAAGAAAAACTCTCCACAATGCATGAGTAGTATATAAACTGGGAGGGGCTGCAAGCACATGCGTTTTATCAGCTACTCCTAGGATCTTTGTCAACAGACACAAGCGTCTGCATCACACAATTGGCGAACGCCCCACTACTAGAAATGAAAAAACTGAACCAAGGCACGTAGTGATGAACCACACGTAGTGACGAACCAACCGACACGGTTAGTACATGTCTTCACATATTCAGCTGGAGGCCTGCGTCCATCCAACATCAGGTGCTTTCCACCCCTAAGAACTCCCATCAGGTTTCAGCTTCATTTCTCAACTGTTGATGTTAAAGCATGCATATACTCCTATTATACCTCCTTGACCAGTCGTCTGTTCGACAAAGGAGCCAGCCCTCAATGCTGAGCTTGATCCACCCCTCACCATTTTCCATCTGGGAAACTGTCTGATGTATCCTCCGCCGCCTTGCTTCACCATACATCTTCTGCTTACCTTCCTTTTCCTTATTACGGTCACACACACATGGTAATCAGGATGTGCAGAGACGAAATAATTCTGGACAAAGGCACCAATGGTACCATTACCATTGCTGCAAGTAAATAACGCCATTCCTCACTGTACCCACAACATCAGCAAGGCTTTGCTCATGATCACTTCCCTACAGGACGCCAACAGAACTAACAACCAGTCACGGCCTGAATTTCTGAGCATCAGCAGGCTTGCTCATAGAAAGTACAAGGAATCGGTAGCCTCGTGCTCTGTGCCAAAGGGAGGTTAAATAACAAGACCAACAACTGCGCGGATCATCAGTTCCTTACAAACCTACTAGGAATCTGGCAACCAGTTAGGCACTTGGCCTGCGCACACATCTCCACGAACAAAATGTCGACAACCACAACAATTGATGAGCTCACCGACACACACATACTCAACTCATCTTCTTTCTTTCTTGCAAACTACATGCACTATGGTGCAAGAGGAAACACATGAGTATACTGTTTTTTTCCTTGACATACCTGACAATGAACTATTTTCCTTGACATAACAGACAGTGAACTATTCTTACAAACTAGCAAGGGAAAGTTGTAGCTGAGCACTGCACCTTGTTATCCAGCCCATTCAATATCTCCAAGATTCGTGCTACTGACACTGCCTTTTGGGCCCATACAGGGTAATTAGCAGCAAGCAATAGATGTCCTCCACAGCTCAATACATAGTTTGAACTGCGAGCATACCTGGCAGTGAACTATATTTTCCTTGTGATAGATGGCAGCCGATTGCTTGCATAGACTAATAAGAATACATCTTTTAGGTAAGTTATCTTGTGTGGGGATGGAAATCAGGTGCCATAGTTTCTTGAATACAGTGAGCAGCAAGTAATCCCTCATGGTCAAATCAATAAGCAGAAACTGCAGTTAAAAAAACACCAGTGAGAAAGGGACCACAAATACCAGCCCTACTTAGTCCATTATCATCTATACATAGGTGATCCTAATTGCCACAGGAATAGTGCCAGTATAGTATTCATTCCTTAAAATGGTTACATCCCAAGTGAAATGATAATTCCAAATGACGCAACAAGAACCTGGAATCATAACAGGATATTCCAAATGATGCAATGGATTTATGAAGAATGAAATGTGGCAGAACATTTCTGAAAAGGTGACTATAATGTAATCACTCAATATAACAAAGGTAGTGCTCCAAGCTCTTCTGAAATTGGGTGCAACTTGCTAGTCAACAAGTGGATAAACGGCCTCATTTCAGCGATGATTACAGCCAATAGACATCGTTAATTCTTCAGTTTGATAAACAGAGACACGTGGCAGCTAGATTGCTAACTATTGAGTACTGAGAAGAACATGCCCTTGGGCTAAACACAAGTCTAACAAGGAATGCTGCTTCACGAAACAGTGAAGACCACAATCTCATCCTGCCATACATATATTCCATCTAAGTCCCACAATTAGTCTCGTAAATGACATGCCAAACTGTTCAGCTAAACTAATGCTGCTGTTGATTAGTGCCACTGCATCAGCATGCAAAGCAACAGCACCATCACCGCCCGAACCGCTTTTATCATAAGATAGGAGACTAACTGTCAAGATTCTCTTCACCGGCAGCAGCTGACAAATTTCTTTCATGACAAGCTGGCTAACCTTCATGATTCAGAAATAGACAAACACAAGTATGAATCCGGATGTAGAACTTGCATCCCGAATCAACAATATAAACTGTAACCACACACAATCTGGACCTCAGTCTGTCCATGATAGATCTTTCTTCTGCTCATTAGTACAAGTTTCATTGCTGGAGCATGAAGCATTGATTCCTTAAAATAATTAGCAGCTAAAGTGAAATTATAAATATAATTCCAAATTGATGCAACGACAAAGGCAAAACTATAATATGTCTCAATACCTAACCAGAACTATAATCAAGCTTTTAAATCTAAGCCGATACGACCGATATATAGGCCGATATATCACTTTTAGGGCTCCACCGATATCGACATAACATATCATTTTGCAAATATCATTTTCCAACATATCATCCGATATGGACCGAAATATCGACCGATATGGCCGATATCTAGCCCGATATGTCCAGCGATATAGAACGATACGTACATGACAACAATTATTTATTGGATAGTAGTGAAATAAGATTGTGCATTTACAACTTCATTATATATTATCGAAGTCATTCACAATGTTTCATACAAATGCATATATATCGTACTGTTTTTAATCATAGAGTAAGGATTTTGTGAATCTTTCCTTAATAGTTTCTTAATAAACAAATCAATAAACTAGGAATCTAAAAGTGCTATGTTAAAGCATTGACATCATACATTTTCTTTTACTAAAAAATGTTTTGAACAAGAATAATGAAAAAAACTAGAGACCGATATATCTACATATCGTCCGATATATCACCCGATATCCGACATCCGATATGTCAAAGCCAAACCGATATGGACCCGATATCCGATATTTTGAAGCTTGACTATAATGCGATCTTTCAATTTAACTAGTGCCCCGAACTCTCGTAAAAATTCAGGTGCAACTTGCTAGTCGACAAGGAGGATAATCTGCCTCATTCATCATCAGCTAAAACAAAACACGGAAAGATAAAACATATGTATATTTGCAAAATTTTAGTGTTACAAGAGGACTACCCGGTAATCTCTAAATAAGGAAACCTTATAAAAGGGCATGTCAGTTCTTCAATTCAATAAACAGATACAAGAGGCAGCTAGATTGCTAACTATTGAGTGCTATAAAGACCGCCATATATATAATATAGAGAAAATAAGCATAGTCCATTCTCCAGTTCAAGAAAACAGAAACACGGGTCAGATCATCAACACTCACAGCAGATACTTCAGCCCAAAGGAATATTCCACAAAATAGAGCACAACCATGAAATAATTCTAGTTTCTTCATCATAATTTTTAATACATCAACAAAGAAGGTAGCGGGTTCATAGTGGATCGGATTAATAGATACTGCAGCTCATGTGGATATAGAGTGCTAGGCCCATAAGAAGCACCACCACGCTCAACAACCCTTGGATGAAAGTCTAAGTGTTGACAACATAATCTTCTGGTCAGATTAAAGGTGGAGCCCGACGACAGTGCGTGACCTGCAGTGTTTGGCACAAACACTACTGAAATTTTCACGTACGCCGGGTGTAATGCTCTTCGCCGAGTGCTAAAACACGGACACTCGGCAAATCAAGCTTTGCCGAGTGTCACTCTCGGCAAACCCACCTTCACGGCAAACTGCCATCTTTGCCGTCACCGCCTCACGGCAAAGAGGCACCGCACGGCAAACCCTGCAGACGCCGAGAGCCGCTCACGGCAAAGAGGAGCCACGTGGCATGCCCGTCCGCAACAGACGGCTCCGTCACTTACTGCGTACTTTGCCGGGTGTCACTCTCGGCAAAGCATATGCAACATCCTATTTTTTTTGTGTGTGTTCTTTCTAACTGACATGTGGTCCCACTGGTCACATTTATCAGTAAAAGTTTTAAATAACTTGCTAATTTTTTTTAAAATGACGATATCTTTGCCGAGAGCGGCTCTCGGCAATCCTTCCCACCAGTACGACAGCATGGCCCACATGGGGGCTGACAGTTTACATAGCTTTGCCGAGAGCTATTCTCGGCAATGCTCGCCTTCTTTTCCGAGAGCTGCTCTCGGAAAAGTTGTGGCACAACAGTAGTGTCCCAGACGACCATGTTTCCGAGAGGAGCTCTCGGTAGTATATCGTTTTCCGAGTGTTGCTCTCGGAAATCTTTCCCATTGATTCTGCTGTCAAGCTATTTCTTTTCTGATCCCTGCAGATAAAAACAACTAGAGTGCAATTTGATCATATATAGGCATAATTTGATCTAGTCCACACATGTATAGGCATAATTTGATCATATATAGGCATAATTTGATCTAGTCCACACATATATAGGCATAATTAGGGATAGTCCACATATTGTCACACACAAGTCGAATGTATTATCCTAGTAGACGTCACACACAAGTCGCAAATTCATACATATTGTCTCTACTTGCAAAACACGTGCACATCACAATAGAAGTACACTTGTTCATATATAGATCATCTTGAGGAGGAGAGGCCATGGGGTTAACATTCCGGAGGAGGGGCATCACTTGCATTGCTTCGAGATTGCATAAGAACCTATAAGAGTAGAGTCACGTGAGGGTGGTTCGTCCCTATGTAATGAATCTTCTACTCTAGTTTGGATAATGTTCTACCTGTAGTTGATCCTCAAGCAGCTTCAACCTCTTGTTCGTGTCTTCCCGTTCCTTTTCTCTGGACTCCTACTCAGCCTGCCGCCTTTGCTCCTCTTCAATAGTCCACTGCGCCATTAAATCCTGTAACATGGCATTAGGCTCATATAGGTTGGAACGGTGCTATTTCGAGGCATGGACATAAATGAAAGGTTAGGATGCTAACCTTGAGACGCGCTATCTCACATGATGTGGCGGTTGGGCGACTCCGTATGGATGGAGTTGAGCTGGTGCTCGACGCGCGTATCTCATGCAGCTTGCGATGCGAGTAGGTGGTGATCGCCCCGTTGCAAAGGAGGTGGCAGCTACTTGATCGCCATCCGACTCACGCCGGACAACTACTTGTTCTGGCGCGCCAAGGTCCTACCGCTGCTACGCAGCCGGTCTCTCCTCGGGTTTGTTGATGGTTCGCTATCGTGTCCTCCGCAGGTCATCCCTACCGTCCACGGCCCGGCCATCAACCCGGAACACCGTATGTGGGTGCAGCAGGACCAGGCGATCCTCTTTGCCATCCAGGGTTCCCTCGGCGACAGGGTCGCTGGCCTTTGTCTCTTCGCCGCCACCTCCATGGACGCCTGGACGACCCTGGAGCACGCCTTTGCCTAGGTCTCTACCTCCCGGTCGATGGCCCTTCACAGCGAACTCGGCGACATCAAGAAGGTGGACTCCTCCGCTACGACCTACTTCAATAAGATGAAGGTGCTAGCGTACACGCTCACCTCTACTGGTCGGCCGCTTAGTGACGAGGAGTTCGCCGGCTTCGTCATCAAAGGCCTCGACGCCGACTACGACAATGTCGCCGAGGCCGTCCACAACGCCAAGCCAGCGATGCCTCCTCACGAGCTCTACTCACGCCTCCTCTTCATCGAGCAACGCGTCGAGGCTCGTCGCTCCTCCACCATCATCACCGCCCAGCCGGCGGCCTTCTGGGCCTCTCGTGGCCAGCGCCCACCTGCCCCGTCACCTGGCAAGGCAGCCTCGCCCCTGCATCAACCCTGGGTGGGGGCCCTAACACTAGGATCGTGTGCCAGCTATGTGGTCGTGAACGCCATGTCGCCTCCAAGTGTCACCGCCGCTTTTAGAGGAGCTTCCTTGGCATCGGCAATGACGGCAAGGGCAACGAGCGCCAGTTTGCCATGGCAGACTTTGTTCCTCCCGCCGCCGCCCTGGCTGCCCACATCACTGCTGCCCCGTCTGCCCACATCGCCGCTAAGGGCAAGGACCCGCGCGTCGAGCAGGGATACACACCTTCCTTCCTGTTGATTCAGCCTGGTACATGGACCCGGCGCCACGGATCACATGACAAACGAGCTCAACAAACTCTCCACCTACCAGCCCTACTACGGGCACGATCAGGTTCACACCGCCAATGGTGTAGGTATGCCCATCTCTCATATTGGCCAAGCATCTCTTTTAACTAGTCATCCCTCTAGGCAGCTCCATCTTCGTAATGTTTTACGGGTACCCTCGGTAACTCATAATCTTTTATCTGTCCATAAGCTCACCCTTGATAATCATGTCCTATGTGAATTTCACCCTTTTAATCTTTTTGTTAAGGATCGAGCAACCCGGGACGTTCTGCTTAGTGGCCGGTTGAGCCAAGGCTTGTACCGTTTGGAGGATCCATCCGCCCCGTGCGTCTTCAGCGGTGTTCGTGTGTCGCCTTCCCGGTGGCACTCTCGCTTTGGTCACCCTGCCACACCCATTGTTCGCCACATAATCCACCGTCATGAGCTGCCATTAGTGTCTAGCAATAAAGAGATGTCCGTGTGTGATGCCTGTCAGCAAGGCAAGAGTCATCAGCTACCTTTTGTTTCATCTACTAGAGAAGTAAAGAACCCTCTTGAAATTGTGTTTTCTGATGTGTGGGGTCCGGCACAAACATCTGTTAGTGGTCACAACTATTATGTCAGTTTTGTTGATGCCTATAGTCGCTTCACTTGGCTTTATCTTCTTAAGCGCAAATCTGATGTGTTTGATATATTCATACAGTTCCAACTGCATGTTGAATGTCTACTCAAGCATAAAATTATCCATGTTCAATCAGATTGGGGGGGGGGGCGAATATCGCAACCTCAAAACCTTCTTTAATAAGCTTGGGATCTCTCATCGTATATCACGCCCGCATACACAACAGCAGAATGGCACCGTTGAGCGCAAACATCGCCATATAGTTGAGACCGGCCTCACACTTCTTGCTCACGGTTCTGTACCCTTTCGTTTTTGGAGTGATGCTTTTGCTACCACGTGTTTTCTCATTAACAGATTACCTACGCGTGTTCTTAATATGAAAACTCCGATTGAGCTTCTCTTAGGTGAAACTCCTGACTATACATTTTTTAAGGTGTTCGGGTGTGCCTGCTGGCCTCATCTTCGTCCTTATAATGATCGCAAACTTGAATTTCGCTCCAAAAAGTGTGTGTTCTTAGGGTATAGTTCTCTCCATAAAGGCTACAGCTGTCTCCATGTCCCAACCAATCGAGTCTATATATCTCGGGATGTTGTTTTTGATGAGACCGTCTTCCCCTTTTCTGCCATGCCTCAGTCATCCACCACAACACCTTCTATGCATTCATCTCCTCTTATGCCTGGCCAATTTGAAAATGTTGCATATTCGCCTGTGTTGTTACCTAATCATGGTGCAGGAATTGGACGTGGAGCTCGCCTGGAACTCCTCCCTGACGGACCCGCTACGTCGCCTGTGGTGCACGTCGATCGGCCGGTGCATGCACCGCCTCCCGCCCTCGACCCCGCACCGGGCGCCCCGTCTCCAACCGCGCCTGGGCCGGAGCCCATGCTGGCTACTGCGACCGGGCCAGAGCCTGCGACGGCCTCCTCTGAGCAGTCTCCGTAGCCACCTCCTCGCCCGGACTCCCCTCCATCGTCGCCCTCGCCATCCACGCGGGCGTCCTTGGTGCCTACATCGCCCGGGTCTGCAGCGGCTCACACGCCGCTGGGGCCTACGTCGCCTGGCCTGCTGTCGCCTGGTCCGCCGTCGCCCGGCCCGACGTCACACGGACCTTCTTCGCCGGAGTCCCCTGGACCAGCCTCACCTGCTCCGGACATCCAGCCGGCCCCGGTGTTTGCTCCCCCGCGGCGTCCACACACTCACAGCCGCAGTGGCATTGTTTGTCCCAAGGAGCGCATCGATGGCACGGTCACCTATCTTGCTGCTTGCCTGGCTCATGCTGTGGATGATCCAACCGCCGAACCACACAGTTATGAAGCCGCTATGAGTATTCCACACTGGAGGGCTGCTATGGAACAAGAATACCATGCTCTTATGAAGAATAAGACCTGGACACTTGTTCCCCCTCCGTCTCGTGTCAACATCATTGATTCGAAGTGGGTGTTCAAGGTGAAGAAACATGCAGATGGTTCCATGGAGCGCTACAAAGCGCGTCTCGTGGCTAAGGGCTTTAAACAGCGTCAGGGCCTGGATTATGAGGATACATTCAGCCCAGTTGTCAAGCCTACCACTATTCGACTTCTTCTATCTCTGGCAGTTTCTCGCGGATGGTCTCTCCGCCAGCTTGATGTGCAGAACGCTTTTCTTCATGGATTGCTTGAAGAAGAGGTTTCCATGCGGCAGCCACCTGGATTTTTTGATCACACTCAGCCTCATCATCTCTGTCATCTGACAAAGGCCATATATGGACTGAAGCAGGCTCCCCGTGCCTGGCATGCTCGCCTGGCTTCAGCTCTACGTACTCATGGGTTCATTCTTTCAAGGGTTGATACTTCACTGTTCTTGTTTCAGCGACCGAGTGTGACCATGTACCTCCTTGTGTATGTGGATGATATTGTCCCGGTGAGCTCATCTCCGACGGCTGCTGATGCTCTTGTGACTGCACTTGGTCGTGATTTTGCAGTTAAGGATTTGGGACAGCTTCATTTCTTCCTGGGTATTGAGGTCGCTCATCAGTCTCGTGGCAGTTTGGCTCTCACCCCGAAGAAGTACTCTCTTGATCTCTTGCACCATGCTGGTATGCTCAAGTGCAAGCCATCACCTACGCCCATATCCTCCACTGACACCCTTTCTGCTGCTGATGGTGCTCTTCTCTCTCCTGAGGATGCTACTGAGTACAGGAGTATTGTTGGTGCCCCGCAGTATCTGACGATCACGCGTCCTGATCTCTCATTTGCGGTTAACTGGGTGTGCCAGTATCTTCATGCTCCCACTGATGTACACTGGTCTGCTGTGAAGCGCATATTCCGTTATGTGCGTCTCACTATCTCCTTTGGTCTTCACCTGCGCCCCAGTTCCTCCGGAGTTCTTTCTGCATTCTTTAATGCTGATTGGGCTGGGTGTCCAGATGACAGGCGATCCACGGGGGGACATGCTGTGTTCTTGGGTCCTAATCTGATCGCCTGGAGTGCACGCAAGCAAGCCACTGTTTCCCGCGGCAGCACAGAAGCTGAGTACAAGTCGGTTGCCAATGCAACTGCTGAACTTATATGGATTGAGTCCCTACTTCGAGAGCTAGGAGTTGCTCAGCCACATCCTTCGGTCCTTTGGTGTGACAACATCGGTGCTACGTTTATGTCTTCAAACCCGGTGTTCCATGCACGGACTAAACACATTGAGATTGACTATCATTTTGTGAGGGAACGTGTTGCACAGAAGCTACTACAAGTCAGGTTTATCTCTTCAAAAGATCAACTTGCGGACATCTTCACCAAGCCTCTACCATCTCCCATGTTTGAGGTCCGTAGGCGCAATCTCAACCTCCTAGATACTTCAGGAGTGAGTTGAGATTGAGGGAGGGTGTTAGACTTCGTATTGTAGCCCTACCGTGTAAACCATACCTTATTGGTATTGGACTTGTATGTCATCATTATATATGTGTGATAGGCCACCCCTTTGAGCGTTGAGCCAGTTCCCCCAAAACCTATGTTTTACACACACAAGCAGAGCAGGATGAGCTCCCAGCCGGCGACCACGGCGGCGGCCGCATGAGCAGCAGTGACGCATCTCCTCCCTGGCCTCCCAGATGAGGTCGTGATCTGGAAGATCCTGGTCCGCCTGCCCCCCAAAGCCATCCTCCGCTGCCGCGCCGTCCGCCGCGCCTGGCGCCTCGCCACATCCACCTGCGACTTCCTCCTCGCCCACCACGCCCGCCAGCCCACCACCCCCCTCGTCTACGGCTACAACTGCGCCAGCGACGTCGTCGAGTCCCTAGACATCATTCCGTTGGACAACGTGGCAGGGTCGATCAGCTCCAGTACAGCGCGCGACTTGGCATTCGCAGCGTTTATGGCCACGGCCTCCTACGATGGACTCCTTCCCCGCTCCCTCTACAACACGCACTTCTCCATCTACAACCCGTCAACTCGTCAGTATGCTCCCCTCCAGCAGCTTCGTGGCTTTTTGCCCTTGGGGATGTATCGGCACGACCCTACCGGCGAGTATCGACTGCTTCTGCGCTCGTTCACAAGGTCGACGTGTGATGGACCGCTGCCAGACGCTCAACATGGCGCCTATGTCTTCTCGTTAGGCTCCGGCCAGCAGCCAAGGTGCATCGGGTGCTCTGATGCGGAGGATTTGATATACCTTTCATCTGGATCTGTCCTGCTTCATGGTAGCCTGCATTAGTACGTAAACAATTACATAACGGTATTTGACACCATTGTTGAGTCGTTCCGGTTGATGCGATGTCCAACAGTTATTGGCTGCGGTGACCTGTTTGAGATGGGTAGCATGCTTGGCATGTTTGGTCTTAATTATGAAGGGACAAGCGTTGAAATATGGGTGATGCAGGACTACGAAGCCGAGATCTGGGCCTTAAAGTATCGGGTCGAATTGCCGGTGGCGGACATCAGCTTGCAATGTGGAAAGTTTGACCATCGTTGGGAGGTGATTGTCACGTCGTCTTGGGACGGTGATGTGCTTGTGCTGGTCCATTTTGATGGTTGGCTACTTCAGGTTGGCATGGAAGGCCAGTTGGTTGCCAGTTTCCATCGCAAAGGCCTCCGTCCTACTCGACTTCGACTCAAAGAAAGTCTAGTTTCACATGCCTTCTGTCCGACACTAGAGGGTTATGTTGTCAACGACTCACCTTTCATCAGATGATAATGTGGTGAGCACACATATCCATTCATCTGAGGCTTGTTGAGTGTGGTGGTGCTTCTTACATCCTAACTCTCTGTATTCACATTAGCTGCAGTATTTGGGGCCAGTTTGTTTCAGCTGCAGATTCTGCAGGAGTGGATTTAGCTGAACTGGACGCACTATGAGCCTGCTGCTTGCTAGCTTCTTTGTTGAAGGATAAAAACTTATGATCAAGAAGCTCTGACTCTTACATGGATGAGTTATATTTCTTTGAATATCCTGATGTGTCTGCCATCAATGTTGAAGCCAAAATTACAAGTCATTTGGGTAAGTAGTTAAAGGTTTCCTGTTTCTGTGTTTTATTTTAGCTGAAGAAGAAATGAGGTAGATTACCCTCCTTGTTGACTAGCAAGTGGCACCTTAGTTTGAACCAGAACTCTGAGCACTAGACCACTAGTTAACCTGAAAGATTGCATTATAATTATGGTTAAGTATTGATATTATAAATCTACCTTTGCTTTGCATCATTTGGAATTGTATTTATTATTCATGTTAGCTGCTGACCATTTCAAGGAATTAAACACTTCTTGTGATGTCCAATCTTAACAGAAGCTTGTGAAATGATACTTGCACTGATAAGAAGAAGTATTTATCATTGCTCAGCTCAGGTTCCAAATTCCCCTTCAGATTCTGTAACTGCAATGTTCATTTTTATTTATTTTTTGTAAGTGGAGCAAGACCATCTTGAGTACCATTAGCCGAAATCAGATTTGCCTCAAACAGAACATCACCAGGAACTGTGTCTCAACCAGATTGTCTCAACTTCACTCCAATCATATGCTCTGGATGTACTATGTGACATTGGTGATTGCTCAGCTACCCACATTCAGTTTTCTGTACCATGCACATTTGCATCTGTGTATCTGAGTTTTTTGTGTGTGTGGGTGACATGTTATAGTTTACACTGTCCCTGGAATATACAACACCCATATTGTTAATGGGGTCTGAAACCGGTGAAAAGTATCTTGGATCTCAAACTGTATTCTCAGCAGGGCTCCTTCTATGTTCTTTTAGCTGACGATGAAATGAAGCGGATAATCCTCCTTGTTTAGCAAGTTGCACCCGATTTTGTTAAAGAGTTCAGAACACTAGTTAAACTGAAAGAAATATTGCATTATAACTCTGGCTAAGTATTGAAACATAATACAATTCTGCTTATGTGTTGCATCTTTTGGAACTATATTTATCATTACCATTTCAAGGAATCCGCACTTCATGTGATGTTCGATCTCAACTTCGGCTTGAGAAAATGTACTGATAAGCAAATTATCATGGTCCGACTCATGTTGAAGATTGTGCACCCCGGTTGAAAGCAGATTGCCTCAAGCAGGAAATCACTAGGAATGTGCTTCTGGATGTAGTATGCGCCATTGGTAATTGCTCAGCTACCTACATTCAGTTTTGTGTGGCATGCGCGTTGGCATCTGCGTGTGTGTGAGTTCCTTTTCCTGTGATGAATGTACATACTGGCGAATTGTGTGTGTTTGGGGTTACAATTTACACTTCGATGGAATATAGTACTCCAGCCCACATCAGATCCCACAACATTAGTGTTTCTACAGTCTGCGGCAAAAAGTATCTTGATCTCAGACTATATTCCCTGCTTTTTCGTTGGAGGGTTTCAGTTTTTCTACCTGAGATGATCGACTGATTGCACACGGCCAATGCAGGAGTAACCATGAAGAAAACTAGCATGTGCATGTAAGCAGGATACCAACCAGCTTTTGATTTGACCATGAGCAACTTGTTCCATCTATCGCCTTGAGTTTTTTTTGAACTTATCTATCGCCTTGAGTTAATTAACAACAGGATCATTAGCGCTGGAGAGTTAACTTTTACTCCAGGTTGCACGCTCAGTAATCCATGCATAAATTGTATTGTTTCGAAACAGGGATATACAATAACGTCAGCTGAGATATATTACATCCTTGGGAATACATACTCATATACATATTATTTTTGTCAATTACGCTGCTCCATTTCATCCGAACGGTGAAGCCCTTTATTGAAAGTACAAACACATGAGGTTATACACACAACAAGTTGGGCTCCATATTTAGTTTAACACATGACGAAGACAATTAAGGTTTGGCATTGCCAAACCCGGACCCAGAGCCGCTGCCACCACCGCTACCACCATTTGCGCCATATCCACCGCCACCGCCGCCACCATTATAATTTGCATTTGCAGTACCTTGTGCATAGCGGTAGTTACTAACTGCATCACTAGAGCCAGATCCACAACCATTACCAGATCCATAATATAAATTTCAAATGACAGTTGCTTTTTATAATGTAAATCTTCATGCATGCCCAAGGTCTTGTAACAATACAGCGCATGCCTTAGTTGCGCATTGAACTAGTTTAGGGAATGGCACTTATGAATTCTGGTTAGGCAAATTCCTTGATGTTGTAATGAACTCTGTAGCTAGTGATTTAACCAGCAGGTTACTGTAATGGAATAGTATGTGTTCCTTTCAAAAAAAATGGAAACTGTTATTTTACTATATGTTTGAAATCTGCAGTGGCATCTATCTATAACCGTGGATGGCTCGCAAGTACAGAGGTGCATTGAAATAACCCAGAAATGTGTGTCTTTTAACATGGGGCACAGCCAGGACATTTTGTCAATTGATTCACTATGAATTTGGGTATGAACTAACTATTGTATGCAGTGGCAGAGCTCGCTAAAAAATCCAACCTAAGCTGGCCGCAAAAAAATTCCTTCACAACTTGATTTAAGGCTGGGGTCCAATGCCCCTCCCCCCCCCCCCCCCCCCCCCCCGATATGTGCATAGCTCTACCTTGGTTGTTTGTACATGCTCATACTATCTCGCAAATTACAACACATAGAACACAGAAATAAGGAACCAAATACTTATAATTTTTCCTTTGTTGCAGATAAGTCTCATAAATATGACTGGAAAACACAGTACCAAATGATTAGGGGAATTTGTCAGGCTTTGAACTGTGTAGACAACCACCGCATTAATCAATTGGACTTAAAACCCGACAATATTGTATTGGATGCTTGTTTGGAGCTTAAAATTACGAACTTCGGGATATCAAGATGCTTTGATAAAGGAATATCAAGATTTACACTAAAATCGTTCGTTGGAAACTATACGCTAAGATTATCAAAGTTTTTCCTTGATCCTACTCGGTATGTCATATTGCTTTACGAAAACATATTAAAATTTGCCCTCATATTGTCATACAGGGGGAGCATTGCACCAAAGATCATCAGCAATGGAGAAATAACATTCAAGTCAGACATGTATGGTTTGGGTATCATAATCATAAAAATATTAACAGGGGATAACAATTATGATTTTGAAAATGTAAGAACAATTTAATTTTTCATTTCAGTCATTTTTTTAGCAAACTTAAATTTTGTAGTTCCAGACTATATAGTTCAAGTTCTAACATAATTGCCGTCGTTAAAATTGCAGTCGTCGTTATTTCACACAAAGCAGTTTTACCATATTTGTCCCTAATGATGTATGGTTTAGTAGGTATCCCTGGATCGACAGGTACTCGGTCAAATGTAACGGTGAGCTACTTGAGGCTTTTACACCGTCGAGAGGCCTACAACAGGGGGACCCGCTCAATCCCTATCTCTTTCTCTTTGTGGCTGGCGGTCTGGTTAGTCTAATGAAGGAGATAGAGGATGGTAACCTGACCCCCATCAAAATCGCTAGAAATAGCCCAGGCATATCCAACCTTCTCTTTGCTGATGACAGCTTAATTTTCTTCAAGGCTACGGTAAAGGAAGCTGAGATGGTGAACAGGATCTTGGCCTCTTTCCATAGCTGTACGGGCCAGTTGCTGAGTGAAAGTAAATGTTCCCTCCTCTTTAGAGAAGCTTGCCCGCAGGAAACCAGAGAAAACATCAGAAGGACTCTAGGGGTGGTCCCATCATCGTTTGGAAGTAAGTATTTGGGACGGCCTGAAGGAAGAATGAAAGATGACAACTTCCAACCAATCATGGACAGATTCCGGAAAAGGTGCAGCGATTGGTCGGAGAGGTTCATGTCGTACGCAGCCAAAGAGGTGCATGTCAAGTCTGTGGTACAAGCTCTTCCATGTTTCACCATGGGTGTTTTCTCGCTATCGAAGGGATACTGTGAGAAGTATGAGAAAATGATTCGGGATTTTCGGTAGGGCGATGAGGAGGGGCATCGTAAGGAACATTGGATGTCGTGGGAGCACATGATCCGCCCCAAACGTGCGGGAGGTATAGGATTCAGAGATATGCATCTTTTCAATATCGCACTTCTTGCAAAACAATGTTGGAGACTTTTGCAGAAACCGAAGAGTTTGTGTGCGAGAGTGCTCAAGTCAAAATACTACCGGCATGGAAACTTGCTTGATACGGTGTTTGCATCGGATGCATCACCTGTTTGGAGAGGCATTGAGGCGGGACTAGAACTAATAAAAAAAGGCGTCATCTGGAGAGTTGGGGACGGCCGGAAAATCCAAATCCAAAGAGATCAATGGATCCCGCGTAATGAAGGGCTTAGGATAACAGCCCTTGTGAGAAGGTCAAGACTCTTCTAGGTGAATCAGCTTATGCGTGCAGACAGCAAAGAATGGAACACAAATCTGATTAAGCAAATTTTTCATAGTTTTGATGCAGATGAGATTTGCAAAATCCCCATTCCATCCTCAGCAGCAGAGGACCGCCTGGCATGGCACTATGAGAGGAATGGCATCTTCACTGTGAGAAGTGCCTATAAATTGGCCGCCTCTATCCATGGACAAGTGCGGCAGATCCCGTCCAGCTCCTCTAGTGAGCCAAATGAGAGGAGCATATGGGATATCATCTGGAAGTCTAGCGCCCCGCCCACCAAAAGTAAAGATTTTTGGCTGGCGGGTTGCGACTAACACCCTGGCCACAAAGCAGAACAAATTTAGGCGCACCCTTGAGCTTGACTCTACCTGCAATATATGTGGAAATGGTGAGGAAACGGAATTCCATGCGGTAGTTGAGTGTACCAAAAGCAAGGCCCTCAGGAACTCAATGAGAGAAGTTTGGGAGCTCCCCGAAGAACTTTCTTTCAGGTACACCGGCGCTGATTGGCGGCAGATGCTCCTCAGCACTGAATGTGAGGACATTTTTTCGACAAAGTGAATGTGAGGACATGAGGAGAAGAATTTTATTGCTGCTCTGGAGATGTTGGTATCTCCGTGATGATTGTGCTCACAGCCTTGGGAAAGAATCGGTCCATCAGTCTGTTAGTTACCTGATGCGGCTCGAGGAAGATGCTGCAGATGCTGGCCTGCAGGGGAGTTCATGGAAGGGGAAAGAAAAGCTGGCACCGTCGATACCCATGGAATCAATCGAGCCAGCATTAACATCCGTGCAGTCGGTTCCTCCGGCTCAAGGGATGGTTAAATTGAATATGGATGCTAGTTTTCAACAGGACAGCGGACGGGGTTGGGCAGGCGCTGTGGCCAGAGATCACCTGGGCAGAGTGTACCTGTCGAAGTGCCCTGACTTGGGCAGTGTGCAAGAAGCTTGGCCAAAGTTTACAGGGACCAGTGACACTGGAGATGGATTGCAAATGGGTGAATGAGTACTTGAACTCGGATATAACCAGCCTTGCCACATGCTATGGAGTGATCCAAGACATCAAGGAGGCCCTATCTGTTTTCTCCTCAGCCAAAGTTGTTTTTGCCGGGAGGAGATGCAACGCTCTGGCCCATGAGATGGCTGCCGAGGCGAGACAAAACGGAGAAGTGCTGCTAATTGCAAGGGTCCCAGACAGATTAAGATAACTGATGCAGGCTGGGTGTAGCCTTCCTACTTGAGTATCTATATATACTGTTGTATTCTCAAAAAATAAAAGTATTCAATAGTGTAGCGCTGCGGTATGCCTCGCACCCACAGTTTAGGATGAAGAGAATGTTCGCTGGTTTCAAATCGCAGACACACTGAGATACATTTATCCAAGTGTTAAACTTCATACTGAATCGACAATGTAAACTGTAACACGCACTCTGGTTTATTTTGGTCTTCAGTACGAATATTTATCACAAACACAGGGCAGAAGTCCGAAGGGGCATGCACACAGAGATAATTAACCATGAGTAGCCTACAAGTGAAGTGAGCGGCTGAGCAGATTACCATGCAGAAATGGCACATCACATGTGCTGTACTCAACATGGCCTTCCAACAGTTACAGAGAAAAAAGGAACATGATCGTGCAGTTAAGAGTGACTGAGGAGTGTGTGATCTGGGACCTAAGCCTGACCATTAAAGAGATACGGAGTACTTTCAAACAATGCAACAGCAATGATGGATTTATAACAGAAGAATTAAAATACCTAACCAGATGCAATGAACACACACGGAAGAATGAATTGCAACATAACATTACACTAATGAGTTGACAATGTGTAGACATAGCAGCCATCTTGAGCTTCAGGTCCTAGCAATAACCGGTACTCGCCCGTAGGGCCGTGCGGGTACATACCCAAGAAAATGAAGTCAGAAAGCAGAGGAAGTGGAGCATACTGACGAGTTGTCGGATTGCAGACGATGAAGCGGGCGTAGTTCATGGTGAGGACGACCAAGCCGTCGCAGGAGGCCAACGGACGGAAGAAGGCGCGTCGAAGTTGTGCGACGGACCGGAGCTGGTCGGTGGGGGCGATCCCTGCCCGGTGGTCGAAGGGGATGATGTCTAGGGACCCGATTTTGTCGCCGACAAAGTTGTAGCCATAGAGGAGGGGGAGGCTGGGCTGCCGGCCATGGTGGGCGAGGAGGAAGTCGCGGTTGGAGGTGGCGCGACGCCAGGCGTGGCAGACGGCGCGGCAGCGGAGGAGGGCTATGGGGGCCAGGCGGACGAGGATCTCCCAGATGACGATCTCATCTGGGAGGCCATGGTGTGGAGGAGGCGATGCTGCTGCACTTGCGGCTCAAGATGGCAATGGGGCCCCGAAACCCGCGTCCCCGTGGGTTTTTACCCTATTAGGGGACGGGGATGGGCACCTTTTCATCCCCGCGGGGCTGTTATTGGGCACATTTTACAACCCGACACGTTTCATGGGTTTACACCCGTTTCGATAGTCTCCGTCCCCGAAACCCGACAAAACCCGGTAAAATACATATGCATTGATCCGGCCCAGCCCAAAGCCACACAGCCCAACCCCCTGCGTCGAGGCCAAACCAACCCCTCGCTGTGCCTCAAGATGGCAATGGGCCCCCGAAACCCGCGTCCCCGTGGGTTTTTACCCTATTAGGGGACGGGGATGGGCGTCTTTTTAACCCCGCGGGGCTGCTGTTGGGTAAACTATGAAACCCGACACGTTTCACGGGTTCAAACCCGTTTCAACAATACCTGAACCCAAAACCCGCCATCCCGTTCAAAATACTACAATAAGCATATTCGAGGAGTAAAATCTTGAGAGTGATGATGATCATGGATAACCATCTTGCTCATTCTCTTCTTTGCAAGCACCATTCCTTATGTCACTCTTCAATGAACGTGTTGCTCCAAAATGGCCAACATCTTTTAGGATGAAATCTGAGCTATACCGTTACTTGGAAGAAGAGCTAGTTCCATTGTCCAAAGATAAATTAAGTGTGTTAGATTGGTAGAAAGTTGGTGGAACACGCTATCCAACTTTGAGGCTGCTATCATGTGATATTTCTGCAACTCCGGTAAGCACGGCTGCCTCAGAATCAACATTTAGCACAAGTCGTAGAGTTCTAGTTCTAAGTGGTAGAACTCTAGTCCTTATGTTCGCTTAAATATGCCGATTTCCCCGTGGGTTTCCCGTGGGTTTAGAAAACCCGATGGGTTTAGGGGACGGGCAAAAGCCTATCGCCGCGTACGGTGACGGGGACGGGGACGGGCTTCCTAATTTTTCGTGGGGATGGGTTTGGGAAGGCAAAACCCGGTGGGTTTCGTCCCCGTTGCCATCTTGACTTGCGGCCGCCGCCATGGTCGCCGGCTGAGAGCTCTGGGTCCGCGGTGGAGCTGTGCTCTGTGTTGGTAGTGAGATGGCGGCGGCGGCGGATGGAGGTCTTTTTGCAGATGCATTTGGGCTAAGCCCATCTCCCATTCTCATTCTCAAACAAGCTGGGCCTGGCCTGGACCATGTCAGAACCATGCACGCTAGAGATTTGTGATCAGCTTTGAATTTTGAGCAGTTTTTAGTCTTATCATACTCCTGCCAAGTTTCATTGTATTTGGTGAGTCAAAAAAAAAAGTTTCATTGCAATTACATTTGTTTTCAAATAATTTTTCCAATCTTATACAACAGGCGCCAATCTGATGCGGAAACTTTGGAATTGATATTTGTTTTTTCAGTACTTTGTCTCAAAAAAAAGTTTCATTGTAGTTGGAGAGTAAAAAAACGTGTTATTGCATTTATATTTTTTCCAAATATTTTTTTCTCATATTGTACAACAACCGCCCGTCTGATCCAAAAAACTTTGGAATTGATATTTGCTTTTTTGTTAGTAGCTCGAATTAAATCTTCTATTGCGCTAGATTTATAATCAACAACTATGAGATTTCAGATTAAGAAAATACTAATAGGTTCACATTCGGGGTCGAGGCATCCACGGGGTAGCAGGATGAGGGCAGATAAACTAATCCTGCGCTTTAATCTTTTCTTTTTTTGGGGGGGGGGGGGGGGGGTGGATTTTTTGAGGGATATCCAAGCGGCAAGAAAGGAACACGGACCAAATTCACCTCATATACCACCCAAACAAATGCATCCGGGGCGAAAATAATTGGCAAATCTCAAATCTGATGCCCGTGAAACCCATAATTGTAACTGATGTCTGCAACTTTACCAAGGTTTATTTGCAAGTTCAAAATTATATTCATGTTTCGTGCTTTCAAAAACCCTAAAAATAAATAAATTTGCATGCAGATGCTCACAATGGACCTACACAGTATTTTACACAGAAAATAATCTTTAATATTAGCTGACACAAACTATAAATAGGTGAATCTATAATGGATTTACCACTCGCCATTATACATCCACACATTTAAGTTTTCGTGTAGCAAACAAACTAGAAAAATTATTAATTAACTTTTAAAAATATGTAGCGCATGCTCAAGTGTACATGTGGGATGTTTTTAAAATTTCTAAACTTTTATTCTTATTACTTTTGATAAATTTCAAGCATCACAGAGCCCAAGAGTCGAAAGTCTTGGTCCTCTAGGATCATTCTGAGAGGCAATACTCTCTCCGGCCAGGTTTATAAGTTTCGCAGATATTTGAATGAAAGCTTTGATCATTAATATGGTCACTAAAATATTGTGTGTATGTCTATATCATCATATTAATATTTCAACTGTATAATTTGCAACCCCGCTCCTCCCTTTGCCTCTTCCACATCTATTTCTGAATCTTGATTTGGGTGGCATATAACTCATATTTTGTTGACTAAATTAGTGGTCATACTTACAAACCAAGGTAGATGGAGTAGTAAAGATGGCTCTTTATGCTCTATAACAGAAGAAGCTCTTTGATTATTCATTGTCTAATGCATGTTTTTTTTACCATAAATTTCCCACTTCTAAAATGCCAACAACACTACTAAAAGGACAAGTGATACAAAACTATTTTGGAAGACAATTAAAGCGATATGATAGATGTCCATTCCATATTTCAAGATGGCACTGGGCCAGGTTCGTCTCGGGTTGACCAATGTCAAGTCCATCCCAAATCCATGAAGTCATTCTCTGTCTGTCCACAAAAAAACCCATGGGCGGAAAATTATGCCCATGTCAAAACCTGATGAATATCCATCGGGTTATCTCAACACGTATACATAAGACATAGCCCAGAATTCACATAAGCTCTCGAACTCTCACAAAATGACATAGCAGATGTGCACACCATCAAAAGCTCTTGGATTGTCACAAAGTGACATAGGATAAATGCACATCACCAAATAAGCTCTCAAATTCTCACAAAAATGACAAAACATCAAATAAGCATATACGTAAACAATTCTCAGCCCTCACATAATGACATAGCAATAGCACAAAATCATTTCTCGATCTTAGTTTCTTACAAAATGGCATACCATAACTTCAAACAAGCAGGGGTTGAGGTACAACCATAAGTGTGTCTCAAGATCTCATTATAACTAAAGAAAGGTATAGTTTTAGGCATCATCTTCCATTCTTCACATCAATGTTCTAAGCATCATCTTCTAGGATTTAGTTATCATGGACTCGGGCTCGTCCTTAAAGTGAACAGATCAAAAGCATAAGAGTGTGGGCCAGATGTCTGACTTACATAGAGGAGCTGATAGAGATCATTCAAGAAGAGGACTCCTTTTCAATCATGGAGATGTGGGCACATGGCCCTACAACAGATACGGACGACGCTCTCCGCATGCAAGCATGCTTGTGATGAGATGAGAGCCGTGTTTGAGGCAAAAATTGTGCAGCATTTCGGAGACATAATGGATGAGTCCCGAGGAGCAACGTTGGAGCCTGGAGGGAAACTTGCAGGACATGCTTGCCAAGGACACAATGGTGGTCGTATCACTCAACAAGGCATGACGGTCAAGTAACTAGCAGTATTGCTCGCCATGGGAATCTTTGTTGTGTTAGCCATCTCTCTAAGGTTCTTCAACTCTAGGAACATCAATGGACGTTCTACTGCAAGCTTGTTTTGTTATCTTTGTTTCATAACAAGCTTGCGAATGTAAATGTATACATTTGATGCTACTCCTGTGATCTTGCATCTGTTTGGTGTAGGCCTGATGTTGTCGTGCCTTAACATTGTGTTTGGGTCTTGTCATAATTTAGTCGTCGAAACACTTTGGGTGTTCTAATTTGTTTTATACATAACAACACGATGGTTAGTTAGCTATATTATAAATAAATATCCAAGTTTCTCTTTTCCCGTTGCCATTTTATGTTCCTTCCAACCACAATACCTGAAGGAGTTTTCTCAAAGCAGTGCGAAAAACTCAAGTTCAAGTCCTTGTTTTTTTTCCGACCAAGGGCAATATAATAATATCAAGATGACACCCCCATAGCGATCTGGCTAAAGGGAAAATGGTGGTAACTTAAGGACAACGCCGCCGACAATCCATGGTGAGAAGCACGCCGAGTTCCTGCACACGGCTGCCGGAGCGTTGGACAAAGCCTCCTGCTGGATGGATTAAAGTGAATGTTGATGGAGCTTGGAGGGAGTCAGACAGTACCGTGGGTGCTGGCAACTATCTATTCATCATGCAGGTTCATTATTTCCTGCGCTAGCCCACTTGAGGCGGATGTACAAGCATGTAGGGAGGGAATTGCCCTCGCATTGGAGTGGAGCGACAACGAACCATTCATACCGGAAACTGATATCACCACTACTACCAACATGATCAATGAGACGGACCAGAACAGATCACCTGTAGAGTATGTGATATCACATGTGAGTAGGAGTAGAAATAAAGTTAGTCATATGTTAGCCCAAATGGGACATTCAATCCCCCGTACTGCTGTTTGGTTGTGGAATGGACCAGCAGGATTGTAATGAGCTACCCTGATTAATACAATCATTACTGTTCTAAAAAAAATGACACTCATAATACCCAGACTTTGCAACAATGCATTATGAAGACTTAGTCCAGCAATTAAAGATGCAAACAACCATAAAAATAAAAATAAAGAAAGGCGGCAAAACCAACAACATGCAACAAACAAGTAACAACACAATCATTCACCATTCTCGCCAACTTGTGAACTACGAGAAAGGTTCTCCGAAAGCCACACCTGCTTCATTTTCTAAGAAAGGTTGACAGAAAGAAAAAGGAAAGGAAAAGCCACAGGGCTTATCCTATTGGGCCGAAAGCAAATAATAATGGGGCCTTGGGAAGCTGGGCGTCAAACTGAATCACTCCGACTCAACATAAGAAACAACACTGTATTACTTACAACTGGACATTAGGAACAACGAATATATTCCATGAAAATCAAAGGCAAAGACGTTTTAGAGACTAAGTTGGGCCTTAACTTTGTGTTCGAGTCTAGTCAAAATTTATCCGTAGCAATACTCTGGGTGTTCTAATTCGTTTTATCCATAGCAAAACGAGTGTACTTAGCTATATTATCAAGAAATGTCCAATTTTTTTGTTCCTTCCAATCACAATACATGAAGGAGTTTTCTCAAAGCAGTATGAAAATTCAAGTGCAAGTCCTTGTTTTTTTTTCAACAAAGGGCAATATAATAATATCAAGAGGATACCACTAATACCTAGCCTTTGCAACGATACATTATAAAGACTTAGTCGAGCCATTAAGGTTGCACACAAGCATAAAATTTAAAATAAAAAAAGGCGACGCAACCAACAACAAGCAACAAACAAGCAGCAACAACATCATTCACCATTCTCAACAACATGTGAACTACGAGAAAGGTTCTCCGAAAGCAAAGTCTGCTTTATTTTCTAAGAACTCTTTTTGTACGAAATATTTTCTAAGCAAGATTGACACTGCAGAGCTACGGCTCGCTTATAGCGAGACCATAGCTCCTCTCATCGAAGGAAATCTTCATCCCGCATAGACTTGGGCCAGCCCGTTTGCCCTCTCTTTTTCGATCAATGGCACACGACGGTCGCTCGCTCGCGAGTGTTTTCTAAATCCATTTTTTTCTCTTTCGGTTTTTTCTTTTTTCTCTATTTTCCATTGGGTTTTCTGCTTGTCCTTTTTGTTTTCATCAGTTTTCTTTCATTTATTCATGGTTTTTGTTGTTTTTTCATTTTCCTTGTGGCTTTTTTGTTTCTTTCTCAGTTTTCGTTGGTTTTCTTTGTTTCTTTCTCAGTTTTCACTGGTTTTCTTTGTTCTTTCTCAGTTGTCACTGGTTTTTTGTTGTTCTTTGTTTTTAATTGTTTCTTGCTGTTTTCACTGATATTTTTATTGCTTTTAATCGCTTTTCTTTGTTTTTCCTTATTTCTTTTTTTGGTTCTCTTGGTTTCATTCTTTTGCATTCGTTTCGTTGGTTTTCTTTGGTTTTCATTCTTTTGCTTTGTTTTATTTTTTAATTGGTAATTTTCTTTTTCTTTGTTTTTATGTCGATTTTCATCGGTCTCTTTTTTTGTTCAACACATGTTAACTATTTCAAAACACATTCAACAATTTTTTCTTAAACATCAGAAAAAATATTTCATGTAGATGCTTGACATTTTGCAAATGCATGAGTTACATTTTTTGAAAACTTATTTTTATGTCTACTTTTATTCCATATTGATTGTAATTATTTTGGTATATATGTAATACATTTTCCTAAAACATGTTCATCATCTTTCAATACTAGTTTAATATTTTTAGTACATAGCCAATATATTATCTATGGACATTCAATATTTTTAAATGCTTTATTGACATTTTTCAGGTATAAGATTAACATTTTCTTAATACATGGTCAAAAAATTCTATACACATTTAAATTTTTTCAAATGCTTGATTACATTTGTCAAATACAAGACTTATATTTTTTAATACATGGTCAACATTTTTTCTATACACATTTACCATTTTTTGAATGCTCGATTAATACTTTTCAAATACTTGTTTTTAAAAATGCTTGACTAACAGTTTTTAAATACATGATCTCTTTTTTTTCTCACCAATTCTTTTTTTGTATGCATTTTTAGTATACATGAGAAATATTTTCTCTATACGCATTTAATATTTTTCAAAGGTTTGGTCAACATTGTTTTCAATGTTTGATGTAAAGTGTTTTTGTAATATGCACCTTCCGCACTAAAATAAGGTGTACTAAAGTTGAGACACTTACTTTTGAACAGGGGGAGTATTTATTTAGAATATTTGGAAGTATAAAAAAAAGAAAGGAAAAAACAAAAACATGAGAAAACAACAAAACAAAAATGAAGTTGGGGGTTCCGCGTGCCTGGACCAGCCAATTCACTCTCGCCTTCAGCAAGGCTTCCCGATTGACAGAAAAAAAAGGAAAGGAAAAGATAGAAAGCCTTTTCTATTGTGCCGAAAGCAAATAATGGAGGCCTTGGGAAGCTGGGCCTGCAACTGAATGACTCCGGCCCAACATAAGAAACAATTTCGGATTACTTACAGCTGGACGTTTCGAACAAAGAATAATCCATCGAGGAAATGAGGATAAAAAATTATTCGAGAAAAAGAAAATTTAATTTGTTGAGAGTGGGATTTGAACCCACGACCTTACGAAACACACCCTGAATGTGCCGCCTTAGACCACTCGGCCATCCCAACAATTTTTAGGAATAAGATATTCTATTTAATAAATAATTTAGCGTAAGACGCTTCATCTATCTTGTGAACCAGAGGAAATAATAAGTTGTACCTGGAAGAAAAACTCTCCACAATGCATGAGTAGTATATAAACTGGGAGGGGCTGCAAGCACATGCGTTTTATCAGCTACTCCTAGGATCTTTGTCAATAGACACAAGCGTCTGCATCACACAATTGGCGAACGCCCCACTACTAGAAATGAAAAAACTGAACCAAGGCACGTAGTGATGAACCACACGTAGTGACGAACCAACCGACACGGTTAGTACATGTCTTGACATATTCAGCTGGAGGCCTGCGTCCATGCAACATCAGGTGCTTTCCACCCCTAAGAACTCCCATCAGGTTTCAGCTTCATTTCTCAGTTGTTGATGTTAAAGCATGCATATACTCCTATTATACCTCCTTGACCAGTCGTCTGTTCGACAAAGGAGCCAGCCCTCAATGCTGAGCTTGATCCACCCCTCACCATTTTCCATCTGGGAAACTGTCTGATGTATCCTCCGCCGCCTTGCTTCACCATACATCTTCTGCTTACCTTCCTTTTCCTTATTACGGTCACACACACATGGTAATCAGGATGTGCAGAGACGAAATAATTCTGGACAAAGGCACCAATGGTACCATTACCTTTGCTGCAAGTAAATAACGCCATTCCTCACTGTACCCACAACATAAGCAAGGCTTTGCTCATGATCACTTCCCTACAGGACGCCAACAGAACTAACAACCAGTCATGGCCTGAATTTCTGAGCATCAGCATGCTTGCTCATAGAAAGTACAAGGAATCGGTAGCCTCGTGCTCTGTGCCAAAGGGAGGTTAAATAACAAGACCAACAACTGCACGGATCATCAATTCCTTACAAACCTACTAGGAATCTGGCAACCAGTTAGGCACTTGGCCTGCGCACACGTCTCCACGAACAAAATGTCGACAACCACAACAATTGATGAGCTCACCGACACACACAGACTCAACTCATCTTCTTTCTTTCTTGCAAACTACATGCACTGTGGTGCAAGAGGAAACACATGAGTATACTGTTTTTTTCCTTGACATACCTGACAATGAACTATTTTCCTTGACATAACGGACAGTGAACTATTCTGACAAACTAGCAAGGGAAAGTTGTAGCTGAGCACTGCACCCTGTTATCCAGCCCATTCAATATCTCCAAGATTCGTGCTACTGACACTGCCTTTTGGGCCCATACGGGGTAATTAGCAGCAAGCAATAGATGTCCTCCACAGCTCAATACATAGTTTGAACTGCGAGCATACCTGGCAGTGAACTATATTTTCCTTGTGATAGATGGCAGCCGATTGCTTGCATAGCCTAATAAGAATACATCTTTTAGGTAAGTTATCTTGTGTGGGGATGGAAATCAGGTGCCATAGTTTCTTGAATACAGTGAGCAGCAAGTAATCCCTCATGGTCAAATCAATAAGCAGAAACTGCAGTTAAAAAAACACCAGTGAGAAAGGCACCACAAATACCAGCCCTACTTAGTCCATTATCATCTATACATAGGTGATCCTAATTGCCACAGGAATAGTGCCAGTATAGTATTCATTCCTTAAAATGGTTACATCCCAAGTGAAATGATAATTCCAAATGACGCAACAAGAACCTGGAATCATAACAGGATATTCCAAATGATGCAATGGATTTATGAAGAATGAAATGTGGCAGCATATTTCTGAAAAGGTGACTATAATGTAATCACTTAATATAACAAAGGTAGTGCTCCAAGCTCTTCTGAAATTGGGTGCAACTTGCTAGTCAACAAGTGGATAAACGGCCTCATTTCAGCGATGATTACAGCCAATAGACATCGTTAATTCTTCAGTTTGATAAACAGAGACACGTGGCAGCTAGATTGCTAACTATTGAGTACTGAGAAGAACATGCCCTTGGGCTAAACACAAGACGAAATTCAAAGTTTGCAAGTCTAACAAGGAATGCTGCTTCACGAAACAGTGAAGACCACAATCTCATCCTGCCATACATATATTCCATCTAAGTCCCACAATTGGTCTCGTAAATGACATGCCAAACTGTTCAGCTAAACTAATGCTGCTGTTGATTAGTGCCACTGCATCAGCATGCAAAGCAACAGCACCATCACCGCCCGAACCGCTTTTATCATAAGATAAGAGACTAACTGTCAAGATTCTCTTCACCGGGAGCAGCTGACAAATTTCTTTCATGACAAGCTGGCTAACCTTCATGATTCAGAAATAGACAAACACAAGTATGAATCCGGATGTAGAACTTCCATCCCGAATCAACAATATAAACTGTAACCACACACAATCTGGACCTCAGTCTGTCCATGATAGATCTTTCTTCTGCTCATTAGTACAAGTTTCATTGCTGGAGCATGAAGCATTGATTCCTAAAAATAATTAGCAGCTAAAGTGAAATTATAAATATAATTCCAAATTGATGCAACGACAAAGGCAAAACTATAATATGTCTCAATACCTAACCAGAACTATAATCAAGCTTTTAAATCTAAGCCGATACGACCGATATATAGGCCGATATATCACTTTTAGGGCTCCACCGATATCAACATAACATATCATTTTGCAAATATCATTTTCCAACATATCATCCGATATGGACCGAAATATCGACCGATATGGCCGATATCTAGCCCGATATGTCCAGCGATATAGAACGATACGTACATGAAAACAATTATTTATTGGATAGTACTGAAATAAGATTGTGCATTTACAACTTCATTATATATTATCGAAGTCATTCACAATGTTTCATACAAATGCATATATATCGTACTGTTTTTAATCATAGAATAAGGATTTTGTGAATCTTTCCTTAATAGTTTCTTAATAAACAAATCAATAAACTAGGAATCTAAAAGTGCTATGTTAAAGCATTGACATCATACATTTTCTTTTACTAAAAAATGTTTTGAACAAGAATAATGAAAAAAACTAGAGACCGATATATCTACATGTCGTCCGATATATCACCCGATATCCGACATCCGATATGTCAAAGCCAAAGCGATACGGACCCGATATCCGATATTTTGAAGCTTGACTATAATGCAATCTTTCAATTTAACTAGTGCCCCGAACTCTCGTAAAAATTCAGGTGCAACTTGCTAGTCGACAAGGAGGATAATCTGCCTCATTCATCATCAGCTAAAACAAAACACGGAAAGATAAAACATATGTATATTTGCAAAATTTTAGTGTTACAAGAGGACTACCCGGTAATCTCTAAATAAGGAAACCTTATAAAAGGGCATGTCAGTTCTTCAATTCAATAAACAGATACAAGAGGCAGCTAGATTGCTAACTATTGAGTGCTATAAAGACCGCCATATATATAATATAGAGAAAATAAGCATAGTCCATTCTCCAGTTCAAGAAAACAGAAACACGGGTCAGATCATCAACACTCACAGCAGATACTTCAGCCCAAAGGAATATTCCACAAAATAGAGCACAACCATGAAATAATTCTAGTTTCTTCATCATAATTTTTAATACATCAACAAAGAAGGTAGCGGGTTCATAGTGGATCGGATTAATAGATACTGCAGCTCATGTGGATATAGAGTGCTAGGCCCATAAGAAGCTCCACCACGCTCAACAACCCTTGGATGAAAGTCTAAGTGTTGACAACATAATCTTCTGGTCAGATTAAAGGTGGAGCCCGACGACAGTGCGTGACCTGCAGTGTTTGGCACAAACACTACTGAAATTTTCACGTACGCCGGGTGTAATGCTCTTCGCCGAGTGCTAAAACACGGACACTCGGCAAATCAAGCTCTGCCGAGTGTCACTCTCGGCAAACCCACCTTCACGGCAAACTGCCATCTTTGCCGTCACTGCCTCACGGCAAAGAGGCACCGCACGGCAAACCCTGCAGACGCCGAGAGCCGCTCACGGCAAAGAGGAGCCACGTGGCATGCCCGTCCGCAACAGACGGCTCCGTCACTTACTGCGTACTTTGCCGGGTGTCACTCTCGGCAAAGCATATGCAACATCCTATTTTTTTTGTGTGTGTTCTTTCTAACTGACATGTGGTCCCGCTGGTCACATTTATTAGTAAAAGTTTTAAATAACTTGCTATTTTTGTTTAAAATGACGATATCTTTGCCGAGAGCGGCTCTCGGCAATCCTTCCCACCAGTACGACAACATGGCCCACATGGGGGCCGACAGTTTACATAGCTTTGCCGAGAGCTATTCTCGGCAATGCTCGCCTTCTTTTCCGAGAGCTGCTCTCGGAAAAGTTGTGGCACAACAGTAGTGTCCCAGACGACCATGTTTCCGAGAGGAGCTCTCGGTAGTATATCGTTTTCCGAGTGTTGCTCTCGGAAATCTTTCCCATTGATTCTGCTGTCAAGCTATTTCTTTTCTGATCCCTGCAGATAAAAACAACTACAGTGCAATTTGATCATATATAGGCATAATTTGATCTAGTCCACACATATATAGGCATAATTTGATCATATATAGGCATAATTTGATGTAGTCCACACATATATAGGCATAATTAGGGATAGTCCACATATTGTCACACACAAGTCGAATGTATTATCCTAGTAGACGTCACACACAAGTCGCAAATTCATACATATTGTCACTACTTGCAAAACACGTGCACATCACAATAGAAGTACACTTGTTCATATATAGATCATCTTGAGGAGGAGAGGCCATGGGGTTAACATTCCGGAGGAGGGGCATCACTTGCACTGCGTCGAGATTGCATAAGAACCTATAAGAGTAGAGTCACGTGAGGGTGGTTCGTCCCTATGTAATGAATCTTCTACTCTAGTTTGGATAATGTGCTACCTGTAGTTGATCCTCAAGCAACTTCAACCTCTTGTTCGTGTCTTCCCGTTCCTTTTCTCTGGACTCCTGCTCATCCTGCCGCCTTTGCTCCTCTTCAATAGTCCGCTGCGCCATTAAATCTTGTAACATGGCATTAGGCTCATATAGGTTGGAACGGTGCTATTTCGAGGCATGGACATAAATGAATGGTTAGGATGCTAACCTTGAGACGCGCTATCTCACGTGATGTGGCGGTTGGGCGACTCCGTATGGATGGAGTTGAGCTGGTGCTCGACGCGCGTATCTCGTGCAGCTTGCGATGCGAGGAGGTGGCGATCGCCCCGTTCCAAAGGAGGTGGCAGCTACTTGATCGCCATCCGACTCACGCCGGACAACTACTTGTTCTGGCGCGCCAAGGTCCTACCGCTGCTACGCAGCCGGTCTCTCCTCGGGTTTGTTGATGGTTCGCTATCGTGTCCTCCGCAGGTCATCCCTACCGTCCATGGCCCGGCCATCAACCCGGAACACCGTATGTGGGTGCAGCAGGACCAGGCGATCCTCTCTGCCATCCAGGGTTCCCTCGGCGACGGGGTCGCTGGCCTTTGTCTCTTCGCCGCCACCTCCATGGACGCCTGGACGACCCTGGAGCACACCTTTGCCTAGGTCTCTACCTCCCGCTCGATGGCCCTTCACAGCGAACTCGGCGACATCAAGAAGGTGGACTCCTCCGCTACGACCTACTTCAATAAGATGAAGGTGCTGGCGGACACGCTCACCTCTATTGGTCGGCCGCTTAGTGACGAGGAGTTCGCCGGCTTCGTCATCAAAGGCCTCGACGCCGATCATCAAAGGCCTCGACGCCGACTACGACAATCTCGCCGAGGCCGTCCACAACGCCAAGCCAGCGATGCCTCCTCACGAGCTCTACTCACGCCTCCTCTTCATCGAGCAACGCGTCGAGGCTCGTCGCTCCTCCGCCATCATCACCGCCCAGCCGGCGGCCTTCTGGGCCTCTCGTGGCCAGCGCCCACCTGCCCCGTCACCTGGCAAGGCAGCCTCGCCCCTGCATCGACCCTGGGTGGGGGCCCTAACACTAGGATGGTGTGCCAGCTATGTGGTCGTGAACGCCATGTCGCCTCCAAGTGTCACCGCCGCTTTCAGAGGAGCTTCCTTGGCATCGGCAATGACGACAAGGGCAACGAGCGCCAGTTTGCCATGGCAGACTTTGTTCCTCCCGCCGCCGCCCCGGCTGCCCACATCACTGCTGCCCCGTCTGCCCACATCGCCGCCAAGGGCAAGGACCCGCACGTCGAGCAGGGATACACACCTTCCTACCCTGTTGATCCAGCCTGGTACATGGACCCGGCGCCATGGATCACATGACAAACGAGCTCAACAAACTCTCCACCTACCAGCCCTACTACGGGCACGATCAGGTTCACACCGCCAATGGTGTAGGTATGCCCATCTCTCATATTGGCCAAGCATCTCTTTTAACTAGTCATCCCTCTAGGCAGCTCCATCTTCGTAATGTTTTACGGGTACCCTCGGTAACTCATAATCTTTTATCTGTCCCTAAGCTCACCCTTGATAATCATGTCCTATGTGAATTTCACCCTTTTAATCTTTCTGTTAAGGATCGAGCAACCCGGGACGTTCTGCTTAGTGGCCGGTTGAGCCAAGGCTTGTACCGTTTGGAGGATCCATCCGCCCCGTGCGTCTTCAGCGGTGTTCGTGTGTCGCCTTCCCGGTGGCACTCTCGCTTTGGTCACCCTGCCACACCCATCGTTCGCCACATAATCCACCGTCATGAGCTGCCATTAGTGTCTAGCAATAAAGAGATGTCCGTGTGTGATGCCTGTCAGCAAGGCAAGAGTCATCAGCTACCTTTTGTTTCATCTACTAGAGAAGTAAAGAACCCTCTTGAAATTGTGTTTTCTGATGTGTGGGGTCCGGCACAAACATCTGTTAGTGGTCACAACTATTATGTCAGTTTTGTTGATGCCTATAGTCGCTTCACTTGGCTTTATCTTCTTAAGCGCAAATCTGATGTGTTTGATATATTCATACAGTTCCAACTGCATGTTGAATGTCTACTCAAGCAGATTGGGGGGGGGGGGGCGAATATCGCAACCTCAAAACCTTCTTTAATAAGCTTGGGATCTCTCATCATTTATCATGCCCGCGTACACATCAGCAGAATGGCACTGTTGAGCGCAAACATCGCCATATAGTTGAGACCGGCCTCACACTTCTTGCTCATGGTTCTGTACCCTTTCGTTTTTGGAGTGATGCTTTTGCTACCACGTGTTTTCTCATTAACAGATTACCTACACGTGTTGTTAATATGAAAATTCCGATTGAGCTTCTCTTAGGTGAAACTCCTGACTATACATTTTTTAAGGTGTTCGGGTGTGCCTGCTGGCCTCATCTTCGTCCTTATAATGATCGCAAACTTGAGTTTCGCTCCAAAAAGTGTGTGTTCTTAGGGTATAGTTCTCTCCATAAAGGCTACAAGTGTCTCCATGTCCCAACCAATCGAGTCTACATATCTCGGGATGTTGTTTTTGATGAGACCGTCTTCCCCTTTTCTGCCATGCCTCAGTCATCCACCACAACACCTTCTATGCATTCATCTCCTCTTATGCCTGGCCAATTTGAAAATGTTGCATATTCGCCTGTGTTGTTACCTAATCATGGTGCAGGAATTGGACGTGGAGCTCGCCTGGAACTCCTCCCTGACGGACCCGCTACGTCGCCTGTGGTGCACGTCGATCGGCCAGTGCATGCACCGCCTCCCGCCCTCGACCCCGCACCGGGCGCCCCGTCTCCAACCGCGCCTGGACCGGAGCCCATGCTGGCTACTGCGACCGGGCCAGAGCCTGCGACGGCCTCCTCTGAGCAGTCTCCGTAGCCACCTCCTCGCCCGGGCTCCCCTCCATCGTCGCCCTCGCCATCCATGCGGGCGTCCTTGGTGCCTACATCGCCCGGGTCTGCAGCGGCTCACACGCCGCTGGGGCCTACGTCGCCTGGCCTGCTGTCGCCTGGTCCGCCGTCGCCCGGCCCGACGTCACACGGACCTTCTTCGCCGGAGTCCCCTGGACCAGCCTCACCTGCTCCGGACATCCCGCCGGCCCCGGTGTTTGCTCGCCCGCGGCGTCCACACACTCACAGCCGCAGTGGCATTGTTTGTCCCAAGGAGCGCATCGATGGCACGGTCACCTATCTTGCTGCTTGCCTGGCTCATGCTGTGGATGATCCAACCGCCGAACCACACAGTTATGAAGCCGCTATGTGTATTCCACACTGGAGGGCTGCTATGGAACAAGAATACCATGCTCTTATGAAGAATAAGACCTGGACACTTGTTCCCCCTCCGTCTCGCGTCAACATCATTGATTCGAAGTGGGTGTTCAAGGTGAAGAAACATGCAGATGGTTCCATTGAGCACTACAAAGCGCGTCTCGTGGCTAAGGGCTTTAAACAGCGTCAGGGCCTGGATTATGAGGATACATTCAGCCAAGTTGTCAAGCCTACCACTATCCGACTTCTTCTGTCTCTGGAAGTTTCTCGCGGATGGTCTCTCCGCCAGCTTGATGTGCAGAACGCTTTTCTTCATGGATTGCTTGAAGAAGAGGTTTACATGCGGCAGCCACTTGGATTTGTTGATCACACTCAGCCTCATCATCTCTGTCATCTGACAGAGGCCATATATGGACTGAAGCAGGCTCCCCGTGCCTGGCATGCTCGCCTGGCTTCAGCTCTACGTACTCATGGGTTCATTCTTTCGACGGCTGATACTTCACTGTTCTTATTTCAGCGACCGAGTGTGACCATGTACCTCCTTGTGTATGTGGATGATATTGTCCTGGTGAGCTCATCTCCGACGGCTGCTGATGCTCTTGTGACTGCACTTGGTCGTGATTTTGCAGTTAAGGATTTGGGACAGCTTCATTTCTTCCTGGGTATTGAGGTCGCTCATCAGTCTCGTGGCAGTTTGGCTCTCACCCCGAAGAAGTACTCTCTTGATCTCTTGCGCCATGTTGGTATGCTCAAGTGTAAGCCATCGCCTACGCCCATATCCTCCACTGACACCCTTTCTGCTGCTGATGGTGCTCTTCTCTCTCCGAGGATGCTACTGAGTACAGGAGTATTGTTGGTGCCCCGCAGTATCTGACGATCACGCGTCCTGATCTCTCATTTGCGGTTAACAGGGTGTGCCAGTATCTTCATGCTCCCACTGATGTACACTGGTCTGCTGTGAAGCGCATATTGCGTTATGTGCGTCTCACTGTCTCCTTTGGTCTTCACCTGCGCCCCAGTTCCTCCGGAGTTCTTTCTGCATTCTTTAATGCTGATTGGGCTGGGTGTCCAGATGACAGGCGATCCACGGGGGGACATGCTGTGTTCTTGGGTCCTAATCTGATCGCCTGGAGTGCACGCAAGCAAGCCACTGTTTCCCGCAGCAGCACAGAAGCTGAGTACAAGTCGGTTGCCAATGCAACTGCTGAACTTATATGGATTGAGTCCCTACTTCGAGAGCTAGGAGTTGCTCAGCCACATCCTTCGGTCCTTTGGTGTGACAACATCGGTGCTACGTTTCTGTCTTCAAACCCGGTGTTCTATGCACGGACTAAACACATTGAGATTGACTATCATTTTGTGAGGGAACGTGTTGCACAGAAGCTACTACAAGTCAGGTTTATCTCTTCAAAAGATCAACTTGCGGACATCTTCACCAAGCCCTACTGTGTAAACCATACCTTATTGGTATTGGACTTGTATGTCATCATTATATATATGTGATAGGCCACCCCTTTGAGGGTTGAGCCTGTTCCCCCAAAACCTACGTTTTACACACACAAGCAGAGCAGGATGAGCTCCCAGCCGGCGACCACGGCGGCGGCCGCATGAGCAGCAGTGACGCATCTCCTCCCTGGCCTCCCAGATGAGGTCGTGATCTGGAAGATCCTGGTCCGCCTGCCCCCCAAAGCCATCCTCCGTTGCCGCGCCGTCCGCCGCGCCTGGCGCCTCGCCACATCCACCTGCGACTTCCTCCTCGCCCACCACGCCCGCCAGCCCACCCCCCCTCGTCTACGGCTACAACTGCGCCAGCGACGTCGTCGAGTCCCTAGACATCATTCCGTTGGACAACGTGGCAGGGTCGACCAGCTCCAGTACAGCGCGCGACTTGGCATTCGCAGCATTTATGGCCACGGCCTCCTACGATGGACTCCTCCTGCTCTCCCTCTACAGGACGCACTTCTCCATCTACAACCCGTCAACTCGTCAGTATGCTCCCCTCCAGCAACTTCGTGGCTTTTTGCCCTTGGGGATGTATCGGCACGACCCTACCGGCGAGTATCGACTGCTGCTGCGCTCGTTCACAAGGTCGACGTGTGATGGACCGCTGCCAGACGCTCAACATGGCGCCTATGTCTTCTCGTTAGGCTCCAGCCAGCAGCCAAGGTGCATCGGGTGCTCTGATGCGGAGGATTTGATATACCTTTCATCTGGATCTGTCCTGCTTCATGGTAGCCTGCATTAGTACGTAAACAATTACATAACGGTATTTGACACCATTGTTGAGTCGTTCCGGTTGATGCGATGTCCGACAGTTATTGGCTGCGGTGACCTGTTTGAGATGGGTAGCATGCTTGGCATGTTTGGTCTTAATTATGAAGGGACAAGCGTTGAAATATGGGTGATGCAGGACTACGAAGCTGAGATCTGGGCCTTAAAGTATCGGGTCGAATTGCCGGTGGCGGACATCAGCTTGCAATGTGGAAAGTTTGACCATCGTTGGGAGGTGATTGTCACGTCGTCTTGGGACAGTGATGTGCTTGTGCTGGTCCATTTTGATGGTTGGCTACTTCAGGTTGGCATGGAAGGCCAGTTGGTTGCCAGTTTCCATCGCAAAGGCCTCCGTCCTACTCGACTTCGACTCAAAGAATGTCTAGTTTCACATGCCTTCTGTCCGACACTAGAGGGTTATGTTGTCAACGACTCACCTTTCATCAGATGATAATGTGGTGAGCACACATATCCTTTCATCTGAGGCTTGTTGAGTGTGGTGGTGCTTCTTACATCCTAACTCTCTGTATTCACATTAGCTGCAGTATTTGGGGCCAGTTTGTTTCAGCTGCAGATTCTGCAGGAGTGGATTTAGCTGAACTGGACGCACTATGAGCCTGCTGCTTGCTAGCTTCTTTGTTGAAGGATAAAAACTTATGATCAAGAAGCTCTGACTCTTACATGGATGAGTTATATTTCTTTGAATATCCTGATGTGTCTGCCATCAATGTTGAAGCCAAAATTACAAGTCATTTGGGTAAGTAGTTAAAGGTTTCCTATTTCTGTGTTTTGTTTTAGCTGAAGAAGAAATGAGGCAGATTACCCTCCTTGTTGACTAGCAAGTGGCACCTTAGTTTGAACCAGAACTCTGAGCACTAGACCACTAGTTAACCTGAAAGATTGCATTATAATTATGGTTAAGTATTGATATTATAAATCTACCTTTGCTTTGCATCATTTGGAATTGTATTTATTATTCATGTTAGCTGCTGACCATTTCAAGGAATTAAACACTTCTTGTGATGTCCAATCTTAACAGAAGCTTGTGAAATGATACTTGCACTGATAAGAAGAAGTATTTATCATTGCTCAGCTCAGGTTCCAAATTCCCCTTCAGATTCTGTAACTGCAATGTTCATTTTTATTTATTTTTTGTAAATGGAGCAAGACCATCTTGAGTACCATTAGCCGAAATCAGATTTGCCTCAAACAGAACATCACCAGGAACTGTGTCTCAACCAGATTGTCTCAACTGCACTCCAATCATATGCTCTGGATGTACTATGTGACATTGGTGATTGCTCAGCTACCCACATTCAGTTTTCTGTACCATGCACATTTGCATCTGTGTATCTGAGTTTTTTTTGTGTGTGTGTGACATGTTATAGTTTACACTGTCCCTGGAATATACAAGTTTAACACCCATATTGTTAATGGGGTCTGAAACCGGTGAAAAGTATCTTGGATCTCAAACTGTATTCTCAGCAGGGCTCCTTCTATGTTCTTTTAGCTGACGATGAAATGAAGCGGATAATCCTCCTTGTTTAGCAAGTTGCACCCGATTTTGTTAAAGAGTTCAGAACACTAGTTAAACTGAAAGAAATATTGCATTATAACTCTGGCTAAGTATTGAAACATAATACAATTCTGCTTATGTGTTGCATCTTTTGGAACTATATTTATCATTACCATTTCAAGGAATCCGCACTTCATGTGATGTTCGATCTCAACTTCGGCTTGAGAAAATGTACTGATAAGCAAATTATCATGGTCCGACTCATGTTGAAGATTGTGCACCCCGGTTGAAAGCAGATTGCCTCAAGCAGGAAATCACTAGGAATGTGCTTCTGGATGTAGTATGCGCCATTGGTAATTGCTCAGCTACCTACATTCAGTTTTGTGTGGCATGCGCGTTGGCATCTGCGTGTGTGTGAGTTCCTTTTCCTGTGATGAATGTACATACTGGCGAATTGTGTGTGTTTGGGGTTACAATTTAAACTTCGATGGAATATAGTACTCCAGCCCACATCAGATCCCACAACATTAGTGTTTCTACAGTCTGCGGCAAAAAGTATCTTGATCTCAGACTATATTCCCTGCTTTTTCGTTGGAGGGTTTCAGTTTTTCTACCTGAGATGATCGACTGATTGCACACGGCCAATGCAGGAGTAACCATGAAGAAAACTAGCATGTGCATGTAAGCAGGATACCAACCAGCTTTTGATTTGACCATGAGCAACTTGTTCCATCTATCGCCTTGAGTTTTTTTTTGAACTTATCTATCGCCTTGAGTTAATTAACAACAGGATCATTAGCGCTGGAGAGTTAACTTTTACTCCAGGTTGCACGCTCAGTAATCCATGCATAAATTGTATTGTTTCGAAACAGGGATATACAATAACGTCAGCTGAGATACATTACATCCTTGGGAATACATAGTCATATACGTATTATTTTTGTCAGTTACGCTGCTCCATTTCATCTGAACGGTGAAGCCCTTTATTGAAAGTACAAACACATGAGGTTATACACACAACAAGTTGGGCTCCATATTTAGTTTAACACATGACGAAGACAATTAAGGTTTGGCATTGCCAAACCCGGACCCAGAGCCGCTGCCACCACCGCTACCACCATTTGCGCCATATCCACCGCCACCGCCGCCACCATTATAATTTGCATTTGCAGTACCTTGTGCATAGCGGTAGTTACTAACTGCATCACTAGAGCCAGATCCACAACCATTACCAGATCCATAATATAAATTTCAAATGACAGTTGCTTTTTATAATGTAAATCTTCATGCATGCCCAAGGTCTTGTAACAATACAGCGCATGCCTTAGTTGCGCATTGAACTAGTTTAGGGAATGGCACTTATGAATTCTGGTTAGGCAAATTCCTTGATGTTGTAATGAACTCTGTAGCTAGTGATTTAACCAGCAGGTTACTGTAATGGAATAGTATGTGTTCCTTTCAAAAAAATGGAAACTGTTATTTTACTATATGTTTGAAATCTGCAGTGGCATCTATCCATAACCGTGGATGGCCCGCAAGTACAGAGGTGCATTGAAATAACCCAGAAATGTGTGTCTTTTAACATGGGGCACAGCCAGGACATTTTGTCAATTGATTCACTATGGATTTGGGTATGAACTAACTATTGTATGCAGTGGCAGAGCTCACTAAAAAATCCAACCTAAGCTGGCCGCAAAAAAATTCCTTCACAACTTGATTTAAGGCTGGGGTCCAATGCCCCTCCCCTCCCCCCCCCCCCCCCCCCCCCCCCCCCCGATATGTGCATAGCTCTACCTTGGTTGTTTGTACATGCTCATACTATCTCGCAAATTACAACACATAGAAGACAGAAATAAGGAACCAAATACTTATAATTTTTCCTTTGTTGCAGATAAGTCTCATAAATATGACTGGAAAACACAGTACCAAATGATTAGGGGAATTTGTCAGGCTTTGAACTGTGTAGACAACCACCGCATTAATCAATTGGACTTAAAACCCGACAATATTGTATTGGATGCTTGTTTGGAGCTTAAAATTACGAACTTCGGGATATCAAGATGCTTTGATAAAGGAATATCAATATTTACACTAAAATCGTTCGTTGGAAACTATACGCTAAGATTATCAAAGTTTTTCCTTGATCCTACTCGGTATGTCATATTGCTTTACGAAAACATATTAAAATTTGCCCTCATATTGTCATACAGGGGGAGCATTGCACCAAAGATCATCAGCAATGGAGAAATAACATTCAAGTCAGACATGTATGGTTTGGGTATCATAATCATAAAAATATTAACAGGGGATAACAATTATGATTTTGAAAATGTAAGAACAATTTACTTTTTCATTTCAGTCATTTTTTTAGCAAACTTAAATTTTGTAGTTCCAGACTATATAGTTCAAGTTCTAACATAATTGCCGTCGTTAAAATTGCAGTCGTCGTTATTTCACACAAAGCAGTTTTACCATAATTGTCCCTAATGATGTATGGTTTAGTAGGTATCCCTGGATCGACAGTTACTCGGTCAAATGTAACGGTGAGCTACTTGAGGCTTTTACACCGTCGAGAGGCCTACGACAGGGGGACCCGCTCAATCCCTATCTCTTTCTCTTTGTGGCTGGCGGTCTGGTTAGTCTAATGAAGGAGATAGAGGATGGTAACCTGACCCCCATCAAAATCGCTAGAAATAGCCCAGGCATATCCAACCTTCTCTTTGCTGATGACAGCTTAATTTTCTTCAAGGCTACGGTAAAGGAAGCTGGGACGGTGAAGAGGATCTTGGCCTCTTTCCATAGCTGTACGGGCCAGTTGCTGAGTGAAAGTAAATGTTCCCTCCTCTTTAGAGAAGCTTGCCTGCAGGAAACCAGAGAAAACATCAGAAGGACTCTAGGGGTGGTCCCATCATCGTTTGGAAGTAAGTATTTGGGACAGCTTGAAGGAAGAACGAAAGATGACAACTTCCAACCAATCATGGACAGATTCCGGAAAAGGTGCAGCGATTGGTCGGAGAGGTTCATGTCGTACGCAGCCAAAGAGGTGCATGTCAAGTCTGTGGTACAAGCTCTTCCATGTTTCACCATGGGTGTTTTCTCGCTATTGAAGGGATACTGTGAGAAGTATGAGAAAATGATCCGGGATTTTCGGTAGGGCGATGAGGAGGGGCATCGTAAGGAACATTGGATGTCGTGGGAGCACATGATCCGCCCCAAACGTGCGGGAGGTATAGGATTCAGAGATATGCATCTTTTCAATATCGCACTTCTTGCAAAACAATGTTGGAGACTTTTGCAGAAACCGAAGAGTTTGTGTGCGAGAGTGCTCAAGTCAAAATACTACCGGCATGGAAACTTGCTTGATACGGTGTTTGCATCGGATGCATCACCTGTTTGGAGAGGCATTGAGGCGGGACTAGAACTAATAATAAAAGGCGTCATCTGGAGAGTTGGGGACGGCCGGAAAATCCAAATCCAAAGAGATCAATGGATCCCGCGTAATGAAGGGCTTAGGATAACAGCCCTTGTGAGAAGGTCAAGACTCTTCTAGGTGAATCAGCTTATGCGTGCAGACAGCAAAGAATGGAACACAAATCTGATTAAGCAAATTTTTCATAGTTTCGATGCAGATGAGATTTGCAAAATCCCCATTCCATCCTCAGCAGCAGAGGACCGCCTGGCATGGCACTATGAGAGGAATGGCATCTTCACTGTGAGAAGTGCCTATAAATTGGCCGCCTCTATCCATGGACAAGTGCGGCAGATCCCGTCCAGCTCCTCTAGTGAGCCAAATGAGAGGAGCATATGGGATATCATCTGGAAGTCTAGCGCCCCGCCCACCAAAAGTAAAGATTTTTGGCTGGCGGGTTGCGACTAACACCCTGGCCACAAAGCAGAACAAATTTAGGCGCACCCTTGAGCTTGACTCTACCTGCAATATATGTGGAAATGGTGAGGAAACGGAATTCCATGCGGTAGTTGAGTGTACCAATAGCAAGGCCCTCAGGAACTCAATGAGAGAAGTTTGGGAGCTCCCCGAAGAACTTTCTTTCAGGTACACCGGCGCTGATTGGCGGCAGATGCTCCTCAGCACTGAATGTGAGGACATTTTTTCGACAAAGTGAATGTGAGGACATGAGGAGAAGAATTTTATTGCTGCTCTGGAGATGTTGGTATCTCCGTGATGATTGTGCTCACAGCCTTGGGAAAGAATCGGTCCATCAGTCTGTTAGTTACCTGATGCGGCTCGAGGAAGATGCTGCAGATGCTGGCCTGCAGGGGAGTTCATGGAAGGGGAAAGAAAAGCTGGCACCGTCGAGACCCATGGAATCAATCGAGCCAGCATTAACATCCGTGCAGTCGGTTCCTCCGGCTCAAGGGATGGTTAAATCGAATATGGACGCTAGTTTTCAACAGGACAGCGGACGGGGTTGGGCAGGCGCTGTGGCCAGAGATCACCTGGGCAGAGTGTACCTGTCGAAGTGCCCTGACTTGGGCAGTGTGCAAGAAGCTTGGCCAAAGTTTACAGGGACCAATGACACTGGAGATGGATTGCAAATGGGTGAATGAGTACTTGAACTCGGATATAACCAGCCTTGCCACATGCTATGGAGTGATCCAAGACATCAAGGAGGCCCTATCTGTTTTCTCCGGGAGGAGATGCAACGCTCTGGCCCATGAGATGGCTGCCCAGGCGAGACAAAACGGAGAAGTGCTGCTAATTGCAAGGGTCCCAGACAGATTAAGATAACTGATGCAGGCTGGGTGTAGCCTTCCTACTTGAGTATCTATATATACTGTTGTATTCTCAAAAAATAAAAAAGTATTCAATAGTGTAGCGCTGCGGTATGCCTCGCACCCACAGTTTAGGATGAAGAGAATGTTCGCTGGTTTCAAATCGCAGACACACTGAGATACATTTATCCAAGTGTTAAACTTCATACTGAATCGACAATGTAAACTGTAACACGCACTCTGGTTTATTTTGGTCTTCAGTACGAATATTTATCACAAACACAGGGCAGAAGTCCGAAGGGGCATGCACACAGAGATAATTAACCATGAGTAGCCTACAAGTGAAGTGAGCGGCTGAGCAGATTACCATGCAGAAATGGCACATCACATGTGCTGTACTCAACATGGCCTTCCAACAGTTACAGAGAAAAAAGGAACATGATCGTGCAGTTAAGAGTGACTGAGGAGTGTGTGATCTGGGACCTAAGCCTGACCATTAAAGAGATACGGAGTACTTTCAAACAATGCAACAGCAATGATGGATTTATAACAGAAGAATTAAAATACCTAACCAGATGCAATGAACACACACGGAAGAATGAATTGCAACATAACATTACACTAATGAGTTGACAATGTGTAGACATAGCAGCCATCTTGAGCTTCAGGTCCCAGCAATAACCGGTACTCGCCCGTAGGGCCGTGCGGGTACATACCCAAGAAAATGAAGTCAGAAAGCAGAGGAAGTGGAGCATACTGACGAGTTGCCGGGTTGCAGATGATGAAGCGGGCGTAGTTCATGGTGAGGACGACCAGGCCGTCGCAAGAGGCCAACGGACGGAAGAAGGCGCGTCGAAGTTCTGCGACGGACCGGAGCTGGTCGGTGGGGGCGACCCCTGCCCGGTGGTCGAAGGGGATGATGTCTAGGGACCCAATTTTGTCGCCGACAAAGTTGTAGCCGTAGAGGAGGGGGAGGCTGGGCTGCCGGCCATGGTGGGCGAGGAGGAAGTCGCGGTTGGAGGTGGCGCGGCGCCAGGCGTGGCAGACGGCGCGGCAGCGGAGGAGGGCTATGGGGGCCAGGCGTACGAGGATCTCCCAGATGACGATCTCATCCGGGAGGCCATGGTGTGGAGGAGGCGATGCTGCTGCACTTGCGGCTCAAGATGGCAATGGGGCCCCGAAACCCGCGTCCCCGTGGGTTTTTACCCTATTAGGGGACGGGGATGGGCACCTTTTCATCCCCGCGGGGCTGTTATTGGGCACATTTTACAACCCGACACGTTTCATGGGTTTACACCCGTTTCGATAGTCTCCGTCCCCGAAACCCGACAAAACCCGGTAAAATACATATGCATTGACCCGGCCCAGCCCAAAGCCACACAGCCCAACCCCCAGCGTCGAGGCCAAACCAACCCCTCGCTGTGCCTAAAGATGGCAATGGGGCCCCGAAACCCGCGTCCCCGTGGGTTTTTACCCTATTAGGGGACGGGGATGGGCGTCTTTTTAACCCCGCGGGGCTGCTGTTGGGTAAACTATAAAACCCGACACGTTTCACGGGTTCAAACCCGTTTCAACAATACCTGAACCCAAAACCCGCCATCCCGTTCAAAATACTACAATAAGCATATTCGAGGAGTAAAATCTTGAGAGTGATGATGATCATGGACAACCATCTTGCTCATTCTCTTCTTTGCAAGCACCATTCCTTATGTCACTCTTCAATGAACGTGTTGCTCCAAAATGGCCAACATCTTTTAGGATGAAATCTGAGCTAGACCGTTACTTGGAAGAAGAGCTAGTTCCATTGTCCAAAGATAAATTAAGTGTGTTAGATTGGTGGAAAGTTGGTGGAACACGCTATCCAACTTTGAGGCTGCTAGCATGTGATATTTTTGCAACTCCGGTCAGCACGGCTGCCTCAGAATCAACATTTAGCACAAGTCGTAGAGTTCTAGTTCTAAGCGGTAGAACTCTAGTCCTTATGTTCGCTTAAATATGCCGATTTCCCCGTGGGTTTCCCGTGGGTTTAGAAAACCCGATGGGTTTAGGGGACGGGCAAAAGCCTATCCCCGCGTACGGTGACGGGGACGGGGACGGGGACGGGCTTCCGAATTTTTCGTGGGGATGGGTTTGGGAAGGCCAAACCCGGTGGGTTTCGTCCCCGTTGCCATCTTGACTTGCGGCCGCCGCCATGGTCGCCGGCTGAGAGCTCTGGGTCCGCGGTGGAGCTGTGCTCTGTGTTGGTAGTGAGTTGGCGGCGGCGGCGGATGGAGGTCTTTTTGCAGATGCATTTGGGCTGAGCCCATCTCCCATTCTCATTCTCAAACAAGCTGGGCTTGGCCTGGACCATGTCAGAACCATGCACGCTAGAGATTTGTGATCAGCTTTGAATTTTGAGCAGTTTTTAGTCTTATCATACTCCTGCCAAGTTTCATTGTATTTGGTGAGTCAAAAAAAAAGTTTCATTGCAATTACATTTGTTTTCAAATAATTTTTCCAATCTTATACAACAAGCACCAATCTGATGCGGAAACTTTGGAATTGATATTTGTTTTTTCAGTACTTTGTCTCAAAAAAAAGTTTCATTGTAGTTGGAGAGTAAAAAAACGTGTTATTGCATTTATATTTTTTCCAAATATTTTTTTCTCATATTGTACAACAACCGCCCGTCTGATCCAAAAAACTTTGGAATTGATATTTGCTTTTTTGTTAGTAGCTCGAATTAAATCTTCTATTGCGCTAGATTTATAATCAACAACTATGAGATTTCAGATTAAGAAAATACTAATAGGTTCACATTCGGGGTCGAGGCATCCACGGGGTAGCAGGATGAGGGCAGATAAACTAATCCTGCGCTTTAATCTTTTCCTTTTTTTTGGGGGGGGGGGGGGGGGGGGGCTGGATTTTTTGAGGGATATCCAAGCGGCAAGAAGGGAACACGGACCAAATTCACCTCATATACCACCCAAACAAATGCATCCGGGGCGAAAATAATTGGCAAATCTCAAATCTGATGCCCGTGAAACCCATAATTGTAACTGATGTCTGCAACTTTACCAAGGTTTATTTGCAAGTTCAAAATTATATTCATGTTTCGTGCTTTCAAAAACCCTAAAAATAAATAAATTTGCATGCAGATGCTCACAATGGACCTACACAGTATTTTACACAGAAAATAATCTTTAATATTAGCTGACACAAACTATAAATAGGTGAATCTATAATGGATTTACCACTCGCCATTATACATCCACACATTTAAGTTTTCGTGTAGCAAACAAACTAGAAAAATTATTAATTAACTTTTAAAAATATGTAGCGCATGCTCAAGTGTACATGTGGGATGGTTTTTAAAATTTCTAAACTTTTATTCTTATTACTTTTGATAAATTTCAAGCATCACAGAGCCCAAGAGTCGAAAGTCTTGGTCCTCTAGGATCATTCTGAGAGGCAATACTCTCTCCGGCCAGGTTTATAAGTTTCGCAGATATTTGAATGAAAGCTTTGATCATTAATATGGTCACTAAAATATTGTGTGTATGTATATATCATCATATTAACATTTCAATTGTATAATTTGCAACCCCGCTCCTCCCTTTGCCTCTTCCACATCTATTTCTGAATCTTGATTTGGGTGGCATATAACTCATATTTTGTTGACTAAATTAGTGGTCATACTTACAAACCAAGGTAGATGGAGTAGTAAAGATGGCTCTTTATGCTCTATAACAGAAGAAGCTCTTTGATTATTCATTGTCTAATGCATGTTTTTTTTACCATAAATTTCCCACTTCTAAAATGCCAACAACACTACTAAAAGGACAAGTGATACAAAACTATTTTGGAAGACAATTAAAGCGATATGATAGATGTCCATTCCATATTTCAAGATGGCACTGGGCCAGGTTCGTCTCGGGTTGACCAATCAAGTCCATACCCAAATCCATGAAGTCATTCTCTGTCTATCCACAAAAAAACCCATGGGCGGAAAATTATGCCCATGTCAAAACCTGATGAATATCCATCGGGTTATCTCAACACGTATACATAAGACATAGCCCAGAATTCACATAAGCTCTCGAACTCTCACAAAATGACATAGCAGATGTGCACACCATCAAAAGCTCTTGGATTGTCACAAAGTGACATAGGATAAATGCACATCACCAAATAAGCTCTCAAATTCTCACAAAAATGACAAAACATCAAATAAGCATATACGTAAACAATTCTCAGCCCTCACAAAATGACATAGCAATAGCACAAAATCATTTCTCGATCTTAGTTTCTTACAAAATGGCATACCATAACTTCAAACAAGCAGGGGTTGAGGTACAACCATAAGTGTGTCTCAAGATCTCATTATAACTAAAGAAAGGTATACTTTTAGGCATCATCTTCCATTCTTCACATCAATGTTCTAGGCATCATCTTCTAGGATTTAGTTATCATGGACTCGGGCTCGTCCTTAAAGTGAACAGATCAAAAGCATAAGAGTGTGGGCCAGATGTCTGACTTACATAGAGGAGCTGATATAGATCATTCAAGAAGAGGACTCCTTTTCAATCATGGAGATGTGGGCACATGGCCCTACAACAGATACGGACGATGCTCTCCGCACGCAAGCATGCTTGTGATGAGATGAGAGCCGTGTTTGAGGCAAAAATTGTGCAGCATTTCGGAGACATAATGGATGAGTCCCGAGGAGCAACGTTGGAGCCTGGAGGGAAACTTGCAGGACATGCTTGCCAAGGACACAATGGTGGTCGTATCACTCAACAAGGCATGACGGTCAAGTAACTAGCAGTATTGCTCGCCATGGGAATCTTTGTTGTGTTAGCCATCTCTCTAAGGTTCTTCAACTCTAGGAACATCAATGGACGTTCTACTGCAAGCTTGTTTTGTTATCTTTGTTCCATAACAAGCTTGCGAATGTAAATGTATACATTTTATGTCCTGTGATCTTGCATCTGTTTGGTGTAGGCCTGATGTTGTCGTGCCTTAACATTGTGTTTGGGTCTTGTCATAATTTAGTTGTCGAAACACTTTGGGTGTTCTAATTTGTTTTATACATAACAACACGATGGTTAGTTAGCTATATTATAAATAAATATCCAAGTTTCTCTTTTCCCGTTGCCATTTTATGTTCCTTCCAACCACAATACCTGAAGGAGTTTTCTCAAAGCAGTACGAAAAACTCAAGTTCAAGTCCTTGTTTTTTTTTCCGACCAAGGGCAATATAATAATATCAAGATGAGACCCCCATAGCGATCTGGCTAAAGGGAAAATGGTGGTAACTTAAGGACAACGCCGCCGACAATCCATGGTGAGAAGCACGCCGAGTTCCTGCACACGGCTGCCGGAGCGTTGGACAAAGCCTCCTGCTGGATGGATTAAAGTGAATGTTGATGGAGCTTGGAGGGAGTCAGACGGTACCGTGGGTGCTGGCAACTATCTATTCATCATGCAGGTTCATTATTTCCTGCGCTAGCCCACTTGAGGCGGATGTACAAGCATGTAGGGAGGGAATTGCCCTTGCATTGGAGTGGAGCGACAACGAACCATTGATACCGGAAACTGATATCACCACTACTACCAACATGATCAATGAGACGGACCAGAACAGATCACCTGTAGAGCATGTGATATCACATGTGAGTAGGAGTAGAAATAAAGTTAATCATATGTTAGCCCAAATGGGACATTCGATCCCCCGTACTGCTGTTTGGTTGTGGAATGGACCAGCAGGATTGTAATGAGCTACCCTGATTAATACAATCATTACTGTTCTAAAAAAAATGACACTCATAATACCCAGACTTGGCAACAATGCATTATGAAGACTTAGTCCAGCAATTAAAGATGCAAACAACCATAAAAATAAAAATAAAGAAAGGCGGCGCAACCAACAACATGCAACAAACAAGTAACAACACAATCATTCACCATTCTCGCCAACATGTGAACTACGAGAAAGGTTCTCCGAAAGCCACACCTGCTTCATTTTCTAAGAAAGATTGACAGAAAGAAAAAGTAAAGGAAAAGCCACAGGGCTTATCCTATTGGGCCGAAAGCAAATAATAATGGGGCCTTGGGAAGCTGGGCGTCAAACTGAATCACTCTGACTCAACATAAGAAACAACTCTGTATTACTTACAACTGGACATTACGAACAACGAATATATTCCATGAAAATCAAAGGCAAAGACGTTTTAGAGACTAAGTTGGGCCTTAACTTTGTGTTCGAGTCTAGTCAAAATTTATCCGTAGCAATACTCTGGGTGTTCTAATTCGTTTTATCCATAGCAAAACGAGTGTACTTAGCTATATTATCAAGAAATGTCCAATTTTTTTGTTCCTTCCAATCACAATACATGAAGGAGTTTTCTCAAAGCAGTATGAAAATTCAAGTGCAAGTCCTTGTTTTTTTTTTCAACAAAGGGCAATATAATAATATCAAGAGGATACCACTAATACCTAGCCTTTGCAACGATACATTATAAAGACTTAGTCGAGCCATTAAGGTTGCACACAAGCATAAAATTTAAAATAAAAAAAGGCGACGCAACCAACAACAAGCAACAAACAAGCAGCAACAACATCATTCACCATTCTCAACAACATGTGAACTAGGAGAAAGGTTCTCCGAAAGCAAAGTTTGCTTTATTTTCTAAGAACTCTTTTTGTACGAAATATTTTCTAAGCAAGATTGACACTGCAGAGCTATGGCTCGCTTATAGCGAGACCATAGCTCCTCTCATCGAAGGAAATCTTCATCCCGCATAGACTTGGGCCAGCCCGTTTGCCCTCCCTTTTTCGATCGATGGCACACGACGGTCGCTCGCGAGCGAGTGTTTTCTAAATCCATTTTTTTCTCTTTCGGTTTTTTCTTTCTTCTCTATTTTCCATTGGGTTTTCTGCTTGTCCTTTTTGTTTTCATCAGTTTTCTTTCATTTATTCATGGTTTTTGTTGTTTTTTCGTTTTCCTTGTGGCTTTTTTGTTTCTTTCTCAGTTTTCGTTGGTTTTCTTTGTTTCTTTCTCAGTTTTCACTGGTTTTCTTTGTTCTTTCTCAGTTGTCACTGGTTTTTTGTTGTTCTTTGTTTTTAATTGTTTCTTGCTGTTTTCACTGATATTTTTATTGCTTTTAATCGCTTTTCTTTGTTTTTCCTTATTTCTTTTTTTGGTTCTCTTGGTTTCATTCTTTTGCATTCGTTTCGTTGGTTTTCTTTGGTTTTCATTCTTTTGCTTTGTTTTATTTTTTAAATGGTAATTTTCTTTTTCTTTGTTTTTATGTCGATTTTCATCTGCCTCTTTTTTTGTTCAACACATGTTAACTATTTCAAAACACATTCAACAATTTTTTCTTAAATATGAGAAAAAATATTTCATGTAGATGCTTGACATTTTGCAAATGCATGAGTTACATTTTTTGAAAACTTATTTTTATGTCTACTTTTATTCCATATTGATTGTAATTATTTTGGTATATATGTAATACATTTTCCTAAAACATGTTCATCATCTTTCAAATACTAGTTTAATATTTTTAGTACATAGCCAATATATTATCTATGGACATTCAATATTTTTAAATGCTTTATTGACATTTTTCAGGTATAAGATTAACATTTTCTTAATACATGGTCAAAAAATTCTATACACATTTAAATTTTTTCAAATGCTTGATTACATTTGTCAAATACAAGACTTATATTTTTTAATACATGGTCAGCATTTTTTCTATACACATTTACCATTTTTTGAATGCTCGATTAATATTTTTCAAATACTTGTTTTTAAAAATGCTTGACTAACAGTTTTTAAATACATGATCAACTTTTTTTTCTCACCAATTCTTTTTTTGTATGCATTTTTAGTATACATGAGAAATATTTTCTCTATAGGCATTTAACATTTTTCAAAGGTTTGGTCAACATTGTTTTCAATGTTTGATGTAAAGTGTTTTTGTAATATGCACCTTCCGCGCTAAAATAAGGTGTACTAAAGTTGAGACACTTACTTTTGAACAGGGGGAGTATTTATTTAGAATATTTGGAAGTATAAAAAAAGAAAGGAAAAAACAAAAACATGAGAAAACAACAAAACAAAAACGAAGTTGGGGGTTCCGCGCGCCTGGACCAGCCAATTCACTCTCGCCTTCAGCAAGGCTTCCCGATTGACAGAAAAAAAAGGAAAGGAAAAGATAGAAAGCCTTTCCTATTGTGCCGAAAGCAAATAATGGAGGCCTTGGGAAGCTGGGCCTGCAACTGAATGACTCCGGCCCAACATAAGAAACAATTTCGGATTACTTACAGCTGGACGTTTCGAACAAAGAATAATCCATCGAGGAAATGAGGATAAAAAATTATTAGAGAAAAAGAAAATTTAATTTGTTGAGAGTGGGATTTGAACCCACGCCCTTACGAAACACACCCTGAATGTGCTGCCTTAGACCACTCGGCCATCCCAACAATTTTTAGGAATAAGATATTCTATTTAATAAATAATTTAGCGTAAGACGCTTCATCTATCTTGTGAACCAGAGGAAATAGTAAGTTGTACCTGGAAGAAAAACTCTCCACAATGCATGAGTAGTATATAAACTGGGAGGGGCTGCAAGCACATGCGTTTTATCAGCTACTCCTAGGATCTTTGTCAACAGACACAAGCGTCTGCATCACACAATTGGCGAACGCCCCACTACTAGAAATGAAAAAACTGGACCAAGGCACGTAGTGATGAACCACACGTAGTGACGAACCAACCGACATGGTTAGTACATGTCTTCACATATTCAGCTGGAGGCCTGCGTCCATCCAACATCAGGTGCTTTCCACCCCTTAGAACTCCCATCAGGTTTCAGCTTCATTTCTCAACTGTTGATGTTAAAGCATGCATATACTCCTATTATACCTCCTTGACCAGTTGTCTGTTCGACAAAGGAGCCAGCCCTCAATGCTGAGCTTGATCCACCCCTCACCATTTTCCATCTGGGAAACTGTCTGATGTATCCTCCGCCGCCTTGCTTCACCATACATCTTCTGCTTACCTTCCTTTTCCTTATTACGGTCACACACACATGGTAATCAGGATGTGCAGAGACGAAATAATTCTGGACAAAGGCACCAATGGTACCATTACCTTTGCTGCAAGTAAATAACGCCATTCCTCACTGTACCCACAACATCAGCAAGGCTTTGCTCATGATCACTTCCCTACAGGATGCCAACAGAACTAACAACCAGTCACGGCCTGAATTTCTGAGCATCAGCATGCTTGCTCATAGAAAGTACAAGGAATCGGTAGCCTCGTGCTCTGTGCCAAAGGGAGGTTAAATAACAAGACCAACAACTGCACGGATCATCAGTTCCTTACAAACCTACTAGGAATCTGGCAACCAGTTAGGCACTTGGCCTGCGCACACATCTCCACGAACAAAATGTCGACAACCACAACAATTGATGAGCTCACCGACACACACAGACTCAACTCATCTTCTTTCTTTCTTGCAAACTACATGCACTGTGGTGCAAGAGGAAACACATGAGTATACTGTTTTTTTCCTTGACATACCTGACAATGAACTATTTTCCTTGACATAACGGACAGTGAACTATTCTTACAAACTAGCAAGGGAAAGTTGTAGCTGAGCACTGCACCCTGTTATCTAGCCCATTCAATATCTCCAAGATTCGTGCTACTGACACTGCCTTTTGGGCCCATATGGGGTAATTAGCAGCAAGCAATAGATGTCCTCTACAGCTCAATACATAGTTTGAACTGCGAGCATACCTGGCAGTGAACTATATTTTCTTTGTGATAGATGGCAGCCGATTGCTTGCATAGCCTAATAAGAATACATCTTTTAGGTAAGTTATCTTGTGTGGGGATGGAAATCAGGTGCCATAGTTTCTTGAATACAGTGAGCAGCAAGTAATCCCTCATGGTCAAATCAATAAGCAGAAACTGCAGTTAAAAAAACACCAGTGAGAAAGGCACCACAAATACCAGCCCTACTTAGTCCATTATCATCTATACATAGGTGATCCTAATTGCCACAGGAATAGTGCCAGTATAGTATTCATTCCTTAAAATGGTTACATCCCAAGTGAAATGATAATTCCAAATGACGCAACAAGAAGCTGGAATCATAACAGGATATTCCAAATGATGCAATGGATTTATGAAGAATGAAATGTGGCAGAACATTTCTGAAAAGGTGACTATAATGTAATCACTTAATATAACAAAGGTAGTGCTCCAAGCTCTTCTGAAATTGGGTGCAACTTGCTAGTCAACAAGTGGATAAACGGCCTCATTTCAGCGATGATTACAGCCAATAGACATCGTTAATTCTTCAGTTTGATAAACAGAGACACGTGGCAGCTAGATTGCTAACTATTGAGTACTGAGAAGAACATGCCCTTGGGCTAAACACAAGACGACATTCAAAGTTTGCAAGTCTAACAAGGAATGCTGCTTCACGAAACAGTGAAGACCACAATCTCATCCTGCCATACATATATTCCATCTAAGTCCCACAATTGGTCTCGTAAATGACATGCCAAACTGTTCAGCTAAACTAATGCTGCTGTTGATTAGTGCCACTGCATCAGCATGCAAAGCAACAGCACCATCACCGCCCGAACCGCTTTTATCATAAGATAAGAGACTAACTGTCAAGATTCTCTTCACCGGCAGCAGCTGACAAATTTCTTTCATGACAAGCTGGCTAACCTTCATGATTCAGAAATAGACAAACACAAGTATGAATCCGGATGTAGAACTTGCATCCCGAATCAACAATATAAACTGTAATCTGGACCTGAGTCTGTCCATGATAGATCTTTCTTCTGCTCATTAGTACAAGTTTCATTGCTGGAGCATGAAGCATTGATTCCTAAAAATAATTAGCAGCTAAAGTAAAATTATAAATATAATTCCAAATTGATACAACGACAAAGGCAAAACTATAATATGTCTCAATACCTAACCAGAACTATAATCAAGCTTTTAAATCTAAGCCGATACGACCGATATATCACTTTTAGGGCTCCACCGATATCAACATAACATATCATTTTGCAAATATCATTTTCCAACATATCATCCGATATGGACCGAAATATCGACCGATATGTGGCCGATATCTAGCCCGATATGTCCAGCGATATAGAACGATACGTACATGACAACAATTATTTATTGGATAGTAGTGAAATAAGATTGTGCATTTACAACTTCATTATATATTATCGAAGTCATTCACAATGTTTCATACAAATGCATATATATCGTACTGTTTTTAATCATAGAGTAAGGATTTTGTGAATCTTCCCTTAATAGTTTCTTAATAAACAAATCAATAAACTAGGAATCTAAAAGTGCTATGTTAAAGCATTGACATCATACATTTTCTTTTACTAAAAAATGTTTTGAACAAGAATAATGAAAAAAACTAGAGACCGATATATCTACATATCGTCCGATATATCACCCGATATCCGACATCCGATATGTCAAAGCCAAACCGATACGGACCCGATATCCGATATTCTGAAGCTTGACTATAATGCAATCTTTCAATTTAACTAGTGCCCCGAACTCTCGTAAAAATTCAGGTGCAACTTGCTAGTCGACAAGGAGGATAATCTGCCTCATTCATCATCAGCTAAAACAAAACACGGAAAGATAAAAGACATGTATATTTGCAAAATTTTAGTGTTACAAGAGGACTACCTGGTAATCTCTAAATAAGGAAACCTTATAAAAGGGCATGTCAGTTCTTCAATTCAATAAACAGATACAAGAGGCAGCTAGATTGCTAACTATTGAGTGCTATAAAGACTGCCATATATATAATATAGAGAAAATAAGCATATTCCATTCTCCAGTTCAAGAAAATAGAAACACGGGTCAGATCATCAACACTCACAGCAGATACTTCAGCCCAAAGGAATATTCCACAAAATAGAGCACAACCATGAAATAATTCTAGTTTCTTCATCATAATTTTTAATACATCAACAAAGAAGGTAGCGGGTTCATAGTGGATCGGATTAATAGATACTGCAGCTCATGTGGATATAGAGTGCTAGGCCCATAAGAAGCACCACCACGCTCAACAACCCTTGGATGAAAGTCTAAGTGTTGACAACATAATCTTCTGGTCAGATTAAAGGTGGAGCCCGACGACAGTGCGTGACCTGCAGTGTTTGGCACAAACACTACTGAAATTTTCACGTACGCCGGGTGTAATGCTCTTCGCCGAGTGCTCAAACACGGACACTCGGCAAATCAAGCTTTGCCGAGTGTCACTCTCGGCAAACCCACCTTCACGGCAAACTGCCATCTTTGCCGTCACTGCCTCACGGCAAAGAGGCACCGCACGGCAAACCCTGCAGACGCCGAGAGCCGCTCACGGCAAAGAGGAGCCACGTGGCATGCCCGTCCGCAACAGACGGCTCCGTCACTTACTGCGTACTTTGCCGGGTGTCACTCTCGGCAAAGCATATGCAACATCCTATTTTTTTGTGTGTTCTTTCTAACTGACATGTGGTCCCACTGGTCACATTTATCAGTAAAAGTTTTAAATAACTTGCTAATTTTTCTTAAAATGACGATATCTTTGCCGAGAGCGGCTCTCGGCAATCCTTCCCACCAGTACGACAGCGTGGCCCACATGGGGGCTGACAGTTTACATAGCTTTGCCGAGAGCTATTCTCGGCAATGCTCACCCTCTTTTCCGAGAGCTGCTCTCGGAAAAGTTGTGGCACAACAGTAGTGTCCCAGACGACCATGTTTCCGAGAGGAGCTCTCGGTAGTATATCGTTTTCCGAGTGTTGCTCTCGGAAATCTTTCCCATTGATTCTGCTGTCAAGCTATTTCTTTTCTGATCCCTGCAGATAAAAACAACTACAGTGCAATTTGATCATATATAGGCATAATTTGATCTAGTCCACACATATATAGGCATAATTTGATCATATATAGGCATAATTTGATCTAGTCCACACATATATAGGCATAATTAGGGATAGTCCACATATTGTCACACACAAGTCGAATGTATTATCCTAGTAGACGTCACACACAAGTCGCAAATTCATACATATTGTCACTACTTGCAAAACACGTGCACATCACAATAGAAGTACACTTGTTCATATATAGATCATCTTGAGGAGGAGAGGCCATGGGGTTAACATTCCGGAGGAGGGGCATCACTTGCACTGCTTTGAGATTGCATAAGAACCTATAAGAGTAGAGTCACGTGAGGGTGATTCGTCCCTATGTAATGAATCTTCTACTCTAGTTTAGATAATGTTCTACCTGTAGTTGATCCTCAAGCAGCTTCAACCTCTTGTTCGTGTCTTCCCGTTCCTTTTCTCTGGACTCCTGCTCAGCCTGCCGCCTTTGCTCCTCTTCAACAGCCCGCTGCGCCATTAAATCCTGTAACATGGCATTAGGCTCATATAGGTTGGAACGGTGCTATTTCGAGGCATGGACATAAATGAAAGGTTAGGATGCTAACCTTGAGACGCGCTATCTCACGTGATGCGGCGGTTGGGCGACTCCGTATGGACGGAGTTGAGCTGGTGCTCGATGCGCGTATCTCGTGCAGCTTGCGATGCGAGGAGGTGGAGATCGCCCCGTTGCAAAGGAGGTGGCGGCCATGGCCCTTCCCCTCGCCAGCAATGATGAGAAGCTCAGGATCAAGGGGCTTGGACATAGGTTCGGCTTCCTGCCCGTGCACCTCCTGGAAGACCTCTTTGAAGGTCCCCCACTTCTCCTCCACCGACTCGCTGCAGAACTCGGCACCATCCTTCCCCTTGTGGCCTTCTCTCCAGGCTTCCAGGATGTGGACCGGGCGACCAACCTTCGCCTCCTGCAAAATTAACCATCAAGTTGAATGAACCAATATGCACCATGCGAAAAAGTTAACATCTTAATCCACATACCATGTGTTGCTTGAGAGAGGTTAGGTTCCGGCTCCCCTGGACATGAGCCAGGCCTGGCATTTTGGCTCGTTCGTTTCCCTTCTCCACATGCTGCGCCTGCCATGCTGGGTCACACCACATGTCAACCAGGGCCTCCCAACAATCGTCCTTCATCCAGGGTTCCTTCACCTAGTCAGACAAAATCGAATAATTGAGGAACAAGAGGGATGAATCAAAGTACTAGCAACCGATGTAGTCACTTACCACTGACATGTATTCTTCTCGTGACAAGTTGGTCTGGCATGCAGTCTTCCTTGTCATCTTCTCTCCCTTCTCATCGAGTAGCCGACACTGCATCACGGCTTTGTACCGCAGCGTGTGCTTGGTGTCAGAGAGTATCTTTCGGGCAGATTTCACGATGCCTTTGATCGCCTTCTGCTGCTCACCATCCACGCAAGAAAATGTTTGCTACAAGAAAGCATATGGCATCTTCTCACCATCCACACAAGCAAGGATTTGGATATGGAAAAATGCAGTGGTCGGAGCGAAGATACTTACAAAAAAAGCATTGATGACCCGAGTGGCCATGGTGACATTGTGCTCATCCTTGTTGTGTAGGTAATGCTCCCAGGTTAAACCTGGCGACGGCGGATCGTCATCACCCGGCTTGGAAAATCCAGGGAAGTGCTTCCTCAAGAGGGAGCCGATGACGTGGTTCGGCGGGTGTGCCCCCTTAGGTTGTGTCGGGATAAATTCCCACTGACTGCATGATATAAAAGACAAGCATATGTGAGTGTCAAAGCTGTGGCATCCAAAATATGATGCAAATGAAATGCTTTCTTATCCCTCTCCTGCCGGGCAAATGACAGGACGGTTGCTGGCAGCAGTTGGTTCCGGGACCTTCCCCGGACCACGCCCGGATTTCTTCCTCTTGGAAATGTTGCTGGAGGTAGACCCCGAGCCGTCCGAGGCCTCCATGTCGCCCGACTCAGTAGCGAGCGGATCTGGTGTATCTAAGTCCACTCCAACATCGCCATCCGATGATGACGATGCCTCGGTTGTGGCCTGATGGGAGGCGGACGACTCGGTCCTACCAATCGGGACTCTCCGGTACTTATTACCAGTGCTCCCATCAGAACCTGAAAAACAAAATATATATGGTTACTCTCGGTTCCAAAGAAAAATCTTCGTAATCTAAGTGTCATATCATATATGGCAAAAAATAACACAAATAGCTCAATCAAGTCTCAGATATATAGTTCCATTTACTAATGCCATAGCACTGACAAGGAAACAAGCACAAGTATATAGTTTCATTGATCTACTCTAGTATTTATCTAAAAAGCACAAGCATAGAGGTGGTGATCCTTCGGCAAAAACAAAGCATCCACAGCCTTATCCCCATGCCAAACCACTTACCGATGACAAGCATTAGTTTAGAGACAAGAAGTTCAGAGAACTAGTTTCAACTGAAACTAAATACTTCGAGCACTCATTCGGTTTAACTAAAACTAAACCAGTCAAACATAGGAGTCAAAACCAAAGCATCCACAACCTTATTCTCCATGGCAAATCACTTACCGACGACAAGCATATGCAGTGCTGAATCTGTTCTATATATATTGGCCGTAGCACATTACTAGTATTTACAATGATCATCAGTCGTAAAATTAAACCAGAACAGTAGCAACTAAACTCTTATTACTCGTTTAGTTAAACTAAAAGTCAAACAAACACTCTAGGCATTACTCCAAACTTCCATACTACTCTAGGCATTACTAAACAGGACCATCTTCCTCTACTACTTTTAATCACATTTGTGCATAGTTGCTACATTTTTGCAAAATATCCTACTCTAGGCATAGAATCTGATACTAACCTGAGGGCATCTCCAGCTGCCGCGCTACCGGAGAAGCACTGCTGCGGCGGCCGTCCTTGGGCCGCATCGAAGAACCGCCGCGCCGGCTGCCGGCCATGAAGCTTGGGGGCGGTGGACGCTGTTGGGGGTGGTGGAGGAGGGGGTGGCGGTGGCCGCAGTGGGGAGCGGTGGAGGAGGGGTGGCGGCCGCAGTTGGTGGCGGTGGAGGGCGGTGGAGGAGGGGATGGCAGTGTAGGAGGGGGTGGCGGTGGCCGCAGTTGGGGCCGGTAGAGGAGGGGGTGGCGGTGGCCGCAGTTGGGAGCGGTGGAGGAGGGGTGGCGGCCGCAGTTGGTGGTGGCGGCAGCGGTGGCGCAGGGAAGAGAGGAGGGGAATGAAGATACAAACGAAAGGGGAAAGGTTAAGATCTAGGTTAGATGATTTACCGAGAGCTTCACTCGGAAAAGGTGGCCATTACCGAGAGCCGAGAATCGACCCTCGGTAACCACTGCTCTAATTTTTCCCCTTCTCTTTTTGTTTTTGTTTTGCACTATCTTTTTTGTATCTCATATTTCATATGCTTTTACGACCAAAGTTTGTAAATTCCATGACTTTTGATGAATTATTTCAAAACTCAAATTTAAAGAGTGTAAAGTAAAAAACATGAGAAGAAGCAGTTGTTGACCGTGGCCTACCCCCTCTCTCGGTGCCGGTCAACTTTCTAGACCGGCACCGAGAGAGAACTTTAAAGAGTGTAAAGTAATAAACATTAGAAGAAGCAGTTGTTGACCGTGGCCTACCCCCTCTCTCGGTGCCGGTCAACTTCCTAGACCACCGGGGCCACCGGATAGCCCATGCATATACATGTGATGGCCTCCTTTGAGAGCACAAGAAGTTTCGAGGCCAACGGAGCAACAGGACCCGCAGTTCCTACACAAACCAGACACATTCCCTCTCGATACCCATAGACTATCTTGAAGAACGGGCCTAGACTTGGTCTGTCATCTCGCGATGACATGCACTAACGCGGAGAAGCAGTTATTCACCGTGGACTACACCCTCTCGGTGCCGAATAATGCCCTAGACCGCCGGGGCCACCGGATGGGCGCTCGATATAGAGACCGCCCGGGGGGGGAGGGACCCCCCTACATGCGTGTAGCCCATGCATATGCATGCAGGGGTGGTGTGCTATTTGAATAAGCAATGCACGTCATTGACGTGACACGTGCCTCACAAACCACACACACGGGCCGGAACGTCGAGGACCGGCTGCGTCCGTCCCCGAGACAGAATCTTCGGTGGGTGATCCCGTGACAGAACGAGCCTAGACTTGGTCTGTCATCTCGCGATGACATGCACTAACATGGAGAAGCAGTTATTCACCCTGGACTACACCCTCTCGGTGCCGAATAACGCCCTAGACCGCCAGGGCCACCGGATAGGTGCTCGATGTGGAGACCGCCCGAGGGAGGGGGGAGGCACCCCTACATGCGCGTGGCCCATGCATATGCATGCAAGGGTGGTGTGCTATTTGAATAAGCAACACACGTCCTTGACGTGGCACGTGCCACACAAACCACACACACGGGCGGGAACGTCGAGGACCGGCTGCGTTCGTCCCCGAGTCAGAGTCTTCGGTGGGCGATCCCGTAACAGAACGGGCCTAGACGTGGTCTGTCATCTCGCGATGACATGCAACTAACACGAAGAAGCAGTTATTCCCCGTAGCCTAACCCCTCTAGGTGCCGAACAATGCCCTAGACCGCCGGGGCCACCGGAGGGGTGCCGGTTTCTAGAACCTGACGAGGCCCATCCGAAGTAGAAAACACAAGACGGTAATTATGATGTGCTAAGGTTGTTTGCTAAGCATGGAAGAAAACAACAAAAAAAGTATAATACATATTATCGAGAATGCACAAGAAGGAAAGAGATCTAGGTTAGATGCTTTATCAAGAGCAACTCTCAGAAAAGGTGGCCATTACCGAGAGACGAGAATCGACCCTCGGTAACCACTGCTCTAATTTTTTCCCCTTCTTTTTTTGTCTTTGTTTTGCACTATCTTTTTTGTATCTTATATTTCATATGCTTTTACGACCAAAGTTTATAAATTCCATGACTTTTGAAGAATTTTTTCAAAACTCAACTTTAAAGAGTGTAAAGTAAAAAACATGAGAAGAAGCAGTTGTTGACCGTGGCCTACCCCCTCTCTCGGTGCTGGCAAACTTTCTAGACCGGCACCGAGAGAGAACTTTAAAGAGTGTAAAGTAATAAACATGAGAGGAAGCAGTTGTTGACCATGGCCTACCCCCTCTCTCGGTGCCGGTCAACTTCCTAGACCGCCGGGGCACCGGATAGCCCATGCATATACATGCGATGGCCTCCTTTGAGAGCACAAGAAGTTTCGAGGCCCACGGAGCAACAGGACCCGCACTTCCTGCACAAACCGGACACATTCCCTCTCGACACCCATAGACTATCTCGAAGAACGGGCCTAGACTTGGTCTGTCATCCCACGATGACATGCACTAACACGGAGAAGCAGTTATTCACCGTGGACTACACCCTCTCGGTGTCGAATAGTGCCCTAGACCGCCGGGGCCACCGGATGGGTGCTCGATATAGAGACCGCCCGAGGGGGGGGGGGAAGGGCACCCCTACATGCGTGTGGCCCATGCATATGCATGCAGGGGTGGTGTGCTATTTGAATAAGCAACACACGTCCTTGACGTGACACGTGCCTCACAAACCACACACACGGGCGGGAACGTCGAGGACCGGCTGCGTCCGTCCCCGAGACAGAATCTCCGGTGGGTGATCCCGTGACAGAACGAGCCTAGACTTGGTCTGTCATCTCACGATGACATGCACTAACACGGAGAAGCAGTTACTCACCGTGGACTACACCCTCTCGGTGTCGAATAATGCCTAGACCGCCGGGGCCACCGGATGGGCGCTCGATATAGAAACCGCCGGGGGGGGGGGGGGGGAGGGACCCCCCTACATGCGTGTAGCCCATGCATATGCATGCAGGGGTGGTGTGCTATTTGAATAAGCAATGCACGTCCTTGACGTGACACGTGCCTCACAAACCACACACACGGGCCGGAACGTCGAGGACCGGCTGCGTCCGTCCCCGAGACAGAATCTTCGGTGGGTGATCCCGTGACAGAACGAGCCTAGACTTGGGCTGTCATCTCGCAATGACATGCACTAACATTGAGAAGCAGTTATTCACCCTGGACTACACCCTCTCGGTACCGAATAACGCCCTAGACCGCCAGGGCCACCGGATAGGTTCTCGATGTGGAGACCGCCCGAGGGAGGGGGGAGGCACCCCGACATGCGCGTGGCCCATGCATATGGATGCAAGGGTGGTGTGCTATTTGAATAAGCAACACACGTCCTTGACGTGGCACGTGCCACACAAACCACACACACGGGCGGGAACGTCGAGGACCGGCTGCGTTCGTCCCCGAGTCAGAGTCTTCGGTGGGCGATCCCGTAACAGAACGGGCCTAGACTTGGTCTGTCATCTCGCGATGACATGCAACTAACACGAAGAAGCAGTTATTCCCCGTAGCCTAACCCCTCTAGGTGCCGAACAATGCCCTAGACCGCCGGGGCCACCGGAGGGGTGCCGGTCTCTAGAACCTGACGAGGCCCATCCGAAGTAGAAAACACAAGACGGTAATTATGATGTGCTAAGGTTGTTTGCCAAGCATGGAAGAAAACAACAAAAAAAGTATAATACATATTATCGAGAATGCACAAGAAGGAAAGAGATCTAGGTTAGATGCTTTATCGAGAGCAACTCTCAGAAAAGGTGGCCATTACCGAGAGACGAGAATCGACCCTCGGTAACCACTGCTCTAATTTTTTCCCCTTCTTTTTTTGTCTTTGTTTTGCACTATCTTTTTTGTATCTTATATTTCATACGCTTTTACGACCAAAGTTTATAAATTCCATGACTTTTGAAGAATTTTTTCAAAACTCAACTTTAAAGAGTGTAAAGTAAAAAACATGAGAAGAAGCAGTTGTTGACCGTGGCCTACCCCCTCTCTCGGTGCTGGCCAACTTTCTAGACCGGCACCGAGAGTGAACTTTAAAGAGTGTAAAGTAATAAACATGAGAGGAAGCAGTTGTTGACCATGGCCTACCCCCTCTCTCGGTGCCGGTCAACTTCCTAGACCGCCGGGGCCACCGGATAGCCCATGCATATACATGCGATGGCCTCCTTTGAGAGCACAAGAAGTTTCGAGGCCCACGGAGCAACAGGACCCGCACTTCCTGCACAAACCGGACACATTCCCTCTCGACACCCATAGACTATCTCGAAGAACGGGCCTAGACTTGGTCTGTCATCCCACGATGACATGCACTAACACGGAGAAGCAGTTATTCACCGTGGACTACACCCTCTCGGTGTCGAATAGTGCCCTAGACCGCCGGGGCCACCGGATGGGTGCTCGATATAGAGACCGCCCGAGGGGGGGGGAAGGGCACCCCTACATGCGTGTGGCCCATGCATATGCATGCAGGGGTGGTGTGCTATTTGAATAAGCAACACACGTCCTTGACGTGACACGTACCTCACAAACCACACACACGGGCGGGAACGTCGAGGACCGGCTGCGTCCGTCCCCGAGACAGAATCTCCGGTGGGTGATCCCGTGACATAACGAGCCTAGACTTGTTCTGTCATCTCACGATGACATGCACTAACACGGAGAAGCAGTTACTCACCGTGGACTACACCCTCTCGGTGTCGAATAATGCCCTAGACCGCCGGGGCCACCGGATGGGCGCTCGATATAGAGACCGCCCGAGGGAGGGAGGGACCCCCCTACATGCGTGTAGCCCATGCATATGCATGCAGGGGTGGTGTGCTATTTGAATAAGCAATGCACGTCCTTGACGTGACACGTGCCTCACAAACCACACACACGGGCTGGAACGTCGAGGACCGGCTGCGTCCGTCCCCGAGACAGAATCTTCGGTGGGTGATCCCGTGACAGAACGAGCCTAGACTTGGTCTGTCATCTCGCGATGACATGCACTAACATGGAGAAGCAGTTATTCACCCTGGACTACACCCTCTCGGTGCCGAATAACGCCCTAGACCGCCAGGGCCACCGGATAGGTGCTCGATGTGGAGACCGCCCGAGGGAGGGGGGAGGCACCCCTACATGCGCGTGGCCCATGCATATGCATGCAAGGGTGGTGTGCTATTTGAATAAGCAACACACGTCCTTGACGTGGCACGTGCCACACAAACCACACACACGGGCGGGAACGTCGAGGACCGGCTGCGTTCGTCCCCGAGTCAGAGTCTTCGGTGGGCGATCCCGTAACAGAACGGGCCTAGACGTGGTCTGTCATCTCGCGATGACATGCAACTAACACGAAGAAGCAGTTATTCCCCGTAGCCTAACCCCTCTAGGTGCCGAACAATGCCCTAGACCGCCGGGGCCACCGGAGGGGTGCCGGTCTCTAGAACCTGACGAGGCCCATCCGAAGTAGAAAACACAAGACGGTAATTATGATGTGCTAAGGTTGTTTGCCAAGCATGGAAGAAAACAACAAAAAAAGTATAATACATATTATCGAGAATGCACAAGAAGGAAAGAGATCTAGGTTAGATGCTTTATCGAGAGCAACTCTCAGAAAAGGTGGCCATTACCGAGAGACAAGAATCGACCCTCGGTAACCACTGCTCTAATTTTTTCCCCTTCTTTTTTTGTCTTTGTTTTGCACTATCTTTTTTGTATCTTATATTTCATATGCTTTTACGACCAAAGTTTATAAATTCCATGACTTTTGAAGAATTTTTTCAAAACTCAACTTTAAAGAGTGTAAAGTATAAAACATGAGAAGAAGCAGTTGTTGACCGTGGCCTACCCCCTCTCTCGGTGCTGGCCAACTTTCTAGACCGGCACCGAGAGAGAACTTTAAAGAGTGTAAAGTAATAAACATGAGAGGAAGCAGTTGTTGACCGTGGCCTACCCCCTCTCTCGGTGCCGGTCAACTTCCTAGACCGCCGGGGCCACCGGATAGCCCATGCATATACATGCGATGGCCTCCTTTGAGAGCACAAGAAGTTTCGAGGCCCACGGAGCAACAGGACCCGCACTTCCTGCACAAACCGGACACATTCCCTCTCGACACCCATAGACTATCTCGAAGAACGGGCCTAGACTTGGTCTGTCATCCCACGATGACATGCACTAACACGGAGAAGTAGTTATTCACCGTGGACTACACCCTCTCGGTGTCGAATAGTGCCCTAGACCGCCGGGGCCACCGGATGGGTGCTCGATATAGAGACCGCCCGAGGGGGGGGGGAAGGGCACCCCTACATGCGTGCGGCCCATGCATATGCATGCAGGGGTGGTGTCCTATTTGAATAAGCAACACACGTCCTTGACGTGACACGTGCCTCACAAACCACACACACGGGCGGGAACGTCAAGGACCGGCTGCGTCCGTCCCCGAGACAGAATCTCCGGTGGGTGATCCCGTGACAGAACGAGCCTAGACATGGTCTGTCATCTCACGATGACATGCACTAACACGGAGAAGCAGTTATTCACCGTGGACTACACCCTCTCGGTGTCGAATAACGCCCTAGCCCGCCGGGGCCACCGGATGGGTGCTCGATATGGAGACCGCCCGAGGGGGGGGGAGTGCACCCCTACATGTGTGTGGCCCATGCATATGCATGCAGGGGTGGTGTGCTATTTGAATAAGCAACGCACGTCCTTGACGTGGCACGTGCCTCACAAATCACGCACACGGGCGGGAACGTTGAGGACCGGCTATGTTCGTCCCCGAGACAGAGTCTTCGGTGGGCGATCCCGTGACAGAACGGGCCTAGACTTGGTCTGTCATCTCACGATGACATGCACTAACACGAAGAAGCAGTTATTCCCCGTGGCCTACCCACTCTAGGTCCGGAACAACGCCCTAGACCGCCGGCGCCACCGGAGGGGTGCCGGTCTCTAGAACCGGACGAGGCCCATTCGAAGAAGAAAACACAAGACGGTAATTATGATGTGCTAAGGTTGTTTGCCAAGCATGAAAGAAAATAATAACAAAAAAAGAATAATACATATTATCAAGAATGCACAAGAAGGAAAGAGATCTAGGTTAGATGCTTTACCGAGAGCAACTCTCGGAGAAGGTGGCCATTACCGAGAGCCGAGAATCGACCCTCGGTAACCACTGCTCTAATTTTTTCCCTTCTCTTTTTCTCTTTGTTTTGCACTATCTTTGTTTTGTATCTCATATTTATATGCTTTTACGACCAAAGTTTATAAATTCCATGACTTTTGATGAATTGTTTCAAAACTCAACTTTAAAGAGTGTAAAGTAAAAAAACATGAGAAGAAGCAGTTGTTGACCGTGGCCTACCCCCTCTGTCGGTGCCGGTCAACTTTCTAGACCGGCACCGAGAGAGAACTTTAAAGAGTGTAAAGTAATAAACATGAGAAGAAGCAGTTGTTGACCTTGTCCTACCGCCTCTCTCGATGCCGGTCAACTTCCTAGACCACCGGGGCCAACAGATATCCCATGCATATACCTGCGATGGCCTCCTTTGAGAGCACAAGAAGTTTCGAGGCCAACGGAGCAACAGGACCCGCACTTCCTGCACAAACCGGACACATTCCCTCTCGATACCCATAGACTATCTCGAAGAACGGGCCTAGACTTGGTCTGTCATCTCGCGATGACATGCACTAACACGGAGAAGCAGTTATTCACCGTGGACTACACCCTCTCGGTGCCGAATAATGCCCTAGACCGCTAGGGCCACCGTATGGGTGCTCGATATAGAGACCGCCCTAGGGGGGGGAGGGCACCCCTACATGCGCGTGGCCCATGCATATGCATGCAGGGGTGGTGTGCTATTTGAATAAGCAACGCACGTCCTTCACGTGACACGTGCCTCACAAACCACACACACGGGCGGGAACGTCGAGGACCGGCTGCGTCCGTCCCTGAGACAGAGTCTTCGGTGGGTGATCCCGTGAAAGAACGAGCCTAGACTTGGCCTGTCATCTCACTATGACATGCACTAACACGGAGAAGCAGTTATTCACAGTGGACTACACCCTCTCGGTGCCGATCAACGCCCTAGACCGTCGGGGCCACCGGAGGGGTGCCTGTCTCTAGAACCGGGCGAGGCCCATCATTTGAAAAAGAAACACAAGACGATAATTATGATGTGCTAAGGTTGTTTGCCAAGCATGGAAGAAAACAACAAAAAAAAGTACAACAAAAAAGATTATAATACATATTATGGAGAATGCAGAAAAAGGATGCTTTACCGAGAGTCCCTTTCGGAAAATGCGGCCATTGCCGAGTGCCTCTGGACGACCCTCGGTAACCACTATCGGTGCATCTCTCGGAAAAGCCCCCGAGATCTAGGTTAAGCCTTTTACCGAGTGTCGCCGAAAGTTGGCTCTCGGAAATGTTTCCCGTGGGGACTTATGCAAAATTTCCCCCTCGTGCGCGCTCACTCCTCTGTTCTCTCTGTTTCTCTCGCCCCTGCCGCCTCTGTCCGCCGCCGCCCCATCCGGCTTGCTCTGCCGCCGCTGCCGCCTCCGCCGCCGCCGCCGCCACCGGGAGTGCCTCCCCGACCCCTCCACCTCCACCGAGCCCCCCACCGCCACCTCCACCGAGATCGTGCACCGCCACCCCGTCCGCCGCCCCCTACGCCGCCACCCCGTCCGTCGTCGCTGCCGCCACCTCGTCCGCCGTCGCTCCTGCCACCCCGTCCGCCCTCAGCGCCCAACCCGGCCGCCCCTCCGCGCCCCACCCCGTCCGCCACCGCCTCCGCCGCCAGCCCATCCGCCGTCGCTGCCGCCACCCCGTCCGCCCCTCAGCGCCCCGCCCCGTCCGCCAAGGTCCACCATAGCCGCCGCCCCTCACCGCTACGGCCACGGCCACCGAGCTCCACGGTTGGTTTTTTATATTTAGGTGTGTATATATGTGCATATATAATGAATGGTGTATGTGAGTGTGTGTGTGGGAGAGGGGTGCTATTGATGTGTGTGTGTGCATGTGTGACTGAGTGTGTGATGTGTGTGTATGCATGGATATGTGAGTGTGTTTGTGTGTGGGGGGTGTGAGTGAGTGTTATTGATGTTTGTGTGTTTGATATATGATTGACACAACTTCATTCTTTCATGCAGGACATGCATCTATTTTGACAATAGAGAGAGTAAATTCTATTGCACCCTTCAAGGGTAAGCTCTTCCCGTTCATGTGTAGGTTTTCATTATTTGTAGATCACCTAAATAGTCGCGTAACCTAGGTGTCTCCCGTTCGGAAGGGTTGTATCTATAAATATGCAAGTCTTTGCATATTTATAACCTCAACTCTTTCGAATTGTCCATGTTTTCCATGGACAACCCGAGGATGTGTAGGCGGGTCGTTTTCATGATGCACTTAGATACGAGACAGAATTTCGACAGTGTCTCCTTGTTGTTCTCTAGATACACATCCTCTTGGCTTATTGCTGAGACGTGTATTAGGAGAACAGCGGGGAGGTGCTGCCGAAATTTTGTCTCGGGTCGGAGTATGTCATGAAAGCGGACCCAGCCTACACATTCTCGGGTGGTATTAGGACCTATCTTTACCTATTACATAGCTCAGTGCATGTCGTAAAACTTGATGGAACCACTTGTTACAAAAAAAAATTATGTGTGTGTTTCACTTTATATCAGAGGATGGAAGAACGTGAGTGGATGTACACCAGACATCCAAGCATGGAGGGTATGACCCCTGAGTGGAGGTCGAAGACCAATGATTTCCTGGAATTAGTATTTGCTGGAGAAACGCCAGTTCGTGGAATTTGGTGCCCATGCACGGAGTGTGATAACCAGACTGAAAGAGATAAGATTACTATGAGTAAACACTTAGGCAAATATGGGTTTACGCTAGGCTATTACCGGTGGATCTTTCACGGTGAGACAGAACGGTCCAGGGCGGAGGTGGTGCGACAACGCACCAGCGAATATGATACTCGGATTGAAAACCTGTTAGATGACATCTGCCGTGCGGATCCGCGGGAGGACCCGAACTCCGAGGAGCCGCCGGAAAGCCCTGAAGAGTATCATGCAGCTTTGTTTGTGGCACAAAAACCCCTTCATGCCCATACAGAGGTTACTCAACTAGATGGCATTACACGCCTAATGGCCCTGAAGGCAAACCATAACATGAGCATAATTTGCTTCAATGAGTTATTGTCAGTTATTGCTAGCATGTTGCCTAAAGAAAATATATTGCCAAATAACATGTACGAGTCGAACAAAATCCTCGGTTGACTTAAGATGCCGTATGAGGATCCAGAGGCTTTATATGACCGATGAAACTGCCCAATATATGAGATGGGCCGCCGAAGGGAAGATGTACACTACAACAAAGATGCAACATCCACGGGATGGTAAAGCATGGAAGAAATTTGTTGAAATTCATAAGAAAACAGATGACTGGAAGAGTGTAGCTGTTGGGATAACAACCGACGGGTTCAATCCATATGGTTTGATGGCTGCCATATACAGTTGTTGGCCAGTATATGTTATCCCCCTGAATCTGCCCCCTGGCGTTTGCATGCAACGGAATCACATGTTCCTGACGCTGATAATTCCAGGTCCTAACTATCCCGGGAAGCATATGAGTGTGTATATGGAGCCATTGGTGGACGACTTACTTGTTGCTTGGAACAACGGGGTCCGGACATACGATGCCGTTTCAAAGAAGCACTTCAATATGCATATCTGGTACCACACATCGCTACATGACCTACCGGCACGTGCGATATTTTGTGGTTGGTGTGTAAAGGGGAAGTGGCCTTGCCCAATGTGTCGACAGCGTGTGACTTTCATTTGGCTGGCTAAGGGTCACAAGTATGTATGCTTTGACCAACATCGGCAGTTCCTTCATCTTGATCACCCATACAGGCAAGACGCTATGCACTTCCAAAAAGGTGTTATTGTTGATGACCCGCCACCACCTATTATGACCGGTGCCCAGCTTAAGGATGAGTTAGATGCTCTCGAGGAAAAGCTCGATGGGAAAGGTTTTGTGGGATATGGAGAGACACACCAGTGGACTCACATTCCAAGCTTATGGAGGCTCCCTTACTCACTAGTGCAGAACCGGGCTTTAGCGCCGGTTCGTAAGGGCCTTTAGTGCTGGTTCTGCAACCGGCACTAAAGAGTGGAGACTAAAGCCCCCCCTTTACTGCCGGTTCGGCACGAACCGGCGTTAAAGTGCAACCACGTGGCACGAGCCAGGCCCGGGTGCTGGTAGACCATTAGTACCGGTTGGTAGCACCAACCGGTACTAAATGTTTGGGGGGGGGGGTTTCGTTTTAATTTTTATTTTTCCATTAATTTTGTGTTTTCCATTTAATTCTTTTTTGTTTGCTAGTATTTTACGATACTACATATTGTACACGTGATGCATATATATAAATAGATTTTCTCGTAGAACCGATCATATATATATAATCGAATGTCTCACAACCATCATTAATTATTCACACATACACATGTATATATATACAATTTCTCCTACATGTTGCCTTGGTGCCTTCGGAGCACGATGACAAGTGGTTCATGGGGGCGGTAGCGGGTTATAGTATTCTCCTTTGGGATCTATGACCTGGTCGAGCAAAAATCCTGCTATTTCCTCTTGAAGTGCTCGTATGCGCTCTGTTCATAGGAGCTGGTCCTGCACCTCTTTGGACTGTTAAGAAGGAGATCAATATGCATGTGTATTAGTTGTGTGACTAGATATCGACAATCATGTAAGATTTGTGAATAGTGTTCTCGCAAACGTACCCAGTCCTGTCTATCAGATCTGCTCCTTTCGGACGCTATCATGCGAATTTTCTCGCAAACGTAGTATGCACACACTTCAGTCCCCGGCGCCTGCTTCAGGGCATTTACGAGAATAGAATTTAATCAGATAATTATTAATCAAGCATGTTAATTAATTAATGGTATTGAATCAAGAATTAAAGAGATGGTAGCTAGCTAGCTAGTACTACTTAATTACTTACCTTGGGTCGATACCAACATAGGTTTTGTCGCCATTTTCCTGGAGTCACCTTCTTGTACTTTGCCCAAGCCCTGCGCGCCGGCAAAGAAAATTAATAAAGCGGTTATTAAAAATAGTTCATATCAGGAAATGACGAACTAAATAGGCCGAGATATAGTTAATAATGATTGAAATAACCTGTCGACTATCCCCTTCACGATGCTGTAGTCACTATCTTTTTTAAGTAGTGAGTCCAGTACTTCAACTTTTCCTTCGTCAACTTTAATGTCTAACAAGATCCAGTGGAAGCTGCATGCGCATACGTTTGCATGTATAAATTAAGCGGGCATGTGCATAACACCAATCAACTATAACCCTAAACCCTATACACTTATTAACATCTAGCTAGTAAGCAAAAACAGAATTTGTAGTACAAGACAGTGTGACTCACTCGAAGTTGTAAGGAAGTAGTATATCTTCATTGCTATTGAGGCGCTTCAAGAACTCTAGCATGCATTTATCTACATCTTGTCTACACCATTCCAATTTCCATGTGTATTCATTAACAGTATTTGGGTCAATGAACCCAATGCCATAGCATCCAGCTTTTTTCATTTCATACATCTTCATCCTGCATAATACCACAAAAAAGAATATATAGTGAGGATATATAATTACAGGTAATTAATGATCAATCAATGAGCACTAGAGCTAGCTTGAGACTTAAATTACAGAAAGATATCACTTACAAACAATAGCAACTGACGATAGATTTGTCGAGTGCACCTTGATTGAATAACTGAAATAGTTCTGAATACTCAACGGACAGAGCTTTCTTATTGAAGTAATGATCTTCCTCGACTTGCACCATGAGGGACACTCGATTGGAAATCTTGGTAATTTTCATGTACCAATCATGCAATTCATACATTCTCGTTGGGAGGTTCTTGACCTCCTCGGGCTCGACCAAAGGTTGGCCCCGGACATATTTCCGTTTTATTTCCTCCTCTCTAAGCGGAGACATGGGCTCGATCTCGAGGAGTTGTCCAACAGTGATCTTGAGCATTTCAACCTGCATTATATGCTCCTCGGTTATTACCACATCGCCCAGCTTGAGAACGTAAACGGTTTGCCCACAATAATATTGGCCGCGCGTACTCTTATGTGTTGTTGGCACAACAAGCGGGGGGGTCGATTGCGCCGCCTGTTCTCCCAGCCGGGGAACGGTTTTCCTGCATTTTTTGACAGCTGCTTGTTGGCTCGAGCTCGAGCTCGCTTCTTTCTGTAGTCGTGCTCGATGTGCCTTCCTGATTTGGCGCTCATAGTCTAAGTCAACAGGCTTGGGAGCTGGTGGTCTACCCATGCGAATGAAGTGGTCAATCTTTTCCTTAGGCACTTTCTCCCTCGGCGGCGTTGCCGGTTTCGGTCGAAAATGAGTGTCCACTTCGGCCCGCACTATTGCATCGTTTTGCTCCTCGGTCATGTCGTAAGGCCTCTGAGGAAGAGGAGCAAGGCTGCTTGGACCATATTTATATCGCTTGTCTCCGCCTGTACTTTCTGTACTACCTCGACTCGTACCGCTACGCACCATAGCTGCGGCGTGTCTCTTCTGCGATTGCTTAGGCGGCGAGACGGCTGACCTGGCTTAGTTGGAGTAGGAGGAGTGGCCTGACGCTGTGCCGGACTTGAAGCAGCAGGTGTGGCCTGACACGGTGTCAAACTTGAAGCAGGAGGTGTGGCCTGACGGTGTGCCGGACTTGAAGCAGGAGGTGTGGCCTGACACGGTGTCAGACTTGAAACAGGAGGAGTGGCCTGACACTGTGTCGGACTTGAAGCAGGAGTCTGCTCACGCGTTCATGGACTTGGAGGAGCGGGAGTCTACTGACACGGTGGCGGACTTTGAGGATGATTCGACAGACGCGGTGTTGGTGGACTTTGAAAGATGATGCAATCCTTTCTCCATAGGATGATACGATGTATGGCCTCTCCCAGTGTGTGCTCGTCGTCACCTCCAGGAATGTCAAGATCTAGCCCCGAATATGGGTCCACCACCTCATCAACCAAGACACGAGCATAGCCCTCTGGAATCGGGACGCAATGGAAGGTTGCTTCGGGGGTAATTGTAAAAGCAACGGCGTCCGCCACCTTCATGGATATGTTCTTCATTTTGAAGTGTAGCTCACAGTTAGTGTTCTCTATGATGTCATCCACAGGGTATGTATCCAGCAGTGCGTCGCCCGGGGCGGAACCAACGCTGCTTCTCGACATGGATGGGACGGTGCTATCCAATGTTGGATGATCATCCGCTTGCTGCTGCCGCTGCTGAGACCCCCTTTCCTGGCTAAGTGAGTCGATCTGCTGCTGCTGCTGCTGCTGGAATTTGAGTGCCAAGTCCACGTGCCTTGCTTCTAGGCCTTGAAGGCGTTCCGCGTCCTGCTTCCTCTGCTCCTCCTCCAGCTTCCTCTTCTTCTCCTCCTCCATCTTCTTTCTTGCATGGGTCCTGCAGTCGTCGTTCCATTCCGAAAAGCCCTCATACCAGGGAATAACGCCCTTGCCTCGTGTTCTTCCTGGGTGTTTAGGATTTCCCAGGGCGCGCGTAAGCTTGTCGTTCTCTCTGTTGGGTGTGAACACCCCCTTCCGAGCATCTTCTATTGCGTCAAGTAACTTTCGTTCTGCTCCTTTTAGACTTGCCTTCTTCGAAACCAGGCCTGTCTTCGGGTCCAACGCCCCCCATGCGCATAGAACCAAGTTCTGCACCTGGGGGGCCAGCTCCTAGTAACCGGAGTGACCCCTGCATCCTCCATCTCCTGCTCACACTTATCCCACTTAGGCATAGCCACCGCGTAGCCACCTGGACCCAGCCTATGGAACTGCGTCTTTTTTGCGGCATTGGCCTTGCTTTTTCTCGACCGTTCCTTAGATAATTCTGATTCCTTGAATTTCATGAAAGCGGGCCAGTGTTCTCTTTTCTTCTCCAGTGTTCCCTTGAATTCTGGAGTCTTCCTTTCTGCAGCGAGGTAGTTGCCCATACAGTTTTCTTGTGGGTGTTGAATGCAATTGCTATCTTCTTAAGAGCAGTGTCCTTGATTTTCTGCACATCTGCATCAGTGAAATAACCTGGTAGGGTGAAATGTTCCATCAGAGATTCCCAAAGCTTTTGTTTTGCTCTGTCGTCGACCCAAGTAACATCTGGGTGTTTAGTTTTTGGCTCTTTACATTCTTGAATGGAGATCGGGAGTTGGTCCTTCACAAGAACTCCGCACTGACAAACAAACTTGTTCGCAATGTTCTTAGGCGTGAGGGGTTCACCACTAGCTTTGATGGAATCGATGTTGTACTTTACACCCTCCTTCAACTTTTTGCCCGGGCCGCGCTTTGTCCTGCTGTCTGTAGAAGCAGATTTGCTCGATCCGGAGGGCTGAAAGAAGAAAGATCGATTCGTTAATATATCTTCAAATAAAAAAACATGTGATGATCACTAGATGCCTGCTTATACAAATATACCTCGCCGGTAGTCTTTGTTATTTCAAGATCAACATTGTATTCGTCATCATAATCATTGTCTGCGTCATCATAATCATAATCATAGTTCATGACTTCATCAGCTCGGTCGTCGAGATCGAATATCTTATCATCACCCTCCCCGGTATTGTTCAGATATTGGGAGCCGTCATTTGCTTCATTCAGATCATCTGGCCTGCTAGGGCTGCGTATGATCTCGAACAGGGCCTCTTCTCCCTCTCTGCCGGTATTGTCTGCCATAGCTTTTATTTAACTAATACCGAAGAAATATAAAACAATTTAGTATTCAAATTACAATGCATGGATGCAATCAATAAGGAAAAACTGAATCATATAGTACATAATATGCATCGTCTCGAATAATATATAATCTCGAATACAACATCTCGAATAATATATAATCTTGAATACATCACTGGCTAGGTAGCTAATAAAGATCGAATACTATAGAAGAATCTAGGCCACTCGCGGTTCCTGGGGCGCGGGAGGTGGACACCCAAAGACAAGGAACCATCACAGGATCATATCTCCGGTCATCTGCCCAAAGAACCTGCCAGGTATTGGAGAACCTGACGTCCATAGCAGTCATGTAGCGATGGACGTGCTCGTCCTCCTCCCTGACACGACGACGCACCACCTCCGGCGGGGCCGTCTCCCTCTGCACCAAATGTGGCCCATGCGAACGCCACCAAAGGAGATCAGGGTCGACGACGGGACCTGAGGCCGGGTTCCTCACCAAGCGGCGCGCCCCTCCAGGTAGCACCTCCCAGTGCCAGCCCGGCGTAGCCCAATCCCGGACATGGGTCAGCCGGACGTCCTCGCGAACGGGTCGACGGCGAGGATGCGGGCCGGGCATCGTCGAGAACAAATACTATATGCCCGCAAAAAGTAACATTTTTTAAATGACTGGATTGTGATAACTAAAATTATAAGAAACTGAAAAAAACATCGATCATCGTCTAACAATTTGACATTAATCTAATTCATCTAGCTAAAACTAATTCTAAAATTTCTAACATTTCTATATATATAACTAACATTTCTATAACATTTCTAATAATTCTATAACCAAAAAACAGAATTATTGCTAACATTTCTATAACTAAAATTATAAGAAACTAAAAACTACCATTTCTATAACATTTCTAACATTTCTATAACAATTTGAAATTAATCGAATTCATCTAGATAAAACTAACATTTCTAAAATTTCTAACATTTCTATATACTATTTGACATTAATCTAATTAATTAATTAATTCATCTAAAACATTTGTATAAAAAACATAAAAAACAGAATCGTGTGTGTGTTTCTGTGTGCCTGTGTGTGTGTGTGGGTGCGTGTGTGTGTTTGCGCGCTCGTGCGCGTGTGCACCCTACGGCGCCGGCGGCGCAGTGGCTTCGATTGGAGGGAGGAGAGGGGCCGGGGAGAGGGGCTCACAGCGCAGGCGACGGCGACGGCGACGGCGACGGGACGACGAGGTAGAGGGGACGGCGACTCGGGTGGCGGCGACGGCGACGGACAGCGACGGGGACGGCGACAGGGGCGGCGAGGAGGGGCGGCGACGGGGGCGGCGACGAGGGGCGGCGGCGACGGGGCAGAGGAGAAGAAGCAGAGGGAGAACGAACTGCTGAATTTTTTTGAAGTGTTTTCTGATATAGAACCCACCTTTAGTACTGGTTGGTGCCACCAACCGGTACTAAATGTCTGTTTTGGCCAGGCGAAGCGGCGGGAAGCGCACACCTTTAGTACCGGGTGGTGGCACCAACCGGTACTAAAGACCCCCCTTTAGTACCGGTTCGAGCCACGACCCGGTACTAAAGGGGTGCGGTGGCGCAGGTGCGGTGCGGGCAAGTTCAGTCCCACCTCGCTAGCCGAAGGGCGCCCGCACCTGCTTATAAGCCCCGCTGCGGCAGCTGTCTCGAGCTCCTCTCTGTTGTAGGCCTTCTGGGCCTACCTGTTCTATGCTGCCCTGTGGGCCTATTGGGCCTTTGCGGGCCTGCATCCTGGCCCAACAACAGGTCGGGTTTCTAGTCGTATGCAGGCCGCTGTGGCGCAGTAGGCGGGCTTTTTTATTTTCTTTTTTTTTTTGCTTTATTTTTTTTGCTTTATTTATTTTTGAGTTGTTTTTTGCTGTATTTAGAGTTTCTTTGTGAATATTTTTGCTTTAGGTACAAAGAATTACAAACTTTCTATTAGTGCCGGTAGTTTACAAATTTGAATAGTTTACATTTTGAATTATTTGAAATTTGTGTGAATCACTAGTTTGTGAATAACTTAACTTTGAAAATAGATTTTCAGTGATTGTTTTTTCTTATGTTTAATATTAGTGTGTTTTATCATTATATTCAATTTGGTAATGCTTAGGTTATTTAAAAAATGAAATGCCATTGTAACGGATGAGTTTTCGTCCGAAACCCTGATACTTCGAAAGAGATTGTCCATTTTATACACGAAGTGCATCCCGTTTTTGCGGTAACCCTCTCTACTTTTTTGCACATGCTATGTGGGTGAAATTATGATACCATGCCAACTTTCAACCTTTTCTGAGTTCATTTAAAATTCTTTTCAATTTCAGGGTCATTTAGCTGAAAAAATCAGTAAATGCATGAAAGAATTTGTTTGCACATAAAATTTCTTCGCGTTTCAAATGCCAAAACACATAACTACCCTAACTATTACAGAGATTCCCTCCTGGGTGTGAAACACAGAAGAAAGTGATGATAGTGAAGCCGATCACATCCCAGATCTTTGGGTGTGAAACTTTTTCTTCGCGTATGTCCCTTTGCGCCTTAGCCATGGAAAATCTTCATCATTTAACTGGATGCTCGGGTCAATATTCACTGTGAATGGAGCAATTTCATCAAACTTTTCATAATCTTCTGAGATGTCTATCTTGTCATCCACTCCCACGATGTTTCTCTTCCCAGAAAGAACTATGTGGCGCTTTGGCTCATCGTATGATGCATTCGCTTCCTTATCTTTTCTTTTTCTCGGCTTGGTAGACATATCCATCACATAGAAAACCTGTGCCACATCATTAGCTAGGACGAATGGTTCGTCTGCATACGCAAGATTGTTGAGATCCACTGTTGTCATTCCATACTACGGGTCTTCCGTTACCCCATATCGTGTCATATTGACCCATTTGCACCGAAACAAAGGGACCTTCAAACCACGTCCATAGTCAAGTTCCCATATCTCCTCTATGTAACAATAATATGTTTCCTTCCCCGTCTTGGTTGTTGCATCAAAGCGGACACCACTGTTTTGGTTGGTGCTCTTCTTATCTTGGGCGATCGTGTAAAATGTATTAACATTTATCTCGTACCCTTTGAAAGTCATTATATGCGAAGATGGTAACTGGGATAGCTAGTACATGTCATCTTCAATAGAGGCGTCATGCATGGTACGTGTCTGCAACCAGCCGGCGAAACTCCTGGTTTGTTCACGTGTAATCCAGTCATCAGACCGCTCCGGGTGTTTGGAGCGTAGAAAATTCTTGTGTTCGTCCATATACGGAGCCACCAAGGCGGAATTCTGTATAACTGTGTAGTGTGCTTCAGTGAGAGAATGTACGTCCATACATATTTTTTGATTCCCTCCTAGCGTGCCTTTTCCATCTAGTCTGCCCTTATGCCGCGATTCAGGAACACCAATCGGCTTAAGGTCAGGAATAAAGTCAATACAAAACTCAATGACCTCCTCATTTTCATGGCCCTTGGAGATGCTTCCTTCTGGCCTAGCACGGTTATGAACATATTTCTTTAAGACTCCCATGAACCTCTCAAAGGGGAACATATTGTGTAGAAATACAGGACCCAAAACGTTAATCTCTTCGCATAGGTGAACTAGGACGTGCGTCATGATGTTGAAGAAGGATGGTGGGAACACCAACTCGAAACTGACAAGACATTGCACCAAGTCATTCTCTAACCTTGGTATGATTTCGGGATCGATTACCTTCTGAGAGATTGCATTGAGGAATGCACATAGCTTCACAATGGCTAATCGAACGTTATCCGGTAGAAGCCCCCTCAATGCAACCGAAAGCAGTTGCGTCATAATCACGTGGCAGTCATGAGACTTTAGGTTCTGGAACTTTTTCTCTGCCACGTTTATTATTCCCTTTATATTCGACGAGAAGCCAGACTGTACCTTAATACTGAGCAGGCATTCAAAGAAGATTTCCTTCTCTTCTTTGGTAAGAGCGTAGCTGGCATGACCCTAATGTATGCCGTCTTTTCCATGCATACATTGCTGGTCCTCCCGTGCCTGAGGTGTATCTTTTGTCTTCCCATACACGCCCAAGAAGCCAAGCAGGGTCACGCAAAGATTCTTCATCACGTGCATCACGTCGATTGCAGAGTGGAGCTCTAGATCTTTCCAATAGGGAAGGTCCCAAAATATAGATTTCTTCTTCCACATGGGTGCGCGTCCGTCAGCGTCATTCGGAACAGGTTGTCCGCCAGGACCCTTTCCAAAGACTACCTTCAAATCCTTGACCATATCATGTACATCAGCACCACTACGGTGGCGAGGCTTCGTCCGGTGATCCGCCTCACCTTTGAAATGCTTGCCTTTCTTTCTTACGGGATGCCTGCTCAGAAGAAATCGACGATGTCCCAGGTACACATTCTTCCTACAATTGTCCAAATATATACTGTCGGTATCATCCAAACAGTGCGTGCATGCGCGGTATCCCTTGTTTGTCTGTCCTGAAAGGTTACTGAGAGCAGGCCAATCATTGATGGTCACGAACAGCAAGGCCTTTAGGTCAAATTCTTCCCCCATGTGCTCATCCCACGCACGTACACCTGTTCCATTCCACAGCTGTAAGAGTTCTGCAACTAATGGCCTTAGGTACACATCAATGTCATTGCCGGGTTGCTTAGGGCCTTGGATGAGCACTGGCATCATAATGAACTTCCGCTTCATGCACAACCAAGGAGGAAGGTTATACAAACATAGAGTCACAGGCCAGGTGCTATGGTTGCTGCTCTGGTCCCCCAAAGGATTAATGCCATCTGCGCTTAGACCAAACCATACGTTCCTTGCATCATCTGCAAACTCCTTCCCGTACTTTCTCTCAATTTTTCTCCACTACGACCCGTCAGCGGGTACTCTCAACTTTCCGTCTTTCTTACGATCTTCTCTGTGCCATCGCATCGCCTTGGCATGCTCTTTGTTTTGGAACAAACGTTTCAACCGTGGTATTAGAGGAGCATACCACATCACCTTGGCAGGAATCTTCTTCCTGGGGCTCTCGCCCTCGACATCAGCAGGGTCATCGCACCTGATCTTATAGCGCAATGCACCGCATACCGGGCAAGCGTTCAAATCCTCGTACTCACTGCGGTAGAGGATGCAGTCATTACGGCATGCATGTATCTTCTGCACCTCTAACCCTAGAGGGCAGACAACCTTCTTTGCTTCGTACGTACTCTCGGGCAATTCGTTGTCCTTTGGAAGCATATTCTTTATCATTACCAGCAACTTTCCAAATCCCTTGTCAGATACACCATTCTCTGCCTTCCATTGCAGCAATTCCAGTGTGGTGCCCAACTTTTTCTTGTCAGCTTCGCAATTCGGGTACAACAATTTCTTGTGATCCTCTAACATGCGCTGCAACTTCTTCTTCTCCAAATCACTTGAGCAGTTTCTCTTTGCATCGGCAATGGCCCAACCTAGATCATCAGCGGGCTCATCTGATGCCTCTTCTTCAGCTTCTTCCCGCATTGCCAGCTCAGCTTCTTCCCCCATTGTTGTATCATCGTATTCAGGGAACCCATGGCCAAGATAGCTGTCGTCGTCCTCTTCCTCTTCATTGTCTTCCATCATAACCTCTCTTTCTCCGTGCTTGGTCCAAACATTATAGTGGGGCATGAAACCGGACTTAAACAGGTGGACGTGAATGATTCTTGACGTAGAGTAATTGTGATCATTCTTACAGACTAAACATGGACAAGGCATAAAACTATCCGCCCGCTTGTTTGCCTCAGCCGCAAGCAGAAAAGTTTGCACGCCATTAATGAACTCGGGAGAGCATCGGTCATCGTACATCCATTGTCGGCTCATCTTCATTACACAACACCGAATAGACCAAATTAATACAAGTTCATACATTAAGTTCATACAAGACTTAAATGCAACAAACAAATAACTCTCTAACTAAAGAATTTAAATGCAACAACAAATGCGATCAAGATCGCAACTAAGGTAACAATTGATCCAACAACATAATGATACCAAGCCTCACTATCAATGGAATATTTTCTAATCTTTTTTATCTTCAAGCGCATTTTCTCCATCTTGATCTTGTGATCATCGACGACATCGGCAACATGCAACTCCAATAACATCTTCTCCCCCTCAATTCTTTTCAATTTTTCTTTCAAATACTCGTTTTCTCTTTCTAGTAAATTTAACCTCTCGACAATAGGGTCGGTTGGAATTTCCGGTTCACAAACCTCCTAGACAAAAATATCTATGTCAACTTGATGGGTATAATTTGTCATAAACACGAAATGCAACAACTAGTTTTAAAAGAGAATATACCACATCAGAATCATAACAAGGACGAGGGCCGATGGGGACGGATATCAAGACCATGGCAGTATGTATAACAAACAACGTACAGGTAAGATAATTATACGAGTAACTATATATCCAAATCACACAAACATCAATTTGGTAATGTAAAACATTCATGAACAAGAGGCTCACCACAAGGTGGTGCCGGCGACGGAACGGTGCGGGCGATCGACTGTGGTTATGACGGAGATTTAGAAGGCACTAAGTAAACCACACCTACATATGCA